>NC_058518.1:319049580-319674580 GCF_904849725.1 Hordeum vulgare subsp. vulgare
GAAGAGAGTCTCCCACAATCTTGGGGGAGGCTTCTCCAGTTGCTTCATGCTTTTCCTGATCACCCTCTCAAGAAAAATGAAATACTTGATATCTTTTATAATGGACTAACCGGTGCTTCTAGGGACCACCTAGATAGTTGTGTTGGTTGTGTTTTTAGGAAACAAACTGTTGAACAAGCTGGACTACTATTGAATAATATACTGAGCAATGATAATGATTGGACTATTCCTGAACCACCTCCAAAACCAACTCCAAGGAAAATAGGTATTCTATTCCTTAGTCCTGAAGATATGCAAGAGGCAAACAAATCTATGAAAGAAAAAGATATTAAAGCTGAAGATGTTAAGAATCTACAACCTATTAAAGAAATACATGGTCTTAATAACCTGACACTGGTAGTAGAGGTAAATTCTCTTCGTAGATTTGATGAAGGTGAAATTCCTTGTAATAAGTCTTCTAGCGAATGCTTGGATGAATTTGATAACTTTGTTGTTAAACAAGAAAATTTCAATGCTTATGTTAGTAGACAATTGAAGCATAATGCTTACATGCTTGATCTCTTGGGTGATTATATGAGTAGAACTATTAATGACCTTAGGCTTATTAGTAAACATGCTTCCATGGTAACTACTCAAGTATAACAGGTACTTATGGCACAAAATGATTTGCTCAATGAGATGATTAGTAAGAACAATGACCATTCTGTTAGAGTAGTGACTAGAGGTGGTAGAATGACTCAGGAACCTTTGTATCCTGAGGGCCATCATAAGAGAGTTGAGCAAGATTCTCAGAGAGTTAATATTGACGTACCCGGTCCTTCTAATAATAGGAAAAATAATGACTATATGACTTTGCATGCTGCTAGTGAACCTGTTGAAGAGTCGCATGAAAACCCAAATGGTATCTCTATTTATGATGCTCAGACACAATCTGGTAATGAACATGAACCTAGTGATAATATTAGTGATGATGTTCATGTCGATGCTCAACTTAGTAATGACAATGATGTGGAGATTGAACCTGTTGTTGACCTTGATAATCCACAACCTAGGAATAAGCGATATGAAAAAAGAGATTTTATTGCTAGGAAGCATGGTAGGGAAAGAGAACCATGGGTTCAGAAACCCATGCCCTTTCCTCCTAAACCATCCAAGAAGAAGGATGATGAGTATTTTGAGCGCTTTACTGAAATGCTGAGACATGTCTTTTATGTATGCGCTTAACTGATATCCTGAAAATGTCTCCTTATGCTAAGTACATGAAAGATATTGTTACAAATAAAAGAAAGATACCGAAAGCTAAGATTTCCACCATGCTTGCTAATTATACTTTTAAGGGTGGAAGACCAAAGAAACTAGGAGATCCCAGAGTACCTATTATACCATGCTCTATTAAAGGAAATTATGTTAAAACTGCTTTATGTGACCTCGGAGCTGGTGTCGGTGTTATGTCGTTCTCTTTATATCATAGACTTGATTTGAATAAGCAGACACCTACTAAAATCTCTCTGCAAATGGTGATAAATCAACTAGTTTACCCATTGGTATTTTGGAGGATGTGCCTGTTGTGGTTGCAAATGTAATAATCCTAAAGGTCTTTGTTATTCTTGATATCACCGAGGACGAAAGTTTGTTGATCATTCTTGGTAGACCTTTTCCGAATACTTCAGGGGCTGTTGTTGACTACAACAAAGGCAATGCCACTTCTCATGTTAATGGTAATGAGCATACGGTACACTTTCCGAAGAAACAACCTCAAGTTCATGGTATCAACTCCATTAAAAAATTCCAATGTTTACTATTGGAGACTTTGAATTTCTTCTCCCTACTATGAAAAATAAATACGATATACTTATTAACGGGGACATGCATATCCCCCTTGAGGTAACCTAGTGTTATTCGAAAGTTCTCTAGTTCCATGTCATTCGAAAAAAGTTTGTCAATAAGACTTGATCAACCTTATTGATGGATTCTTTTTTACGCGCATGAGATCGATGAATTTAGAAAGCACAACCTTCTGTACCCAACTTTTATTTTCAGTTCCTTAGTTTCAATTTAGTAAAAATGCTATTATTTCTATATTTCCTGTTTTATCCGTGCAATAGAAAAATTAACAAAAGAGTTAAAGTTCTCAAAACATCGTGAAAATTTAGTATGATTTTTTCTGAAATATTTAACAATTTTTGGTACTAAGAATACATCAGGGGGCTGCACTAGTGGACCACAAGCCTGGAGGGTGCGGCCACTCCCCAGGGCGCGCCCCCTGGCTTGTGGGTCCCACATGGGGCCCCTTCACTTATTCCAGCAACCACCCACTTCGTCTTCCTCCAGAAAAAATCCCACCATTGCTCAATTCCGTGTTTTAGCTCATCTTGCTGCCATTTTCGATCTCCTTGCTCAAAGCTCCATTTGCAAAACTATTTTAGGGGATTGTTCATCGGTATGTGACTCCTCCAATGATACAATTAGTTTTCTCTCTAGTGGTTTATATGTTGCAACTTTTTTGCTGCTGTGGTGACCTTGTTCTTGCTCTTGCATGTCAAATTTGTAGGGTCCCAAGTAGTTCTGATACATGATATAGCTTCTAGGCACTTGAGGGAGCAGTTGCTACAAGTTTTGATTGAGCTTAGTTCACCCTTATTTGGAGTCACTAAAAATATCAGATTTATTTTTCAGAGAAATAAAAATGTTAAGGAAAATATACCAAGGTGGTTCCTCGAGCAAGAAGACCCCGATACTCGCGATACGCGAGCCCGACTTTGAACACCCAAGGGAAGATCAAGTGCAGCCTTGTGAATGGCCGTCGGAATCATTCGTGGTCCAGGCCGGATTAAAGGAAGAATTTTACGCGTACGTACGAAATGCCGGCCTTGAAGATTTTGTTTCAGACCAATGCAAGCAATATTATCATCTCACCGATTCCTTCATGCGGAGGTTTGAATTTTCATCCAGGCGTAATACGCATTCCGTTCTATTTAATCTTTATGATGAATCTTATACTATGGACCTAGAAGATTTTAACCATGCATGCAAAATTCCACTATGGGGTAGCCATAGTGATCGTCACAAAGCCGAATATAATGATTTTCTTGCTAGCATCACCGTGGGAGTAACTATAAATAGTACACAGGCTACCTTGGGGAGCATTCACTTTCCTGCCATACATTATCTTGCTCTCTTCATAGGTAGATGTATTAACGGTAAACATGACCATAGCCACCTTTGCGTACCTGACCTTAGTATTCTTAAGAGTGCGGTCATGGGTGATAGACGATATAACTTAGGAGATATTCTTGCTAGGAGGCGACATAAAAATGCTAAGGACGGAGATTTCTTTGGTGGAATTTACG
This sequence comes from Hordeum vulgare subsp. vulgare, assembly GCF_904849725.1. Taxonomy (NCBI): domain Eukaryota; kingdom Viridiplantae; phylum Streptophyta; class Magnoliopsida; order Poales; family Poaceae; genus Hordeum; species Hordeum vulgare. Next base: position 319,052,931 of record NC_058518.1, read on the forward strand.
CCACCCGTGAAGCTAATTATCTTGGGATACCTATAAGGGAGAATGATATTGAGTTACCACTTGCTTTTCTTGATTATGAGGCTATGGTGTGCTACCAGCTCCTTAAGAGAAATAAACAACACCTCCTATACCGACTAATTTTTGATAGACAACATGTTGTACATATTACCCTTCCTGCTCCTACCTTCTTTAACTTTTAGGAAAAATGGACGTACTTTATAACCAGAGAGGAGGCAGACGAGTATGAGAGAGGGGAGAAGGCCGCTCGCCTCCACACTAAAGCCATTCAGGTGGCAGCTGCCACAGCTGTGTACAACTCCTACTATGACTTTGGATATTATTCGGGCCAGCCATGGACTTAGACCAACTTAGGCCAAAAGCCTAAGCTTGGGGGAGTACATATTTCCCACCAACATTTCTTTCATGTTCACACACTCACTCCAGTTGTCGGTGTTCATACTTTTTCATTGTACCATCCATGGTAGTTTATTTCTTCTTTTGTTTTCTTCTTTTGTGTTTCATTAACCTTGAGAAAATCCAAAAAAAATTAGTTCTAGGTTTACCTTCTAGTTTGTTTAGTTGTAGTGTTAAAAGAAAACCCAAAAAGATTTTTCGTTCTTCTTTTGCTTGTTGGGGGCTATCCCGTGTAAATAGTTTTTCTTTCTTCTTTGGGTCGTAAGGGGAAGACCATGATGACGTGCTGAGTGGTTCTCATATGCATTATCATTTATCTATCAGAGATCCCATATTACCTTGTCTTCTCCTTTGAGTATTGCTTGCATATTCCAGCTTTTTGCAATGCACGTGCACTCTTATTATTATTCACACCGTTCGATCGTGCAAGTGAAAGGCAATAATGACGATATATGATGAAGTGATAGAGGTGGAGAAAATATGGTATGAACTCGACCTATTTTGTTTTTGTAAATATGATTAGCTCATCGTTCTGGATTCAGCTCGTTATGATTTGAACATGTTTGCAATGACACTTAGAGATTATAGTTACTTATGCCATGCTTAATTAGCTAAGAGTGAACAATGGTTTGTCTTGAGTGCCAACATGCATATTAAAATGGTTGTGATGTAGTATGATAGAATGGCATCCTCCTCCGAATGATTCGAGTGGCTTGACTTGGCACATGTTCACGCATGTAGTTGAAACAAAACCAACATAGCCTACATGATGTTTATATTCATGGTGATTTATATCCTACTCATGCTTGCATTCAATGTTGGTTAATCTCAAAGCATGTTTATGACTGTTGTCGCTCTCTACTTGGTCGCTTCATAGTCTCTTGCTAGCCTCCACTTGTACTAAGCGGGAATATTGCTTGTGCATCCATTACCATAACCCAAAAGTTGTTTCATATGAGTCCACAATACCTACATATATGCAGTATTTACCCACCGTCCCAAGTAAATTTGCATGTTCCATACTCTAAACCTTCAAATAAATATTCTATTTTGTATGCCCGAATCGCTCATGTAGTGATTAGGGGTTGTCAGTATCTTCCATGCTAGGTGGGTTATTCTCAAGATATGTGTTGATTCACTATCATTCACGAGAAAGTGGCTGGTATTCAGGATGCACAGTTCCATGCTAAAAGTCAAATCAAATATAATGAAACCAAACTCCACCAGGAATGTTGTTGGTATGTATGGTAGCCGTGGATTCGGCCCGCCGTGGAGTGTGATCGATTGGTGGAGGGGGGGTGAAAACTTTACTATTCTGTTTGGGAACCGCCTATAATGTATCTAGCATGGAAGATATTGAGATCTCTTAATTGTTATGTTTACAATGAAAGCATACCGCCCAAAATTTTGATTCGTCCCTGTTTTAGAAGGTCGAGCTCTGGCACCTCTGTAAATCAATACTTCCCTCTACGAAGGGCCTATCTATTTTACTCTACTGTTGAGTCATCCTCTTCTTATAAAAAGGCACCAGTTAGAGAGCACCTCCGTCATTTGTATGCTTTGTTATTAATTGATATTGAGTATGAGTATGACTGGATCTCTTTTACCATGAATTACAATGTCTAGTCAGTCCTTGTTCTTGGGAGGTGCTCTACATTTATGTTTTGTACTCTCAAAAAGGGCTAGCAAGATACTACTATGGCAACAAAAATCCTTCCCCGGCAACGGCGCCAGAAATCCTTCTGTCGTCTCTTGAGCTTGCATTGGTTTTTCCCTTGAAGAGGAAAGGGTGATGCAGCACAGGAGCAGTAAGTATTTCCCTCAGTTTGAGAACCAAGGTATCAATCCAGTAGGAGAATCTCGTCAAGTCCAGAGTACCTGCGCAAACACAAGAGAGCTTGCACCCAACGCTGTAAAGGTGTTGTCAATCCCTTCAAGATTGATTGCAAAGTGAGATCTGAAGGCGGAAAGTGCAACGAAGTAAAAGTGTAAGGCTGAAAGTATGGTGTGGAGTAGACCCGGGGGCCATAGTGTTCACTAGAGCCTTCTCTCAAAATAGCAAGTATTACGGTGGGTGAATAAATTATTGTTGAGCAATTGATAAAACCGCACAAAGTCATGACAATATCTAAGGCAATGATCATACATATAGGCATCACGACCGATACTTTCTGCATCTACTACTATTACTCCACACATCGACCGCTATCCAGCATGCATCTAGTGTATTGAGTTCATGGCGAACAGAGTAACGCCTTAAGCAAGATGAGATGATGTAGAGGGATAATCTCAAACAAATGATGAAAACCCCATCTTTTTACCCTTGATGGAAACAACACGATGCGTGCTTCGCTACGCCTTTTGTCAGTGGGTGAGGTCACCGCACGGTATGAACCCAAAACCAAGCACCTCTCCCATTGCAAGAATCATAGATCTAGTTGGCCAAACAAAACCCACAACTCGAAGAGAATTACAAGGATATGAAATCATGCATAAGAGAGATCAGAAGAAACTCAAATAAGATTCATAGATAATGTGATCTTAAATCCACAATTCATCGGATCTCGACAAAGACACCGCAAAAGACGATTACATCGGATAGATCTCCATGAAGATCATGGAGAACTTTGTATTGAAGATCCAAGAGAGAGAAGAAGCCATCTAACTACTAGCTATGGACCCGTAGGTCTATGGTGAACTACTCACGCATCATCGGAGAGGTCATGGTGTTGATGAAGAAGCACTCTGTGTCCGAATGCCCCTCCGATAGGGAACCAGAACGTGCCCCAGATGGGATATTGCGGAGACAGAAGCTTGCGGCGGTGGAAAAGTACTTTCGATGATCTCCTGATTTTTTCTGGGATTTTAGGGAATATATAGGTGCAAAACCTAGGGCAGAGGAGGTCCAGGGGGGCCACAAGCCTGTGAGCCCCGGCCTCCAGCCCTGGCCTGGGCTGGAGGGCTTGTGGGGTCCCTAGGGACCCCCTACCTTGGTTCTCACGTCTCCCGATCTTCTTTTGTTTAAGAAAAAATATTTTCGGGGATTTTATTCCGTTTGGACTCCGTTTCAAATCTTCCTCTGAAAAGGGTCAAAAACACGAAAAAACAGGAACTGGCACTTGGCACTGAGTTAACAAGTTAGTCCCAAAAAAGATATAAAAGGCATATAAACATCCAAAGTTTGACAAGATAATAACATGGAACCATCAAAAATTGTAGATACGTTGGAGATGTATCAGATACGAGTTTATCTTATTGTATTATGATTGTTTTGATAAAATTGTTGTCACCCGAGACTGATTATTATTGCTTGCTAGTTGATTATGCCATTGATATAAGTAAATATGATACCTAAATGTTATTGTGAATGTGGTTAGTTTATAATCTTAGCTGGAGATCTGAACATCAGTTAGACATATTTACGACAACAAGATCAAACAGAGTTTGTAAAAGTTATTCTTTTCACTTTCAGTTTATCAATTGAATTGCTTGACGACAAGAAAAGTTTAATCTCGGGGGAGTCGATGCGTATCCAATGTATGTACTTTTCCAAACTCTTTTGCCCTTGTTTTGGACACTAATTTGCATGATTTGAATGGAACTAACCCGGACTAACGTTGTTTTCAGCAGAATTGCCTTGGTGTTTATTTTTGTGCAGAAATAGGAGTTACCGGATTGACCTGAAAATTTACAGAGAATATTTTTGGAATTAATAAAAAATATTGGCGTAAGAATCAACCGGAGAGAGGCCACCACCTGACCACAAGCCTGCAGGGCGCCCCCACCCCTAGGGCGCACCCCGTGGCTGGTGGGGCCCCTGTGGCTCCTCCGACCTCATTTCCACTTCTATATATTCCTATCTGGGGAGAAAAAAATTGGCGAGAAGTGTTCATCACGTTTTACGATACGGAGCCGCCACCACCTCCTGTTCTTCCTCAGGAGGGCAGATCTGGAGTCTGATTTGGGCTACGGAGAGGGCAAATCCACACCGTCGTCATCACCAACCATCCTTCATCACCAATTTCATGATGCTCTCTGCCGTTCGTGAGTAATTACATCGTAGGCTTGCTAGACGGTGAGGGGTTGGATGAGATTTATCATGTAATCGAGTATGTTTTGTTAGGGTTTGATCCCTAGTATCCATTATGTTCTGAGATTGATGTTGCTATGACTTTGCTATGCTTAATGCTTGTCACTAGGGCCCGAGTGACATGATTTCAGATCTGAACCTATTATGTTTTCATGAATATATATGTGTTCTTGATCCTATCTTGCAAGTTGTAGACACCTATTACGAGTTATGATCCGCATCCCCCAGGGTGACAATAACTGGGATTCTTTCCGATGATTATCGTAGTTTGAGGAGTTCATGTATTCGCTAAGTGCTAATGCTTTGGTCCAGTTCTCTATTAAAAGGAGGCCTTAATATCCCTTAGTTTCCATTAGGACCCCGCTGCCATGGGAGGGTAGGACAAAAGATGTCATGCAAGTTCTTTTGCATAAGCATGTCTGACTATATATGGAATACATGCCTACATTACATTGATGAATTGGAGCTAGTTCTGTATGACCCTATGTTATGACTATTGCATGATGAATGCCATCCGACATAATTATCCATCAATGATCCATTGCCTATGAGCTTTCCACATGTTGATCTTTTCTAAGTTACTTTTCCGTTGCTATTGTTACAATCACTACAAAACTGCTACTGTCACATTTGCCACCGTTATTGTTACTTCCATATTACTTTGCTACTAAATACTTTGTTGCAGATATTAAGTCTTTCAGGTGTTGTTGAATTCACAACTTAGGTGCTAATACTCGAGAATATTCTTTGGATCCCCTTGAGTCGAATCAATAAATTTGGGTTGAATACTCTACCCTCGAAAACTGTTGCGATCCCCTATATTTGTGGGTTATCAACCCACCACGGGGGTCACCGGTTCATGATTCAATGCAACAGAATGAAGTGCTACATGACATGCATAAAATAATTTCTTAGACATGGTCAAAGGGTTTCTTGCCTAGTTCAGCAAAGTTTTCGAGGCCTTCACAAGCTTCTAGTCCAGCTCCGAGCACTTCGTCTACTCCGTCAACTACCGTCACAAACAACCGCAATAAGCAACATAATTAGCAAAAAATAAAAGTGCTTTATAAGTAGTAATTTTATTTTTGTGGGACATCTCTGGTCATAATAAAAAAATTCTGAAGTTGTTCTACTGGAGTTGGATCAATATGGCATTTTGAATGGTGGAAGTGAAGGATTTTATGCTCCTATGAGGAGTCCACTAAAAATATCTTTGTAAAAATGATTGGTTTCACCTATCAATTAGGGCATTATTTTGGAAGAAATTTAGAAGTGGTCTTAGTGCATTTGGAGTTGGGGTGAACTTTTTAGGAGTTTCCTAAGATGGAATAAATGGAAATGGGCTATTTATATTATCCTACCAGAGTATAGTATAGGAAAAATGTTAACTACGGCTAGATAAACATGTGATGATTTTATAAACATCTAGGAAATAGAATCACTCCATTTGGAGTTGATTTGGATCCTCTATGGATTTTGCAAGGTGGGGTTTGAATAATTCAAATTCAAATTTGAAGTTGAACACTACAGAAAAGCTTTGTGGACAAATCTGCAATGCACATATTTGGATAGGAAATGATTTTAAAAGCTCATAGGAATTTGAATCATTAAATTTGGAACCCAATTGAATTTTCTATGAATTATTTAGTCTCTCTGAAAAAGGATAAAAGGGTAAAAGGAAATTATCCAATGGGTCTAAGATACGTGTTGGGCGCAACTTAGCGCTACTGCGAGATGGGCCAACCCAGCTTGCTCGGTTACGCACTTGGAGGGCCATGTCAGAGGCGCACTTGGGGAATAAGCTTTCATCGTGGGTAGCTGGAAATGATAGAACCCGTTGTTGGGGATATTACCTGCGGTATGACCTGCCCTATTGGGTCGGGTCAGTAAAGCGGCGACTCATACATACATGGCCAGCTTAAGCCTTGGCCCAGGCCTGAGGCGTGTTGAGAGGTCTTCGTCAGAAGGCTGCCACGGCCCATAAGCCAGATGGTGGTTCAGGATTGATGAAGAAGATAAGTCGCCATGGAGGTTTCCTGACTTGGCAAACACGGCGAATTAGAGATATGGAAGGCCGCGATTCCTATATATAAAGGCGAGTCTCTAGGGAAGATAGATAAAGTGAGAAATCATCGAGAGCTAGGTCAGGCGAGTTACGCCCTCCATGTAATCGAATCCACCATCAATATACACAAGCAGGACGTGGGCTTTTACCTCCACATGAGGGGCCGAACCTGGGTAAATCTGAGTCTCGCTTCCGCTCACCCCCGTTGAGTCGCCACCAAGGTGCGATGGCTCCTTCACTAAGTCCTTTCACAAGGACATCTGCCGTGATAAAACCACGACAGTTGGCGCCCACCGTGGGGCTAGCGCACGGTGGAGTTGAGTTCTCAAAGGGAGACCTTCCAGGGTCAGGAAGCTATGTGGTGGGCATCATGACGAAGAGCCGCCGTGGAAAATACTACATCGACAACTCGCAGTGGGGCCTGAAGCTGATTCAATCGAATCTGGTTACAGGGTCCCCTTTGGCAAGATGGACGTCTTCATCGGCAAGTTTGGGGCGCCCGTACCTGAGCCGGACACCTTCATCGACATCGTCGAGCCGGCCCGGTACGCCCACCCCACCGCACATCATGTTAGGGGACACCACTTTTTCGTATGTTTTACGCAGGGAGCCGACCTACAGGATGAGGCGGTAGTCCAGGAGATCACCCCCGTCAACTCGGATGATGAGTCATCTATGGGCGACACAGATTCAATCTACCCTCTCTACGAGTGACAACTCGGAGGGTTACTGCTGACGGCAAACTCTAAGGACTTTGCGGGACCTCATCGGCAAGTCGTCATCTACATGGCAGGGGCATTGCCTCAGCCAAACCCGGCGGGCAACAATGAGACTCGCGGGTCGTCAAAAGCTCCAGCTCAGGTCATGGCAGCCTTGGCAGCAGAGACAGCCAAATTTATGGCGATCGCTGTGACAACAGAGAAACAGGAAACAATCAATGTCGAACTGGTGAAGCTGTGGGAGGAGATGGCCAAGACTCAACGGGACGTGGAAGCGGAAGCCGCTAGGATGGCAACGCAACAGGCCCAGATCACCGCGGAGACGGAGTGATTGAACACTGAAGGCTGGCGGCTTGAGAGACAGCGGTGTGCCTCCGATGCAATCCACCAGAGGAGACATCATGGCCACCTCCCGGCCGATCTAATCCCGACTCGCCTCTTCAACAGCCCGCATACCCCCGGGATGTGACCCGATCGACCTTGGCACACCACTCCAGGGGATGATCCGGCTCGCTCGCCGCCTAACCCGCAGCCACCTCAGCCAACAGAGGCCTGTGTGCCCCGTTTCTAGACACCACATGGTCACTTCTCGAATCCCGTGGATAACGTGCTGGCGGCAACCCGCCACCTAGAGTCTCTCCCAATTTACGGAAACTCCCCGGCTGAAGTGGAGGCGAGAAACACCATCGAGATGCTAAAAACGATGGTGGTCCAACATGCGCAATATTCACATAACCGTGACCGGTTACACTCCACGCCCCAGGAGAGTCACACCAGGAGTCGTCATGATGACCCACCTGCGGTGACTAGCGAGCAACGGCATCTGCCGTAGACCAACCCGCCCGGGATGCCCGATGCACGAGCTCAACATCTCGTGGATGCGGCACGAGTCGCGAGCTTGATGGAGACAACAGCTGTGGCGGGTCCAGGCTATCCGGCTTACACCCAACCTCCTCCCGCGTTGACCGATATAGGCGGTAGGCACGTTGGGGTGCCATGTCTAACGCCCGCCCTCCGCAACGAGCGTATGCCAAAGGATTTCAAAGGACCGAGAAAAGTACCCAATTACACACCAGATGTCTAGCCAGGGTCGTGGATCAAGAGTTACGAGCTTGCAATGGATATGCTCGACGTGAATGAGGCGGTCTGCGCCAAGTATTTCACCGTGATGCTCGAGGGAACGGCACACACATGGTTGAAACACATCTCGCCCAATTCCATCAACACCTGGGCCGAGTTGAAGAAATGTTTCATCAAAAATTTCTGAGGAACCTGCAAATGCCCTATGACCATCGTTGACCTACAACACTGCGTCCAACGCCCGGATGAGTTGGCCCATCATTGGACGCGACGGGTTGTAGAGGTCACTCATTCATCAGATGGCATCTCGGCGGCTCAGGTAGTGCTAATTCTGGAGAAAATTTGTCATTACGAGCCTTTGGTGCTGAAGCTTAGGCGACTTAAGCGTAAGGTGCAGGACATGGGCGAGTTGATGGACACCATGACCAGGTACGCCGAGTCAGATGCCACTAAAGATCCCGAGGAAGATGACGACAAGGTTAGCACCGCCAGGAGAGGCGAGTCATCAAAAGGTGACTCCCAATTCCAGGGGCGGGGCAACCACAACCACGTGGGACAAAGTAAAAGGAGACAGCAGGAAGGTAATGGAAACCAACACCAGAAGAAAAGGGGGCTTCAGCGGGAAGAAACCACGCAACTGTCACGAGATGCTCAAAGGCCCTTGCCCACAACACGCCTCCGCCAAAGGGCCGTCTACCCACTCTTGGGAGGATTGCTATGTGATGCAGGAATTCCGAGATGAGGCGCTGAAGAAAGGTCAATGATGTGACCAAGGCGGGCGACACGAACAGCTCGGCGCGCCCGGGTCACACTGAAGCCCGTTCGGTGGGTTCCCTAACCCGGCCCGCAGGGCGGGTCACAGTCCAATGCCGGCCAGTATGAGGTTCAGAATCATCAGCGATACAACATGCAGGGCGTGTTTCAGCAACCGCCCCCACAAGGTGATCCCCAGTGGCAGGATGACAATGGCGGCTTCCAAAATAATCCTAAGCAGTTGAACAGTGGGCAATACCATGTGTTCACCACCAGCACTTGCAAACGGGACCAAAAGGTGAAGCACATGACTTTCAGCGTGGTTGAGCCGGCACTCCCTAGGTACCTTAATTGGTCTGAATAGCCCATTATCTGGAGTAGGGAAGATCACCCGCCTCGGGTTGATAATCCCGATGACTTGTCTTTGGTCGTGGCTCCCCGGGTCGGAGGTTACACCCTTTCCAAGGTCCTTATGGATGGTGGCAGCAGCATTAACATCTTATGCTTCGATACCTTTCGGCGGATGAATATCTCAGAAAAACACTTGATGCCATCTTCCACGGTCTTCTACAATATTCTTCTGGGTAAGTCGGCATAACCTGTTGGGCGAATAAAACTTAACGTAGCTTTTGGCACATAGTCTAATTACAGGAGCGAGTCCCTCATGTTTGAGGTCGTCAGGATCAAGAGCCCTTATCACGCGCTGTTCGGAAGGCCGGCTTACGCTCGGTTCATGGCCCGCCCATGTTACGTTTACCTCAAACTCAAAATGTCCGTCCCTAAATGGACTATCGCGATCAATGGGGACATGAAGATACCCCAAGAATGCGAGGAAGGAGACGCGGATTATGCTGAGTCAGCTTGTGCGGCTGAGGAGCTCAAGTTTCACCAGGCCAATGTTGACCCGTTAGATATGACACCACTCAAGAGGCCCACAATCGACTCAGAGTCGCCCCTCAAGTTTAAACCGACGGCTGACACGAAAGTGATAGACTTCACACCTGGCGACTCAACCAAGCAGTTCACCTTTGGGACGTGTCTGGATCCCAAATAGGAAAGCGCGCTCATCGAATTCATCCATGAGAATCGGGACATCTTTGCATGGAAACCTTCATACATGCCAGGTGTGCCGAGAGAATTCACTGAGCACCACCTTAATATTGACCCTAAAATAAAGTTGGTTCGGCAGTATCTTCGTCGATTTAATGAGGAACGGTGTAAGGCAATTGGGAGGAAGTTGCCCAGCTTTTGGCTGCTGGGTTCATCATTGATGTTTTCCATCCTGAATGGTTGGATAACCCGGTCCTGGTGCTAAAGAAGAATGGCACTTTTTGCATGTGCATCGACTACACCAACCTCAACAAAGCCTTCCTGAAGGACCCTTTCGCCCTTCCCCGCATTGATCAAATCATTGAATTACGACGGGTTGCGAGCGGTTGTGTTTTTTGGATGCTTACTTAGGATACCACCAGATCAAGATGGTTGTGGTGGACCAGGAGAAAACATCCTTCATAACCCCCTTTGGAGCCTTTTGTTATGTGTCCATGCCGTTCGGGCACAAGAGCGCAGGGGCGACTTATCAACGTTGCATCCAGAATTGCTTGCATAGCCATATGGAACGCAATGTTCATGCCTACGTTCACGATATCGTGGTCAGATCCTAGAACAAGGAATCACTTATGGAGGATCTCAGGGAGACTTTTGACAATTTGTGCATATACTAGATGAAGCTTAACCCTACCAAGTGTGTTTTTGGTGTTCCCGTAGGAAAGTTATTAGGCTTCCTCATGTCAGAATGAGGCCTTGAAGCTAACCCAGATAAAATCAAAGCGATCACTTCGCTAGGCAAGCCGACCAATATCAATCAAGTTCAGCGCATGGCGGATCGCATTGCGGCTCTAAGTCGCTTCATAAGTCACCTTGTGGAAAAAGCCATCCCTCTTTATCAGCTGCTTAAGAAAACTAATCGTTTTGTTTGGACGGATGAAGCCAACGAAGCCTTTGAAGCCCTGAAGAAACAATTAGCTAAGCCGCCCGTATTGGCTTCTCCAACTGATAAGGAGCCTATGCTCTTGTACATCGCGGCTAATTCTAAAGCAGTAAGAGTGGCAGTAGTCATCGAGCGCAAAGAAGAAGGGAAGGAATACCGGGTTCAACGACCAGTCTACTTTATCAGCGAAGTCCTAACCCTCTCCAAACAGCGCTATCCAGATTGGCAGAAGCTGGTTTTTGGGGTGTTTATGGCGAGTCGGAAGTTGAAACACTACTTTCAAGAACATCCCTGGACGGTGGTTAGTTCTGCCCCCCTTGGTGATATTATACAGAATCGAGAGGCAACTGGACAAACTGCTAAGTGGGCCATTGAGCTAGGACCTCACCACGTGCGGTATAACCCTCACACAGCCATTAAGTATCAAGCACTAGTGGATTTCATCAACGATTGGACCGAGTTGCAGATTCCAGAAGACAGACCTGATCACACATATTGGACTATCCATTTTGACGGGTCTAGGCAGCTAGAAGGCTCGGGGGTTGGCATGGTGTTGACTTTGCCTCAGGGTGACAAGTTTTGCTATGTCCTCCGACTCATGTTCCCGTGTACCAACAATGCGGCAGAATATGAAACTATGCTCCATGGGTTGCGACTCGCCAAAGACATGAATCTCAACTGAGTGAGATGTTTGCGCGACTTAGATCTAGTGGCAGAGCAGGTTTCTGGCACGTGGGATTCCAGAGATCCCTTGATGGTGGCTTATAAACGAGCCGTGTCGGACGTGGCGGGTCATTTTCATGGCTATCAGCTAGATCACATTGATCGTCGACTTAATGAAGCGGCGGATGCTCTTCCACGAATTGGTTCACAATGTAAGCTGGTTCCCCCTAATGTCTTTTTGGATGTATTGCACAACCCATCAGTAAGGCTGCCTTCAGAAGAAGACTTGGCGGTTCCCGATCCTAAGTCTAAACTTGTGGTGGCTCTCCGTGCTACCCCGGATTGGGCAATTCCTTACATAGCGTATCTGGCACGAGGCGAGTTACCTACTGATGAGTTGTTGCCCCGCCAAATCGTCCGTCGATGCAAGTCCATGGTCATACATAACGGCGAGTTACATAAGCGAAGCACTTATGTAGTATTTCAAAGGTGGGTCTCTTCTGAGAAGGATGTGCGATTCTTAACGAGATTCATGCAGGCGACTGTGGTCATCATGTCGAGTCACGCTCCCTGATATCCAAAGCCTTTAGGCATGGGTTTTATTGGTTGACAGATCATGCAGATGCCGAGGATATAGTTGGCCGATGTGATGGTTGCCAACAATTTGGGCGTCAGATGAATGTGCTGGCTCAGGAATTACGGATGATCCCAATCACATGGTCGTTTGTGGTCCGGGGGTTGGACATGGTTGGTCCTTTCAAAATGTCGTCCAACAAAAGACTCACCTATTGGTGGCGGTTGACAAGTTTACCAAGTGGGTTGAAGCAGAGCCAGTTAGTAGCTGTGATGCAGACACGACTATCAAGTTCCTGAAACAGTTGATTTCCCGCTTCGGGTATCCTCATAGTATCATTACTGATAATGGTACTAATTTATCAAAAGGTGCCATGCATGAGTTTTTCGGAAGGGAGCACAACCGGCTTGACATTTCTACGGTCGCACACCCTTAGTCCAATAGACAGGCAGAGAGGGCGAATCAGGAAATATTACGAGGAATCAAGCCCCGACTTATGGTACCTTTGGAACGTACCCCGGGATGTTGGGTTGAAGAACTGCCCTCAGTTTTATGGAGCATCAGAACCAACCAAAATCGATCTACGGGTTTTACTCCCTTTTTCCTGGTCTACGGGGCAGAGGCAGTATTGGCAAGTGACATCAGACACGATTCACCATGATTCGCTGCTTATGTGGAACAAGACAACGAGTTACCACGTCAAGATTCGTTGGACTCCTTGGAGGAGGAGCGTGATTTGGCCGCGTCACGATCGGCGATTTATCAACAAGACCTGCAATGCTATCACAGCCGCCGAGTCAAGAGCCGGGCTTTTCAAGAGGGAGACTTAGTGCTCCGGTTGATTCAAGACCATACTTGTATGCATAAGCTATCCCCTCCATGGGAAGGACCGTTTGTCATCAGCAAGAATCTCCGTAATGGTTCATATTACTTGGTGGATCTTCGCCCGGATAGGCCAACGACAGAGGTTGAGACAACTCGCCCATGGAACATCGCCCACTTGCGTCCATACTACACTTAGAGACACTGGCTCCTTATTTATGTTTACAATTTCAAATTTGTTATTTTTTTGATTTATAAAGCAATAAAGCCAACACCCACGAACTTCGGGGTCCTTTGCTGTTTCATCTTCTTGAAAGCATGAGTCTTTATTGTTCTATAAGCCGTCCAAGCATGGACGCTATCAGTATCAAAGAGCGTAAGTCACCATGCTGCGCTTATTTCAAAACTGGATATTGGTAAGCCAAAGAGGACCAAAGTCGCCACGTTGCACGGTTCAAACATGGGCGCCTTATATGATTTTGATAATTAAGCCGGCTTACTTGGGGGCTACTAGTTCCCAAGTCGTTTTGCAGTAAGAGCGTATACGTTTCTGCAATCATATGTCTGGTTTTTCCCTAATCATAGGTCACTTGGGAGCTTCCACTCACTGAGTTCAGCCTGAATACCCTCTTGGCTAGCGAAAAATTAACGCATTACAAATGGTTATACTGGACTGTGTGTTGGACAAATCGCCCTATGGTCCCATGTACTCTTGGCAAGTCAATCTGCCTTTGGACCCTGAACTTGCCTTGGTTAAAACATGAAAGGTACTGGCAAGAACCAACGCATGGAAAATAGAAAAACCATTGGTTCACTGAAGCCTGACTCGCGCCTGATCAGCCGGTCTAAATAATTTGGGCTGTTGCAAAAGACTTTTTGGGGTAGCACTAGAGTTTTGCAAACTCGTCCTATCATGTCGCCACTCATCGAGCCGTCAAATTTTATGACTATCTTTGTGGCATTGCCACAAGGTTTCATAAAAAGTTTTATAACCAACCGCGACTCACTGAGCCTGCTCCTTGTTTATAACTCGTCGCGACCCACTGGGCTTGCTCATTGAGTCAGCTTATTGTGTTTTCCTTGATAAACAGGTTGAAGAACTTTTTTGTTAAAATATGACACAGGTTTGGAAAAGGCGATTCATATTAATGAAGGTTAAAACTTCCAAAACATCCAACATAAGGTACGGTTGTGATACTGTTTTCCTGATACCTAAGACTATTACATGGCTCACTAGGCCACCCAGGAGTCACCTCCCGGTCAAAAAGAGATCAAAATATTGTTGGAGAATCGACTTCATGCTAAGTCAGTTCAAGCCGCCTCCGGGTCATCCTGCTTCGAGCTTTCGCCGTCTTCGATCTGTAAGTCACCCAGCTTCCAATTGCAATTGGTCAAGGCGACGAACTTGTCTTCATCGCTCAAGATGGAAGACAGATCGACATCAAAGTCAAAGGGATTCTTACAGCGTCAGGGAGTCATGCTGGTGACTTCATATGAAGGAGGAGTCACCTTTTTGTTGTTCTCATCATAAGCCGCTTGGTATTTACCTAAGTCCAGGCTGGCTGCTAGCTGAGTCGCCGCGGAGCGGGACTCTTTCCAACAACGGTGGTAGTCCTCTTCGGTGAACTCCGACTAATCATCTTTTAATTCTGGAAAGCCAGCACCTACCTCCTCCGGCTTAAGTTCGGGAGCGTATGCTAGACACCAGCTTAAAGTGGTCAGTGCTCCTTTCCGGGCGGCTGACCTTTTAAATTCTTCCACTTGCGGTGGCAATGTGGATAGGCAACCCGGGATATGCTTGATGGATTTATGGGCTCTTTGTTTCCCATCATGGTCTTCATGGTCATCATGTCGACCGTGTACAACTACTATGTGAACGTATAAATCGCCTTCAGCTTCGGAATGCAGTCGTTCTGCAGGGTGGCGGCTCACGGACCTACGAAGGACGGAATGAGATAATTAGCATTTGCAATATGCTTTGCAGCCTTTTTCAGATGAAGGGAATTGATCCTTACCAAACATAGCTTGGGTCATGTTCGAGATATGATGTTTTAAGATGGAGAGTTCTTGAAGAGCGGCTTCTAGCTTCACTTCGGCTTGTTCCGCCCGCTTCAAGATGGCAGCTTTCTCAGCGTGGGCTTTCTTTTCAAATTTCTGGTATTCCTCTTTCATCTTCTCCATGTCAGCAAGGGCCAGGCGATATTTCTCTTCAGATTTAGCTCGAGCATCTTGCTGTTCGGCTAAGTTTTCTTTTAAACCGGCCAAGGTTGAGTCGGTCTGAGTCAAGGATTCCTGCAAACAAGATTTGGGAAGCAAGTTTCAGAACTATTGCAAGCAACATCCCTAACACTTGGGGGTTAATGTATGATTCTTTTCAAGTCATACCTTCATTACCTTCATTCAAGACCCAGCTCATCTTTCAATAGATGACCCGGCCCTTGGGGGCTACAGGTTGAAGAAATTTTATATTCAAGACCCGGATCATCTTTCAAAATATGAGCCGACCCTTGGGGGCTACAGGTTGAACAAATTTTATATTCAAGGCCCTGCTCATCTTTCAAAAGATGACCTGGCCCTTGGGGGCTACAGGTTGAAGAAATTTTATATTCGAGACCTGGCTCATATCTCAAAGGATGACCCGGCCGGCCCTTGGGGGTTATAGGTTGAAGAAATTTTATATTCAAAGACCCGGGTCATCTTTCAAAAGATGACCCGGCCCTTGGGGGCTACATGTTGAAGAAGTTTTATATTCAAGACCCGACTCATCTTTCAAAAGATGACCCAACCCTTGGGGGCTACACATTGCTGAAATGACCCAAAAAGTGCGATTCATCATGGATGACCCGCCCTTTTCGAGGGCTAATGGGAGAATATATTCACAAAGATAAAAATGGCATACCTCATGTTTGACTCGCATCAAGTTGGCCAGGCTTTTCTCCATCTCTCGGCTAGCTTCCAAGCGGCTCACAAAAATGGAATATAATTCTTCAAACTCCAATTTTTCATAATGGGGAAGCTTCAGCTTGGTGATATCCTTCTCTGATGTTGGGGCATCTTTTGGCGTATCCCTAGTTAACACCGCAGTTGCAGGCTTAGAGTAACCAGTACCAGTAACAACTACTGTATCTGGGTCTTCAGGCGCCTTGGAAGAGCTTGGTGGGTTGACATTTTCAGTTACTTCCTTCAAAGGGCTTGAAGGATCAATCCGGACATCAAGAAAATCATCCAAAAGGTCATCATGAGTTTCCGCTGGTTCGTCATCAATTTCTGGGACAAAGGCACTCATACCAAACACTTCAGCTGCCTTAGGAGCAAAAGATGAGTCGCCAGTTTTCCTTTTCTTTGCTTGTGCTCTGAGATGTAATGGCACCAAAGTTAAGACAAGCATCAGTATTACGAAGGAAAAAAGCTAGTAAAGAAACTTGCCCCTGAACACGGATCATCGGGGGGAGAGTCGATATTGCTGAGTCGCCGGATGAAGGAGGTCAAACCTGACGAACAACAATTCAAGGATTGAACGAATGGCGAGAAAATATCACACAAGAAGGAAAAGATACTCGCGGGAACATACCTCACTTTGTCATTTTCGACCAGTTGCTCTTTCGGGTAACCCAGACACTAAGTCTCTGGAATGGCTTCGGGTATGGCGTTTAGGTGTGTAACTCGCCTTCTTCAAAAGGAAATTGGGGTCTAGATGAGTATCCAGGTGATACATGGGAACTTTTGCACAGATTCGCCTGGCCGGCTTGGGGGGAGAAGAAGTTGAGTCAGAAGAAATAGAAATTATCTCGACACAGTCATCCTGGCTCTCATAGTCATCATCCTACAAACAAAAGTAATGGAACATAAGTATAAGACAGGACACAGTAATACGGAAAAGGTTTTTACCTCTGATTGTTCTTCAGCGGCCCGAGACTCGCCAACAACAAATGACTCCTTGGCGGTGTCTTTGCCCTTGTTCTTCTTCTTCTTAGGGGGCGGCTTGGTTGTTTTCTGGACAGTCACTTTGGGCCTTCGAGACCAAAATGCTGAGCCCGTCTGATTGATATAATGACAGTTCCGATCAGGAACATGGGTGAACATATTGAAAGAATAAAAGGAGGTGACTTGAATTGTTACCGCTGGAGTCGGGTTGGAGACGCAAAAAGGCTTGAGCCCAATCTTGGCACAATTCTCTATGGGCTCACTACTTAACTTGTTGATAATTTCAACAATGTCTTCTTCAGTAAGTCTCGTGTTGAAGAAGCACTGGGGGTGGTTCAAGCTGCCATCATATCGCACATCAGGTCGCCTCGATGACTCAAATGCAGAATCCTCCACTCCACCCAACAACGAATTAGATCAATCCCAGTAAGCCCATTTTTGGTCAAAGCCCTTAGCTTGGAGAAAGCAGGGATAAATGTTGATTCTTCTTCTTCAGTTAGTTTTTCTGGAAGCTTGAAATCCATGGGAAAACGTTTTTCTCTAAAACCCAGAAGTGGGTTCTCGTTGGGTGGAGATGTGTCGCGGCAATAGAACCAAGACTCTACCAAACCTTTGGGATTGTTGGGCAGAACAACAGATGGGAACCCACATTCACGACGTCGTTGAATGTTAGGTCCCCCAAGTTCTAAGCAGGGCCCGCTAGCGAACTCGGTCTGGCGGTTCAGATAGAAAAATTTCCTAAACAGTAACACTGTGGGTTCTATCTTCAGGTAAGCTTTGCAAAACACTTGGAATTGGCAGAGATTGCTGATGGAGTTTGGCCCCAAGTCTTGAGGATGAAGGTTGAAAAAGTGCAAAGCATCTCTGAAATACTTTGAGCCGGGAGGCTTGAAGCCTTGTTCGAGGTGATCGCCAAAAAGGACTACTTCCCCCTCGACGGGTTGAGGAGTTGCCTCGCCTAAGGCGGTTCGCAAGCCAATAACTTCTTTGGGGTCAAGATAACCCGCCTTAACAAACTTATCAAGATAAGCGTCATTGACTTTGGTTGGCAGCCAATTGCATTTCGAGATAGTGCCCATAACTACAAAAGGAAGGAACACGGTGGGTTATCAGAAACCACGGAGTGGCAACTCGCCAGTTAAATGATCTACGGTATATCTACAGGAATTTTGCAACTCGCTAGTTAAATGATCTATGGTATCTCTACAGGGATATTACGATTCGCTAGCTAAATGATCAAAGGTGTATCTATGGCAATGTTCTAACTCACCATGGTGAAAGGAGACGGGTTGCGGCTCTAAAAAGGGTTTTTTCCTTAGGAACATTCTTGATTGGAGACAAACATGTTTCTAACATCAAACGATAAATTACGGATCTACGAGCGTTTCCAGTGAAGAAAATAACGCTGGCTGAGGGAAGAACACTACAGAACACGGAAAACACTATGAAAAATGGTGTGTAGATCTATGAGCAACGGAGGGACAACGGATTGATAGGATACATAACAAGAACTACCGCAATCGTTATTTCATGGGTCTACGATACCGCTTCTAGATTGGACGAGAAGCAAGGATATGAGGCATTCATGGAGTTCTAATGACGCCCTAAGAAATGCGAAGGTTCGGATCTGCTTCTACTGAGAAAGGGAGATTTACCTGAATGAAGAGGAAGATGCTAGGCAAGGATTCAGGAGGTCCTGCGGGAACGGCCGCGCCTTCTAAAGGTTCAGGAAGTTGCCGGACGGCGACTATCTGCGGCAAAGCATCAACGGCGACGAAGTGGTCGAGGGGCGGCTGGAGAAGACGATGCATCTAGAATAAGGAAGTGGGGGTAGGTGGCGTTGCCTTCCCCCACAGCTATTTAAAGGCCTAGGGACGAAGACGAAACGACACGCGCGGGAATAGAGGCGACAGATTGAAAACCAACAATGATGGCGCCTCGATTTTCGGGATAACAGGATGAAGATGAAAAAACATCCGTTGGGAATTATGTCATCGAATCCCGAAAATGGAGGAAAGGCGATGTCATCAATAAATAACCTGGCGGCTGAGACAAATTGTGAGAGATGGCGGCTTGTCGTTATCAAAAGGATGGGAGTAGTATGAGTCACCGAGGATGAGCATGGAAGTTTATTGGCATGAATAAATTCAAGTCAATCTGGGGCCTAATGTTGGGGATATTACCTGCGGTATGACCCGCCCTATTGGGTCGGGTCAGGAAAGCGGTAGCTCATACATACATGGACAGTGTAAGCCTTGGCCCAGGCCTGAGGCGTATTGAGAGATATTCGTCAGAAGGCTGCCAGGGCCCATGAGCCAGATGGTGGTTCAGGATTGATGAAGAAGATAAGTCGCCAAGGAGGTTTCCTGACTTGGCAAACACGGCGACTTAGAGATTTGGAAGGCCACGATTTGTAATGTGCCCAGGACTTTTGTAAAACCCTAGGGCCTCGACCTATATATAAAGGCGAGTCTCTGGGGCAGATAGATTAAGTGAGAAATCATCGAGAGCTAGGTTAGGCGAGTTACGCCCTCCTTGTAATCGAATCCACCATCAATATACACAAGCAGGACGTAGGCTTTTACCTCCACACGAGGGGTCAAACCTGGCTAAATCTGAGTCTCGCTTCCGCCCACCCCCTTTGAGTCGCCACCAAGGTGCGATGGCTCCTTCACTAAGTCCTTTCATGAGGACATCTGCCGTGACAAAACCACGACACCCGCTTCCACTTAAGTCCCTAGGCCCAGGTGGCCAGCTCAGCAAAGGCTGGCCAGTGGGGTCTAAGCCCCACTAGTAGGGCCGTCTCCTTCCCCATGCCTGGCGCTAGCTGGTGTGGCTGTGGAGGCGGGGTCGACTGCACGCCAACGCTCTCCCCGGCAACACCGACCACCTCCAGCGATACCCAGCAAACCGGCGGACTCATGGAGCCGAGCCGAATCCATCCTTGTGCCTAGAATTTGCAGGGGAGGGATGCAGCTGCGTCGGCATAGATGGCGGGTAAAAGGCCATCGACCATCACCGTCTTGAACTCATGGTAGCCTGAGAAGGAATGTATGCGCTAGGGGGACTTGGCGATGATGATGCATTGACACCAAAGTGTTCTTGGGATGAGGGGGGCTCAAAGTGGTTTGAATTTGGAGCATATTCCGTCGGGCAGGTGCGAGCCATAAACATCGACTGAGGGCATGGAAGGGGAGAGGTCTGGCCTGCAGGGTTATGGGAGAGAGAGAGAGGTGACACACGCACGAGGTGTTGGAAATATGAGCAATTTACCATAGGATTTTATTAAAAGAAAAGGTAGCGAAAACATGTCTAACATAAAATAGATGAAACTAGACATGCAATATAGAGATGAGACGACCAAAGACATGTGTACATATGATCTAGAAGAGAACATATGTAGAGTCGTTCTATATACACAAGGCATCATATAGAAGGATGAGCAGAGAAGGAACATATCTAGAAGTGAAACTATAGCAAGAAATTGTGGTACAAACTTAAAGAAAAGGAACATGAGCACATATTGAGTTGCAGCAGCAGTAGAGTTGGTGTTGGCATTGTCGTTGGCCATGTTAGAGAAGAGGTGGTCGACGTCGGGGAAGTAGTCGTCGTCCGGGAAGAGATCATCGGTGTCCGTGATGGAAGCCAGTAGTTGGGCTGAGCGCTCCCCAAAAACCTTATCACCCTTCTCCCGTACAAGACTCGAAGAGACGGAGTTTCAGAGGCCTACTGTCCCGACCTACGGTGCACGCTGCAAGTCAGGATGGGGAAGATTGTAGCTACAACACAAAGAACGGAACGAGTCTTCTCTGGAGAGGAGCGACCTCTCTTTTATAGGTGCAAGAGAGGGAGGTGAGAGGCCAGCGACGGGAGTTGAAGAGAGTGAGGGCTAACACACAGGAGAAAGGTGTAGCGTTCGTGTTCAATATCCACTACAGAAAAACCGTTCAGCTTCCCGAGTGACCTTTCGTATACCAGTCGTGTGTGGCAAAAAATTAGTACGGCTCAGCTAATTCCCGCAACCCGCGACGCGGCGCGTCGTGACGAGGCAAGGCAGGCGGCGGAGCAGGAGAAGCGCGCGTGTATGTCTCTCTTGTTCTCAAGCTCATACATGTGTGGAAACATCCTCCCTTATAAGGAGATCCAACTCCTACTAAACTAGCAATGTGGGACTAAACGTTTCCACCTCTTCCCTTGCACAAATGGGCTGCATGGGCCTCTAGGATTTATTAGGAATTTCTGAAATTATATATTTGGTGGCCCAAAAGTAGACAAAAATTCCAGCAATCCCCCACCAGATTCGAGAGGCACACATAATTTGCCTTTGGTTCCAAAACACTATTTTATATACAGATACTACAGTGGAGATTGTTAAGTTGAACGTCCACCTAGAACTCTATGCTACACTAGTAAGCAACTTGAACAGTGGACTAGGCCTTGAACTGCAAGTTTTCTGCGAATCTAGCTTCACACAGAGCCTTGACCGAGCCTAAGGCTACCATGGGACTTCCCCGCGGGTGGAGCTTATACGTCATACTTCGAGACCTTTCATGAGTTTACTAGAGAGCACCCTACTCTCATAGATTGCGACGTTAACAATCAGACTCATATAGGTATGTTCTTCACAAGATGTTCTGCGGGACAACATCTCTGCTTCAATAAGCCACTTAGAACATATTAAGATGTATATCAACCTGCCATGCAGCTTAGGAAAGTATTGAATCTCCATGGAGTGGTATTGTGAATGATAAGGATACTTTCCTCTCAGTTGACCAACATCTTGTCTTCCACGTCTAATTCATGGGATCTCCCATCACAAAGAATAGGTTACCACTGTGAAGAACTCAAATTGTGGGTCTCATACCCATCTCCCTCGATGCAGTATCTATCACATTACGTGATAGACCCTTAGTAAAAGGATCTACCAGGTTTTTAGATGTTTGGATATAATCCAATGCAATAATTGTGGAGTTTCTCATTTTCCTAGCAGATTTTAACCTTCTCTGAACGTGTCTTGATGACTTCGTGTTATCCTTTGAGGTGCTCATTTTCGTGATTACAGTTTGATTGTCGCAGCTCATAAGGATATCCGGTACAGGTTTCTCAACCACCGACAAGTCACTCAAGAGCCGAGGAAGCCAATCTACTTCGACCGTAGTTGTATCTAGTGCTGTGAGTTCTGCTTCCATTGTTGACCTTGTTAAGATCGTTTTCTTGCAAGACTTCCAAGAAACAGCGCCACCTCCATGAGTGAATACATATCCGCTCGTGGCCTTTATCTTATCAGCATCAGAGCTCGATCTAGTTTGAATCACTATACCCTTCAAGCACCTTTAGGTGTCGAGTATAGTGAATTCCATAATTTGCAGTGCTTTCACATAACACAAAACTCTCTCTAGAGATTTCAATGCACATCTCCTAGTTTTGAGACAAACCGACTCAGTTTGCTAACAGCAAAAGAGATGTGAGGTCTTGTAGCACTGGCTAAGTACATAAGCGAGCCAATAATATGAGAATATTTCAATTCGTCTCTACCAATTCTTCGATTCTTTCAAAGCATCAAGCTGGCATCATATGGTGTGGGAGAGGGCTTGCGGTCACTATATCCAAAGCGACTCAAGATCTTTTCCAGAGAGTGAGATTGAAACAACGTAATCCCACCATCATCGTGTCTCACAACTTGATGTTCAGAATGACATCAACCACTCCTAAATCCTTCATCTCAAAACAGTGAGATAGGAAATCCTTGACCTCCTTAATAACATTCAGATTTGTTCCGAAAATCAGTATGTCATCAACATACAAGCAAAGGATAACTCCCTTGCCCCCACCATGGCGATAGTACACACATTTATCAGCTTCGTATACAACAAAGCGTGCAGTTGTTAGAGTTCTTTCAAACTTCTCATGCCACTTCTTGGGTGCTTGCTTAAGTCCATATAAAGACTTCAGCAACTTGCACACTTTTCCTTCCTGACCATCTACTACAAACCCATCTGGTTGTTCCATGTAAATTTCCTCATCCAACTCTCCATTTAGGAAAGCAGTCTTAATATCCATTTGGTGAACGAGAAGACCATGTGAGGCGGCTAGTGAAAGTAGAACTCGAATAGTGGTCAGTCGAGCCATGGGTGAGTAAGTATCAAAGAAGTCTTCTCCTTCCTTTTGGGTATAACCCTTAGCCACGAGTCGTGCCTTGTACTTTTCGATACTACCATCAGGCCTAAGCTTCTTCTTGAATAACCATTTGCATCCTATAGGTTTTCACCCATAAGGACCATCGCTGATCTCCCAAGTTTCATTTGCTAAGATGGAATCCATCTCACTACGGACTGCTTCCTTCCACTAGTTAGCATCTTCAGACGCATAGGCCTATGAAATAGAACTGGGAGTGCCATCTATGAGATACACAAGAAAATCATCACCAAAGGACTTTGGATTCCTCTCTCTCTTGCTCCTGGTAGGAACTTCATTGTTCTCCTCCACAGTATTTTCAAAGTGTTCCATCGAAATGATAGGTTCAGAAATTGTAACTAATTAATGATTCAATGAATTAGGCATCTCCTGATTAGATGAGGTAGGTACATCCTTCATGGAAAAGATATCTTCGAAGAAAGTTGCATCATTCGACTCCATGATTATACCGACATGCATGTTAGATACCTTAGATTTTCCAACCAAGAATCTATATCCAATGCTATGAAAAGCATATCCGAGGAAAACACAATCCACGGTTTTTGGTCCTAGCTTGCGCTTCTTTCGGGTTGGCACATTGACTTTCGCCAAACAACCCCAGGTTCATAGATAAGAGAGTTTTAACCTTTTCTTTCCCCAATCCTCGAATGGAGTTATCTCTTTGTTCTTTGTGGGAACTCGGTTTAGGGCATGACATGCAGTCAATATCGCCTCCCCCCACCATGCCTTGGAGATACCCGATGTGTCTAACATGGCGTTAACCAAATCAGTTAGAGTATGGTTCTTTCTTTCGGCTACCGCATTTGACTGAGGTGAATAGGGAGGCGTCCTATCATGGATTATACCATGTTCCGCACAGAAGGAATCAAATTCATTTGAGAAATACTCTCCACCACGATCAGACCTAAGCCTCTTGATCTTTCGATCAAGTTGATTTTCTACTTCAGCTTTATAGATCTTAAAAAATTCAAAGCATCATCCTTAGATTTTAAAAGATACACTTGGCAGTATCTTGTGGAGTCATCAATTAATGTCATGAAATATTTCTTTCCACCTTTTGTCAAAATACCATTCATTTCACATAGATCTGAATGTATGAGCTCTAGTGGTGCAAGATTTCTCGTTTCGGCGGTCGTGTGAGACTTACGAGGTTGCTAGGCTTGCACACAAACTTGACACTTAGATCCCTTAACGGTGGTGAAACTAGGGATTAAGTTCAGTTTGGATAATCGCGACATGCAACCAATATTAACATGACACACACGTGAATGCCACACATTTGGTTCACTATTGTTGTAAACGTGATTAACAACTTCATTGCAAATGTTGGCCAAGGATAAACGGAACAGGCCTTCTGGCTCATAGCCTTTACCAACAAAAGTTCCATACTTGGATATTACAAATTTATTCGACTCAAAGACAAGCTTGCAGGCATGCATCTCTAAATAAAATAGATCCGCTAACAAGATTTTTATTCACGGAGGGGACATAATGAACGTTCTTCAGCCACACGACCTTCCCCGAAGTAAACTTTAGATCGACCGTGCCAACACCATGAACAGAAGCACTTGAACTGTTGCCCATCAACACGGTGGAAGTCCCTGCGGACTGATAAGATGAAAACATGGAAATATCACCGCATACATGCACATTAGCACTCGTGTCAATCAACCAATCGGGAAAATGACATACTGAAAGGATAGTGGGAAATACACCATACCCAACATCCTCCATGTCAGTGTCACCAATGACAACATTTCTTGACTTGCCGCCTTTCCCATGTTGACGCTTGTCATAACTGTTAGGGAAGTTAGGTGCCCAATGATCAGGATCTCCGCACACATGACAAACACGTTTCTTCTTGTCATTCTTATTCTTGAAGTTGGTGTGCTATACAGCCTTGTTCTTCCCATCGAACTTTGCTTTACCATCAAACTTGCCCTTGTTCTTGAAACTGTGGGGCTGGAAGTTTTTCTTCTATACCAGATTGTCACTAGAACCTCCCTCAATGCCTCGAGCACGTGTGTCTTTTGCTCTCGCCTTTTCTTCCACATCAAGAGTACCTATGAGATCCGGAACGGAAAACTCCTGTCTCTTATGCTTCAGTAAGATAGAAAAGTTAATCCACGAAGGAGGAAGTTTAGTGATGATGCCTCCGGCAACAAAGTTGTCCGATAGCATGCAATTGAAGTGCTCAAGTTCTCTTGCAAATGACTGTATCTCGTGAGCTTGCTCAACCATGGAGCGCTCTTCAGTCATCATGTAGTCATAGAATTGTTCCATGATGTACAACTGAGTGCCAGCATTCGAGACCCCAAACTTGGCCCCGAGTGCATCCCACGTATCTTTTTCATTATCAATTGACGCATAAGCATCAAGTATGTTCTCACCAACAACCCTCAAGAGAGCAGCCTTAAACAAGGTATCCATCTTTTGAAAAGCTAGCTCCTGTCACTACAAGAAATCCGTTGATCCATGATGGATTTGCGCTGACGTTTTGAAAAAATTTCATGGAAACCGTAATGAATGAGCAAGATCCATATGGGCCTCAAAATTGTAGCCCTTTATGACAAACATTGAAGGTCCGTCACAAAAATCGTCACCGATCAACCAGGTGAGCTTGGTTGGGCCTGGACCTTTTCTTCTTCATACATCATTTGGACCGTCATGGATAACTTGTGATCATATGTTGTGCGTGCCTTTTTTTTGGTCCACATGTCATACTGATCCAATAAAGTCCATATATATAAAAAACAAGACTGAAATTGAGAGAGCGTGCTTGAGAAGGAAAGTTTTAAGTCGCGAGCGCAGCGACTCGAAATTTTCGGGACAATCCATTTAAGTAGAATCCACACCAGCCAAACCCTAGTTACCTTCTCCCATCTCCCTCCCGTATCAACAATCAGCCGCCGCCACTCCACCTATCCTCCTCCCGCTGCTCCATGTTGGCGCCGACACCTAACCACCCCCCGCTGGATCCCTCCACATCTCTCCCGTGTCGGATCCCTCCCCATCAAGGACATGCTATGCCCCTCTCCATTCAGATCGACCCTCAAGCTACGGAGACCCAGTCCTACCCCTAAGGTGAGGCGCCAGTGGTAGCGGCGGGACGGACTGTCAGATTTGGAAGTCCCAGAGGTCGTTGGCGGTGGGAACGGATCCATCTCCATCCGGCGGCAAGCCAAGGTGAGGTACATGAGGTTACGACACTGCCACAGATCCATCTCCACCCCGTCAAGGTGAGGTACATGCATGGGCGACCCTAATGGCTGGGTCCAAGTCCGTCGGCTGCGCCACCGTCGTTCCCCTTGTCATCGTGATCTTCTACTCCATGTGTGGTGCCAGGACCGACCCTGAGGGGGGGTCAGGGCGCGGACACCCCGGGCCCCAAGCACGTATTTCTTTACATTAGGCCTATAATTTAGGTGTAGAAAAAAGCATCATTGGGTCTGGCCCATCACCCAAGTAGTAGCAGTTCCATAATCTAAGAAGTATTGTAGATGGAAAGTCTGATACATCGTCGTAACCCACACATTGACTCGTGGGATCCAGGAATACACGTATGCATCACATCAGGCACGCTGCAGGTGCCACTTTTTCTTCTCTAGCTCAGATCATGGCAGATGAACCAGGAAGGAGGAGTTCTATATCTCAACTTCTCAAGTGGCGCGCGCCATAGATCAGCGGTGGATCAGTGTTGCTCCGTATTTTTGCGCCGATGCTTTGTGTCCTTTATATAGAGGTGAGTATTGTCAGCCGGTCAACATTTTCCACTATTTGTACAATTAATCGTTTTCATTCTGCCTTTTAATATTGATGTTCATGTGGTGCTATAGATCACAAGCAAGAACGAGGTTTGGATGATGTTCATAGTGGTGACTTTATAAATGAACTCAACAATAATAGCACAATTTGATAACTAATTATAAATGAACTAGGTATGATTGTGTACTCGGCTACTTGGTGTTGCCATCACAATTTGGATGACGTGATAGTTTCCATCAAGGTTTCCATCAGGAGGGCCGACGACAAGAACTTCAATAGTTGAAGTGTTTTGTTTGTCCGAACTGGACTGCACTGTTTTCTAAATTGTTGAGTGATATATTTTATCAATATATGTTGTAAAATATCATTTCATGGATGATTTAAACTACTATGTTGTAGATACTTGCGGATGACTACATATTGATTCATACGTGTACACATGACACTTTGTAAATACCTTTCCTTGGTCTAAAATTGTCACTACAATTTGAGTAATGCATTATGCTTAAAAATGTACTTGGTGAAAATTGGGTTGAATGAAATAGGCTAATGGGCTGAATTAAATTTAAAAGGTTTCGAAATCGATGACGATTTCTGTGATGAAAATAGTGTCCATGTAGGCTGCCACGTCATTTAAGTTGGTCAATTGAAAATCCAACGTGGCATTGGTCCATGACGGTCTATTCCGTCACCATGGTTTGGGCCTTGGGCGGGCCTGCGGCACATCCATGATGGACAAGAACCGTCGTGAATGGCATGATGTCAAATTATGACCCGATATACATGACAAATTCTTAGTCCATCATGATTGCACACCCATGACAGTTTTGGGATAACCCATGATGGTTAGAACCATCATGTATTAACAGATTTCTTCTAGTGCGTTGAGCATCATGATCTCCTTCAGGTTTGCCAAGAGTGGCGTCATAGCAGCTTATGGTTTGAAACCATAGAACAGCTCTCACCCGCCACCTCTTATAGTGGACACCCTCAAACATAGGAGGTCTCATGGAAACAGCAAAACCACTCGGGGTAAATTGCCTATAATATGGTTTCTGGATTGTTGGAAATATGAACAATTTACCATAGGATTTTATTAAAAGAAAAGGTAGGGAAAACATGGCTAACATAAAGTAGATGAAACAAGACATGCAATATAGAGATGAGATGACAAAAGACATGTGTACGTATGATCTAGAAGAGAACATATGTAGAGTTGTTCTATATACATAAGGCATCATATAGAAGGATGAGCAGAGACGGAACATATCTAGAAGTGCAACTATAGCAAGAAATTGCGGTAGGAACTTAAAAGGAACATGAGCACATACTGAGTTGCAGCAGCAGTAGGGTTGGTGTTGGCGTTGTCATTGGCCATGTTACCGAAGAGGTGGTCGACGTCGGGGAAGTAGTCGTCGGACGGGAAGAGATCATCAGTATCCGCGATGGAAGCCAGTAGTCACGCTGAGCGCTCCCCAAAAACCTTATCTCCCATCTCCCGTACAGGACTCGAAGAGACAGAGTTTTGGAGGCCTACTGTCCCGACCTACGATGCAGACCGCAAGTCGAGACGGGGAAGAACGTAGCAGCAACATAGAGAACAGAACCAGTCGTCCAAAAGGGTGCAACGTTTGTGTTCAATATCCACTACAGAAAAATAATGTTCAGCTTCCCAAGTGACCTTTGGTATACTAGTCAAGCATGGAAAAAATTTAGTTTGGCTCATTCCCGCAAGCCGCGTCGTGACGAGGCGAGGCGGGCGGCGGAGGAGGAAGAGCGCGCGTGTATGTCTCTCTAGTTCTCAAGCTCATACATGTGTGGAAACATCCTCCCTTATAAGGAGGTCCAACTCTCACTGAACTAGCAATGTGGGACTAAACTTTTCCACCTCTTGCCTTGCACAAATAGGCTGCATGGGCCTCTTGGATTTATTAGGAATTTCTGAAATTATATATTGGGCTGGCCCAAAAGTAGACAAAAATTCTAGCACGAGGGTGAGCTCGGGGATGCCTTTTATGTCCCGGCCAAGGCATATGCTAGACTGAGTCCATGGAGGCTCTCGGGCGAGCTCTACTAGGAGAAGAGGATGGCACGGGGGGATGGGCACAGCGGTGTGGCATGCTGCGGATGCCGAGGCAACCTCGAAGGACACGTTCCCAGTGCCCTAGGTTGTTGTATGGCTCGGATTGGTGGAGCTACAGTGTTGGGGGCACTCTGCATGCCATGTGGTGCCACTTGTATCCTCGGTGCAGCCAAGTTTGTCCACTAGCACATGGGACTTCCGGAGATGCTCTTAGGATGCTTAGGGAGGTAAGGAGATAGCACAAGTAATAGGAGGAGGAGAAAACTACTGCTTAGGCTGTTCGGGGGGTAAAATGAGTGTTCTAACCCTCCAATAATTGAGGTGTGAACTTGGAACTCTTATTTGAGGTAGATGGACACTAGTAGAAGGTGTGGTGGAAATTTGGGCTCAAGGAGAGCACTTCTGGTCCTCCAATCATTAAGAGAAAAGAATTGGAGGAAGGTGTTTGATGGGTGTTTGAGCTAGCCAAAGGAGTCCACTTGCTATGAAACTTAACATGAGTGAACCATATGTGGAAATTAGGTTTATCACCAACTTTGAGATTATGTTGTGAAAGTTGCTAGTGCAAACTTGTCAAACCCTAGAAATGTGCAGAAATAGTTTTGCTTAGATCCATCCATGCAATTCTATTCTCCCTAATGCACCACTTGGTGTGGTGGCATAATTTGGGGATTAGAGCATGCCCAAAAAGTTTGGGACTAATTGGAGAAACTTGACAATGCAAAATTTTGCAATTCTAGAAATCAGCAGCAATGGATTTGGGGGATTTGGACAAGTGGGTTTGTTCTCCTTGATGCACCAGTTGGTATGGACGCATTATTACAGGATTATAACATGTCCACAAAGTTTGAGAATAATTGGATACACTTGGCAATGTGAATTTGCTCAAGTTTGGATCTAGACACAGGGTTTTGGAATATTTTGGTGAATCAAATGAATTTCGATTGAGATAAAATTGTGCAAGATAATCACATATGTTAAATGTGACTTGCTATAAGCTTCTTGTAATTATTTGTGAATATTTCTTATAGAAATATTTCATATACTTGAAATACAAAGAAAAGGGTTTGAAAGGTTTTGTCCAGTATTTTGAACATGACCATGTGTTGAAACTCTTATATATACAAAATATATGTCTACTAAGTTTCCCTAAATTTTCCTACATATTTTGAAAGTATTGAAATAATTTCCCCATATAAAGGACCATTTCTGACATCAAAAAAAGATTTAAATAAAATAATAATATAACCTATAAAATAACGTATTGTGGTTTTGGGTAATATTTTTTTATAATAGGATATAAATAAATTATTTGGGGAAAACATATTTCCTAATTTGAGAACTTGTAGTACAAACCTCAACTTAGGGGGTTTTGAAAAGCTAAATTAAATAAAATCCTTTTGGCCAAAATAATATTTCATAAAAATAGTTTTATGTCCTATGCACATGGCATGGTCATTGGGCAAGGATTTGGAATAAGGAGATGAGTTTTGAGAGAAGTATATTTTTTGTGACTTAAGACACAATCAAACAATCAAGGAAATAGAAATTAGTTCAAGCATCGCATCCTAGAGAAAAAGTTTCCGTTGGCCGCTATTTTTGAGGTATGTTAACTTAGTCAGGAGAGGCAAAATGCAGAGTGTGACATAAGGGGAGGCGTACCTGCCCCAGAGGCGGAGTGGAACCACTTGTTACGCCCACGAAGGGCCTAGTGGGCTCCAGGTGCTGATAGGGAACATGGAGCGCCTCAAAAGTCTCCATCGAGAGCATTTTGAGGCCCGCTCCGCCAGCAATGCGCATCCTGGTGACGGCCACTCCACTTATAGTGGGAGTAGACAATAGAGCGACAACGCCCATAGCCCTAGTGGACTTGGGATGGTCGTTGGCGTCGAAAGTCATGGGGACTTGACCCACTCTAGGCGGGCGGTGGGTGCAAGCGCCTGGAGCGTTGCGTTCGCCTCATGCAAGAAACTCTTGAGGTGGCGGCTGGACGGCGGGGCCTGCCGCCCTCTTAGGATGCAGGCCACACCGCAGGACCCTTCGGATCCCCCACAAGCGACCTCGCCCTTGATTGGGGCCGCACAATACGTGAGCCCCGGTGCGATGGTGTCATGGAGGGTGGATTGGATGGTAGGATAGTGGCCGCCATGATCCGGTGGAGGATGGGAAGCAGTGCCTCCGGGTTGCCGAGCACGCGGCGGCTGAGTTAGACAGGGAACAAGGGGGTGCCTTGGCACCACGCTTGGATGAGGCGAGCTCGGTGATGCGCGTGAGACTCATGGTGCGGGCATGGATCAGCCCCCACGCCAGGCTAAGTGCAGTGGGCGGAACGGGAGGGTAGCGACTCGGGCGCGAGGAAGCTCCCCAGGGAACCTCGGGCTGCGGGAGACGCATGGATCTGGGAGACTGCTTGGCGCACCACACACTCCCAGTGAGCAGCAACGTCGTCCATGTCAATGCTGGTGTCGACGTCTAAGGCGCGAAGACGGCAAGTCCCCTACCTGGCGAGGCAAACATCGCAGTCTGGGATATGCGTCTAATAGCTACTCCAAGAAACCAAGGTTCGAACACTAGGGTGCTTTGCTAAGCAGCCTAAGACCTGGTGAAAACCACATAGCAATGACGACGAGGGCAATCACACTCACCGGACGTGAAGGGTGCACATGAACTACCCAGGTTCAGGCCATCGTGCGGTGTAGTACCCTACTCCTGCATGTGTTAGATTTCCATGGAGAACTTGAGCTCTGTGTACATGAAGTTGGGAGGAGAACGGGTCGACCGCCATACACGGGAGTGGTCTTGTCCCATTTGTAGTGCCCCAGTCCTCTTCCCCAAAAATGAGCGGGAAAGGGAGTCAACAGGGCAGCAATCCAAAGGGGTACATAATCCTAGTCTTATCCTGACAAAAGTTAGTTTCCATCTGGTAAAGCGTTCTTTGTGACGCCCCCGCCGACTCGGGAATGACTTCCGCCCCGGAAAATTATGTCAGCGGTGTCTCCTTTCACCGAAATGGCAATTTTTTTGGGTACCTGCTTTTGGGAGCCCTCCACCTTATTCACTAGAGAGGAAATACCCCCTGCCCATGCCCACAGGCACGACCTCTGTTGCCTTCGTTGGTGTAGGTTCGTCATCCATGTGGTGGGTGCAAAGCCCGACGGCGAGGCGCCACACGTTAGGCTTGTAGACATGCCTCGCGAGGGGAGCCCCCCGGGCTCTCCCATACTTACCAGCCTTAGCCTAGCCTATCCTGAAGTCGAGGGGCCTCGTGAGACTAGCCCCTCCCGAACTGGCCTCCTCCGAGGCTCCCGCGACCTGACTGTGTCCAACGGGCCGGCCCTAGTGTCATGCTACTCTGGTTCCCATAGGCTGACACTTATCATGACAAAGGTCATATCAATAGAGCCATTTAGGTCATATCATGTCGGGTTTCCCCCTCGCTATAAATAACCCCCCCCCCCCACACACACACACAAATGTAGGTTGGTTGGCTCTTCCGAGAGAGATTGACAAGTGTCATTTAGAGTAACCCTTCCTCTCACTACTTAGAGATAAACCTAAGTGCAAAAAAATCATAGACCCAGAGCCTCAAAGTGATTGAGTATCACTGAAGAAATTTTCATGTGAGCAACCGACGCATGTTACCTTTAAAGACTCTATATCTTCCAAACGGTAAGGTGGCATAGTCTAGAGCAACCTAGAGTAATTGTGGATTGGCGGGTGACCAAGTTTTTGAATGTTTGGAAGTCTACCTTGAAGACTTACCACGAGTGATTGGACAGAGTCTAAGTGATTTAGCTCAAGGGGAATACAATGATGACCAAGTGTCTTCGGAGTCCAAGCTCATCGTCCAACCAAACATACCACAGAAGTTGGAAGTGGTCGAACAAACCCATTCTCTTTACCAAGCCTCCTCGTTATGTTTCTTCAACCCTGACTTACTCGCACCTTGAAGAAATTTCTTGTTGTCTTGGTGAAGACTTGATTGAAGACTTTCTCAATTTCCTCAATCCAAATTCTTCAGTCACTACACTTATCCTCATCGCAAGTTACTCTCTCACTCACATACAGTTGAGTACTTATCCGTCGTGTTACTTTTCGTCACCCTGCTATTTCCTCATCTATAAATTCCTAAGTGACAGGTTTGTAAAAATCGCCCCCCTCTGGTCGATATAGCGAGCTTTCAAAGATCAAGCGAGTTAAACATATTTACAAAAATGGAAAACAAGAAGAGTTCATACCAGCTTCCTTTACCACAATAACTTCATCAATTTATCGTCATTATTAAATTTCACTTGCATGACCGAATGATGTGAAAATAATAATAGTGCAAGTGATTCATGGAATAAGCTGGAATCTGCGAAACAATTTATTCAAAGGAGAAGACAAGCTAACATGGGGTCTTTGTTAGATCAATAATATTGCAGATCAGAGTCTCTCAAAAATTTTAGCATGGTCTTCTCCTGTCTGAGACTCAAATAAAAGAAAATAGCTTCATAGAAACACGCTAAAATGTTTCTGGAGGTTTTAGGTTTTCAGAGTAGAAGAAAAATAAAAACAAGAAAAATTATTTACATGGGAATGCTCCCAACAAGCAAAAATAATAATAGGAAATATTTAAGAGTTTTTTAATACTAGATGCTAGAAAAAATTCCAAAAAGAAGCAAGAAATACTTTTGGGTTTTAAAAAGTTTTTCAAAAACAAGAGAAAATCAAAAATAAAACTCGGCATGGATATACAATGAAAAAGGATGAACACCGACAACTAGAATGAATGTGTGATACATGAATATAATGTCCATGAGAAATATGTACTCCCCAAGCATAGACTTTTTGCCTAACTTCGGCTATGGCCATGGCTGGTAGTAGCGAGGTCCGGGTTGGTACCGAGGCTCTTGAGGGTCCCATTGGTAGGCAGGCTCCTCAGACTGCCATAGATAAGAAGACATGTGAGGTTCCTACTCATATGTATGGTCCGGTGATCGCTCTAGCTCTGGTGGTAATGGTGGTGTCATGCCCCAATAGGCGTGAATGTCCGCAGGCTTAATGATGTGCCTACCACTTCAAAGATCAAACAAAGAATGTCCAAGCAATATGATCCTCTCACTAGAATCCTCACTAAATACCAAGTTACACCAAAATTTTATATTACCGGAGTCTATAAAACCCAGCCATACTAGCATAATCAAGGTATTTACTAATTAAAACCTCATTCTCCACATATCTAATAGGAATCTCAAAATGTCTTCTGAGGCGTGAAGCATAAATACCACCATAAATAGCTCGTTCATACAATTTCTGTATAACCGTTGATGGAGACAAAGACTAGGGAGTCCCTGCCAAGGTGGTTTAGTATGTGGGTCAGGACAGAGGCCCACCCTAGACAAAGGCCTTCAGAGGCTTCACAACAAGGCATAAACATCTAGGATACTGTCGAAGACTTAGCTTGCGCTTCAAGAGAGGAGGATTCCATTCTGCATGTAATGCATAGGTGATAACCGACATTGATGCAAGCCTAGATACCCCAGGTGCCTATATAAACCATGGGGTATAGTCCGTAGAGGATACATACACACAACTTCTCGACCCCTAGGGTTTAGCCCACAAATTCATGATCTCAAGGTCGATCAACTCTGTAATCTTACAATATCAATACAACAAGTGCAGGACGTAGGGTCTTACCTCCATCGAGAGGGCACGAACCTTGATAAAATCCATGTGTTCTACGTCTCTTGTTATCATATTTCGGAGCTCACAGCTCCCCCCCCCTTACCCAAGGTATATAGGTTTTAATACCGACAACCGTCGAGAAACCATAGCTCCCAAACTAAAAGGTCTATCACCATGAAGTACATGACGTAAAATAGCAAGATCAGGTGAGATGAGCGTTCCACTCTCCCACCTACCATTTAAACACCTCCCCATAAATAATGTCTAATAGTGCCAAATTGGAAAATGTAAACTAGAACGTCTAGCATAATAAACTCCTCTCGAGTCCGAGAGTTACGTTGAATATTCAATTTTCAACATCTATTACATGTGGCTCTCGATTTTTTCCTCATTATGAAGCATGCAAACTTGGCAAAATCTACCATGTGTCATTTATTTTTATTGGTCATATAGGTGAAAGGATACGGTGAAAGTTCCTTCCTAGCATTATAATGAAAGTTTTGCACAGAAGTTTTAGTGAGGAGGAGATACTAATCATACTTATGTGCAAGGAACACAGTAAGTCCGACTCAGTCTGACATAAATGGAAATCATCATAAATTCCCGCATTCCTCAAGAACGTTTCGCATGGCCACTCGCACGGCCACACCTCTGCTACGCAAGAACGTTGGTACGTGGGCTTCTCCTCTAGAGTTTCCGTGGAACTCTGGCTCGACAAACCCCTCAATATGCTCTTAAGAATATTTCGTTTTCTCTGAAATATTTATTATATATACTTTATTGACATTGTGCGAGAATTTCTTAAACACATCATGTGGTTTTTATATTCTTATAGATTTTTCGTCGGATCATCTATTTATATGTATACATCGTTAATTTATCATTTTGTTGTCAACTGACATTGCGACTGAAGTGGACTTTAGTTATTACTTGATTATGCCCATATTATAATGTATCTATATGTGACATTTAACATGCATATATAACTCCAGTAAAATATATTTTTAAATGCCAGTGGCAACGCACGGGAATTCTACTAGTCAAGCAAAGGATCCGACGGCTAGAATACTCTAAGCTCTGAGAAGCCTCAGATTACCCCATGGTTCTTATTTGTGGAAGCTTTGAGAAGCCTCGGGTTCTCCCACGGTTCTTATTTCTCGATGTCTCCTAGTCCCACACATCCCGTAGTCGCATGCACAGAAATCCCACAAAGCTGCAAAATCCGTTACTACATTTGTGCACTAGATACAACACTCAAACCAATCAACAAAAAACACACCATCCTACATAGCTGCAAATCTAGCAAATAACTTTGCTTCTGCGAGACCATATGCAAACGCAATCAACACAAATTGGCTAAATTTTGTGTTTTAACCACTTTTGGCGAACTAAATCGGGATTTGACCCGGTTTGGAAAATTTTCGGGATTTCACCCTTTTACCTGCCGTCGTCGGCCATAACGGTAGCCTAACACACCTTACTGCAGGAGCCCGCGGCGGTAGGGTGACGGAGGTCTACGGACGACAGCCGATGGACGATAGTTAGTCGTTGTCGTGGTAAAGAGCCTACTACTAACCTGCCTGACGGTAGGATATCTAAACCTACCGTCGGATACCCTGGCAGTAGGGTCCTGGGGCCCACCCATTCACCCCAATCATCCCCCCCGAGCCTAGCCCCCTATCCATCAGCCCCCACGCACAAACACCCAATAGATCCATTCCATTTGCTTGGAATCCAGAGCATTTTATCACCCAAGGTGCCTCTCCCACTCCCCTCTTTTTGGTTGGTTGAAATCATCTATTATGGTTGATTTGCTCACTTATTTGCAATTGCTTAGATCATGATGAAATTGATGAATAAGATGCATTTTTGTATATGTTTGTGCTTTGGATATGTATTGTGGGCCTAGCATTGTTGGGGGTACCTAGATCTAGTGCTAGGATTAGTGGTCATGTTAGTGATTAGGTTAAGATTAAGGTTTATGATTAGGGTTAGGGTTAGGGTTAAGGTAATGACTATGGACCATGCGTTTTTTCTTGATTGAATAGAAGTTATTCGTTTAATGTGTGCATAAAGTATGTAGCTGACTTTATTGTTTCATTATTTCAATTGTTCTTAGATGGGTAGGCTCGTAAATGTTCATTATTTGAACAAGGCGGCATTTATGACTGGAAATGAAGATGGAGGGGAAGAGGCTATGATTTTTGACACAAGTCCAAGCTTTGATGATCTTGTAGTA
The DNA here is from genome assembly GCF_904849725.1 of Hordeum vulgare subsp. vulgare. Lineage (NCBI taxonomy): Eukaryota > Viridiplantae > Streptophyta > Magnoliopsida > Poales > Poaceae > Hordeum > Hordeum vulgare. The sequence goes on from NC_058518.1 coordinate 319,089,974, forward strand.
AAATTGAGAAGCGTCTTACATTGGAATGACCCAATTTTTGAGGTTAAACTTATTGGGAGGTATGACGTCGGATTGAGATTAAGGTTTTGATTAAAGAGTATGCCCATCACCTCTGAATTGCATTGGGATGTGTACAAGGAAAAAGTGGATGCATCACAATACAATTCACTTGAGATATTTTCCATAAAGGTTGATGCTCGTCCAGTCCAAATTAATTGGAACTGCAATGTATTCTCCCCAATACATGATGTTAGTGCGGAGGTATATGTCCCCACTTTTTCTATCCAACCACCAATCAAAGAGTATATCAATGCTAGAGCCATAGTACTTCGAGATGATGCTATTCCTCATGTTCAAGAAGATGCTAGTGGTCTTGTTGATGATGATGCTATTGTTGCTCAAGAGGATGTGTATGTGAAATATGAAGAGATTCATTACAACCCCATAGGTAACTTGGATGTCATTGTGCACCAACAAGACATGGACCATACCCTCCCTTATAACTGTATGTGTGGGTATGGCTCAGATGATGAGGGTTTGCAAGAAGAATTGGATGAGGATGGGTTCACAGCGCAAGAAAAACAAATCTTCAAGAAGGTGACTAGCAAGGAAAGAGGGACCTCGTTGATTCGGGGTGTTAGTATTGCAGACAAGGTCGTTGTTGATGGTGGCATGAGATTGGGGATGTTTGAGCCAACACTGTTTCCCAAAGTCGGTGATCCTCTACCAAGCGATAAGGATGAGAATTATCACTTGAAGAAAGGCATCAAGTTTGATTCTTTGCAAGAGTTAAAGATATGGTTGTGTGACTACGCCATTAGGAAGCATAGGCCTTTTGTTGTTGGTCATTCCAACCAAGATGTGTGGTAGACCATCAAATGTGACAAAGAAGGTTGCCTTTGGAATGTACGTTGAAGATAAATTCAAAAAATTGGGCAATGGATGTTTAAAAGTTGTGTTGCCACTCACATGTGCATACCGTCGAACAAGGCCGACCGAAAAAAGGGACACATAATTCAATTGGCGTGCGCAAGCTTTAGTAACTGGCCCCGTATGTATAGCAGTAGGGGATGTGGGTGTAACAATGGTATTGATGTCCTTTTCACACCGTCAACTCACGTATGAGTTTCTAGGGTACAAATTGTTGAATCAAATAGCACATGATCCAACTGTGAAGGTGAAGTTTTGATGATCCCCAAGTGCAAGGAATCATCACAGCAATTTACAAAGGTGGAAGTGATAAGTATGGAGTGTAGAACCCACAAGGAGCTAAAGGTAAGATCAATACTCTCTCAAGTCCGATCTTCCACCGATACAACTCTACGTACACTGAGCGTTTGTTTTCATCTAGAAACGAGAAATAAAACTACGTTGTGGGTATAAAGAGGATAGCTTTGCATGATAACGGAGAGCAAAATATAAAAACAGGTGATGTTATCATAAATTTAGAATATATAATAATATATTACAAATACCTTGTGTGGAATAATGATGGATCGGTGTGCGGAATTGTCCTAGCAATTGTTAACAAGATCGGTAATCATTATTGTAATTTTATATGAGGGAGAGACATAAGCTAACATACTTTCTCTACTTGGATCATATCCACTTATGATTGGAACTCTAGCAAGAATCCGCAACTACTAAAGTTCATTAAGGTAAAACCCAACCATAGCTTTATAGCATCAAGTCCTCCTACTCCCATACGCAACAACCCACTTACTCGGGTATGTCTTTCAGTCACTCACACCACCCACTATAAGAGAATCATGAACGTATTGCAACACCCTACAGCGGAAATCCTTCACCTGTGTGTGGCACGGAAGGCACCATAGGACAGCACCAAAATAAATCATACAACTCAAACCAATCTAGATCGTCAATCAACTAAAAGACAAAAGGAATCTACTCAAAACATCATAGGATGGCAACACATCATTGGATCATAATATGTGGCATCAAGGACCATGTTCAAGTAGTGGATTACAGCGAGGTGTGCTACGGCAACAAAAGACCTTCCCCGGCAATGGTGCCAGAGATCCTTCAATCGTCTCTTGAGCTTGCGTTGGTTTTTCCCTTGAAGAGGAAAGGGCGATGCAACATAGGAGCAGTAAGTATTTCCTTCAGTTTGAGAACCAAGGTATCAATCTAGTAGGAGATACTCGTCAAGTCCAGAGTACCTGCACCAACACAAATAGCTTGCACCAAACGCTATAAAGGGGTTGTCAATCCCTTCAAGATTGATTGCAAAGTGAGACCAGAAGGCAGAAAGTGCAACGAAGAAAAAGTGAAAGGCTGAAAATATGGTGTGGAGTAGACCCGGGGGCCATAGTGTTCACTAGAGGCTTCTCTCAAAATAGCAAATATCACGGTGGGTGAACAAATTACTGTTGAGCAATTGATAAAACCGTGCAAAGTCATGACGATATCTAAGGCAATGATCATATATATAGGCATCACGTCCGAGACAAGTAGATCGATACTTTCTGCATCTACTACTATTACTCCACACATCGACCGCTATCCAGCATGCAACTAGTGTATTGAGTTCATGACGAACAGAGTAACGCCTTAAGCAATGTGACATGATGTAGAGGGATAATCTCAAACCAATGATGAACACCCCATATTTTTACCCTTGATGGCAACAATACGATGCGTGCCTCGCTACCCCTTCTGTCACTGGGTGAGGTCACCGCACGGTATGACCCAAAACCAAGCACTTCTCCCATTGCAAGAATCATAGATCTAGTTGGCCAAACAAAACCCACAACTCGAAGAGCATACCAAGGATATGAAATCATGCATAACAGAGATCAGAAGAAACTCAAATAATATTCATAGATAATCTAATCATAAATCCACAATTCATCGGATCTCGACAAACACACCGCAAAAGAAGATTACATCGGATAGATCTCCATGAAGATCATGGAGAACTTTGTATTGAAGATCCAAGAGAGAGAAGAAGCCATCTAGCTACTAGCTATGGACCCGTAGGTCTAAGGTGAACTACTCACGCATCATTAGAGAGGTCATGGTGTTGATGAAAAAGCCCTCCGTATCCGAATCCCCGCTCCGGCAGGGCACCAGAACGTGCCCCAGATGGGATCTTGCAGAGACAGAAGCTTGCGGCGACGGAAAAGTACTTTCGATGATCTCCTAATTTTTTCTCGGATTTTAGGGAATTTATAGGCGAAAGTCCTAGGGTTGAGGTGGCCCAGGGAGCCCACAAGCCAGGGAGGCGTGGGCCCCCCTTGGCCGCTCCATGAGGGCTTGTGGGGTCCCTGCAGGCCCCCTGCCCTGATTCTCAGGCTTCCCGATCTTTTTCTGTTTCGGAATAAATATTTTTGGCACTTTCGTTCCGTTTGTACTCCGTTCAAAATCCTCTTCTAAAAGGGGTCAAAAACATGGAAAAAACTGGAACTGGCACTTGGCACTGAGTTAATAAGTTAGTCCCAAAAAAATATATAAAAGGCATACAAAACATCCAAAGTTTGACAAGATAATAGCATGAAACCATCAAAAATTATAGATACGTTGGAGACGTATCAAGCATCCCCAATCTTAACTCCTGCTCGTCCTCGAGTAAGGAAGTGATAAAGACTGATTTTTTGATGTGGAATGCTAACTAGCATAGTTGTCCTTTGTAACTTCTTTCATGTGACATGAATGTTCAGATCCGTAAGATTCAAAACAATAGTTTGCTATTGACATGAGAATAATAATACTTCAAGCAAACTAGCAAGGTTATCATGAAATTTCAAAATAACAAGGCCAAGGAAAGTTATCCCGACAAAATCATATAGTCTGGCTATGCTCCATCATCCTCACACAACTAATGTAAATCATGCACAACCCCGGTATTGGCCAAGTAATTGTTTTCACACTCTAACTTTCTCAAACCTTTTATAACTATCACGCAATACATGAGCGTGAGCCATGGATATAGCACTATAGGTGGAATAGAGTGTGGTGGTGGTTGTGAGACAAAAAGGAGGAGATGGTCACATTGACTCGGCGTATCAAAAGGCTATGGATATTCCCATTAATATATATCAATGTGAATGAGTAGGGATTGCCATACAAGGGTTGCACTAGAGCAATAAGTATCTGAAAGATCAAAAGGAGAACTAGTCGGTGTGCATCCAACTTGCTTGCTCAGGAAGACCTAGGGCAATTTCAGGAAACCCATCATTGTAATATACAAGCCAAGTTATATAATGAATATTCCCACTAGTATATGGTTGTGACAAAGCAAGAACCTCTCAATCATGAAGAACATGGTGCTATTATGAAGCACAGTTGTGCAAAAAGATAGTAGCATTGTCCCTTCTCTCTTTTTCTCTTTTTTTATATTTTCTTATTTTCTTTTTTCTATTTGGGCTCTTGGGCCTCTTTTTTCTCTTGTTTTTTGAATGGGCTCTTTTGGCCCATTTTTTTCCTCACATGGGACAATGCTCTAATAATGATGATCATCACACTTTTATTTACTCATAGCTCAAAGCTTAGAATGATGATGACTCTATAGGAAATGCCTCCGGCAGTGTACCAGGATGTGCAACGATCTAGCATGGCGTATGACGTTGAAACATCTTGCTAGCTATCTTACGATCATGCAATGGCAATATGAGAGTGACGGCACAAGTCCTGAGACGGAACGGTGGGAGTTGCATGGCAATATATCTCGGAATGGCTATGAAAATGCCATAGTAGGGAGGTATGGTGGCTTTTTTGAGGAAGGCATATGGTGGGTTTGTGCACCGGCGAGAGTTGCGCGACACTAGAGAGGCTAGCAATGGTGGAAGGTGAAAGTGCATCTATACCATGGACTCACATTAGTCATGAAGAACTCACATACTTGTTGCGAAAGTTTTTATTAGTAATCGAAACAAAGAGCTAAACGCATACTCCTAGGGGAAGGGTTGGTAGGTGTTAACCATCGCGCGATCCCGACCTCAACACAAAGGATGACAATCAATAGATCAATTATGCTCCGACTTCCTAACATAGCGGTTCACCATACGTGCATGCTACGGGAATCACTAACTTCAACACAAGTATTTCTAGATTCACAACAGTCTACTAACATAGCTCTTAATATTACCAAATCCACGTCTCAAAACTAATTGAGTGGAATCAAGACTTCTCTTTCTACTCAATGCACATGAAGATGGAGGTTTTTGTATCCTCTATGGGTACCTACCACCTTTGGGACTACTTTCATAGCATAATCCAACTACCAAGTCACGCACCGCCATGCTCTAAAAGATCTAAGTGAAGCACATAGAGCAAAATTATCTAGCTCAAAAGATATAAGTGAAGCACTATAAGCATTCTAGCAAAATCACGATGAGTGCATGTCTCTCTCTAAAGGTGTTGAGCAAGGATGATTGTGACACACACAAAAAAGACTCCTACGACACAACACGCTCCAAGCAAAACACATATCATGTGGTGAATAAAAATATAGCTCCAAGTTACGTTACCGATGGATTGAAGACGAAAGAGGGAATGCCTTCCCGGGGCATCCCCAAGCTTAGGCTTTTCGGTGTCCTTGAATTTGGCTGGGGATGCCTTGGGCATCCCCAAGCTTGAGCTCTTTCCACTCCTTATCTCTTTGTCCATGAGAGCATCACCCAAAACTTGAAAACTTCACAACACAAAACTTAAACAGAAACTCGTGATATCATTAGCACAAGAAAACAAACTACCACCCCTTTAGGTACTGTAGCAAACTTGAATTCTATTTATATTGGTGTTAGATTACTGTATTCTCACTTTTACATGGCTAGTAACCCCCGATACTATCCATAGTTTCATCAAAACAAGCAACCAACTCAACAAAAACAGAATCTGTCAAAAACAGACCAGTCTCTAGAAATCTGTATACTTCGTATACTTATGTTACCTAAAAAATTCTGAAAAATTACGATTGCGTGGGAAAAAGGCATATCAACCAGAAGAAAAAATAATCAACTCAAAAGTTCTTTCTGAATAAAAATGAAAAATAATCTCGTGAGGGAAAAGTTTCTGTCTTTTTCCAACAGGATCAAACAACCATCACCAAGACTGGTCATAAAGGTTTTGCTTGGCTCAAACACAAAAAGAAACACAAAAGACACTATCATAACATAATTATGATGGTGTGGACGCAACAAAACAGAAAGAAAAAGATAAATTCATTGGGTTGCCTCCGAACAAGCTCTATTGTTTAACGCCCTTAGCTAGGCAATAATAATTCAATGATGCTCACACAAAAGACAAGAATTGAAGCACAACGAGAGGATCATAAAGCATGTGAAAATCACATCTAAGTCTAACGTACTTCCTATGCATAGGCATTTTATAGTAAAACAAATTATCAAGACAAGCATAGAATAACTACCATATGCAAGGGAGAAGAAAGAGACAATAGCAATCTCAACACAACGAGTGGTGATTTGGTAACATGAAAGTTTCTACCACAATATTGTCCTCTCTCATAGCAATTACATGTGGGATCATATTCAAATTCAACAATATAGCTATCCCATAGGATATTATTTTCATGATCCACATGCATTCAAAGTTGACGCTCTTCAAAAATAGTGGGATTATCATCAACTGAAGTCATGACTTCTCCAAACCCACTTTCAATAATATTGCAAATATCATATTCATCATGATGTTTAAACAAATTTTCAAGATCATAAGAAAAATCATCACCCCATTCATGATCATTGTAACAAGTAGAGGACATAGAAAAACTAGCATCCCCAAGCTTAGGGTTTTGCATATTTTTAGCATGATTGACACTAATAGAATTTTCATTCAAGGAGCCCTCGTGAATCATTTCATAAATTTCTTCATCACGATTTTCAGATTCACGCATCTCAAACAAAACTCCATAGAGAAAGTCAAGTGCACTCAACTCACTAGCAATTGGATCAACATAATTGGATCTCTTAAAAAGATTAGCAAGTGCATGAGGATCCATATCAATGGATTTTCAGCAAGCGAAGATGCAAGCATATTGAAGGCACATAGCACACAAGTGAACAGAAAGCAAGCGAGAGAAAAGGGCGAACGAAAAAGGCAAACGAAAAAAGGCAAATATTTTTTTTGTAATTTTTTGTTTTTTCAGGAGTGGGGGAGAGGAAAGCGAGAGGCAAAAAAAGTAAATGCAAGAGCTGAGTTTGCGACACTTACTTGGATGAGTTCTTGACTTGATCCTCCCTGGCAACGGCGCCAGAAATTCTTCTGCTACGGCAACAAAAGTCCTTCCCCGGCAATGGTGCCAGACATCCTTCTGTCGTCTCTTGAGCTTGCGTTGGTTTTTCCCTTGAATAGGAAAGGGCGATGCAGCACAGGAGCAGTAAGTATTTCCCTCAGTTTGAGAACCAAGGTATGAATCCAGTAGGAGAATCTCGTCAAGTCCAGAGTACCTCCACAAACACAGAGAGATTGCACCCAACACTATAAAGGGGTTGTCAATCCCTTCAAGGTTGATTGCAAAGTGAGATCAGAAGGAAGAAAGTGCAACGAAGAAAAAGTGTAAGGCTGAAAATATGGTGTGGAATAAACCCGGGGGCCATAGTGTTCACTAGAGGCTTCTCTCAAAATAGCAAATATCACGGTGAGTGAACAAATTACTGTCGAGCAATTGATAGAACCGCGCAAACTCATGACGATATCTAAGGCAATGATCACACATATAGGCATCATGTCCGAGACAAGTAGACCGATACTTTCTGCATCTACTACTATTACTCCACACATCGACCGCTATCCAGCATGCATCTAGTGTATTGAGTTCATGACGAACAGAATAACGCCTTAAGCAAGATGACATGATGTACAGGGATAATCTCAAATCAATGATGAAAACCCCATCTTTTTACCCTTGATGGCAACAACATGATGCGTGCCTCCCAACCCCTTCTGTCACTTGGTGAGGTCACCGCACCGTATGAACCCAAAACTAAGCACTTCTCCCATTACAAGAATCATAGATCCAGTTGGCCAAACAAAACCCACAGCTCGAAGAGAATTACAAGGATATGAAATCATGCATAAGAGAGATCAGAAGAAACTCAAATAAGATTCATAGATAGTCTGATCATAAATCCATCATTCATCGGATCTCGACAAACACACCGCAAAAGAAGATTACATCAGATAGATCTCCATGAAGATCATGGAGAACTTTGTATTGAAGATCCAAGAGAGAGAAGAAGCCATCTCGGTACTAGCTATGGACCCGTAAGTCTATGGTGAACTACTCACGCATCATCGGAGAGGTCATGGTGTTGATAAAGAAGCCCTCCGTATCCGAATCCCCACTCCGGCAGGACACCAGAACGTGCCCGAGATGGGATCTTGCGGAGATAGAAGCTTGCCGCGGCAGAAAAGTACTTTCGATGATCTCCTGATTTTTTCTGGGATTTAGGAAATTTATAGGCGAAAGTCCTAGGGCAGAGGTGGCCAGGGAGCCCACAAGCCAGGGAGGCGCGGGCCCCCCTGGACGCGCCATGAGGGCTTGTGGGGTCCCTGCAGGCCCCCTGCCCTGATTCTTAGGCTTCCTGATCTTTTTCTGTTTCTGAAAAAATCTTTTTGGCAGTTTCGTTCTGTTTGGACTCCGTTCAAAATCCTCCTCTGAAAGGGGTCAAAAACATGGAAAAAAACAGGAACTAGCACTTGGCACTTAGTTAATAAGTTAGTCCCCAAAAAATATCTAAAAGGCATACAAAACATCCAAAGTTTGACAAGATAATAGCATGAAACCATCAAAAATTATAGATACGTTGGAGATGTATCAAGGTGCGGGAGAGTGGACCTCTTACAAGAGATGACAACGGTGACGAAGAAGGTGATGTTGATGAAGACGATTACAGCTGCCATGGTTCCCCTAGCGGCACTCCAGCGCCATCAAGATTGAGGGGGGAGAGTGTCCCCCTTGGGCTTCCTCCTACATGGCCTCCCCCCTTAAGGGAGAAAGGTTCTCCCTTTGGTCCTTGGCCTCCATGGTGATGATGGATCCCTCCGGCTTCGTCCTCCATGGCCTCCGATGATGATGGCCCCCTCCGGTAGGGTGCCGGAGAGGCCCTAGATTGATTTTTCGTGGCTATAGAGGCTTGCGGCAGTGGAACTTCATGTCTAGTGTTCTTTCTGGAGGTTACGGGATATATAGGGGTATGTGGCATTGTAATCAAGTCAGGAGGGTTGCCAAGGAGTTCACAAGCCACGGGCGTGCCCTAGGGGGTGCCCCTGGGCTTGTGGACTCCTCGGCCACTTACTGGCCCATCTCCGGTGCTCCGTAGGTCTCTTCTAGTCCATAATTGATCACCATAAATTTTCAGCTTATTCTGAGAACTTTTATTTCTACACAAAAAAATGACACCACGGTAGTTCTGCTGAAAACAACGTGAGTTCGGGTTAGTTCTAATAAAAGCATACCAAAACCATATAAGATTGTTGTAAACATGGCATGAATACTTCATAAATTATAGATACGTTGGAGACGTATCAGCATCCCCAAGCTTAATTCCTTCTCGTCCTCGAGTAGGTAAATGATAAAGAAATAATTTATGAAGTGTGAATGCTAGCAAGTCCACTAGTTTGATCAGTGATAACTTCAATCACTTTTTCTAGGATCAATATAAATCATAAACAGTAGCTCATCTCATAAAACTTCTCATGATCAAGTAACAAGCTATTCACATGTTAAAGCATAGACCATATACTTTATTGAAAACTAACAAACTATTTTCTTAGTCCTTAAACAATTGCAATTCATCTTATTTTCACGAAGGGTCTATGTAAGAGCTTCCATTTAGAAAATTCCACATACTCAACTATCATATAGTCTTCCATGATTGCTACCACTCAAAACATATTTTCAGAATAAATAGCATCCATTGAACACAGAGAAAGATATGGTCTTAATATTTCTCCTCCCAACTTAATTATCATATAGATAATTGCCAACAATAATAATTCATGATCAAATGTATTTGAATGGCCATATATGCTTAGATCTTTCCCACCACATGATGCTTTCCAACTAAAGAATAGGTTGGAATAAGAAATTTACTCAACAAAAATAGAAGTAAAAGATAGGCCCTTCGTAGAGGGAAGCAGAGATTTGCAGAGGTGCGAGAGCTCCAAGCTTTTAAAACAGAGATGAATATAATTTTGAGAGGTATGCTTTCATTGTCAACATAACAACCAAGACATCTCACTATATTCCATACTAGACACATTATAGGCGGTTCCCAAACAGAATGGTAAAGTATCTACTCCCCTCCACCAACAAACACACTCCACGGCGCCACTATAGGAATCGGCTTCTTTGTCGTCTGCCAAAGCAGACGGCAAAGGGGTGTTCCACTGTCGGCAAAGGCCTTCGCCGTCAGCCTCCGGTTGGCAAAACTTCTACGACTACTGTTGTCGGTAAATATCCTTCTTTGCCATCTGCCTGGATAAAGTGGACGACAAAGGAGTTTGCCATCAATGAGAGGTGCAAGCAGACGTCAAAGATATTTAGATGGTAGCCGATAGGCATCTACTCCATTAGGTGGCTAACAGAGCTCTTTGTCGTCTGCGTTCTTTAGGCTCTTTGCCGTCTGCTTTGTTGAACCCTTTGTCGTCTGCTTTACAAAGTAGCAGACCGCAAAGTACCCATATGGGGCATCCGCATGCTGCCCTGTTTGCACAGCTCTTTGTTGTCTGCCTTTTTTAGGCTCTTTGTCGTCTGCTTTGTTGAACCCTTTGTCGTCTACTTCATGGGGTAGCAAACGGCAAAGTACCCATACGGGCCAGCCGCCTGCTGCCCAGTTTGCACAGCTATCTGCCACGTGGCCCCTTTGCCATCAGCCGGATGATGGCAAAGGCCTTTGCCATCAGCTGACAGACAACAAAGAGCCCATATTTTCACTGTTTTGTTTATTTTAAATTATTTCACAGCACTTATATGATCTACATATATTGCACAACACATGTATTATATATAGTTCACAACACATATACATAGTTCACACCACATATTTGATATACATATAAAGTTCATCAATGCCATTTGTTCATCAATCACAGCACATACATCGAAAGAACCAACATACAAATTTTTACACTATGCCTCCATATATACATACATAAAGTTCCACATTGTTTAGCAACACAAATGAAAACAAAAACTAAAGCACTCCATCAATGCCAGCTTCCATGTAGTAAATCTAATCTGAAAAATGGGAATAAGAAAGTTAGAAGAAGAAGAACAATATATGAAATTTTTGAGCTTATTATATCATTTTGGATGAAAATAAGCAAAGTATATGACCTTTTTGAGCTAACCAAGGTTATGATGCCATTTTTTACCTAACTAAGCTAATTATGTCATTTTGGAGCTAATGTAGCTAATTATGTCATTTTGGAGCTAAATTGGCTAATTATGTCATTTCGGAGGATAATTAGCTAAGTATGTCTTTGTTGGGAAAATAAGCTAAGGAGAAGAAGAAAGAGGAGAAGAAAGAGAAGAAGAAGAAGAAGAAGAAGAAGAAGAAGAAGAAGAAGAAGAAAAAGAAGGAGGAGGAGGAGGAGGAGGAGAAGAAGAAGGAGAATAAGAAGGAGGAAGAGAAGGAGGAGAAGAAGAAGAAGAAGAAGAAGAAGAAGAAGAAGAAGGAGAAGAAGAGGAAGAGGATGATTACAACCCTTATGCCATTTTGAGCTTATTATGTGATTTAGGAGGAAGATACGCTAAGTGATGAGCTAACCAAGGTTCTTGTGATGTTTTTTAGCTAACTAAGCTAATTATGTCATTTTGCAGCTAAAGTAGCTAATTATGTCATTTTGGAGCTAAAGTAGCTAATTATGTCATTTTGGAGCTAAAGTAGCAAATTATGTCATTTTGGAGGATAATTAGCTAAGTATGTCTTTGTTGGGAAAATAAGCTAAGGAGAAGAAGAAAGAAGATAAGAAAGAGAAGAAGGAGAAGAAGGAGAAGAAGAAGAACAACAAGAAGAACAAGAAGGAGGAGGAAAAGAAGAAGGAGAAGAAAAAGGAGAAGGAGGAGGAAAAGAAGAAGAAGAAGAAGAAGAAGAAGAAGAAGAAGGGTAAGAAGAGGAAGAGGATGATTACAACCCTTATGCCATTTAGAGCTTATTATGTGATTTAAGAGGAAGATACGCTAAGTTATGAAATAACCAAGGTTCTTGTGACGTTTTTTTACCTAACTAAGCTAATTATGTCATTTTGGAGCTAAAGTAGCTAATTATGTCATTTTGGAGCTAAATTAGCTAATTATGTCATTTTGGAGGATAATTAGCTAAGTATGTTTTTGTTGGGAAAATAGGCTCAGTAGAAGAAGAAAGAGGAGAAGAAAGAGGAGAAGGAGAAGAAGAAAAAGAAGGATACGAAGAAGAAGAAGAAGAAGAAGAAGAAGAAGAAGAAGAAGATGGGGGAGGAGAAGAAGGAGAAGGAGGACGAGAAGAAGAAGGAGAAGAAGAGCAAGAGGATGATTACAACCCTTATGCCATTTTGAGCTTACTATGTGATTTAGGAGGAAGATACGCTAAGCTATGAGCTAACCAAGGTTCTTGTGATGTTTTTACCTAACTAAGCTAATTATGTAATTTTGGAGCTAAAGTAGCTAATTATGTCATTTTGGAGCTAAATTAGCTAATTTTTTCATTTTGGAGGATAATTAGCTAAGTATGTCTTTTTTGGGAAAATAAACTAAGAGAAGAAGAAAGAGGAGAAATTAGCTAATTACGTCATTTTGGAGCTAAATTGGCTAATTATGTCATAAATGAACTAGAGAAAACTTACCGTCGTGGTCATCTAGGAGAAGCTCCAGGGTTGCTCGGGCCGGTTCCATTTGTAGACGGTTGCCCTCGAGAAGGGTCGTGTGATGCCGCTCGGGAGTTATTCTGTAGAAAAGATATTTTGCAATGTATCATTAGGCATGATGACACTCAATTATTAATACTAGTTTATAATGACCATTGAAATGAAACTCACCATGCCAATCGCAGAAACGACAAGCATCGGCGGAGGGGGCTGACCGGTCTTCTCGCACATAGACTGCACATTTTGTTTTGAAGAGTCGGTCGTATTAGTTACAAATGAAACAGACATTACACGCATGATTTGGCTAACGTGAAAAAGGAAATTACCATAATAAGCTCGTACATGGTGAGGTGACCCGCCTCATTCCGGGCCCTCTCCTCCTCCAACAACCGAGCCGTGGTCCGGTTCCTCTCCCCATGAGCAGCCTGAAGAGCAGCCTGGTTTCCCACTCTCTCTTCCTCAAGAGCAGCCTGGTTTGGGCATGCCGCTCCTTCGCATTGTCGTGGATGGCTCGCCAATTGCGTGTGTACCACTCATCCACCAACGCCTCCCAACAATCCATCTTATCCGCACACCATCTCGGGGGCACCTATAAGTTAGTAAAAATAATTTTGAGCACTACGCCTACGAATCAAATCAAGAAAACTATGTACAAGGCCTTAAGTATAGGTAATTACCTTTATGTACTGCTCCTTCTTCAGATACTTTCCGCGGCACTCCTTCTTCTGCTTCTTAACACCACGTATGGCGTAGTAGTCTCGAATAGCCTATGGCCGAGCCTCGTGGCTCAAGTTCTGTAATAGCCGCCTGCAGTCGGCCTCGAGAAGATTGGCCGCCGCCTCCTCATATCCCTCCTCACACCTTCAGAAGGTCTGCAATCAAACAGGACAACACCGACTAGTACAATAATTAGCTATATTATTAATTTTAGATTGTGTAAAAGGAGAATTTACCCAGAAGGTGTTGATCACCATCTCGGCCCTCGTGTGGCACAAGACACCATCTATAATCTCCTCCTACGGGGCCTGCGCAGCCTGGTAGTGCTCCCAGGTAAATCCTAGTGTAGGAACCTGACCCTCACCGGGCAACGTGACAAACCCTAGGATATTTGTCCGGCCAAGCACACCAAGGACGGTGTTCCGATTGCGGACTCTAGCGGGGTGTTTCCAACCCCTGTAGTATGACAAGGTCAATGCATTACATATCTGAAGAAACTTGAAGGCAAAAGGTAAAAAAATAGTAAATGCACTTACCTCTCCCCTTCAGGCCTAATCACCGGCGTGTGCTCGAGGGTCGTCGGTACGAACAGGAGACGTGTACAACCACGCTTGTAAATGGTGACCCCGTCCACTATGTCGCCCTCACTATCCGTAGACTCATCCCCACCGCCAACAGAATGGCCACCCGACCCCTCGGTCCGATCCGGCCAAGCACCCCATCCGGACGTCTCCACGTTAGCCGAAGCCTCTGTGGCGGGAGTCTCGTGGGACGTAGCCTCAGGAACCGTAGTCTCATGGGCTGAATGTCCGTCGACCCGAGGCTCTTGGACCGGAGTCTCATGGGCCGAATGCCCGTCAACCCGAGGCTCCTGGACCGGAGTCCACGTAGAATCCACCACAAATGGGTCCACTACTATAGTAGTCCTATGCTCGGGTGAATGAGCTAGTGGTGGTGGCGAGGATGGCGTAGCAGTCCGCCTACCTCTCCAGCAGCCACGTCCTGTACCTTTCCCCTTCTTCCCTGCCTGACCTCCTCTCGCAGTGGGCAACACCGCTGATGAAGAAGCACCCGCTGGTGGTGTCGTCAGACTGTCCTCCAAGGCTCTATGGAGAGAGAAGGGCGGAATGGAAGTACCACCCCTCGCACGGGCCGCCGACAAAGAAGAACCCGCCGAGCGATATGGACCCGCGCCACCATCTTTCAACACCTGCCATGATAAAGTGTAAAATAAATTAGTACAGCATAAAAAATGAATACCTGACATGAATAATGATACGTACATATATAATTTAAGTTGGGATGCATAGAAATTAATAATAGTCTGGATCAATAAATGCATAATCATCATCACTATCATGCATGTCATCATTAATGACGTGCTCATCGGGTTCAACGGCATGAACTTGTGGAAGGCCTTTCTGTAATTGGTCAAGCATTGACAGGTCATCCGCAGCAGTAACCTCTTCTAGTTCCGGCTATTCTTGTTCTGGCTCAGCGGTGAAGTCAGATTCACTATCGTTGTCTACTTCCATGTTCTGGGGTGAAGCACGGCGGTTCTTGAAATGTTTGTTGGAAAGACGTGTTTCTTGGAAGAATTCTCCATCATATGTGTCTGGGTTAATGTGAGGTTCATAATCCTCTTCATCTGGGCGGAGGTGGTCTGCTGCGGCAACAGAAGTCCTTCCCTGGCGCTTAGGAATTCTTCTTGTTACTTCTCTGGTTTGCGTCGGTTTTTCCCTTGAAGAGGAAAGGGTGATACAGCACAGGAGCACTAAGTATTTCCCTCAGTTAGAGATCCAAGGTATCGATCCAGAAGGAGGGCCTGGTCAAGTCCAGAGTACCTACGCAAACACAAACAAGCTTGCACCCAACGCTTCAAAGGGGCTGTCAATCCCTTCAAGATTTTTTGCAAAGTGAGATCTGAAGGCGGAAAGTGCAACGAAGTAAAAAAAGTGTAAGGCTGAAAATATGGTGTGAAGTAGACCCTGGGGGCCATAGTGTTCACTAGAGGCTTCTCTCAAAATAGTAAATATCACGGTGGGTGAACAAATTATTGTCGACCAATTGATAAAACCGCGCAAAGTCATGATGATATCTAAGGCAATGATCATACATATAGGTATCACGTCCGAGACAAGTAGACCGATACTTTTTGGATCTACTACTATTACTCCACACATCGACCGCTATCCAGCATGCATCTAGTGTATTGAGTTCATGACGAACAGAGTAACGCCTTAAGCAAGATGACATGATGTAGAGGGATAATCTCAAACTAATGATGAAAACCCCATCTTTTTACCCTTGATGGCAACAACATGATGTGTGCCTTGCTACCCCTTCTGTCACTGGGTGAGGCCACCGCACGGTATGAACCCAAAACCAAGCACTTCTCCCATTGCAAGAATCATAGATCTAGTTGGCCAGACAAAACCCACAACTCGAAGAGAATTACAAGGATATGAAATCATGCATAAGAGAGATCAGAAGAAACTCAAATAAGATTCATAGATAATCTGATCATAAATCCACAATTCATCGGATCTCGACAAACACACCGCAAAAGAAGATTACATCGGATAGATCTCCATGAAGATCATGTAGAACTTTGTATTGAAGATCCAAGAGAGAGAAGAAGCCATCTAACTACTAACTATGGACCCGTAGGTCAATGGTGAAATACTCACGCATCATCGGAGAGGTCATGGTGTTGATGAAGAAGCCCTCCGTATCCGAATCCCCCCTCAGGCAGGGCACCAGAACGTGCCCCAGATGGGATCTTGCGGAGACAGAAGCTTGTGGCGGCGGAAAATTAATTTCGATGATCTCCTTATTTTTTTGGGATTTTTAGGGAATTTATAGGCGCAACCCCTAGGTCAGGGGGCGCTCAGGGGGCCCACAAGCGTGTGGGCCGCGGCCTACCCCACTGGCCGTGGGGTGGGGGCTTGTGGGGCCCATGAGGCTCCCCTGCCTTGGCCCTCAAGCTTCCCGATCTTCTTCCGTTCTGGAAAAAATCTTTTCCGGGATTTTCTTCCGTTTGGACTCCATTTCAAAATCTCCTCTGAAAGGGGTCAAAAACATGGAAAAAAACAGGAACTGGCACTTGGCACTAAGTTAATAAGTTAGTCCCAAAATATATATAAAAGGCATGCAAAACATCCAAAGTTTGACAAGATAATAGCATGAAACCATCAAAAATTATAGATACGTTGGAGACGTATCAAGCATCCCCAAGCTTAACTCCTGCTCGTCCTCGAGTAGAGAAGTGATAAAGAATGAATTTTTGATGTGGAATGCTACCTAGCATAGTTGTCCTTTGCAACTTCTTTCACGTGACATGAATGTTCAGATCCGTAAGATTCGAAACAATAGTTTTCTATTGACATGAAAACAGTAATACTTCAAGCAAACTAGCAAAGTAATCATGAATTTCAAAATAACAAGGCCAAAGAAAGTTATCCCTATAAAATCATATAGTCTGGCTATGCTCCATCATCCTCACACAACTAATGTAAATCATGCACAACCCCGGTACTGGCCAAGTAATTGTTTTCGCACTCTTACTTTCTCA
The DNA here is from genome assembly GCF_904849725.1 of Hordeum vulgare subsp. vulgare. NCBI lineage: Eukaryota > Viridiplantae > Streptophyta > Magnoliopsida > Poales > Poaceae > Hordeum > Hordeum vulgare. The sequence goes on from NC_058518.1 coordinate 319,107,093, forward strand.
AACTTTTTATAATTATCACGCAATACATGAGCGCGAGCCATGGATATAGCACTATAGGTGGAATAGAGTGTGGTGGTGGTTGTGAGACAAAAAAAGGAGGAGATAGTGATGTTGACTCGGCGTATCCATAGGCTTATGGAGATTCCCATTAACAGATATCAATGTGAATGAGTAGGGATTGCCATACAAGAGATGCACTAGAGCTATAAGTATGTGAAAGCTCAAAAGGAGAACTAGTGGGTGTGCATCCAACTTGCTTGCTCATGAAGACCTAGGGCAATTTTGAGGAAGCCCATCATTGGAATATACAAGCCAAGTTATATAACGAAGATCCCCACTAGCATATGGTAGTGACAAAGCAAGAAGCTTTCAATCATGAAGAACATGGTGCTATCATGAAGCTCACGTGTGGAAAAAGATAGTAGCATTGTCCCTTCTCTCTTTTTCTCTCTCTTTTTTCATTTGGGCTCTTAGTCCTCTTTTTATTTTTTTATTTTTTCTCCTTTTTTTGTTTTCGGGATCTTTTGCCTCTTTTTTTAATTATTTCCTCACATGGGACAATGCTCTAATAATGATGATCATCACACTTTTATTTACTCACAGCTCAAAGACCACAATGATGATGACTCCATAGGAAATGCCTTCGGCAGTGTACCGGGATGTGCAACGATCTAGCATGTCGTATGGCGTTGAAACATCTCTCTAGCTATCTTACGATCATGCAATGGCAATATGAGAGTGACGACACAAGTCATGAGACGAAACGGTGGGAGTTGCATGGCAATATATCTCGGAATGGCTATGAAAATGCCATAGTAGGTAGATATGGTGGGTGTTTTGAGGAAGGAATTTGGTGGATTTGTGCACTGGCGAGAATTGCGCGGCACTAGACAGGCTAGCAATGGTGGAAGGTGAAAGTGCATCTATACCATGGGCTCACATTAGTCATGAAGAAATCACATACTTGTTGCGAAAGTTTTTATTAGTAATCAAAACAAAGTGCTAAGCGCATACTCCGAGGGGAAGGGTTGGTAGGTGTCAACCATTGCGCGATCCCGACCTCAACACAAAGGATGACAATTAATAGATAAATTATGCTCCGACTTCCTAACATAGCGGTTCACCATACGTGCATGCTACGGGAATCACTAACTTCAACACAAGTATTTCTAGATTCACAACACCCTACTAACATAACTCTTAATATTACCAAATCCATGTCTCAAAAATATTTGAGAGGAATCAAAACTTCTCTTTCTATTCAATGCACATGAAGATGGAGGTTTTTGCATCCTCTTTGGGTATCTATCACTTTTGGGACTACTTTCATAGCATAAGCCAACTACCAAATCACGCACCACCATGCTCTAAAAGATATAAGTTGAGCACATAGAGCAAAAGTATCTAGCTCAAAAGGTATAAGTGAAGCACTATGAGCATTCTAGCAAAATCACGATGAGTGCATTTCTCTCTCTCTCTCAAAAAGGTGTGCAGCAAGGATGATTGTGACACAACAAAAAGAAAAGACTCCTACGATACAAGACGCTCCAAGAAAAAACACATATCATGTGGTGAATAAAAATATAGCTCCAAGTAATGTTACCGATGGATTGAAGACAAAAGAGGGGATGCCTTCCCAGGGCATCCCCAAGCTTAGGCTTTTTGGTGTCCTTGAATTTGGCTTGGAATGCCTTGGGCATCCCCAAGCTTGAGCAATTTCCACTCCTTATCTCTTTGTCCATGAGAACATCACCCAAAACTTGAAAACTTCACAACACAAAACTTAAAGAGAAACTCGTGATAACATTAGCACAATAAAAAAAACTACCACTTCTTTTGGTACTGTAGCAAACTTGAATTCTATCTATATTGATGTTGGGATACTGTATTCTCACTTTTCCATGGCTAGTACCCCCCGATACTAACCATAGTTTCATCAAAACAACCAACCAACTCAACAAAAATAAAATCTGTCAAAAACAGACCAGTCTGTAGAAATCTATAAACTTCGTATACTTATGGTACCTCAAAAACTCTGAACAATTATGACAGCCTGGGAAAAAAGCATATAAACCAGCAGCAAAAAGAATCAACTCAAAAGCTCTTTCTGAATAAAAATGAAAAATCATCTCGTGAGTGAAAAGTTTCTGTTTTTTCCAGCAGGATCAATCAACCATTACCAAGACTAGTCATAAAGGCTTTGCTTGGCTCAAACACAAAAAAGAAACACAAAAAACACAATCACAAAAAAATTATGAAAGTGTGGACGCAACAAAACAGAAATAAAAAGATAAATTCATTGGGTTGCCTCCCAACAAGCGCTATTGTTTAACGCCCTTAGCTAGGCATAAAAGCGATAGAATCATGTATCGTCGTCTTTGGTGCTCAAACCATAAGTGGCCCTCATCATGGATTCATAAGGCAATCTTATTTTTTTCTAGGAAAGTGTTCCATGCCCTTCCTTAAAGGAAATTGAAATCTAATATTCCCTTCCTTCATATCGATGATAGCATCGATAGTCCTTAGGAAAGGTCTACCAAGAATAATAGGGCATGTAGGATTGCAATCCATGTCAAGCACAATGAAATCCACGGGTACAAAGTTCCTATTTGCAATAATAAGAACATCATTGATCCTTCCCATGGGTTTCTTGACAATAGAATCAGCAAGATGCAAATTAAGAGAACACTCTTCAATCTCATTAAAACCCAGAACATCAGATAAAGACTTTGGAATCGCAGAAACACTAGCACCCAAATCACACAAAGCATTGCACTCATAGTTTTTGATTTTGATGGTAGGTTCCCACTCATCATGGAGCTTTCTAGGGATATAGACTTCCAATTCAAGTTTCTCTTCAAGTGATTTTATCATAGCTTCAATGATATGATCAGTAAAGGTCTTGTTTTGGCTATAAGCGTGTGGAGAGTTCAACATGGATTACATCAAGGAAATGCATTAAATCAAGGAGCAACTATCATAATTGAATTCCTTGAAATCCACGGTAGTAATTTCATTACTAACATCTTCTACTCCACTTTTAATGCTTTTAGCATCAAGATAGATGGACTCCGAATCATTGGGGCACTTTTCAACCAAAGTGGATTCATATCCAGCCCCATAATCATTAGGTTTGACACAAGAAAACAAAGATTCAATGGGAGTCACACCAAGCACTTTAAGATCTTCGTGATTCTCATCACGAGAACACGCCTTTTTAAGCCATTCATGTCTAGCACGAATTTGGGCGGTTCTTTCTTCATTCTCAATCATGGAAACATGCATAGCTTTCAAAGTTTCATCCATGTTTATTTTGGGAGGAGCACATCTAACTTTCAAAGCATCAACATCACAAGAAATTCTATCAATGCTCTTAGCCAAATCATCAATTTTAGTAGTTTTTCCTCTATGGACGCATTGAAAATATTTTGAGAGTTGATGAACTCGTTGATATTACTCTCTAGATCAGAGGGTAATCTATTGTAATTTCCATGAGTATTGTTGTAGGAGTTGCCAAATTTATTAGAGGAGTTACTAGGAAAAGGCCTAGGAACATAGTTTCCTCTAAAAGCATTGTTGTTGCCAAAGTTATTCCTACCAACAAAATTAACGTCCAAGCTAGCGTTGCTACTCTCAATCAAAGAAGACAGAGGCATATCATTAGGATCCAAAGGTGCACTTCTACTAGCAACCAAATTCATTAACTCGTCCATCTTAGCACTTAATGAGTTAATTTCTTCTATAGCGTGTACCTTCTTACTAGTAGGTGACCTTTCATTGTGCCACTGAGAGTAGTTCGTCATGATGTTGTCTAAGAGCTTTGCGGCTTCCCCTAACGTGATTTCCATGAACGTTCCACCTGAGGCGGAGCCCAAGATATTTCTAGACGCGAAATTCAAGCCAGCGTAAAATATTTGAATAATCGTCCAAAGACTCAAGCCATGAGCGGGACAATTTCTAATCATTAATTTCATTCTCTCCCAAGATTGTGCAACATGTTCATGATAAAGTTACTTCAAATTCATGATATCATTACGGAGAGAGATGATCTTAGCCGGCGGAAAATACTTGGATATATAAGCATCCTTGCACTTATCCCAAGAATCGATACTATTTTTGGGCAAAGAAGAAAACCAAGTTTTTGCACGATCTCGCAACGAGAAAGGAAAAAGCTTCAATTTAATCACGTCATTATCCACATCTTTTTTCTTTTGCATATCGCAAAGCTCAATGAAGGTATTGAGATGGGATGCGGAATCTTCACTAGGAAGGCCAGAGAATTGCTCTTTCATAACAAGATTCAGCAAAGCGGCATTGATTTTGTATGACTCCGCACTAGTGGTGGGAGCAATCGGAGTACTAATAAAATCATTATTATTAGTATTCGAGAAGTCACAAAGTTTGGTGTTTTCATTCATGGTGACTTCGGCAAGCAAGCAAGCACACAAGTGAACAAAGAGCAAGCAAGAAAAAGGGCGAACAAAAAGGCAAACGAAAAAGGCAAACAAAAAAGGCAAATTGGTGAAGTGGGGGAGAGGAAGATGAGAGGCAACTGGCAAACAAAGTAAATGCAAGAGATGAGTTTGCGACACCTACTTGGATGAGTCCTTGACTTGATCTTCCTCCCCGGCAACGGCGCCAGAAATTCTTCTGCTGCGGCAACAAAAGTCCTTCCCTGGCGCTTAGGAATTCTTCTTGATACTTCTCTGGTTTGCGTCGGTTTTTCCCTTGAAGACGAAAGGGTGATGCTGCACAGGAGAAATAAGTATTTCCCTCAGTTTGAGAACCAAGGTATCGATCCAGAAGGAGGGCCTCGTCAAGTCCAAAGTACCTGTGCAAACACAACAAGATTGCACCCAACACTTCAAAGCGGTTGTCAATCCCTTCAAGATTGTTTGCAAAGTGAGATCTGAAGGCGGAAAGTGCAACAAAGTAAAAAGTGTAAGTCTGAAAATATGGTGTGAAGTACACCCTCGGGGCCATAGTGTTCACTAGAGGCTTCTCTCAAAATAGCAAATATCACGGTGGGTGAACAAATTACTATCGAGCAATTGATAGAACCGTGCAAAGTCATGACGATATCTAAGGCAATGATCATACATATAGGCATCACGTCCGAGACAAGTAGATCGATACTTTCTGCATCTAGTACTATTACTCCACACATCGGACCGCTATCCAGCATGCATCTAGTGTATTGAGTTCATGACGAACATAGTAACGCCTTAAGCAAGATGACATGATGTAGAGGGATAATCTCAAACCAATGATGAAAACCCCATCTTTTTACCCATGATGGCAACAACATGATGCATGCCTCGCAACCCCTTCTGTCACTGGGTGAGCTCACCGCACGGCATGAACCCAAAACCAAGCACTTCTCCCATTGCAAGAATCATAGATCTAGTTGGCCAGACAAAACCCACAACTCGAAGAGAATTACAAGGATATGAAATCATGCATAAGAGAGATCAGAAGAAACTCAAATAAGATTCATAGATAATCTGATCATAAATCCACAATTCATCGGATCTCGACAAACACACCGCAAAAGAAGATTACATCGGATAGATCTCCATGAAGATCATGGAGAACTTTGTATTGAAGATCCAAGAGAGAGAAGAAGCCATCTAGCTACTAGCTATGGACCCGTAGGTCTATGGTGAACTACTCACGCATCATCAGAGAGGTCATGGTGTTGATGAAGAAGCCCTCCGTGTCCGAATCCCCCCTCCGGCAGGGCACCACAACGTGCCCTAGATGGGATCTTGAATAGACACAAGCTTGTGGCGGTGGAAAAGTAATTTCGATGATCTCCTTATTTTTTTGGAATTTTTAGGGAATTTATAGGCGCAACCCCTAGGTCAGGGGCCACTCAGGGGGCCCACAAGCCTGTGAACCATGGCCTACCCTCCCTAGCCACGGGGTGGGGGCTTGTGGGGCCCCTGAGGCTCCCCTGCCTTGGCCCTCAAGCTTCCCGATCTTCTTCGGTTCCGGAAAAAATCTTTTCGGGGATTTTCTTCCGTTTGGACTCCGTTTCAAAATCTCCTCTAAAAGGGGTCAAAAACATGGAAAAACAGGAACTGTCACTTGGCACTGAGTTAATAAGTTAGTCCCAAAAAATATATAAAAGGCATGCAAAACATCCAAAGTTTGACAAGATAATAGCATGAAACCATCAAAAATTATCGATACGTTGGAGACGCATCATGGTCTAACACGTGGCGGCACTTCATAAACAACATACCAACCATTCAGATTCTTATCAGTTTGGCATGCCCACGGTAGAGAGAAAACTTGGGTCGCATGTTGAGCCGTAATATAGACATCAGGAACATCTAAATGGGTGCTTGGGTTGATTTTGAATAGCCCTATATGTTCATGAGTCCTTCTAGTCTCCATCGGCTGGAACCAATAACATTTGAAGACTACGACGTTCGGTGGGTTTTCACCATAGAATTGAAGTTCATAAATTGCGTCAACTCTTCCATAATACTCGATACCACCTTCGTCGATAGCAGAGACACAACAATTTGTAGATTTCCGGTCCGGCATAGATAGCTCTTTGCCCAAGGTACAAAAGTGATACCCGTTGATGTTGTTTTTCTCAAATGAACAGACCTTAAAGTCAAAACCATTAGCGCCTTGTCTCAATTCGGCGTCCATAGACTCTGAATTAGCCTACAAGTTTAATATGAAATGATTGTTGCATTAGGCGCAAGTTAGACCAAGGAATGAAATGGTCCATTATTGATAATTACCGTTTGTTTGAACCAAGAGATGAAACCGGGATAGCCGCCGCCTTGCTTTGCCAGAAGCTCATACTCTTCGACGGAATCATTTTGGATCATCGCTCCATCCGAGAATTTGGTGACGTATCGACAATATCAAATATCTAAGAATAAGAGCAGTTCAAAGGAATTAGAAGTTATGGAAAAATGTGGCGAGAACTTACTCGATGTACGGCCCCACTAATGTTAGGTTGTTGAAGATATACGATGAAATGTTCCGCCATTCTTCGACATCCAACGTTATTGGTTTCGAAGCACCGGCTTGTCCGAGCTTCCCTTTGAATAGGCTGAGGTTGGATCCACATTTTTTAGGATCGGCATCATTGTACCGAGGCTTCGGATTATGAAAATGGTGATTTTTGGCTTCGTAGTGTGCTGTCACAAAGTTAGCCACCTCCTAAGTAATGAATGCCTCGCCCATCGATGCTTCAATTCTACGTTTATTTTTACATTTAGCTCGAAGCGTCTTCTGCATCCTCTTAGTTGCAAATCACCAACGATTGTGCATGGTCCCACCCAATCTTGCCTCGGTTGATAGATGTAAAATCAAATGGTACATTGGATTAAAGAAGCCTGGCGGAAAGATCTTCTCTAACTTGTAGATCAACTCCAGCAACAACTCCTCCATGTCACCTACCACGCCAGGCAGCAGTTCTTTCACACAAAGAACACGGAAGAAATAGCTCAGCTCCACCAATACTAGCCATTCATCCTCAGGAATAAATCCACGTAACATCATCGGCATTACCCGCTCAAGCCATATGTTCCAATCATGACTCTTGAGACCAAATATTTTTTTATTTTTCAAGACTCGCTCCCCTCTTTACATTCGTTGCATATCCATCGGGGAACATCAAGTGCATTTTCACCCACAAGATAATTTCCCTCATAGCTGGCCTTCCAGGATTGAACCAGGCATTTGGCTTCGACCACTTCTGCTTTCCTTTGCCTTCTCGCATGTTTTGTACGGTCTATGACATAGTATCTCTTGATCAACTCTGTCATTAGGATTATCCTTTGTCTTCCCATCTATGCCGAACAATGTACCAAAAATGGCCTCTCCGATATACTTTTCAGTATGCATCATATCGATGTTGTGTGGAAGAAAGAGGTCTTTGAAGTAAGGCAGATCCCACAAGCATGGCTTGTGAGTCCAGGCGTGTTCTGAATTATACGCCTTGAAATACCCTAGACGCTTTGGATCAGGCTTGAGGGCGTCTAACTGATCCAGGATTTGTTGGCCTGTCAACACAGGTGTTGCCAAGGTTTTGACAACTTTACCTTTGGTAAAGTTCTTCTTGTCTTTTCTGAACAGATGGTGAGGATCTAGGAACTGTCTATGCAAGTCAAAGCAAGAATACTTCCCACCCGCGTGCAACCTGTGAAACTGAAGAGCTGCCTTCCACAAGTGGCACGAGAACCTTCCATGCACACACCATCCAGAGAATAACGAATACGCCAGCAAGTCATGCATCGAGTACATGTACCACACATGCATTTTGAAGTTTCCTTTTCTAGCGGCATCGTATGTCTTGACCCCATCATCCCAAGATTCTTGCAATTCATCCTTAAGCGGCTGCATGTAAACATTCATATTCTTCCCTGAATAGTTGGGGCCTAGAATTATCAACGTCAGGAATATGTTCTTTCTTTACATAATCTGTCCGGGGGGAGATTGAGTGGAATGACAAATATAGGCCAACTACTGTATTGGGTTTCCGTCATGCCGAAGGGATTGAACCCATCTGTGGCGACGCACACTCGAGGATTCCTTGAATCTGCCACTTTATCCTGATGTAATCCATCGAAATGTTTACACGCTTCCCCATCTGATGTGTGTGCCGCCATCTTATTCTCATCCGCATATAGTTTGGTTCTTTTTCCCAATTTGTGCAATGTCATCTGTCTGGCTATCTCTTCGACCATGAAAAGACTTTGAAGCCTTGGTATGATTGGCATATACCGACGAACATTAACTGTGATTTTGGTCTGCCTCTTCTCACACATAGCGTTGTCTACCACAAGGTACCTGCAAGACTTGCAATTCGGACAATAGTCCAAGTGTGCATACTCCTTCCTAAATAAGACACATCCTTTCTCACACGCATTTATCTTCTCATAGGACATCTTAAGTACACGAAGTATTTTGTCCGACTAGTACAGGTTTGCAGGCATGACATGGCCTTTGGGTAGAAAGCGTCAAATAGTGTCATCATCGCGTCCTAGCATTCTCTTCCCAAGTTCAACTGAGCCTTTAGATCCATTACTTGTGCAACGGCATCCAGCTGACAAAGCCCAGTGTGCTCGTGGAGAGGACGTTTTGAAGACTCCAACATTTCATAGAAGGCCTTTGCAGATTCCTCCATCTCTTCGACCAGATCCTGAGCATCATCAAAGTCTTGCAGCATGTCTTCGATCCCGGTACCATGCTCGTCGGTGTGATGACGAACCACCTCAACTCTGGTGCGTTGTATAGACTCACCATGATATGTCCACACCGTATAATTAGGGTTAAAACCCCTCCTCTACATGTGTTTAATCATTACAGCCTCTGTCCTCTTTTTATAATTGTTGCACTCTGGACAGGGGCACCAGTTTGTTTCCTCGCCATTTGCAAATGCAGCTTTCATAAAGTCCTTGGTTTTTAGAAACCATTGTGTCGTCATATCTTTCTAATTAGGGTGACCGGTGTACATCCACGCGCGATCACTCGTCTTGCCTAGCTACTAAGCACACAAGAAATATATATAAATAATTCAGCATATATATTCATTAGTTAATCAAGTTCGCCAGTTTTATTACGTCCATGCAACCTACACGCTAATAGGTAAAGATAGGTCCTAATCCCACCCGAGTATGTGTAGATTGGGTTCGTTTTCCCATGTTCTGCTCCGATCCAACGCAAAATTTCGACAACACCTCCTCGCCGTTCTCCTGATACACGTCTCGGTAATAAACAGAGAGGATGTGTATCCGGCGAACAACAGGGAGGCACTGATGAAATTATGCATCCGATCCGGAACAAAGCATATAGGAGAATGAACCCAATTTACACATACTCGGGTTGTCCATGGATAACGTTGGACAATTCACAAGAATCATGGTTATAAATATATGCAAATGCATGCATATTTATAATCGTAACCCTTTCGAACAGTAGACGCATACTGGTCATGAATACTGATAATTTAATGTACCTATATCTAGGAAGTTTCATCCGAAGACCGACCCAGAGCAAATTAAGGGGCGAGGAGGAGATGTCATTTGTACTCACCCACGAACACAGCGGTGGAGCTCGTCGAACGCACGGGGAGTTCTTCGAACAACAGACTAGAAAACTGCAGACATAAATCCACCCAATCAACAGACATAGTTTGTGTTCATTAATAAAATCAAAAAATATATGACCTAACACAAATATATGACCTATAAAGATGTCATTTAGGGTTCCATCAACGTCGAGGAACCCCTAACTCACTCGTCCCCGGCGTCCTCAGGTATGCCGACGCACGGTCGAAGGGTCAGCACGCTAACTCTACCGGTTCCGTAGACCTCTCTTTTGTGCCTCTCCTCACCTCTCCGAGCATTCTCCTGGTGAGCTCTACGGCTGGCATCCTGTGGAAGGCCGAAGATCACCTTTTCGGTCAACCAGAGGCCAAAGAGGTGTCGGGGTCGGGGGTTGGGGGTCAGTGGTGTCGGTGGTGGCGTATTAATAGCTCCGCAGAGTTTCGTGTCGGAATGTCGTGTCAGGGCGTCGTGTCGGGGTGTCGGGGCGTCGTGTCAGTGTGTCAGGGTGTCAGGGCATCGTGTCGGGGCATCATGTCGGGGCGTCGTGTCGGGGTGTCGGGGCATCGTGTCAGCTTCTTCTTCTCCTTCTTCTTCTTCTTCTCCTCCTCCTCCTCCTCCTCCTTCTCCTTCTTCTCCTTCTTCTCCTTCTTCTTCTCCTTCTTCTTCTCTTCTTCTTCTCTTCTTCTTTTCTTCTTCTTATTATTATTAGTATTCCTTATTTTTATTTATCCTCTTTCTTCTCCTCTTCTCTTCTTCTTATTCTCCTCCTCCTCATCTTCTTCTCTTCTTCTCCTCCTCTTCTTCTTCTTCTTCTCTTCTTCTCTTCTTCTTTTCTTCTTCTTCTTCTTCTTCTTCTTCTTCCTTTTTTTCATTTTTCCTCTTTCTTCTCCTCTTCTACTAAACTAATTAACTAAATAACAGAACTAATGAACTAAATAACAGAAAGCTAAACTAAACTAATGACTAAATAACAGAAAACTAAACTACACTAATGAACTAAATAATAGAAAACTAAAATAAAATAATTAATCAACTAAACATCAGAAAAAAGGAAAAAAATTACCACGGCACCGGGGCTGTGCAAGGGCTCCGGGGCGGTGGGGCACCGGGACCGACATGGTATTCGGGGCGGCGGCGAGGTGGCGGGGGGGGGGGGGGGTCTGGCGGGGGGCTCACCGTGGGGAGGGGGCACCGTGTTGGGGGAGTGGGGTGGCGCCGGTGGTGGGGAAGAAGGGGGTGAAGCCGACAGTGGGGAATGGGATGGCACCGCGGGTTTGCGGTGGCGGCAGTTGCGATGGTGCAGCACAGAGGGCAGGGGCAAGAGAGAGAGTGTCGGAGAGAGTGGGAGGAGAGTGGGTGGAGTGGGGGCGGCGCTGACCGTTAACTGTCGCCCCCTTTGTCGTCTACAGAGGTAGACGGCAAAGTTTCGGGTAGGGTGGCTTTGGCACCAGCCGTCACGGGGGTGGGGCCTCTCCCCTTTGCCGTCTGTCGGGGACTGCTGTGTCGTTAGCTGGCAGACGACAAAGTGTGGGGTGGGGCCTCGCCCCTTTGCCGTCTGTCGGGGACTTCTGTGTTGTCCGCTGGCATACGACACAGACTTGGCGGATGGGAAATATTGCCTTTGCCATCAGCCAAGCTTTTGCCATCTCTTGTGCTTCCAGCTGACGGCAAAGAAGCTCTTTGCCATCAGCCAACAAAATCTCTTTGCCATCAACCATCAGCCAACTAGCCGAATTCACGGGTACCGTCCATACCAACAACAGTCTTATGGGAATTTTGTTTTTGATTTTGATCATGGAACCGGGCATCCCAATTACCAGCCACTCTCTTTTGAATGACAAGTGAATAAACACTTGTCGTGAGAATAACCCACGTAGCATGGAAGATACTAACTGCCCTCAGTCGCTACATGAGCGATTCAGGCATACAAAACAGATTATTATTTGAAGGTTTAGAGCCTGGCACATGCAAATTTACTTCGAACGATAGATAAATACCGCATATACGTAGGTATGGTGAACACTCAGGGGAGAAACTTGGTTCAAGGATGTTGGATGCACAAGCAGTATTCCCGCTTAGCACAGAAATTTTGGCTAGCAAAAGATTCGAAATAGCAAGCACCACATGTTGGAGGATCCATAACAATGTAACTTCTATACAAATATACACAAGCATAATTCATGATGTTGTCTTCCTTGTCCAACTTTAACTAATTTTCTCAAGTTTAAAAATAATTAATGGGGCTCACAATCATAGAAGGTGTCCAAGATAGTATATTTATATGTGAAATATCTATTCCTTCAAAATTCTTTCATGAATTCTTCAAGTGACTGATGTCGAGTTTTCTAACTTTTAATAAAGTTTACCACAAATACTAATTATATGTGACTACATTACTCCCCACGGGATAAGCCTATGAAACCTATATAATTTCAGAATTATGATATTCAATTCATTCAACCATTTACTCATTGGATATAAATGAAGCACGAGAGTCAATGACAAAAACTACTCCAAAAATATATAAGTGAAGATCAATGAGTAGTCAAATAGTTAAATATCCATGTGATGACTCTCCCTAATTCAAGATTTCATATCCAATGACTTTACTAAAACAGAAAGCAAAACAAAATAAAATGACATTCCAAGAATACCACACATCATGTGAAGAAGGAAAAACTTAGGTTCAACCGATACTAACCGATAATTGTTCATAAAGAAAGGTGGGGTGTCTACCGGGGCATCCCCAAGCTTAGATGAGTGAGACTTGTGGGAATATTATCCTGGGATGCCTTGGGCATCCCCAATCTTGAGCTTTGGTGTCTCCTTAATTCCTTTTATATCACAGTTTTCCTAAATCTCAAAAACTTCATCCACACAAAACTAACAAGAACTCGTGAGATAAGTTAGTATAAATCAAATGCAAAACCTTATCATTATCTTCCGTATAAAATTGCTAAAATTGTTATTCAGCATTGCATACTAAATGCCTCTGCATATTTCATACTTCCATCCTCAAATAGAATCATTAAACAAGCAAACATATGCAAACAATGCAAACATGACAGCAATCTGTCTAAACAGGACAGTCTGTAAGGAGTGCAATTATACTCATAATTCCCTAACTCCAAAATTTATGAAAACTTACCACACTGTATAGAATTTGTTGTTACACATTGTGTAGCATTTCAATATGTTATCACGTTCTGGCTTTCCAGAAGACTTCAGACAATGACGGAAAACTTTCTGTTTTCAAAACAGCAACATATAGACTTGCAAAATAAGCATGGTAAAGGCTAGACTTTACCTTTATACTGAACTAAAATATGAAAAACATTATTCTAAATAGCATCAAGAAAACACTACAAAAGAAAATGACGCTCCAAGCAAAATTCATATCATGTGATGAATAAAAATATAGCTCCAAGTGAGGTTACTGATAATGTTGAAGACGAAAGAGGGGATGCCTTCCGGGGCATCCCCAAGCTTATTTCCTTGGATCTTCCTTGAATATTCCCTTGGGGTGCCTTGGTCATCCACAAGCTTAGGGTTTTTCCACTCCTTATTCTCCTCATATCGACATCTCACCCGAAACTTGAAAACTTCAATCACACAAAACTTAACGGAACTTCGTGAGATGGGTTAGTATGATAAAGACAAATCATTCACTTTGGTACTATCAAGATAAGATTAATAATTGTTCTCACACAATTTATACTGTAATCTACAATTTCTAAAATTTATATTGACGAATATAAGCCATAGAAACTATAAAACAAGCAAACTATGCATTGAATACAGAATCTGTTAAAAACAGAATAGTGTGTAATTATCCGAATAATGACCATATTTCCATTATTACAAAAAATCTGAACAATTAGGAAATCGTAGAACATTTGTGTATAAATCATTTGTAAAAGTTTTAGAATTTTTCAATGCTCTAGTGAGTTTTAAGAATTGTGTCACTAGGCGCAAAAGTTTCTGTTTTGGCACACAATCAAGTCAACTATCATCCACACTATCCCAAAGGCTTTACTTGGTACTTCATTGAAACAAAAGGTATAAAACATGATTACTAAAGTATCTTAATCATATGCAAACACAAAAACAGTAAGGGTAAATATTAGGTTGTCTCTAAACAAGAACTTTTCTTTAAAGCTTTTTAGCTAAGCAATGATATTTTAAGGATACTCTTCGAAGCCCAATTTTGATGATAATTCTATTACTACTCTAAAATATATAAGTGAAGTTCATAGAGCATTATACAAGTAATATAGATTGACCAATATCCAAGCTGAACATATACAAGTGAAGCATACGAAGCATTCTATAAATTCATACTCAAAAGATTTAAGTGAAGCACAAAGAGCATTCTATAAAGCCATACTTAAAAGATTTAAGTGAAGCACAAAGACCATAGTATAAATCCATGAAGGACTATATCATACTATCATGGTGCATATAGGGAAATAAAGACGCAAAATATGCATATCATGTGAACAAGACAAAAACTGAGGTATACCGATAATTGTTGAAGAATAAAGATGGGATGCCTTCCGAGGCATCCCCAAGCTTAGATCCTTGAGTCCCTTTGAGATATTTATTTCAGGTGCCTTGGGCATCCCCAAGATTGAACTATTTTCTCTCCATATTCTTCTTGTATAGATACCTTCTCTATCTTTGAAAACTTCATCCACACAAAACTTGACAAAAACCCTTGTAAGATCCATTTAGTATAATAAGGCAAATAACTACCTTTATTGTTGTAAACTCATTCCAATTTAATATTAGCATTATATATATTGTATTACAACTTCACCATGGTTCATACCCCTCGATACAACCCATAGATTCATCAAAATAAGTGAACAACACATAGAAAACAGAATTTGTCAAAACAGGAAAGTCTATAGCAATCGGAATATTTATCATACTTATGTAACTTCAAAAATTCTGAAACATTAGGAAAATGTAAACAATTTGTATAGCAGTACTGTGTACAAATTTCATATATTTTTGACGTCCCATTCAAAAATGTAAATTCACGCGTTACAGTCAAAGTTTATATTTTTGCATCGCACATAGCAAACAAGCAATCTAATCATCCTAAAGCCAAATCTCTGCACGTTATTTTTATAATACAATGGATATATACAACGGGATAATTATTTTTTAGAAACTTTCATTAAAAATTCTACATTGTTTCCATGAGCATGAACACAAGTGTTCAAGGTCGACACTCACTTGTCCAATGCATAACCTTCCAATCACTTCTCTTTTGAAGAAGTTTATAGGCATAAGAGGCAAGTAAAAAATTGTATTTTGCATTCTTTTTTTGATTCACCCACAACTAAAGAAAAAAATGGGAAAAAAATCTACTTAGTGAAGAAAGTAAACAAGCACACACGAGAATATCAACCCCACGCTATTGCTCCCCGACAGCGGCGCTAGAAAAGAGCTTGATAATCCCCAAGTGCAAGGAACCATTGTAGCAATTTACAAAGGTGGAAGTGATAAGTATGGAGTCTCTAACCCACAAGGAGCTAATGTTAAGATCAATATTCTCTCAAGTTCTATCGACCACCGATACAACTCTACATACATCGAGCGTTTGCTTTCATGCAGAAACGAGAAATAAAACTACGTTGTGGGTAATAAAGAGGATAGCTTTGCATGATATCGGAGAGCTAAAATATAAAAATAGGTGTTGTTATCATAAAGTTAGAATACATAATAATTTATTTCAAATAGCGAGTGTGGAATAATGATGGATCGCTATGCGGAGTTGTCCTAGGCAATTGTTAACAAGATCGGTATTCATTATTGTAATTTTATATGAGGGAGAGGCACAAGCTAACATACTTTCTCTAATTGGATCATATGAACTTATGATTTGAACTCTAGCAAGAATCCGCAACTACTAAATATCATTAACGTAAAACACAACCATAGCATTAAAGTATCAAATCCTCTTACTCCCATATGCAACAACCCACTTACTTGGGTATGTGTTTCAGTCACTCATGCCACCCACTATAAGAGAAGCATGAACGTATTGCAACACCCTACAGCGGGAATACTTCACGTCTGCGAGGCATGGAAGGCACCATAGGAGATCACCAAAATAAATCATACAACTCAAACCAATCTAGACCATCAATTAACCCAAAAGACAAAAGGAATCTACTCAAAACATCGTAGGATGGCAACACATCATTGGATCGTAATATGTGGCATAAAGCACAATGTTCAAGTCTGGGAAATTGGAGTTATTTTCTTCCCCTATTGTATTGTGTGAATTAGCTCCTGTGTTGGGAATTAGCCCATGCAACAAACTAATGTTTGTGAGCTTTTATGTTTGTGTAGCTCCTTGTTAAATTTCATGCTTATACACTTCCTATAGATATCATTTTGGAGGCTGCCAAAATGCTTCAGAGCATAAGTGATGTCAGTTGTGCTTCCCTTGCAACGGCGCCAGATATACTTCTGCTACCTCAAAAAGATCTCCAGCAACGGCGCCGGAAATTGTCGTGTCGACGGCACCAGGAATCCTTCAGCTACAGCTACGCCTTAAGGGACTTCCTAGGCAAGTATGCAAAGGATTTCCCCCGTGGCCTTAGAGCCTTGTGTTGGTGTTCCCTCGAAGCGGAAAGGGTGATGTAGCACAAAGGTGGTAAGTATTTCCCTCAGTTTGAGAACCAAGGTACCAATCCGATGGAGGAGTATCTCAAGATCCTGCACAAACACAAAAGCTTCCTCCCAACGCTATGAAGGGGTTGTCAATCCCGTATAGATTGTTTGCCAAGGGAGAACTGAAAGCAACAAAGTAACAAAGCAAAGTAAAAGCGGAGGTGTAAACGATGGATGTGAATAGACCCGGGGGCCGTAGTGTTTACTAGTGGCTTCTCTCATGAAAGAAAGTAGACGGTGGGTGAACAAATTACTGTCAAGTAATTGATAGAACCGCGCAAAGTCGTGACGATATCTATGCAATGATTATTTCTATAGGCATCACGTCTGAAACAAGTAGACCGATACTGTCTGCATCAAGTAGACCGATACTGTCTGCATCACGTCTGAAACAAGTAGACCGATATTGTCTGCATCACGTCGACCGCTATCCAGCATGCATCTAGTGTATTAAGTCCATAAGAACAGAGTAACGCCTTAAGCAAGATAACATGATGTAGAGGGATAATCTCAAACCAATGATAAAACCCCCATCTTTTTACCCTTGATGGCAACTACTTGATGTGTGCCTTGTTGCCCCTACTGTCACTGGGAAAGGTCACCACATGGCAGAACCCAAAACCAAGCACTTCTCCCATTGCAAGAATCATAGATCTAGTTGGCCAAACAAAACTCAAGGCTCGAAGAGACTTACAAGGATATCAAATCATGTATATAAGAAATCAGCAAAGACTCAAATATATATCATAGATAATCTGATCACAAATCCACAATTCATCGGATCTCGACAAACACACCGCCAAAGAAGATTACATCGGATAGATCTCCATGAAGATCATGGAAAACTTTGTATTGAAGATCCAAGAGAGAGAAGAAGCCATCTAGCTACTAACTACGGACCCGTAGGTCTAAAGTGAACTACTCATGAGTCATTGGAGGGGCGATGATGATGATGAAGAATCCCTCCAACTCCAACGTCCCCTCTAGGAGGGCGCCGGGAAGGGTCTCCAGATGAGATCTCGCAGAAACGGAAACTTGCGGCGGCGGAAAAGTATTTTCGAGGCTCCCCTGATTTTTTGCGGAATATTTGGGAATTTATAGGCCAAAAACCTAGGTCACGGGGCGGCCAGGGAGGCCACAAGCCTACCCACCGCCGCCTCCCCCCTGGTGGCGGAGTGGGGGCTTGTGGGCTCCCTGGAGCCCACTTGGCTTGGCCCAAAAACCCCCTGGTCTTCTTCCTTTCGGGAAAAAATTATTTTGGGGTTTTTCTTCCGTTTGGACTCCGTTCCAAAATCAGATCTGAAAAGAGTCAAAAACACGGAAAAAACAGGAACTGGCACTTGGCACTGAATTAATAAGTTAGTCCCAAAAAGATATAAAAGGTACATAAAACAACCCAAGAAGACAAGATAACAGCGTGAAACCATCAAAAATTATAGATACGTTTGAGACGTATCAAGCATCCCCGAGCTTAACTCCTGCTCGTCCTCGAGTGGGGAAGTGATAAGAATGAATTTTTTTATCCTTTCATGCTACCTAGCATACGTGTCCTTTGTAATTCCTCTTATGTGACGTGAATGTTCAGATACATTAGATTTGCAACAATAGTTTTCTATTGACATGGAAACAATAATAATTCAAGCAAACTAGCAAAGTAATCATGAACTTTCAAAATAACAAGGCCAAAAGGAAGTTATCCCTACAAAAGCATATAGTCTGGCTATGCTCTATCATCATTTCACAACGAATTTAAATCATGCACAACCCCGGTATTGGCCAAGTAATTGTTTCACACCTTTACTTTCTCAAACCTTTTCAACTCTCACGCAATACATGAGCGTGAGCCATGGTTATAGCACTATTGTAACATCCCAATTTTCCTAATTGGGAATGTTTTACATTATAGCTAAGCATCTATGCATATTGTTTGAAATAAATTCTAGCACGTGAATTTTTCCTTCGTCTTTTGTTTCGCATTTTCATTTTTTTCTCGCACGAGAAATGCCCGGAGAAAACTCTCTTGCACGCAAGAGAGAGAGCGGAGGAAAATGACACTCCAAAGAGCGGGCAATTTTTGAAATGTTGGAGCCATGAAAACCCAAAGTTCTTTTGCAAAAATAATTGCAAAAAGAAATAAAGCAAATTTGGGAATTTCTGAAAAAAAAACATTTTTTTAAAGTTTTTATTTTTGCTTTGGAAAAATGTTATTCGGGTAGAGATTCTTTTTCTGATTTTTTTGGTATATAGTACCATATATTAATATTTTGATTTACTTTCCTTTTTTCATTTTTATTTTCTGTCTCGGAAAAATTAGAAATAAGAAAGTTATTTCTTTTTTTCCTTTAACCGCCGCCCGAGAGTTTTTTTTTTACATGGGCCGAATCCCCCTTTCCCTGGGATCCCAGATCCCTTTGAACTCGGCCACCCGAGCCTCCTTTCTCCTCCCCCTCTCACTGGCCGGTGGTCCCCACCCCGACCGAACCTCCCTCCCCGTCAGCCTTTCTTCTTCCTCCTACCATGCCCGTGCCCGACCCCGAGCTGCACCAGGAAATCCCGCGATCTCCTTCCCCGAGTCCTCTCTCTCCCTTCCTTACTCCCCCTCCCATGGCCTATAAATACTCCCCCACCTGAGCCGACCCCGTTCCCACCCTAATCTCGCCGCACCGCCGCCCCTAGCTGCCACACCACCGCTCGCCGGCAGCAAGCTACTGCCACCGTCTACCCCGCCCCTGGGAGCAGCCCCGTCGCCGCCTCTCTCCCCCGAGCGCCTCCCCCCGAGGAGGAGGACTGCCCCGCCGCCGCCGCCCCATACCCACCGCCCCGGAGCCCCCTCCCCCCCCTCCTCGCCGGCGACGCCCTCGTCGGAGTACCAGCCCGCAGCACGGTACTCTCTCCCACCTCTCTGTTCTCTTTTCTTTTTCTTTTTCTTTTTTAACCGTTGGATCTAAGAGGTATGGCTTAGATTAGATCTAGGAAATAACCTTTCAGTTTAGTTCAGTTAACCCACGGTTTTATTCTCACTTATGTTTTAACCAGTAGCTTTTGTTAGAGCTAGGCCGTGTGCTCAAAACGTTCCAACAAACACCCTCCGCAGCCATTAGTAGCTTGCCACGTGTACCCCAATAGCTAGCTAGTTGTTTTCAGTTTTTCTGTCAAAAATTACAAAAACAGAAACTTTCTATTTTGCTTTGGCCACAACCTTTTATCCCGAAGTCCAATGACATTGATTCTTTTTCCAGTAGCTCACAAATTTCCTGTAGCTTTTAAAAACATATAATTTGTCTATGTTTGAAATTTTCAAATATAAGTTAGAGCAGATTTAGTGTAAACCTTGTTTTGCCTATTCCAGGAGTTTGAAAAATGATTTTGAGTTGATTCTTTTAGCTACTGCTTTCTAGTGATAAAATCTTACTGTGGTAGAAGTTTCAGAATTTTTAGAGTATTTTTACTGGTGTTTTCAACAGAAACAAGTTTCTGCCATACCGGCACGTGATGAACTCCTTTGCTTAGACTTTAGCAAATCCTTACTTGTGATGTTATTTTTACTTGTGGCTTGATTGAAGTGCTTATGGTGTGCTTTGTGTTTGTATCGGTAGATCATCCGGAGTGCGAAGCGTGTTACTTAGAAGAGCTCGAGCAAGACAACTATCATCAAGGCAAGTCATATTGATCATGTTATTTTACCTATGTTTTCGATGCATGGTAGATCACCTTCTTTGCCCAATTGCATGCTGCCTAGGTACTTGGAAACTTTAGCATAAGTTGTAGTATCATGTGGTAGGAACACAACAACACCGATACTTGGCCCCGGGACGACAATTTCTTAATGCTATGCTTGAGTAGACGGGTTATCGGTTGAGTGTATATCACGAGTGATGCGAGGTTGATATAATAATCAAGATCGGACTAAGACAAGATTTTCAAGACCTCAGACGCAATGCAACTCTGGGTGAAGGACGGTTGATCGGCTCCCTGGAGAACCCAGTGGATGCCCGGGATGCTGGAGAGGCCATGTCATCCTGCGGAAAGCTTCACCCAGGCTCGAAGAGACAGACGGAGACTTCAAGACTCAAGGCTTACCTGCACAGCCACAAGTCATTATGGGCTCTGGCCTGGTTGGACAACGCGGCGACTCTGGACAGGCGGTGCTAGCAGATGTAGAAGAACGGTAGGAATGGATGGGCACCGACAGGGATTCAGAGGGACCCGTTGAAAGACCATGTTTTGATCATCCGGTCTTCAAACACCCTGAAGTGCGAGGACAAACCCGGAGGCGATCAAATCTTGTGGGGAACATGTGCAAAACTCTGCAGAGTGTCCAACCTAATCGATTAGCCTTGTCCACGGTCATGGACAACTTGAGCCGAAGGCATTGAATTTCCCCTGAACTCTCGACACAACTTAATAATGATGTGGGTGTTAACAACTATTCGGGTACGAGAACTGGTTGGCGGAACCATCTCGTTAACAACAAACAATGTAGTAATATTTTGCTTTCAACCCTCTTGTTGTAGGATAAAACTGGCTTTATGCAAAACTTAGCTCCACCGGCCAAATATGCATGTAGAGATAGTTGATTATTATTTTACTCCTCTTTTTGATGACTTGCCGGCATATTCAATATGCTGACCTACACGGCTGCAACGTATCATGTTGCAGAGTACTTTTCCGACCAGTAGTGAGGCTACGATCTACGCTCACCGACATGCCCTTGGAGTCGGATGGACTCGTCTACCTGATGCTTCCGCTTAGTCTACGTTAGATATCTCATGAGTTGGCCTTCAGCCACTTTATTGTAATCCTTTATTGTAATAAAGTACTCTTTATGAGATTTCGATTAATAAAGTTGTGTGATTGAACTCTTGAATATATACATTATGTACTGTGTGTGTACCAGGATGATCTTGGGATGGTACGGAAACACCAGAGGCTTGACTCGTCTTGAGTCGGGTCGCTACAACTATAGATGGTGTGGAATGTAGTGGAGGTTGCAAGACAAAAAAGGAGAAGATATTCACATTAACTAGGCATATCAATGAGCTGTGGAGATGATCATCAATAGATGTCAATGTGAATGAGTAGGGATTGCCATACAAATGATGCACTAGAGGTACTAGTATGTGAAAGCTCTTAAAGAAAACTAGTGGGTGTGCATCCAACTTACTTGCTCACGAAGACCTAAGGCAATTTCGAGGAAGCCTATCATTGGAATATACAAGCCCAGTTATATAATGAAAATTTCCCACTAGCTATATGGTGGTGACAAAACAAGAGACTCTCAATCATGAAGATCGTGGTGCTTAATATGCACAAGTGTGGAAAAAGTGGTAGCATTGTCCCTTCTCTCTTTTTCTCTCATTTTTTTTGGTGGGCTCTTTGGCCACTTTTTTTTATTTTTATTTTATTTTGGTGGGCTTCTTTGGCCTCTTTTATTTCCTCACATGGGACAATGCTCCATTAATGATGATCATCACACTTTCAACTCAAAACTTAGAGCAACTATGACTCTATATGGAATGCCTTCGGTAGTGTACCGTGGCAATGATCTAGCATGGCATAGACATCAATGGAAACATCATGCTAGCTATCTTACGATCATGCAATGGTAATGTATACGTGGTGGCACATGTCATGGTGGTAGTTGCATGGCAATATATCTCGGAATGACTTTGAAAAAGCCATAGTAGGTAGGTATGGTGGCTGTTTTGAGGGAGGCTAATGGTGGGTTTTGTGCACCGGCGAAAGTTGCACGGCACTAAGAAGATAGTGATGGTGGAAGGTGAAAGTGCATCTAAACCATGGACTCAACATTAGTCATGAAGAACTCATATACTTGTTGCAAAAGTTTTATTAGTAATCGAAACAAAGCATTCAACGCATACTCCTAGGGGAAGGGTTGGTAGGTATAAACCATCGCGCGATCCCGACCGCCACGCAAAGGATGACAATCAATATACTAATCATGCTCAGATTTCATCACATAGCGGTTCACCATAAGTGCATGCTACGGGAATCACTAACTTCAACAAAAGTATTTCTAGATCCACAACACCTTACTAGCATGACTTCAATATTACCATAACCACAACTCAAAACTAATTGAGATGAATCAAACTTCTCTAACTATTCAATGCACATGAAGGTGGAAGTTTTTGTATCCCTTTGGATAACTACCCCTTTTGAGACTACTTTCAAAGCATAGATCAACTACCAAGACACGCACCACTGTGCTCTAAAAGATATAAGCGAAGCACACAGAGCAAAAGTATCTAGCTCAAAAGATATAAGTGAAGCACATGTGAGCTGAATTGTCTACCAAAGTATATAAGTGACGCTCGACAAAATCACGGTGTGTGCATGTCTCTCTCTCTAGGTGTGAAGCAAGGATAATTGTGACACAACAAAAATAAAAGACTCCTACGATACAAGACGCTCCAAGCAAAAACACATAACATGTGGTGAATAAAAATATAGCTCCAAGTAACGTTACCGATGGATTGAAGATGAGAGAGGGGATGCCTTCCCGGGGCATCCCCAAGCTTAGGCTTTTACGGCATACTTGAATGTATTGGGGTGCCTTGGGCATCCCCAAGCTTGAGCTCTTGCCACTCTTTATCTCTTTTTCCACAAGAACTTCACCCAAAACTTGAAAACTTCAGAACACGAAACTTAAACAGAAACTCGTGATAACATTAGTACAAGAAATCAAACCACCACTTCCTTAGGTACTGTAGCAAACTTAAATTCTACTTGTGCTGATGTTGGGTTACTCTACTTTCAATATTCCATGGCTAATACCCCCCGATACAGTCCATAGTTTCATCAAAATATGCAACCAACACAACAAAAACAGAATATGTTAACAGCAGACCAGTCTTTAGCAATCTGTATGTTTCGTATACCTATTTTACTTCAAGAATTCTTAAAAAATTACTTCAGTATGAAGAAATAGCATCGCAATCAGCATCAAAAAGAATCAACTCAAAATCTCTTACAGAACAAAAATGAAAATTCTTTTCGTGAGCAGAAAGTTTCTGTCTTTTCCAGCATGACAAAACGATCATCCCCAAGACTAATCATAATGGTTTTGCTTGGCACAAACGCAAAAAGAAACACAAAAAATACAATCATAACAGAATAATGAAATTCTGGAAAACACAAAATAGAAATAAAAAGGATAGATTCGTTGGGTTGCCTCCCGACAAGCGCTTTTGTTTAACGCCCTTAGCTAGGCGAAAGTGATGAAATCACGTATAGTCATCTTTGGTGCTCAAACCATAGGTAGCCCTCATCATAGATTCATAAGGTAATCTTATTTTATTTCTAGGAAAGTGCTCCATACCCTTCTTTAAAGGAAATTGAAATATAATATTCCCTTCCTTCATATCGATGATAGCACCAATAGTCCTTAGGAAAGGTCTACCAAGAATAATGGGACATGAAGGATTGCAATCTATGTCAAGTACAATGAAATCCACGGGTACATAGTTCTTATTTGCAACAATAAGAACATCATCGATCCTTCCCATGGGTTTGTAGACAGTAGAATCCGGAAGATGCAAATTGAGAGAACACTCTTCAATCTCATGAAAACCAAGAATATCACATAAAGACTTTGGAATCGCGGAAACACTAGCACCCAAATCACACAAAGCATTACACTCATAGTTTTTTATCTTGATTTTGATAGTAGGTTCCCACTCATCATGAAGTTTCCTAGGTATAGAGACTTCTAGTTCGAGCTTCTCTTGAAGAGATTTCATCATAGCATCTACGATATGCGCGGTAAAGGCTTTGCTTTGGCTATAAGCATGTGGAGAGTTTGCAATGTATTGCATCAAAGAAATTCATTCAAACAAGGAGCAATTATCATAATTGAATTCCTTGAAATCCAAAGTGGGAGTTTCATTGCTACCCAAAATTTTGACTTCTTCTACTCCACTCTCCACGCCTTTATCATCAAGATAGGTGGACTCCGAATCATTGGGGCGTTTTTCAACCAAAGTGGATTCATATCCAGCCCCTCCATAAGTAGGTTTGACATGCGAAAACAAAGATTCAAGAGGAAACACACCAAGCACTTTAAGATCTTCGTGATTTGCATCACTAGAACGCACCCTTTTAAACCATTCATGTCTAGCGCGAATTTGGGCGGTTCTTTCTTTGCTCTCATTCATGGAGATACGCATAGCTTTCAAAGTTTCATCCAAGTTGACCTCGGGAGGAGCGCATCTAACTTTCAAAGCATCAATATCACAAGACATCCAATCAACGCTCTTAGCCAAATCGTCTATTTTCAGTAGTTTTTCCTCTATGGACGCATTGAAAATCTTTTGAGAGTTGATGAACTCTTTGATATTACTCTCTAAATCAGAGGGTAATTTGTTGTGATTTCCATAAATGTTGTCGTAGGAATTGCCATAATTGTTAGAGGAGTTACTAGGAAAAGGCCTAGGAACATAGTTTCCTCTAAAAGCATTGTTGTTGCCAAAATTGTTCCTACCAACAAAATTCATGTCCAAACTAGCGTTGCTACTCTCAATCAAAGAAGATAGTGTCATGTCATTAGGATCTCTTAACACTAAGTGAGTTAATCTCTTCTATAGTGTGCACCTTTTTGCTAGTAGGCGACCTTTGAGTGTGCCACTGAGAGTAGCTGGTCATGATATTGTCTAGGAGTTTTGTAGCGTCCCATAACGTGATTTCCATGAACGTTCCATCTGAGGCGGAGTCCAAGATATTGCGAGAAGAGAAATTCAAGCCAGCGTAAAAGATTTGTATAATCATCCACAAACTCAAGCCATGAGCGGGACAATTTCTAATCATAAGCTTCATCCTCTCCCAAGATTGTGCAACGTGTTCATGATCAAGTTGCTTGAAATTCATGATATCGTTACGTAAGGAGATGATATTAGCCGGCGGAAAATACTTGGATATGTAAGCATCTTTGCACTTATCCCAAGCATCGATACTATTTTTAGGCAAAGAAGAAAACCAAGTTTTTGCACGATCTCGCAACGAGAAAGGAAAAAGTTTCAACTTAATCACTTCATTATCCACATCTCTTTTATTTTGCATATCGCAAAGCTCAATGAAGGTATTGAGATGGGATGTGGCATCTTCACTAGGAAGGCCAGAGAATTGCTCTTTCATAAAAAGATTCAGCAAAGCTCCGTTGATTTCATACTATTCCGCACTAGTGGCGGGAGCAATCGGAGTACTGATAAAATCATTATTATTAGTGCTCGAGAAGTCGCAAAGTTTGGTGTTTTCAGACATGATGACTTCAGCAAATAAACAAGCACACAAGCAAGCAAGAAAACCAGGAAAGGCAAAAGAAAACGGCGAAGGCGAAAGGCGAATGAAAACGGCAAATGTGAAGTGGGGGAGAGGAAAACGAGAGGCAACTGGCAACAAAAGTAAATGCAAGAGAAGAGCTTGTGAGACCTACTTGGATAGATCTTGATTTCTCCTCCCCGGCAACGGCGCCAGAAATACTTCTGATGTCAGCTGTGCTTCCCTTACAACGGCGCCAGATATATTTGTGCTACCTCAAAAAGATCTCCGGCAACGGCGCCGGAAATTGTTGTGTCGACAGCACCAGGAATCCTTCAGCTGCGGCTATGCCTTAAGGGACTTCCTAGGCAAGTATGCAAACGATTTCCCCCGTGGCCTTGGAGCCTTGCGTTGGTGTTCCCTTGAAGCAGAAAGGGTGATGTAGCACAGCGGTGGTAAGTATTTCCCTCAGTTTGAGAACCAAGGTATCAATCCGATGGAGGAGTATCTCAAGATCCTGCACAAACACAAAAGCTTGATCCCAACGCTATGAAGGGGTTGTCAATCCCTTATAGATTGTTTGCCAAGTGAGAACTAAAAGCAACAAAGTAACAAAGCAAAGTAAAAGCGGAGGTGTAAACGATGGATGTGAATAGACCCGGGGGCCGTAGTGTTTACTAGTGGCTTCTCTCATGAAAGCGAGTAGACGGTGGGTGAACAAATTACTGTCAAGCAATTGATAGAACCACGCAAAGTCGTGACGATATCTATGCAATGATTATTTCTATAGGCATCCCGTCCGACACAAGTAGACCGATACTGTCTGCTTCTACTACTATTACTCCACACGTCGACCGCTATCCAGCATGCATCTAGTGTATTATGTCCACAAGAACAGAGTAACGCCTTAAGCAAGATGACATGATGTAGAGGGATAATCTCAAACCACTGATAAAACCCCCATCTTTTTATCCTTGATGGCAACTACTTGATGTGTGCCTTGCTGCCCCTACTGTCACTGGGAAAGGTCACCACATGGCAGAACCCAAAACCAAGCACTTCTCCCATTGCAAGAATCATAGATATAGTTGGCCAAACAAAACCCAAGACTTGAAGAGACTTTCAAGGATATCAAATCATGTATATAAGAAATCAGCAAAGACTCAAGTATATATCATAGATAATCTGATCACAAATCCACAATTCATCGAATCTCGACAAACACAGCGCCAAAGAAGATTAGATCGGATAGATCTCCATGAAGATCATGGAGAACTTTGTATTGAAGATCCAAGATAGAGAAGAAGCCATCTAGCTACTAACTACGGACCCGTAGGTCTGAAGTGAACTACTCACCAGTCATTGGAGGGGCGATGATGATGATGTAGAAGCCCTCCAACTCAAAAGTCCCCTCCGGCAGATCGCCGGGAAGGGTCTCCAGATGAGATCTTGCGGAAACGGAAACTTGCGGCGGCGGAAAAGTATTTTCGAGGCTCCCCTAATTTTTTGCGGAATATTTGGGAATTTATAGGCCAAAAACCTAGGTCAGTGGGCGGCCAGGGAGGCCACAAGCCTACCCACCGCGGCCTCCCCCTAGTAGCGGAGTGGGGGCTTGTGGGCTCCCTGGAGCCCACCTGGCTTGGCCCAAAAGCCCCCTTGTCTTCTTCCGTTCGGGAAAAAATCATTTCGGGGTTTTTCTTACGTTTGGACTCCGTTACAAAATCAGATCTGGAAAGAGTCAAAAACATGGAAAAAAACAGGAACTGGCACTTGGCACAGAATTAATAAGTTAGTCCCAAAAAGATATAAAAGGTACATAAAACAACCAAAGAAGACAAGATAATAGCGTGAAACCATCAAAAATTATAGATACATTTGAGACGTATCAATAAGCAGCTGATGAAAATCTGCGATTTTCACTAAGTCCCAAAAATTGTGATATTTTGTCCAAGTTAGTGCCTATAGATCTGATCATGGGTGGTTCCTTTGCATTAGCTTCTTGTACAGGGTTGTAGAGATTTTGGATGGCTTCAGTTTCATGCCTCGTGTGATTTATTTAGAAGGTTGTAGCCACTTTAAATCTTGTAGACAAACTGCTATGTAGGTGTTGAAAACAGATTGTATGTTTGCATTGTTTTGAAGCTTGTATGGGCATTGTTGATGGTGTGGTCTGTTCCCATGCACCACCCCACTTATAATTTGTTTCTTGATCATGTGGCAACCTGGTTACACCAGGGAGTGCCCATTAGAGTGTGTCTGTGGCTGTTTTGACCCGTAGGCCTTTGTAACTTGTTTTGTAGTTTCTGGTTGATCCGTGACTCCGTTCTCTACATTCTTTATATGTTTTGCATCATTTTCTCGTGATGCACATGTTCATGCCATGTTCATGCATGCCAAGATAACTTAATATGAGGTTCTGTCTAGAATTCAACTAACTCAACTAATGCATATGATAGTGACTAGAATAATGATGCATGCTTCCCTCTTCACACATGCATCATATTGATTGTTGCATAATGTTTTGCCGGTGTTCATTGGCTGTTATTTTATCTTGGGTAGCATCAGGAACGGAGAGCGAGCATGTGGATTCTGGAGAGTACGTGCAGAAAGATCAAGAGCAGTTCCAAGCTGAAGACATCACACGCAAGATGACCGTGACGTTGACATCGTATCTAGCTTTGTTATGCTTAGAATCACGTTTCCTTTGTTACATGTTCGCTGCCTACCACTTGATATAAATTCCACCTGTCTTTGCCATGAACCCCAAACACTTTCCTCTCTTAGCAAATGTTGTTTCGCTAAGTAGGCTTGATTAACCCCTAATGGATAGCTTTGCTAGTTGCAGGTGCCAGCTGTCCCATGTGATAACATGGGTATTTTGATATCATTATGTTTCAACTGCTATTTAATTAATGCACCTATATACTTGATAAATAACGGAAGGCCTAGCCTTTTGCCGGGTGATTTGTTCCGTTGTTGCTGCCTTAGTTTCGGTTACCGGTGTTTGATTCCATAACTGATCGCTCCTAACACGTTCGGGGTTGTTATGGGGACCCCCATGATAAATCGTGTAGTGTTAAGGCTCGTCTGGCAGGACCCAACATTGGTTTTTAATCTGCTAATAACCTAATAATAATATGCATAGGGAATAGCTACCCCGAGGATTTAATCAACAACCCGGGCCAGTGCTCCTCATGAGTGTTGGTCCAAACTAGAGAACTGTATGGGGCCAACTCAGGGCAACTTGAGTGATTTCTATCAGGCCACCGTACGCGTGGCTTATCCATCGTGTCCTGAGAACGAGATACGCTGCTCCTATCGGGGTCATCGACACGTCAAGAGGTCTTTCCAGATTTGTCTTACCTTAGTGATATATCTTTGCAGGGTTAATCTTTCGGAAAGTCGTGCCCGCGGTTATGTGGAAAATGTGGATATTTTGTTAACATCTGGTTCTAGACAACTTAAAGTAACTCTAATAAAACTGCCAACTGTGTGCGTAACCGTGACTGTCTCCTTCGGAGATCGTTCTCCGATCGAGAACACGGTGGGGTTATGTTTGACGTAAGTACGTGTTCAGGATCACTTAGTGATCAACCTAGTCTTCGATCGCTCGCGCAGACCACCATATGATTACTCTGATCATCGTAAGGTAGCCATCATATATGCTTAGGTTGCTGCAAACCCAAACACTTAACCTTCCTCACCCAATAACTTGGCTAGTTTCGATACCAAGGTCATTCGATTGTTGAGTCCCCGTGGCTCAGAGATTACTACAAACACCAACATGTACAGGTATGCCCGACGCAGGAGATCCTGATGACAACCAGCTGACGTGGGAGTTCGATGAGGACTCTTGCCGACTGTACATGAACTATCCAGAGGACTGAGGGTGTGGTCGTGATTGTGGGCCAGCATGCGGGATGTCATAGTTTTACTTGTTTCATGTATCGTACCATGCCCGAGGGGCTTGCTTGAGACCATAGAGCGCCTTTTTGAGTCTAAAGACTTTGTCTGGATTCTTCGGATCCTCAAAACCTGGGGGCTGAGCAACATATACTTCTTCCTCAAGCTTACCATTGAGAATGCACTTTTCACATCCATTTGATATAAGATAATGTTATGATGATTAGCATAAGCAAGTAGTATTCGAATAGCTTCAAGTCTAGCAACAGGTGCAAAAGTTTCATCGAAATCAATTCCTTCAACCTGTGTGTAGCCTTGGGCTACAAGTCGTGCCTTATTCCTCACCACTTGACCATCCTCATCTTGCTTGTTTCGGAAAATCCACTTGGTGCTGATGATATTGTGCTTGCGAGGATCTGGTCGTTTGACGAGCTCCCATATGTCATTCAGCTTGAATTGAACAAGTTCGTCTTGCATGGCTTGAATCCACTCGGGTTCCATGAAAGCCTCGGCAACTTTTGATGGTTCTGTGATAGACACAAACGAAGAAATCCTACAAAAGTTAACTAAATGTGAAGCTTTTGAGCGAGTGAGAGGACCTGGCACGTCGATGTCATCAAGGATTTTGTCAAGTTCTACTTCATTTGCAATCCTTGGATGAGCTGGTTGAGGATTTCGTTTGGGCTGAGGAATTGGTTCTGGAGCAGTTTCCTCAGGAGCATCTTCTTGATTTTCATCAGTGCTGGGAATGATTTCTACAGCAATTTCCTCACTAGGAACAATGTCTTCAGTAGCTTTGAGCTTTATTGCTTCCTCAAGTGACAGCTTATCTGGATCAGGAGGCAACTACTCTCTTTGCGAGCCATTAGTTTCATCAAACCGCACATCTACAATTTCAACAACCTTGTTGTGATAGGTGTTGAAGACTCTATAAGTGTGCGAGTCCTTTCCATAACCAAGCATAAAACCCTCATGTGCCTTAGGTGCAAACTTTGAGCTATGGTGAGGATCTCTAATCCAGCATTTTGCACCGAAGACTTTGAAATAACTTACATTGGGTTTCTTGTGAGTGAGGAGTTCATATGAGGTTTTCTTGAGGAATTTGTGAAGATATACCCTGTTGATGATATGGCAAGCAGTGTTGATTGCTTCAGGCAAGAAACAACGAGGAGTCTGATATTCTTTAAGCATGGTTCGTTCCATCTCAACTAGAGTCCTGTTCTTTCTTTCGACGATGCCATTCTGTTGAGTAGTATAAGGAACAGACAATTCGTCAGTAATACCAAGTTCATCAAGATAATTATCAAGACCAGTGTTTTTGAATTCTGTTCCATTATCACTCCTGATGTGTTTGATCTTGACGCCGAAGTTCGTCGAGGCCCTTGAGGAAAATCGTTTGAAGACTTCCTCCACTTCAGTTTTATACAGAATGATATGCACCCAAGTGTATCTAGAATAATCATCAACTATCACAAAGCCATATAAAGATGTAGCATTTCTTAGAGTGGCATAATGAGTAGGTCCAAACAGATCCATGTGAAGCAATTCAAATGGACGAGTAGTGGTCATGATAGTCTTCGAGGGGTGCTTGGATCAAGTCATTTTTCCAGACTCACAAGCACCGCAGAGGTGGTCCTTGAGGAATTTGACTGATTCGATCGCGATGACATGCTTCTTCTTTGCAAGCGTGTGCAAATTCCTCATGCCTGAATAACCAAGTTTTCGATGCCATAGGCACCCTTCTGAGGTTTTTGCTAGTAAGCAAGTGGCTGGTTGAGGACCTGTAGAGAAATCAACAATGTACAAATCCCCTCTTCTAACACCTTCGAAGACTTTGGATCTGTCAGATTCCATGATGATAACACATCTATATCTTCCAAAGAGAACAACCATATCAAGATCACAAAGCATTGAGACTGACATGAGGTTAAACCCAAGGGACTCAACAAGCATCACTTTGTCCATGTGCATGTCCTTGGAAATAGCCACTTTTCCAAGTCCCAATACCTTGCTTTTACCTTTGTCAGCGTAAGTGATTTGCTTCAGGGGTGATGGAGTTAGTGGCATATTCATCAGCAAGCTTTTGTCACCAGTCATGTGATGTGTGCAGCCACTATCAAGAACCCACTCAGTACTCTTGGGTTTGTCATTTTGCTGATGAATTAGTACAGCTTACCATCTCATATGCTTCAGGCTTCAAGAATATGATATCAATTTCATAAGATAGGAATTTCATCATAAACAATAATTATGAGGACGTGTGAAATTTTTTTCATTTCATCAATGTTAGCTTGCGTCCTATCAAGCATTTTCCTCAGGTCTCCAGCTAATTCTTCAAATGATGATTTTCATCTGGAGACCTGACCTGCAGAAGTGATTAGTTCAATTTCTTCCCCACCCACATCTGAAGGGGTGGTAAAGCATTCATCATCCTGCGAGCACCATATGAGAAAGGGGGCATTGAATCTAATGCACTTCTCTTAACAGTAGGGGGTTAAAGTACTCAAATGATTATGCAGAGAATTTCTTTGAGGATTTATGAACATAATGATTTGAAGAATAATGTGTTGGGGAACGTCGCATGGGAAACAAAAATTTTCCTACGCGCACGAAGACCTATCATGGTGATGTCCATCTACGAGAGGGGATGAGTGATCTACGTACCCTTGTAGATCGTACAGCAGAAGCGTTAGAGAACGCGGTTGATGTAGTGGAACGTCCTCACGTCCCTCGATCCGCCCCGCGAACAATCCCGCGATCAGTCCCACGATCTAGTACCGAACGGACGGCACCTCCGCGTTCAGCACACGTACAGCTCGACGATGATCTCGGCCTTCTTGATCCAGCAAGAGAGACGGAGAGGTAGAAGAGTTCTCCGGCAGCGTGACGGCGCTCCGGAGGTTGGTGATGACCTTGTCTCAGCAGGGCTCCGCCCGAGCTCCGCAGAAACGCAATCTAGAGGAAAAACCGTGGAGGTATGTGGTCGGGCTACCGTGGAAAAGTCGTCTCAAATCAGCCCTAAAACCTCGTATGTATAGGTGGGAGGGAGGGGACCTTGCCTTGGGGCTCAAGGAGACCCAAGGGGGTCGGCCGAATCCAAGGGGGGAGGACTCCCCCCCCCCCAAACCGAGTTGGACTTGGTTTGGTGGGAGGGAGTCCCCCTTCCTTCCCACCTCCTCCTTTTTTTTCTTTCCTCTTGATTTTCTTCTCCTTGGCGCATAGGGCCCTTTTGGGCTGTCCCACCAGCCCACTAAGGGCTGGTGTGCCACCCTCAAGGCCTATGGGCTTCCCCGGGGTGGGTTGCCTCCCCCGGTGAACTCCCGGAACCCATTCGTCATTCCCGGTACATTCCCGGTAACTCCGAAAACCTTCCGGTAATCAAATGAGGTCATCCTATATATCAATCTTCGTTCCCGGACCATTCCGGAAACCCTCGTGACGTCCGTGATCTCATCCGGGACTCCGAACAACATTCGGTAACCAACCATATAACTCAAATACGCATAAAACAACGTCGAACCTTAAGTGTGCAGACCCTGCGGGTTCGAGAACTATGTAGACATGACCCGAGAGACTCCTCGGTCAATATCCAATAGCGGGACCTGGATGCCCATATTGGATCCTACATATTCTACGAAGATCTTATCGTTTGAACCTCAGTGCCAAGGATTCATATAATCCCGTATGTCATTCCCTTTGTCCCTCGGTATGTTACTTGCCCGAGATTCGATCGTCAGTATCCGCATACCTATTTCAATCTTGTTTACCGGCAAGTCTCTTTACTCGTTCCGTAATACAAGATCCCGCAACTTACGCTAAGTTACATTGCTTGCAAGGCTTGTGTGTGATGTTGTATTACCGAGTGGGCCCCGAGATACCTCTCCGTTCACACGGAGTGACAAATCCCAGTCTTGATCCATACTAACTCAACTAACACCTTCGGAGATACCTGTAGAGCATCTTTATAGTCACCCAGTTACGTTGCAATGTTTGATACACACAAAGAATTCCTCCGGTGTCAGTGAGTTATATGATCTCATGGTCATAGGAATAAATACTTGACACGCAGAAAACAGTAGCAACAAAATGACATGATCAACATGCTACGTCTATTAGTTTGGGTCTAGTCCATCACGTGATTCTCCTAATGACGTGATCCAGTTATCAAGCAACAACACCTTGTTCATAATCAGAAGACACTAACTATCTTTGATCAACTAGGTAGCCAACTAGAGGCTTGCTAGGGATGGTGTTTTGTCTATGTATCCACACATGTAAATGAGTCTTCATTCAATACAATTATAGCATGGATAATAAACGATTATCTTGATACAGGAATTATAATAATAACTATATTTATTATTGCCTCTAGGGCATAATTCCAACATAATGCTCATATTAATATTCCTTCTAATTTCCCTGCATGTTAGAAGCATTAGCACAAGTACGAGCATAGTTTTGACTAGTTGAGGATTTTGATCCTCTTGAAGACTTTGGTCCTCCTGAGGAATTTGATCTGGGGTTCAAATTCTTCACAGGTGGTGTCATGAGGACATTCACCTGAAGATTTTCAGGGCAACTTTTGGGGACCGTGATTTTCGTCAGGGGTGGTCCATTCCTGTAGTTAGTTCCAACATATCGATCAAATACTTCACCAGATTGATTTTTGAACAGTTTATAGTTGGAGTCAAAAGAATCATTTGAGGAATAGGATAATTCACATGCAAAGCCTGTTAGATTCGATGGATCAACAGGAGGCCCATTAGCAGCAACCCATGATGTTTTGGGATACTTCTAAGGTTTCTAGTATGATCCATCAGCATTCAATTTCCTCTCAAAGGCAATTCCTTCTTTCCTCGGGTTCCTGTTCAAAATCTGCTTTTTGAGCACATCACAAAGGGTTTGGTGCCCTTTGATACTTTTGTACATGCATGTCACATACAATTCCTTCAGCCCTGCATTTTCATCAGTGACATTTGTGGTTTCCTCAAGTGAGGAATTTGATACCACAGGAGCAGCTGAAGAATTTGTAGCAATAGAAGCATTTGATGATTCTGGTGAAGAATTAGCAGTTTCACGTTTAATGCATTGAAGACATGGAGGAATAAATTCAGCCTGAGCGGCACTGATCTGTTGAGAGAGTAATGAATCATTTTCCATACGAAGATCATCATGAGAAATCCTCAGCTTCTCAAGATCAAGTTTCCTTTGAAGGAATTCATAGGAAAGTTTCTCATGATCAGCGAGGAGTGTGACATGACGATCTTGAAGATTATCAAATCTGGACTGAAGACTTTTCATATCTTTAGTGAGGATTTGGGTAAGATTCATTTCATCATTCAACAGATCATCGCTTCTGTCTAGCAGTTTCTGAAGCTTTTCTAGGGAAGTTTGTTGTTTAGTAGCAATGATAGCAAGTTTACTGTAACTGGGTTCTTTATAATCATCGGGTTCAGAGTCACTTGAATCAGAGGAGGAAGCATCATTCGGTACCTTTGAACCTTTTGCCATGAAGCAATAGGTTGGAGCGAAGTCATCAGCATAGTCATCAGTGTGGATGGTGTTATCATTTTCTTCAAGGTTGAAGATTGACTTGCTGACGAATGTGGTTGCAAGTGCAAGACTAGCCTGTCCAGATTCTGAGTCTTCATCGGAACCCTCCTCTTCATCACATTCCTCAGATTCTGCCTCAAAATCCATTTCCTTGCCAATAAGTTCCCGAGCTTTTCTAAAACTAGTCTTCTTGTGTGATGAGGACTTTGAGGATGAGGATTTTGAAGATTTCTTCTTTTTCTTCGAGTCATCAGAACTTTCATCCTTGTATTTATTGTTCTTTTAATCCTTCACCCAACGAGGACAATCAACAATGTAGTGACCTGATTTCTTGCATTTGTGGCAGGTTCTTTTCTTGTAGTCCTCATATGAAGAATCTGATTTCCTCATATCTCTTCTCGAAGATTTACCAAACTGACCACGTCTTGTAAACTTCTGGAATTCCCTCACGAGCATTGCAAGCTCCTGTCCAAATTCTTCAGGATCACCAATGCTGCCATCCGAGTCTTCTTCTTCGGATGAGGAAATTGCTTTGGCCTTCAGTGCACGAGGTCTAGAATAGCTTGGTACATATAGATCTCTCTTTTCTTCTTGTTGGAATTCATGAGTATTGAGTCTTTCGAGTATATCAGCACGATCAAGTATCTTGTAGTCTGGTCTTTCTTGAATCATCAGAACCAAAGTATCAAATGAAGAATCCAAAGATCTTAGCAGTTTCTTCACAACTTCAACGTCGGTAATGTCTCGAGCTCCGAGTGCTTGCAATTCATTTGATATCTCAGTGAGGCAATCAAAGGTATCTTGGCAGCTTTCATTGTCAAGCCTCTTGAAGCGATTGAAGAGATTGCGAAGAACATCAACACGAGAATCACGCTGGGTTGATACTCCTTCATTTACTTTGGACAGCCTTTCCCAGATTAGTTTTGTTAAGCCCAAAGCACTCACTCTGCCATACTGACCTTTGCTCAGATGGCCAAAAATAATATTCTTCGCTTGAGAATCAAGTTGCTTGAATTTCTTCACATCAGCTGCAGAGACAGTAGCAGTGATGATAGGGACGCCATGTTCCACATTATACCAGAGATCATTGTCAATAGCTTGTAGATGCATTTTCATCTTGGTCTTCGAGAAGGGAAAGTCATTTCCTTCGAAAGTAGGACATCCTGCAGTAACCTTGATCATGCCTGTAGTCGACATAACTAAAATTCCAGGTGGTTAAAACAAAATCACACAGAACAAGGGAGTACCTCGCTCTGATACCAATTGAAAGTGTGTTATATCGACTAGAGGGGGTGAATAGGAGATTTTTAGAATTTCATCACTCAGGAAATTCCTTTTGAGGAAATTCCTCACTCATGACTAACTTGGAGCGGAAACAGCAAAGGATCAGGGGTGCAAAGTATCACTACAGCAGTTTTCAAGATGAAGAATATGAAAAGCAGTCTGCACAGTATGGAGGCACAGAGAAAAACAGGTGAGGATTAACTCACGTGAAGAATTTGGGGTTGAGGAATTTCAGAGGAAGTCTTCAGCAAATTCTTCAAACAATGACAATGAAAATCTTCAACATACAATATGAGGAATTAAAAGAGTTGAAGATTAAGAACCCGTTTCATAGTGAAGACAATAGTTGATGACCCAGTTCCAACTATTGTTACAGTTGTACATCTGGTTTGGAGCAGCTTGGTATTGAAACCAAAAGACACACAGTCCCGGGACACACAGTCCCTATCGTATTATCCTTGAGCTAAGAACACACAGTCCTCTCCCAACACTCGTGGTAAGTCTTCAGGGCAGACTTCCAAACCCTCACAAACTTGGTCACCCGGCGATCCACAATTGACTGCTGGATTACTCTAGACCATGACGCCTAACCGTTTGGAGGATACACGGTCCTCAAAGGTAAAAGGCTTCAGTTCCACACAGGAACAACTTCTTCAGTGATGCTCAATCACTTGGTTTTTGGTTTGTGGTTTGGTGTTTGGGGTATTTCCTCACTAACGATTTACTCTCGAAGACTCTGAGGAATTTGGGTTGCTCTAAATGACAAGTGTTAGTTTCTCACGGAGCAGCCAACCAGCTAATGGTTGTGGGGGCGGCTACTTATAGCCTGGGAGCATCCCAACATGATTTGACATTAATGCCCTTAAATAATATCACCGTTGGTGTCGATAAGATCAGTGATGTGGCGTGAATTGCGGTAACGGTCAGGACCCTCAACTGTGAGAGTCGTCATGTCTCTCATATTCCTCACTTGAGGCTTTTGGTAGGATTAGGCTTGGGTTGAGAATCATGAGGAAATTCATTCTGAAGTGTTACCTTGACCCCCTTTAACAGTATGGTGTTCCTATGACTCAAGAGTGAAGAAAATAAAATAGAAAGAATAAATCTTCATGCTTCAAAGTCTTCAGATTGATTTTCTTCAGGACACACCGAATTCCTCATCTTCAATATCTTCATGAGGAATATCAATTTCATCGCAATTTCTTCACGATTCAATTCTTCAACAGAAGACCAATTTCTTCAGCCGAAGATATACATTTTTAGGGGTCGATATTCATCGAATATTTTAAACTCCTCAGCGACTTATAGATCCTGTGTACACTCATGAACACATTAGATACTTAACTTATATGTCTTCAAACCACCAAAATCACTAAGGGGCACTAGATGCACTTACATACCTACTCAAATCGTCGGTAAAGGTGAGAAAATAATGATATCCGCCGCGCGCCTCCACACTCATTGGACCGCATACATCGGTATGTATGATCTCCAACAAGTCACTTGCACGCTCCATTGTTCCGGAGAACGGAGTCTTAGTCATCTTGCCCATGTGGCATGATTCGCACGTGTCAAGTGATTCAAAATCAAGTGACTCCAAAATCCCATCGGAATGGAGTTTCTTCATGCGCTTTACACCAATATGACCTAAACGGCAGTGCCACAAAAACGTGGCGCTATCATTGTTTACTCTACATCTTTTGGTCTCAATGTTACGTATATGTGTGTCATCACAATCAAGATTCAATATGAACAATCCTATCACATTGATATTACTCATAGAAAAAGAACAACCATTATTCTTTGACTTAAACGAGTAAACGTCTCGCAATAAACAAGATCCAGATATAATGTTAATGCTTAACGCAGGCACTAAATAACAATTATTTAAGTTCATAACTAATCCTGATGGTAACTAAAGTGAGACTGTGTCGACGGCGATTGCATCAACCTTGGAACCATTTGCCACGTGCATCGTCACTTCATCCTTCGCCAGCCTTTGTTTATGTCGCAGTTCCTACTTCGAGTCGCAAATATGAGTAACAGAACCGATATCAAATACCCAGGCACTACTACGAGAGTTGGCTAAGTACACATCAATAAGATGTATATCACATATACCTGATTTTTCTTTGGCCGCCTTCTTATCGGCCAAATACTTGGGGCAATTGCGCTTCTAGTGACCCATCCCCTTGCAATAATAACACTCTGTTTCCGGCTTAGGTCCAGCCTTGGGTTTCTTCGTCAGATTGGCAATAGGCTTGCTGCTCTTCTTGGAGTTAGCCTTCTTGACTTTGCTGTTTTTCTTGAAACAAGTGGTCTTATTGACCATCAACACTTGATGCTCTTTCCGGAGTTCTGACTCTTCCACTTTCAGCATCGCGGATAACTCGCCGAGTGACTTGTTCATCCCTTGCATGTTATAGTTCAACACAAAGCCCTTATAGCTACGTGGCAGTGATTGAAGAATTCTGTCAGTGATAGCCTCTTGCAGGAGTTCAATCCCCAGCTCTGCTAGACGGTTTGAGTACCCAGATATTTTGAGCACATGTTCACTGAGAAACGAATTCTCCTCCATCTTGCAAGCATAGAATTTATCGGAGGTCTCATACCTCTCGATCCGGGCGTTCTTCTGAAAGATAAACTTCAACTCCTGGAACATCTCATATGCTCCATGACTCTCAAAGCGACGTTGAAGTCCCGGTTCCAAGCCATACAAGACTACACATTGAACTACTGAGTAGTCTTCCTTACGCGATTGCCAAGCGTTCAAAACATCTTGGTCAGACGTAGCGGGTGGTTTGAAAGTGCAGTCATGCCCTTAATCGTGTTTTGGTGTTGCTGGCAACACACATGTAGATAACTAATCACTAATCCCCTTTAAGTTGTTGTTAATGATCATGTGTTGATAAGGACAAGCTCATGTGTTAACAAGGACAAGATCAAGATAAGCATTCCTGAGTACTACATGCATGAATCTTGTGGATGCTCACATGGTGGACAGATGAAGATGAATACACAAGCTAGGCTTTCCACATTGTGTATGGGAGAGATTCTTGAATACTTCATCATGTCTTGCTTTCAACTTGAGTCAAGAAGGAACAACACCAAGCTCAAGTGAAAGGCTAACTCAAAGGTATCAGTTCCTTTGACGTTAGTGGTGCGGAGTGATGATCAGCGAATAAAAGTATACACGCAAGTATAGATCATCGGTACCCCTTCCTTTTATGATTCTTGAGTTTTAGGGATCCGCACTATTAAGAGGGGATCACTGGGTATTGCGATAAATTTTCTCAAACTACATCTTTACTTTTCTGCTCATGCCACATCTCCACTGCTCTGCTTTGATCCCAAAACAAAACCAATGCCTCGGACATCCGGCTTCCTCCGGACGTCCGAGGGCCGGACGCCTGACCACTTCGGAAATCCAGAACCTTATACCAGAGCCAAAGTCTCGGACATCCGGCTCCCTCCGAACGTCCGAGGGCCGGACGCCCGACCACTTCAGAAAATCGGAATCTTGCACCAGAATCAAATAACTCGGACTTCCGGCCTCCACCTATCGTCCGAGGGCCGGACGTCCGACCACTTTCGGAAATCTAGTGCCCTTGAACAGAGATGAACTTTCGGACATTCGACCTTCTCTTCGGACGTCTGGTCCCTGTTCGACTACACAGTGGCAAACTGATATGAACACTCCTTCGGTCGTCCGACGCCTGTCAACCGTCCGGAAACCGTCGGACGTCCGACCACTGTCAGACTTAAGTGATCCCAACGGTTACTTTAGTCTCCCCACTATATATACCTCCCTCCCACTTCGTGAGAGGGGGCCCAACACAGCCATATCTTCATAAGAACACATTTCTATCTCACACACATTTGCTCACACCAAATCTTAGATCCCAAGAGCATTCGTGAGCCCCTTTGAGAGTTGTTCCAATCAAAAGATAGATCGTCTCCCTCTCCTCCTCTCAACCCAAGCTATTTGAGATTTGAGCAAGTTTTGAGCATTCCCCGAGATCTTGTTACTCTTGGAGGTTGGAGACTCCTAGGCGGTAGGAGTTCTTCGGAGAGGAATCAATCCGTGGGATTACCCCAGGAAAAGTTTGTGAGGGTTTGGAATCCACCTCAAAGGCTTACCACTAGTGGTTGAGAAACGCCTTCGTGGTGTTATCTCAAAGGGAGAATAGGGTGAGCCTTCCTGGCGTTGGTGTGCCTTCGTGGTAACATCCACCTCTCTAACGGTGACTAGCTTCCCTCCAAGGAAGTGAACATCGGGATACATCTTTGTCTGAGTGACCTTGGTTATCTTTAAACCTAACTCCTTACTTGTGGTTTACTTGTGTTACTTGAGCATACATACATTGCATATTGTTTGTGCTCATTATATTGTGTTGGATATTTCATTGTACAAGATTAATCGTTCAAGCATACCCTCTATATCCACACGTTCACACTTGCAGCTTTTGATATATCGTGTGCTATAGTGTGATCTAGTATCTTGTGTCGTTCACCTACTCGTCGTGTGATATAGCTCAAGTAAGTTTGTGTAACTTACTTGTGCTTGTTAGTAACCGTGTTGTGTCCATCTTGGTAGATCGTGTTGTTGGTGCATGTTGCGGTGCCTATTGCATTTAGGATTTGTGCTTGAAAAGTATCCTCTTAGTTTATTTCCGCATTAGGTTTAAGCCAAATCCGAAGAAGTTTTCAAATAGCCTTTTCACCCCCCCCCCTCTAGGCGTCATCGTGGTCCTTTCAATTGGTATCAGAGCAAGGTCTCTCTTTAATTAG
The DNA here is from genome assembly GCF_904849725.1 of Hordeum vulgare subsp. vulgare. NCBI lineage: Eukaryota > Viridiplantae > Streptophyta > Magnoliopsida > Poales > Poaceae > Hordeum > Hordeum vulgare. The sequence continues at coordinate 319,148,669 of NC_058518.1, forward strand.
GTTTCACGACCTAGAGAGTATCAATGTCGACTATTGGACTAGTGCATAATGACACCTTTGACTTTGATGGCACAAATTATACCCTATGGAGAATTCGTATGCTCCATCACTTTCGGGCCATGGGCCCAAATACTTTACGAATTGTTCTTGTAGGGATTGCCGACAAAAAGGATGATGCATCTTCATCTACTAATGAAATGTATCTAGATTGTGAGGCTTTTCTTGCCATTCATCGAACCATAAGTCCTGAAGTGTTTAAGTCCATCTCGACTTGCAAGTCAGCTCATGAAGTTTGGACTAAACTTGAAGATATATATGGTGGGTCCAATCTTGATGAAGACGATATTATGATAAAGGAGTTGGTACATGAGCTCTTCACTCTTTTCGATCATAAAGAGTCCACCACTACTTCCATATCTGATTGCTTGCACACCTCAGCATCTTCAATCTCACAAGGTAATGACATGGTGAGTGAATAAATATATGTTGATGAAAATGTCATAGCCTCTATGGACACGAGCATATCTAGCACCACACATAGTGTAAATTATTGTGCTGATAGGTCATTCATTTCACCTAAAGATCCCTTGACAAATGTCTGTGGTGATATGCCTGCTTTCCCGTGTCCTCTTGATCAAAATATCTTGTTTCTCCCTAATTGCTCTATGACTAATCATTTAGGGGAAATCAAGAAATATGAAGTACTTTTGACTAATGAAGAATCTGATTCACCAAAAGAATCATCATCAACTTCTCCAGTTCACATGTGCCTCATGGCAAGAGGTAATAATGAGGTATCATCTTCCCTGTGCAATAACGATGATATTTGCGATGAGGGTGATGATGATGACTTGACTGAAAATATCTATGTGATCAGTAAAATTCTTCATAAAGCTAAAAATAACGCTCTTCAAAGATTCCAAGATGTTCTTGCTTACTTTGAAAATTGTAATGATTCACTTAATCATGAACAAGCTAAAAGTGAACAACTTGAACATGAACTTGAGAAGAGTCATCAAGCATGTAGAGACTTAAGATCTTCAAAAGGAGAGATTGAAGTTGCTCATGATAATCTTAAAAAGGATTTTGAGGTCCTTCTCCTTGAATGCAATAATGTCAAGGGAGAGCTCATCAAAACCTCTAAGATCTACGAGGAGCTTCAATCCACTCATGAGAAGTCTCTATTTGCTACTTACTCCTCTCATATCGTTGATGATACTTGTACATCTAACTCTACCTCATTTGAAGTATCAACATTGAAGGAGAATGTTGAGCTACGTGCTCAACTTGAATTACTAACTTGCAATTATGGGAAGTTGGAAGAAAACCATGTAATGCTCACAAGCTCTCATGCCGATCTTCTAACATCCCATAATGTGCAAAAGTTAGCTCATGAGGCTATCATCACCAAGGTAACATCAAGTGAGCCTCATGTGGACAATGGCACTACTTCTAGTCAAAGTACTATATCTCCATGTGTTAGTCCTCGTAATTCATCTACTCATAATGTTGCTACCTCGTGTGTTGAATTACTTTCCTTGCCTTGTTGCTCTAACATTGAAGCTTACAATTCCTCTAGTACTTGCGTTGATACTAACTGTGCAGAGGAAATCGAAGAGCTCAAGGCCTAAGTCACTTCTTTGAAGAAAGACTTGGAACAGTGTCATGAAGGGATGTCCACACTCAACAACGTCCTGTGTGAGCAAACATCTCCGAATGACAAAAATGATGTTGGAGTAAACTCAAACAAGAACAAGAGGGGTCTAGAACAAGTCAAGCATTCGGCCAAAATCATTTGCTTCAAGTGCAAAGTTAAAGGGCACCATGTTAGATCTTGCCCTCTGAAGACGAAGTCTCAAAGTCACAACCAACAAGGGAAGCGGCCACAAACTCAATCACGTACTCAGCTACAAGTTTAAGGAAGGCCTCTTCCCAATAAGACCCAAGCCAACACTCCCCGAGGTGAGAAATCAACTGGGAAGAAAGCAAAGGATAGATGTTGCTACTTATGTCGTGAGAAGGGTCACGTCGCTTCGTCTTGCACGAGAGGTAACTTATCCAACCCAATCACTATTGATGATATCTATTCCCTTGGGAAGGATAAGGTTGGCAATGTGTTTGCCAAGTTTGTTGGTACTCAAAATGGTGTCAAGAAAAGAACCATTTGGGTTGCCAAGCCTATTGTGACTAACCTCTTAGGACCCAACGTAGTTGGGGGCCAACAAGCTCAAACTTAATCAATAGGTGACTTTGGAGGACATTGGAGACTTGGATACACAATGAAGATTTGAGGACTCTTCATCATTTGTATTATCTCAAGCCAAGTCATTTGGATTATCGAGCTCATATCCCATATCCAATGTGCCTCTTTGCGGTAACTTGTACTTAAACTGTTTACATTGAAAGTTGCCTGCCCCACTCCTTCTCATGTCTAGGTTTGGTACCTAGCATGTACTTTGACATGTTGCGCCTACTAGTATGATTGTTATGTGTTATCTATCATGTGTAGGTCGTTATGTATGTCATATACTTGTGTGTAGTCCTGATCAGTACTTGCATCCTAGTTGCACCATTGTGTGGGTCTTTTGAGACGTTAATAGCTCATCACATTAAGGGGGAGTGTTTTGCTCTACGCACATCACTAACCCAAAATGTCTATATATGTATTGGACTCCATCTAGTATCCACGGTGCAAGATTATCCAATCATTTCATTGGATGTCAAAGCCATCCGAAGTTCAAATTGGCATCCACTTATCAGCTTAGTTGGATGATTGATTGCCTTGTATGATAAATACATGGATTATCACATTAAGGGAGTGTGATATACTTTGTGCACGTCACAACCCTTGGTAAGATAAACATCCGATGTATGCCACTCAGAATCTACCACATGGGGTTATCCTATAACTGTGTGGCTTGTCGTGCTCCACGTGACTTAATTCGCATAATAACCCTTTTGGTGTTTAAATCCCTTAGATGTGCGTGAGTATGACATTCTACTACACCTATACTCATGGCTTAGTCGCTAGATCGTACTTGAAGGAAGGTCATATATGATGCAAGCCTTTCAAATTATTTCTCTACACTATGATCTAGCTAATTGGGATGTTAGCGTATGGTATCTAAACATTATGCTTATGGCTAAACTCCCATATCACACTTGTGTGAGTATAAAACGATCTGTGTGCTCGTTTGGCATCTACCACCACTGATAATTCCAAATACCATTGTGTTCACTCACACATGGTATCTCTTGCTTGGTAGTGTTTTCATCGTCATCCTATTTCGGCCTTTCCTCCATTTGACCTACATAACTTGCCGAGAAATTAATGTGTCTTCCGGTAATCTCCCATGCATGTGTTTGAGGTTGTATTATTTACTTTATAATGTTGTGGGAGTTATAATCGTATTACCTACACTGATATATCTACTGGAGTGAGACATGCATGTAAGTTTATGCAAAATGCATACCTTACATGGTGTGATGCTTTTACCGGTTCATGTGTTGAACTTGGGGTGCTATCATATGTTGATTTGTCAGCATGATCCATCTTGGACAACATGAATGTTCCGTAATTAACAGTTATGTGTTCATTTGTCCAATTTGTATATTCTTGGTTTTTGATAGGCTTGTGTAGGCATATCAACTATGTGTAGATTCACATGCATTGTCTATCGTATCTTTGATCCAATATATGTATATGGTAAATCTGACATATCCATTAACAGGTTAAGGTGTGCATGAAAGTAAAAGTTATATCTATGAGCACATAATTAAGTGATTTTACCCTATATATATGGTAGATGGACTAACTACTTCGGACCCAATGAGTTTGGGGACCATATTGTACTTGAATGGTGGTTTAGGTACTTTGGAGAAGCATTGCTATCTTGACTTATTCTCAGAAGAAGTTGGTGGTGCTGGTCACGAAGAAATTAGAGTTAAGACAGGACTCCGCTACTTCTACGCCATACCAATGCTTTTTGGTAACAAGTATTTACTTCATGCATGTATAACATTAGAGTCAAACCTGTGTAGGTTGCATCATCGCATGAACATAATACTTTTTCCATTGTGTAATTTCCTGTATGTCCTTGTCAATCAGACTGATGAAATGCTTAGTGTTGGTGCTCTCTTAGCTCTTCATGGTCATATGTATGAGATAAATTTGTGTCATGGCCCTTGTGTCATGTGCCTTGCTCTTATAATAGGTTAAAATGTGCATAACACTATGCACTCATGCGTCTGACCATATTTTGGACCCACACTTATCATAGTAATCGTGTTAGAAGATTTACAGCATACCATGTCCAAAATATGTTTGTTGAGAGGCTCTTGGTTGCTACACACGCGAAAATGCTCCTTATCACTTCACCATCATGAGCATGACAGAAAATGCTTAAGTGTCCCTGTCTCGATGTAGCACTTGAACTTGGTGGTTAAACCCACCACATACTCCACTGTCCGAGCGATGGGAAGGTATAGTTACTATATGAAATAACTGTTGGATGCTACCTCCGCTCGATTCACTCAAATCACCTCATCATCAAGATTCCAGAAATTGCCTCTGCCTACTTCCCTCTCGGACGTCCGACGTTCCTCGGACGTCCGACGGCTGACACACTCCAGACGTCCGGCACCTGTCGGTCGTCCGACGACTGATGCCCTCCGGATGTCCGACGCCCGTCGGACGTCCGACGCATCGGGAGCCCCTATAAATAGAGGGGTGCGGGCTGGGCCTTGCCCTAGCCACCACGCGCCCTATCCCTCTCCCTCCACAGCCGCCGCCAGCCGCCATAGGAGTTGTACCCCGCGATTTCTTCTTCCGGTTGCCCTCTTCCTCCGCGGGATCCTTCTTCCGGCCATACCCTTGGCTGATTCCACCCCTTTCTCCTTCCGATCTGCAGGTAAATCTCGGTTTCCCTCTTGATTGGTTCCCCTTCTCACTAGTTCATGTGTTCATTCATGTGTCTTGACCATGACCGTTCCCCATTGGGTTTCCAATCGTGTAGGCCTTCCAATCATGCCCAAGATTAAGCACACTGCCCGGAAGAACTCTGCTGGCTCATCCGCTCGTGCCGCTCCTAGCACGGGGTCGGATGACACCGATGTACCATGACGTCCCTTCAAACGGCTCGCCCGGCGTCCTCCTCCACAGCCCAGCTCTTCGTCCGATGGGTCTGACTTCGAGGATGAGCTTGCAGCGGAGGAACATGCTGAATACGTTGTCGTTCGGAAAACTGTGCCGAAGCCGAGGACTCGCAGGCCCTCATATATGCCAACACCTCCTCCTGAACAGCCAGCAGGTGATGCTCGCCGTATCTCCTTAGAGCCTCCTACCTCCTTGGGTCGTGAAGTCATGGAATTCACCAAAAAACCCAAATCCGCCTATTTTACTTTCCGTAGAGATGTCAACCAATTCGATGCCGAACGTGATTCTCTGGATTCACGGTTTTGCACAAATGTCCAAGCGGACATTTTTCTCTACTGTCATAGTTCCAAAAGGTATTTCAGTTCATCATTGCATTGACCTCGAGCACATCCGCACTCACCCGGCGAAATATCCGGGTGCCATTGGGCTTATTGAGTCCTCGGGGCTAGCTGCTCCCCTTGCCTTTAAGTGCGATTTCAACAGTGGCGCCATCCACCAATTCTATGCCGCTTTTTACTTTCATTCTGATGACTCCATTAGCTGGATAACCTCTGATACGGAGTTTAGGGCCACTTATGCGGAGTTTGTTGCCGCTCTGGGTTTTCCCGACACCGGTTTCAAAATTCACAAAAGTGACCCTAACCATGCTCCCAAATCCATTGCGGCATATGGTTCTCTTCTCAAACCACGTCATGAACTTGATGCTGATGAAAAACAGAAATATCTCAACCAAGTGTCTATATGGAGGTCTCCATACTTTAGCATCTTTCAATGCCTTATCTGCACTATCTACCCCAAGATGGGTGACATGGGAACCTGCAGCGGCTATTGCATTGATATCATGTCACACTTGCATGATTTTCCCAAGCGCAAGCTAAATGTGCCTCATTTTTTGTGGCATGAGATTCGGCTCGCTAGTCTTCAATATAAGCGAGCCTTCCCTCATGCCCCCTTCATCCAGGCCATCATCAACTTTATTGCTGCTTTCCTTCTTGCTCCTACTCACACGCACCACAAGTGGGTCATCCCCACTCATATGGCGGATGACTATGCTCCTAGGAAAACCCCATCCACCTCCACTCGTCGTGCTGCTTCCCGGTCAGACACACCTTCATCCAGCTCTGCCCCTCTCAGTCGCTTTGCCAAATTCATTGGCAATGCCCATTCTGCCAAGATGAAGGCATTCTCCTTCCAGTGCGCTCAGAACCACGATGTCGTTTCGCGCCTGATCACCTCCAAGAATGCCCTCAAGGCTCGTCTGAGAGACTCAGGCAATCTCGATGTCAGTGACGATGAGGCTCTTCCTGCTATTCCTCCTTCTGATTTTGGCTTCCCATCTGGTCCTGAGTGCGCTGATTTTCTTGACGAGGTTGGTGGCAGTGGCTTGCCTGAGGATGAGGATGATGGTGCTCATGATCTCTAAGCATTGTGGATGTTTCTGATGCCTCCCTTTTCGGTACTTGATGCCAAAGGGGGAGAAATGTATCCTAGTTTTAGTCTTTGGAGCTTTAGCTTTTGAACTCATTTGCATGGTGGAACTACGATAATGTATGGATAAACGACTATGATGTACTATGTAGGAATGTCATGCATCATCGTATGCTATTATGTTTTGTTCTATTACTCCATGTGATGATCTGCTGCCATATGATTTCTTCGATACACATATTAAGGGGGTGCTCCCGCATTTACCTGTTTTACCATGCATATAATCAGGGGGAGTTTCGACAAAAATCTCACTCTCCCATTCATTCTTACCATGCATATAATCAGGGGGAGCCTCGTAAAAAATCTCTCCTAAGCCACACATGTCTATTACTATGTTGGAAAGCTATATGTATGTTGTCATCAACTACCAAAACGGGGCAGATTGAAAGTGCAGTCATGCCCTTAATCGTGTTTTGGTGTTGCTGACAACACACATATAGATAACTAATCACTAATGCCCTTTAAGATATTGTTAATGATCATGTGTTGATAAGGACAAGCTCATGTGCTAACAAGGACAAGATCAAGATAAGCATTCCTGAGTACTACATGCTTGAATCTTGTGGATGCTCACATGGTGGACAGATGAAGATGAATACACAAGCTAGGTTTTCCAAATTTTGTATGGGAGAGCTTCTTGAAGACTTCATCATGTCTTGCTTTCAACTTGAGTCAAGAAGGAACAACACCAAGCTCAAGTGAAAGGCTAACTCAAAGGTATCAGTTCCTTTGACGTTAGTGGTGCGGAGTGATGATCAGCGAATAAAAGTATACACACAAGTATAGATCATCGGTACCCCTTCCTTTTATGATTCTTGAGTCTTTAGGGATCCCGCGCTATTAAGAGGGGATCACTCGATATTGCGATAAATTTGCTCAAACTACATCTTTACTTTTCTGCTCATGCCACATCTCCACTGCTGTGCTTTGATCCCAAAACAAAACCAATGGCTCGGACATCCGGCTTCCTCCGAACGTCCGAGGGCCAGACGCCCGACCACTTCGGAAATCCGGAACCTTATACCAGAGCCAAAATCTCGGACATGCGGCTCCCTCCAGACGTCCGAGGGCCGGACGCTCGACCACTTTGGAAAACCGGAACCTTGCACCAGAATCAAATAACTTGGACTTCCGGCCTCCACCTGTCGTCCGAGGGCCAGACGTCCGACCACTTACGGAAATCCGGTGCCCTTGAACAGAGCCGAACTCTCGGACATCCGACCTTCTCTGCGGACATCCGGTCCCTGTTCGATGATGACCCACAAGTATAGGGGATCAATCGTAGTCCTTTCGATAAGTAAGAGTGTCGAAAACAACAAGGAGCAGAAGGCTCTGATAAACGGATTTCAGCAAGGTAATAACTGCAAGCACTGAAAGTAGCGGTAACAAGTGATTGTGTAGCAGGTGAAACGTAGCAAGCAAAGAGTAACAAGTAACAAGTAGTAGCAACGGTGCAGCAAGTGGCCCAATCCCTTTTGTAGCAAGGGACAAGCCTGAACAAAGTCTTATAGGAGGAAAAACGCTCCCGAGGACACACGGGAATTTCTGTCATGCTAGTTTCATCGTGTTCATATGATTCGCGTTCGTTAGTTTGATAGTTTGATATCTGGTTGGACCGGCGCTTGCGTACTGCCCTTACTTGGACAAGCATCCCACTTATGATTAACCTCTCTCGCAAGCATCCGCAACTACAAAAGAAGAATTAAGACAAAGTCTAACCATAGCATTAAACTAGTGGATCCAAATCTGCCCCTCACGAAGCAACGCATAGACTGGGGTTTAAGCTTCTGTCACTCCAGCAACCCATCATCTACTTACTACTTCGCAATGCCTTCCTCTAGGCCCAAATGTGGTGAAGTGTTATGTAGTCTACATTCACATAACACCACTAGAGGAAAAACAACATACAGCATATCAAAGTACCGAACGGATATCAAATTCACATGACTATTATCAGCATGACTTATCCCATGTCCTCAGGAACAAAAGTAACTACTCACAAGACATAATCATAATCATGACCAGAGGTGTAATGAATAGCATCAAGGATCTGAACATAAACTCTTCCACCAAATAATCCAACTAGCATCAACTACAAAGAGTAATCAACACTACTAGCAACCTTACAAGTACCAATCGGAGTTGCAAGATGAAGATTGGTTACAAGAGATGAACTAGGGATTGGAGAGGAGATGGTGCTGATGAAGATGTTGATGAGTATGCCTCCCCTCCGATGAGAGGAGTGTAGGTGATGATGATGGCGACGATTCCCCCCTCCGGGAGGGAAGTTTCCCCGGCAGGATCGTCCTGCCGGAGCTCTAGATTGGATCTGCTCAAGTTCCGCCTCGTGGCGGCGGCGAAACCACGAAAAAGCTCCTGATTGATTTTTTTCCAGACCAGAACGCTTCATATAGTAAAAGAGGGGGCTAGTGGGCCTTCAGGCAGCCCACAAGCCTGCCCTGCGCCACTAGGGGGTGGTGGCGGTGTGCAAGCTTGTGGGGCCCTGGTGGCCCCCCTCCGGTAGTTCTTTTGCCCAGTATTTTTAATATATTCCAGAAAAAATCCATGTAAATTTTCAGGGCATTTGAAGATGTGCAGAATGGTGGACTAGGATTTGCAACTTTTCCAGTCCAGAATTCCAGCTGCCTGAATTCTCCCTCTTCAAATAATCCTTGCAAAATAAGAGAGAAAAGGCATAAATATGGTACCACAAGTAATATAACAGGCCAAGAAGCAATAAATATCAACATGAAAGCATGATGCAAAATGGACGTATCAACTCCCCCAAGCTTAGACCTCGCTTGTCCTCAAGCGAAAACCAAGTTCCGTAAACATGTCCACATGTTTAGGGACGAAGGTGTCGATAAAACATAATACGGACATGAGGGCATCATGATCACACATAGAACAGCAATATATCATAAAGATTCTTATGGGAAAGTAACAATTCCTTCACAAGAGCAAAGCATGAAGCAAAAACCTTACCGAGAAGTAACCAAACAATAGTCCATAGTCATTGAAGCAATTGCAATTTATCACATCACAAAGAGTCAAATAAGAGCTTGCAAGGCAAACCCACATACTCAATCATCTCTTTTGTTTTCCACAATTGTTACAACTCACGTGGTACTCATGGTGTCAAAGTTTCAGCTGGACACAAAGGAAGATAGGGGCTTATAGTTTTGCCTCCCAACGGTTTACCTCAAGGGTAAAGTCAACAAAAATAAAGCATGAGTACTCAACTCCAAGTTGATATATGAATATAGATCTTTCCCAAGCATGTGACGGTAGCCAAGACAAAGGCAAAAAGGGAATTGGTGATGATCACCATGACTCTTACAAGGGTAAAAAGTAAAGGTACAAGATAGGCCCTTCGCAGAGGGAAGCAGAGGTTGTCATGCGCTTTTGAGGTTTGAATGTGTGTCCTCTTAGTGCGGAGGAACGTCACTTTATATTGCCTCCTGTGACTAAGACCTTTATTATGCAGTCTGTCGCTTTTATGTCTTCCTCATCACAGGTTCGTACAAAGCTTATTTTCCACACACTGATAGATCATACATATTAGAGAGCAATTTTTATTGCTTGCACCGATGACAACTTACTTGAAGGATCTTATTCAATCCATAGGTAGGTATGGTGGACTCTCATGGCAAAACTGGTTGGAGGTTTATGGATGCACAAGTAGTATCTCTACTTGGTGCGGGAGTTCTGGCTAATATGAGGTGGAAGTAATCGTCACATGCTAAGGGATCTCTAATCATATAACATTGTTTGGAACCAAGCAAACACAATTCATTATGTTGTCTTCCTTGTCCAACATCTACTCCTAGACATGTAATAGTTTGGTGAGTGCTCACAATTATAAAAAGTGTCTAAGATGATATATTTATATGTGAACCTCTCTTTCCTTATTACTTCTTATTAATTGTAACAATGACTAATGTCTGTGTTGATTTATTCTCAACAAGTTTCAATCATCATACGTGTCATAAGTGAAGTTATCACTTTCCATAAGATCGTCTCATGATCTTTCATGCTATCGTTCTTTTCATACTTTTGATCATGGCACAAAGCAAAGCCCTTGACTAAGACACTCTTTATTATATAGCTCGTAAGCTCGAATACATCGGGGGAGAGACAAAAGCAAAAGACTCAAACTAAAAACTAAAGACTTATTCCTCTAAAAGAAGAAATAAAAACTGACAAAGGAAAGAACTGAAACAAAGGTAAAAGCAAAATATATAAAGGTGATACGATACCAGGGCAACTCCCCCAAGCTTGGCAGAAGCCAAGGGGATTGCCCATACCAATGCTTAGTTGCCTTCCTTTGGTGGTGATGGTGGTGGTGTTGTCGCCTTTGATTCCAAGAGAGCTATCAATATTTGATTTATACCTTTGAGATATGTGACATGGTTTTCCAGCAAAACAACTTCACGAGAAAGAGAAATATTGTGAGCACGAGTTGTTTCGCAAAACCTCAAGAGTTCAATCAAGGATGGGGACAACACGTGGAGGAAGGGTTGGAGAAAATCTACTCCTTCAACGTCTTCAATGTTGAACATAGGTTGAACTTCCTCCCTAGCTTGGGTTTTCTCCTTGGCTTCCGTGACTTCTACTCTTTTCAGATCAGCATCTATTTCCTCATGAACTTGGTGAAGATCATTCTCCCCAATAGATTCTTGAGACATCTTTGCTCTAAATCTGCGGCACACAACAAGCTCGAAACGAAAACAGAGGAAAACTACGCGATACGGAGATCAAAACCTCCGGGCGACTATATATTGATTTTTTCTGGGCCAGAAGGAGTCCTCCGCAAAAAAACGGAGTCCGGGAGGCACACGAGGTGCCCACAAGCTTGCCCACCGCCACCAGGGGGGTTGTGGCGGAGTGGGCCCTTGTGGCTGCCTCGTTCGCTCTCCGGACTGCTTTTTATTTTTCTAATATTCCAAAAATTCCAAAACTGAGGAAATTTCCTATTGGAAAAGTATCGGAGTCCAATTTCTTGCCAAAACAGATACATCTTCGTTTTCAAGGTCTGAAACAAGCTGATAAACGTCCCTTATGTACTCCTCTGGAGTTATGACATTGATGATATTGGTCTCAACATTTATGGGAGTACCAGAGATGTAATGCTTGATTCTTTGCCCATTTACCACTCTAGGAAAATTTCCTTCCGTGTTATTGATTTTGATGGCACGGGAACGATATACTTCCTCGACAACATAGGGACCTTCCCATTTAGAGAGAAGCTTGCCTGCAAAGAATCTCAAATGAGAATTGTATAGCAAGACATAATCACCTACATTGAACTCTCGTTTCTGTATTCGTTTGTCGTGCCATCTCTTAACCTTCTCCTTGAACAACCTGGCATTCTCGTATGCCTGGGCTCTCCATTCATCTAACGAGCTGATATCAAACAACCGCTTCTCACCGGCAAGTTTGAAATCAAAGTTGAGATCTTTGATTGCCCAATAAGCTTTGTGTTCCAGGTCAAGAGGTAAATGACAGGCCTTACCGTAAACCATTTTATACGGTAACATGCCCATGGGATTCTTATAAGCAGTCCTATAAGCCCATAGTGCATCGTCAAGTTTGCCAGACCAGTTCTTTCGAGATCTATTGACGGTCTTTTGTAGGATCAACTTGATCTCCCTATTACTCAACTCAACTTGACCACTAGACTGAGGATGATAAGGAGATGCAACTCTATGGTTGACATCATACTCAGCTAGCATCTTACGGAAAACACCATGAATGAAGTGTGAACCGCCATCAGTCATCAAGTATCTAGGGACTCCAAATCTTGGGAATATGACTTCTTTAAGCATCTTAATAGAGGTGTGGTGATCAGCATTTTTAGTGGGGATAGCTTCTACCCACTTAGTAACGTAATCCATAGCAACAAAGATGTGAGTGTACCCATTGGAGCTCGGGAAGGGTCCCATATAATCAAAGCCCCACACATCAAATGGTTCAATGACAAGTGAATAGTTCATAGGCATCTCTTGACGCTTACTGATGTTACCTATCCTTTGGCATTCGTTGCAAGACAAGACAAACTTACGGGCGTCCTTGAAGAGAGTGGGCCAATAGAAACCTGATTGCAATACCTTATGGGCAGTTCTATCTCGAGCATGGTGTCCTCCGTAGGCTTCGGAATGACACTTCTGCAGGATCTGTCCCTGTTCATGTTCAAGCACACAACGTCTAATAACACCATCTACTCCTTCCTTATAAAGGTGAGGATCATCCCAAAAGTAGTGTCTCAAATCAAAGAAGAATTTCTTCTTTTGTTGATAGGTGAAACTGGGTGGTATGTATTTGGCTACGATATAGTTTGCATAATCGGCATACCACGGTGAACTAAGTGAAGTGCGGATGACATTTAATTGCTCATCAGTAAATATGTCATCAATTGGTAGTGGGTCATCAAGGACATTCTCTAGCCTAGACAAGTTATCTGCTACAGGGTTATCAGCACACTTTTGGTCAACGACGTGCAAATCAAATTCCTGTAGGAGGAGAACCCATCTGATCAGCCTAGGCTTAGCGTCCTTCTTCTGCATAAGGTACTTAATAGCAGCATGATTAGAGTGAATAGTGACTTTGGAGTCAACTATGTAAGATCTGAACTTTTCACATGCAAACACGACTGCTAAAAATTCCTTCTCCGTAGTGGCATAGTTTCTTTGGGCAGTGTCTAGAGTTTTACTAGCGTAGTGAATGACATTCAACTTCTTGTCAACTCTATGTCCTAGAACAACACCAACAGCATAATCACTAGCGTCACACATGATTTCAAAGGGCTAGTTCCAGCAGGTGGTTGAACAATAGGTGCGGTTATCAAAGCCTTCTTAAGTATTTCAAAGGCTTCCTCACAAACCTCATCAAAAACAAAAGGAACATCCTTCTGCAAGAGGTTGGTAATAGGCCTAGAAAACTTAGAGAAGTCTTTAATGAACCTTCTATAGAAACCAGCATGACCTAGGAAACTTCGTATACCTCTGATATCTGTGGGGCAAGGCATTTTCTCAATTGCATCAACCTTAGCCTTATCAACTTCAATGCCTCTTTCAGAGATTTTGTGTCCTAAGACGATACCTTCATTAACCATAAAATGGCACTTCTCCCAATTCAAGACGAGGTTGGTTTCTTCGCATCTCTGTAAGACTCGATCAAGGTTGCTGAGGCAATCATCAAAGGAAGACCCGTAAACAGAGAAGTCATCCATGAAAACCTCGACAATCTTTTCACAAAAGTCAGAGAATATAGCCATCATGCATCTTTGGAAGGTGGCAGGTGCATTACATAAGCCAAAAGTCATACGTCTATAGGCAAAGGTACCGAAAGGGCAGGTGAAAGTGGTTTTCTCTTGATCAGATTGTGCAACAGGTATCTGCGAGAAACCTGAATAACCGTCTAGAAAGCAAAAGTGTGTGTGTTTTGATAACCTTTCTAGCATTTGGTCGATGAACGGCAAAGCATAATGATCTTTCCTGGTTGCCTTGTTCAGTTTCCGGAAGTCTATCACCATTCTATAGCCGGTAATAATCCTTTGTGTGATTAGTTCATCCTTATCATTAGGAACAACGGTGATACCTCCCTTCTTAGGTACGCAATGTACTGGACTTACCCAATCACTATGAGCAACAGGATAAATGATTCCTGCTTCCAGAATCTTTAATATTTCTTTTCTAACGACCTCTTTCATCTTAGGATTTAATCTGCTTTGATGATCAGCAACTGGTTTAAAGTCAGGATCGGTTTTAATCTTGTGCTGACATAGAGTAGGACTAATACCCTTAAGATCATCAAGAGTATATCCAATAGCAGCGCGGTGCTTCCTCAGAGTTTTTAGTAACTTCTTCACTTCGTGCTCTGAGAGGAGAGAACTAATAATAACAGGATATATCTCCTTCTCATTAAGATAGGCATACTTAAGAGTATCAGGCAACTGTCTAAGCTCGAACACAGGATCACCCTTTGGTGGGGGAGGATCCCCAAGCAGTTCAACAGGCAGATTATTCTTGAGAATAGGATGTTGTTCTAAGACGATTCTATCTATCTCATCTCTCTCCTCCATATGCATATCATTTTCATGCTCAAGCAGATATTGCTCTAAAGGATCCGTAGGAGGTACGACAATAGAGGCAAGAGCAATGATTTCATCTCTACCAGACGACTCTCTTTAATGGGTTTGTCTTCCAAACTTGGAGAAGTTAAATTCATGAGACACACCCTCGAAACTTACTGTGATAGTCTGCTTAATGCAATCAATGTGAGCATTGAGAGTGTTGAGAAAGGGTCTACCAAATATGATGGGACAAAAGCTATCTTGTGCAGTACCAAGGACGAGGAAATCAGTAGGATACTTCGTCTTACCACACAAGACTTCTACGTCTCTCACAATTCCCAGAGGGCAGATAGTGTCTCTATTAGCTAGCGTAATAGTGACATCAATGGGTTCTAACTCAGGAGGTGCAATCTCATCTTTGATTTCATCATATAGAGAACGGGGTATGGCACTAACACTAGCTCCCATATCACATAAACCATGGTAACAGTGATCTCCTATCTTAACAGAAACAACGGGCAGGCCAACTACAGGTCAATGCTTGTCTTTCGCATGAGGTTTAGCAATTCTAGCGGAGTCCTCACAGAATTTGATAACATGCCCATCTATGTCTTCGGCTAAGAGATCTTTGATAATAGCAACACTAGGTTCAACTCTAATCTCCTCAGGGGGTGCAAGTGGTCTAATGTAACCCCTACGTATCACAATTGGAGCTTTAGAATAATCCTTCATCCTAGCAGGGTATGGTGGTTTCTCAGTGTAAGCACAAGGAACAACAGGATCATTAAAGCTATGATTTTCTCCTCAACTAGATTGGTTTTGGCTATGTTGCTTTCTACAGGAGGATGATATTTAAACCAGTTCTCTTTGGGAAGATCAACATGAGCAGCAAAAGATTCACATAGAGAAGCTACTATCTCAGAGTCAAGTCCATACTTAGCGCTAAAATCTCTAGAAGTGTTTGTCTCAACAAAAGATTTAACGCAATCAAACTGGAAATTCATACCTGACTCCTTACCTTCCTCCAGCTCCCGATCTTCAGAGTTGTGTTTAATTCTCTCCAATAAATTACACTTGTGATCAATATCCTTCTTCATAAAAGAATCGGCACAAGAAGTGTCAAGCATGGTACGATCTTCATGAAAAAGCCGAGCATAAAAGTTTTGAGTGATGATTTCTCTCGAGAGCTCATGATTGGGGCATGAATATAGCATTGATTTAAGCCTCCCCCAAGCTTGAGCTATGCTTTCCCTGTCACGAGGCCAAAAGTTATAATTAAAGTTCCGATCACGATGTACTAAATGCATAGGATAGAACTTTTGATGAAATTCCAATTTCAACCGATTGTAGCCCCATGATCCAGCATCATCACATAGCCTATACCATGTCAACGCCTTATCCTTCAAAGATAAAAGAAAGAATTTCTTCTTTACCTCATCCTCGGGCAAACCTGCCAGCTTAAATAAACCACAAACTTCATCTACATAGATTAGATGAAAGTCTGGATGTGAAGATCCATCTCTTGTAAAAGGATTACCCAGCAGTTTCTCAAGCATACACAAAGGGATTTCATAAAAGATATTTTCAGTAGGTACCTCAGGTTGAGGAGCAACTCCTCGTGCTTCCGTTCATGGTGAAGATACCCCGAACAAACTCCTCAAAGGAAGAGTTTCAATAGTGACAAGTGACAATAAATTTCAGCACAGTATATAGATGTTTCCTTACCAATTTCCACTTACCAAAGGCGCTTCACTCCCCGGCAACGGCGCCAGAAAAGAGTCTTGATAAACCACAAGTATAGGGGATGAATCGTAGTCCTTTAGATAAGTAAGAGTGTTGAACCCAACGAGGAGCAGAAGTCTGTGATAAACGGATTTCAGCAAGGTAATAACTGCAAGCAGTGAAAGTAGCGGTAACAAGTGATTGTGTAGCGAGGTGAAACATAGCAAGCAAAGAGTAACAAGTAACAAGTAGTAGCAATGGTGCAGCAAGTGGCCCAATCCCTTTTGTAGCAAGGGACAAGCCTGAACAAAGTCTTATAGGAGGAAAAATGCTCCCGAGGACACATGGGAATTTCTGTCATGCTAGTTTCATCATGTTCATATGATTCGCGTTCGTTACTTTGATAGTTTGATATGTGGGTGGACCAGCTCTTGGGTACTGCCCTTACTTGGACAAGCATCCCACTTATGATTAACCTCTCTCGCAAGCATCCGCAACTACAAAAGAAGAATTAAAACAAAGTCTTGTTGGGGAACGTCGCATGGGAAACAAAAATTTTCTACACGCACGAAGACCTATCATGGTGATGTCCATCTACGAGAGGGGATGAGTGATCTACGTACCCTTGTAGATCGTACAGCAGAAGCGTTAGTGAACGTGGTTGATGTAGTGGAACGTCCTCACGTCCCTCGATCCGCCCCGCGAACAATCCCGCGATCAGTCCCACGATCTAGTACCGAACGGATGGCACCTCCGCGTTCAGCACACGTACAGCTCGACGATGATCTCGGCCTTCTTGATCCAGCAAGAGAGACGGAGAGGTAGAAGAGTTCTCAGGCAGCGTGACAGCGCTCCGGAGGTTGGTGATGACCTTGTCTCAGCAGGGCTCCGCCCGAGCTCCGCAGAAACGCGATCTAGAGGAAAAACCGTGGAGGTATGTGGTCGGGCTGCCGTGGAAAAGTCGTCTCAAATCAGCCCCAATACCTCCGTATATATAGGTGGGAGGGAGGGGACCTTTCCTTGGGGCTCAAGGAGCCCCAAGGGGGTCGGCCGAGTCCAAGGGGGAAGGCTCCCCCCCCCAAACCGAGTTGGACTTGGTTTGGTGGGTGGGAGTCCTTCCCTTCCTTCCCACCTCCCTTTTTTTTCTCTTTGATTTTTATTTGTATGGCGCATAGGGCACTTTTGGGCTGTCCCACCAGCCCATTAAGGTCTGGTGCGCCACCCTTATGGCCTACGGGCTTCCCCGGGGTGGGTTCCCCCCCCCCCCCCCCCCGGTGAACTCCCGGAACCCATTCGTCATTCCCGGTACATTCCCGGTAACTCTGAAAACCTTCCGGTAATCAAATGAGGTCATCCTATATATCAATATTCGTTTCCGGACTATTCCGGAAACCCTCGTGATGTCCGTGATCTCATCCGGGACTCCGAACAACATTCGGTAACCAACCATATAACTCAAATACGCATAAAACAACGTCGAACCTTAAGTGTGCAGACCCTGCGGGTTCGAGAACTATGTAGACATGACCCGAGAGACTCCTCGGTCAATATCCAATAGCGGGACCTGGATGCCCATATTGGATCCTACATATTCTACGAAGATCTTATCGTTTGAACCTCAGTGCCAAGGATTCATATAATCCCGTATGTCATTCCCTTTGTCCTTCGGTATGTTACTTGCCCGAGATTCGATCGTCAGTATCCGTATACCTATTTCAATCTCGTTTACCGGCAAGTCTCTTTACTCGTTCCGTAATACAAGATCCCGCAACTTACACTAAGTTGCAAGTCTTGTGTGTGATGTTGTATTACCGAGTGGGCCCCGAGATACCTCTCCGTCACACGGAGTGACAAATCCCAGTCTTGATCCATACTAACTCAACTAACACCTTCGGAGATACGTGTAGAGCATCTTTATAGTCACCCAGTTACGTTGCGACGTTTGATACACACAAAGCATTCCTCCGGTGTCAGTGAGTTATATGATCTCATGGTCATAGGAATAAATACTTGACACGCAGAAAACAGTAGCAACAAAATGACACGATCAACATGCTACGTCTATTAGTTTGGGTCTAGTCCATCACGTGATTCTCCTAATGACGTGATCCAGTTATCAAGCAACAACACCTTGTTCATAATCAGAAGACACTGACTATCTTTGATCAACTGGCTAGCCAACTAGAGGCTTGCTAGGGACGGTGTTTTGTCTATGTATCCACACATGTAAATGAGTCTTCATTCAATACAATTATAGCATGGATAATAAACGATTATCTTGATACAGGAATTATAATAATAACTATATTTATTATTGCCTCTAGGGCATAATTCCAACAGTCTCCCACTTGCACTAGAGTCAATAATCTAGCCCTCACATCATCATGTGAATTGCATTGTAATAAATCTAACACCCATACAGTTCTGGTGTTGATCATGCTTTGGCCGTGGAAGAGGTTTAGTCAGCGGGTCTGCTACATTCAGATCCGTGTGCACTTTGCATATATTTACGTGCTCTCCCTCGACGTAGTCGCGGATGAGGTTGAAGCGTCGTTTGATGTGTCTGGTCTTCTTGTGAAACCGTGGTTCCTTTGCTAAGGCAATGGCACCCGTGTTATCACAGAACAAGGTTATTGGATTCAGTGCGCTTGGCACCACTCCAAGGTCCTTCATGAACTGCTTCATCCAGACACCCTCCTTAGCCGCCTCCGAGGCAGCCATGTACTCCGCTTCACATGTAGAATCTGCTATGACGCTTTGCTTGGAACTGCACCAGCTTACCGCACCCCCATTAAGAATAAATACGTATCCGGTTTGCGACTTAGAGTCGTCCGGATCTGTGTAAAAGCTTGCATCGACGTAACCTTTTACGGCGAGCTCTTCGTCACCTACATACACGAGAAACATCTCCTTAGTCCTTTTCAGGTACTTCAGGATATTCTTGACCGCTGTCCAGTGATCCACTCCTGGATTACTCTGGAACCTACCTGCCATACTTATGGCCAGGCTAACATCCGGTCTAGTGCACAGCATCGCATACATGATAGAACCTATGGCTGAAGCATAGGGGATGGAGCGCATATGCTCTCTATCTTCATCAGTTGCTGGGCACTGAGTCTTACTCAATCTCGTACCTTGTAGAACTGGCAAGAACCCTTTCTTGGACTGTTCCATTTTGAACCTCTTCAAAACTTTATCAAGGTATGTGCTTTGTGAAAGTCCTATCAGGCGTTTTGATCTATCCCTATAGATCTTAATGCCTAGAATGTAAGCAGCTTCTCCTAGGTCCTTCATTGAGAAACTTTTATTCAAGTAACCTTTTATGCTCTCCAAAAACTCTACGTTGTTTCCAATCAGTAATATGTCATCCACATATAATATTAGAAACGCCACAGAGCTCCCACTCACTTTCTTGTAAATATAAGATTCTCCAACCACTTGTATAAACCCAAATGCTTTGATCACCTCATCAAAGCGTTTGTTCCAACTCCGAGATGCTTGCACCAATCCATAAATGGATCGCTGGAGCTTGCACACCTTGTTAGCATTCTTAGGATCGACAAAACCTTCGGGTTGTATCATATACAACTCTTCCTTAAGGAAACCATTAAGGAACGCCGTTTTGACATCCATTTGCCAGATTTCATAATCGAAAAATGCAGCTATTGCTAACATGATTCTGACGGACTTAAGCATTGCTACGCGTGAGAAAGTCTCATCATAGTCAACTCCTTGAACTTGTGAAAAACCCTTTGCCACAAGTCGAGCTTTATAAACGGTCACATTGCCGTCAGCGTCCGTCTTCCTCTTAAAGATCCATTTGTTCTGAATGGCCTTGCGGCCCTCAGGTAGTACCTCCAAAGTCCACACTTTGTTCTCATACATGGATCCTATCTCGGATTTCATGCCCTCTAGCCATTTGTTGGAATCTAGGCCCACCATTGCTTCTTCATAATTTGCAGGTTCATTGTTGTCTAACAACATGATTGATAAGACGGGATTACCGTACCACTCTGGAGCAGCACGTGGTCTCGTCGACCTGCGTGGTTCGACAGAAACTTGAACTGGAGTTTCATGATCATCATCATCAACTTCCTCCTCAACCGGCGTCGCAATGACAGAGGTTTCCCCTTGCCCTGCGCCACCATCTAGAGGGATGAGAGGTTCGACAACCTCGTCAAGTTCTATCTTCCTCCCACTCAATTCTCTCGAGAGAAACTCCTTCTCGAGAAAAGCTCTGTTTTTAGCAACAAACACTTTGCCCTCGGATTTGAGATAGAAGGTGTACCCAACTGTCTCTTTTGGGTAACCTATGAAGACGCACTTTTCCGCTTTGGGTTCCAGCTTTTCAGGCTGAAGCTTTTTGACATAAGCATCACATCCCCAAACTTTAAGAAATGACAACTTTGGCCTTTTGCCATACCACAGTTCGTATGGTGTCGTCTCAACGGATTTTGATGGTGCCCTATTTAAAGTGAATGCAGCTGTTTCTAATGCATAACCCCAAAATGATAACGTTAAATCAGTAAGAGACATCATAGATCGCACCATCTCTAATAGAGTACGATTACGACGTTCGGACACACCATTACGCTGTGGTGTTCCAAGCGGTGTTAACTGTGAAACAATTCCACATTGTCTTAAGTGTGTACCAAACTCGAAACTCAGATATTCACCCCCACGATCAGACCGTAGGAACTTGATCTTCTTGTTACGATGATTTTCCACTTCACTCTGAAATTGCTTGAACTTTTCAAATGTTTCAGACTTGTGCTTCATCAAGTAGACATAACCATATCTACTTAAATCGTCAGTGAAGGTGAGAAAATAACGATATCCGCCGCGTGCCTCTTGCACGCTCCATTGTTCCTGAGAACGGAGTCTTAGTCATCTTGCCCACGAGGCATGGTTCGCACGTGTCAAGTGAATCAAAGTCAAGTGACTCCAAAAGTCCATCAGCATGGAGTTTCTTCATGCGCTTTACACCAATATGACCTAAGCGGCAGTGCCACAAAGATATGGCGCTATCATTGTTAACTCTAACTCTTTTGGTCTCAATGTTATGTATATGCGTATCGCTATCAAGATTCAATATGAACAATCCTCTCACATTCGGTGCATGACCATAAAAGATGTTACTCATAGAAATAGAACAACCATTATTCTCTGACTTAAAAGAGTAACCGTCTCGCAATAAACAAGATCCAGATATAATGTTCATGCTCAACGCAGGCACTAAATAACAATGATTTAAGTTCATCACTAATCCTGACGGTAACTGAAGTGACACTGTGCCGACGGCGATTGCATCAACCTTGGAACCATTTCCTACGCGCATCGTCACTTCATCTTTTGCCAGCCTCCGTCTATTCCGCAGTTCCTGTTTCGAGTTGCAAATATGAGCAACAGAACCGGTATCGAATACCCAGGCACTACTACGAGAGCCGGTTAAGTACACATCAATAACATGTATATCAAATATACCTAATTTTTCTTTGGCCGCCTTCTTATCTGCCAGATACTTGGGGCAATTGCGCTTCCAGTGACCCATACCCTTGCAATAGTAACACTCCGTTTCAGGCTTAGGTCCAGCTTTGGGTTTCTTCGTCGGATTGGCAACAGGCTTGCCGCTCTTCTTCGAATTGCCCTTCTTGCCTTTGCCGTTTCTCTTGAAACTAGTGGTCTTATTCACCATCAACACTTGATGCTCTTTACGGAGTTCAGACTCTGCGACTTTCAGCATCGCAAACAACTCGCCGGGAGACTTGTTCATCCCTTGCATGTTGTAGTTCAACACAAAGCCTTTATAGCTTGGCGGCAGTGATTGAAGGATTCTGTCAGTGATAGCTTCTTGCGGGAGTTCAATCCCCAGCTCAGCTAGACGGTTTGAGTACCCAGACATTTTGAGCACATGTTCACTGACAGATGAGTTTTCCTCCATCTTGCAAGCATAGAATTTATCGGAGGTCTCATACCTCTCGATCCGGGCGTTCTTCTGAAAGATAAACTTCAACTCCTGGAACATCTCAAATGCTCCATGACGCTCAAAGCGACGTTGAAGTCCCGGTTATAAGCCATACAAGACTGCACATTGAACTATTGAGTAGTCCTCCTTACGTGCTAACCAAGCGTTCTTAACATCCTGATCAGCCGTAGCGGGTGGTTCATCTCCTAGCGCGGCATTAAGGACATAATCATTCTTCCCAGCTTGTAAGATTAGCTTAAGATTACGAGCCCAGTCTACAAAGTTGCTTCCATCATCTTTCAACTTAGCTTTCTCTAGGAACGTATTAAAATTCAGGATGACTGTCGCGTGAGCCATGATCTACAACACAAATATATTCAAACTGGACTTAGACTATGTTCAAGATAATTAGAGTTTAACTTAATCAAATTATTCGCTAAACTCCCACTCAAAAACTACATCTCTCTAGTCATTTGAGTGGTTCATGATCCACTTACACTAGCTCAAGTCCGATAATCACGTGAGTTGAGTATAGTTTCAGTGGTAAGCATCCCTATGCTAATCATATCATCTATATGATTCATGATCGACCTTTCGGTCTCATGTGTTCCGAGGCCATGTCTGCACATGTTAGGCTCGTCAAGCTTAACCCGAGTGTTCCGCGTGCGCAACTGTTTTGCACCCATTGTATGTGAACGTTGAGTCTATCACACCCGATCATCACGTGGTGTCTCGAAACGACGAACTGTAGAACGGTGCACAGTCGGGGAGAACACAATTTCGTCTTGAAATTTTAGTCAGAGATCACCTCATAATGCTACCGTCGTTCTAAGCAAAATAAGGTGCATAAAAGGATTAACATCACATGCAATTCATAAGTGACATGATATGGCCATCATCACGTGCTTCTTGATCTTCATCACCAAAGCACCGGCACGATCTTCTTGTCACTGGTGCCACGCCATGATCTCCATCAACGTGTTGCCATCGGGGTTGTCGTGCTACTCATGCCATTACTACTAAATCTACTTCCTAGCAAAATAGTAAACGCATCTGCAAGCACAAACGTTAGTATAAAGACAACCCTATGGCTCCTGACGGTTGCCGTACCATCGACGTACAAGTAGATATTTCTATTACAACATGATCATCTCATACATCCAATATATCACATCACATCATTGGCCATATCACATCACAAGCATACCCTGCAAAAACAAGTTAGACGTCCTCTAATTTTGTTGTTGCATGTTTTACGTGGTGACCAAGGGTATCTAGTAGGATCGCATCTTACTTACGCAAACACCACAACAGAGATATATGAGTTGCTATTTAACCTCATCCAAGGACCTCCTCGGTCAAATCCGATTCAACTAAAGTTGGAGAAACCGACACTTGCCAGTCATCTTTGAGCAACGGAGTTACTCGTAACGATGAAACCAGTCTCTCGTAAGCGTACGAGTAATGTCGGTCCAAGCCGCTTCAATCCAACAATACCGCGGAATCAAGAAAAGACTAAGGAGGGCAGCAAAACGCACATCACCGCCCACAAAAACTTTTGTGTTCTACTCGAGAAGACATCTACGCATGAACCTAGCTCATGATGCCACTGTTGGTGAACGTCGCATGGGAAACAAAAAATTTCCTACGCGCACGAAGACCTATCATGGTGATGTCCATCTACGAGAGGGGATGAGTGATCTACGTACCCTTGTAGACCGTACAGCAGAAGCGTTAGTGAACGCGGTTGATGTAGTGGAACGTCCTCACGTCCCTCGATCCGCCCCGCGAACAATCCCGAGATCAGTCCCACGATCTAGTACCGAACGGACGGCACCTCCGTGTTCAGCACACGTACAGCTCGACGATGATCTCGGCCTTCTTGATCCAGCAAGAGAGACGGAGAGGTAGAAGAGTTCTCCGGCAGCGTGACGGCACTCCGGAGGTTGTTGATGACCTTGTCTCAGCAGGGCTCCGCCCGAGCTCTGCAAAAACGCGATCTAGAGGAAAAACAGTGGAGGTATGTGGTCGGGCTGCCGTGGAAAAGTCGTCTCAAATCAGCCCCAATACCTCCGTATATATAGGTGGGAGGGAGGGGACCTTGCCTTGGGGCTCAAGGAGCCCCAAGGGGGTCGGCCGAGTCCAAGGGGGAAGGCTCCCCCCCCCCCAAACCGAGTTGGACTTGGTTTGGTGGGTGGGAGTCCTTCCCTTCCTTCCCACCTCCCTTTTTTTCTCTTTGATTTTTCTTTGTATGGCGCATAGGGACCTTTTGGGCTGTCCCACCAGCCCACTAAGGGCTGGTGCGCCACCCTTATGGCCTATGGGCTTCCCCGGGGTGGGTTGCCCCCCCACCCCCGGTGAACTCCCGGAACCCATTCGTCATTCCCGGTACATTCCCGGTAACTCCGAAAACCTTCCGGTAATCAAATGAGGTCATCCTATATATCAATCTTCATTTCCGAACTATTCCGGAAACCCTCGTGACGTCCGTGATCTCATCCGGGACTCCGAACAACATTCGGTAACCAACCATATAACTCAAATACGCATAAAACAACGTCGAACCTTAAGTGTGCAGACCCTGCGGGTTCGAGAACTATGTAGACATGACCCGAGAGACTCCTCGGTCAATATCCAATAGCGGGACCTGGATTCCCATATTGGATCCTACATATTCTACGAAGATCTTATCGTTTGAACCTCAGTGCCAAGGATTCATATAATCCCGTATGTCATTCCCTTTGTCCTTCGGTATGTTACTTGCCCGAGATTCGATCGTCAGTATCCGTATACCTATTTCAATCTCGTTTACCGGCAAGTCTCTTTACTCGTTCCGTAATACAAGATCCCGCAACTTACACTAAGTTACATTGCTTGCAAGGCTTGTGTGTGATGTTGTATTACCGAGTGGGCCCCGAGATACCTCTCCGTCACACGGAGTGACAAATCCCAGTCTTGATCCATACTAACTCAACTAACACCTTCGGAGATACCTGTAGAGCATCTTTATAGTCACCCAGTTACGTTGCGACGTTTGATACACACAAAGCATTCCTCCGGTGTCAGTGAGTTATATGATCTCATGGTCATAGGAATAAATACTTGACACGCAGAAAACAGTAGCAACAAAATGACACGATCAACATGCTACGTCTATTAGTTTGGGTCTAGTCCATCACGTGATTCTCCTAATGACGTGATCCAGTTATCAAGCAACAACACCTTGTTCATAATCAGAAGACACTGACTATCTTTGATCAACTGGCTAGCCAACTAGAGGCTTGCTAGGGACGGTGTTTTGTCTATGTATCCACACATGTAAATGAGTCTTCATTCAATACAATTATAGCATGGATAATAAACGATTATCTTGATACAGGAATTATAATAATAACTATATTTATTATTGCCTCTAGGGCATAATTCCAACAAGTCTAACCATAGCATTAAACTAGTGGATCCAAATCAGCCCCTCACGAAGCAAAGCATAGACTGGGGTTTAAGCTTCTGTCACTCCAGCAACCCATCATCTACTTACTACTTCGCAATGCCTTCCTCTAGTCCCCAATATGGTGAAGTATTATGTAGTCTACATTCACATAACACCACTAGAGGAAAAACAACATACAGCATATCGAAATACTGAACGAATATCAAATTCACATGACTATTATCAGCATGACTTATCCCATGTCCTCAGGAACAAAAGTAACTACTCACAAGACATAATCATAATCATGACCAGAGGTGTAATGAATAGCATCAAGGATCTGAACATAAACTCTTCCACCAAATAATCCAACTAGCATCAACTACAAAGAGTAATCAACACTACTAGCAACCTTACAAGTACCAATCCGAGTTGCAAGACGAAGATTGGTTACAAGAGATGAACTAGGGATTGGAGAGGAGATGGTGCTGATGAAGATGTTGATGAAGATGCCTTCCCTTCGATGAGAGAAGTGTTGGTGATGACGATGGCGACGATTCCCCCCTCCGGGAGGGAAGTTTCCCCCGCAGGACCGTCCTGCCGGAGCTCTAGATTGGATCTGCTCAAGTTCCGCCTCGTGGCGGCGGCGAAACCACGAAAAAGCTCCTGATTGATTTTTTTTCCAGAACAGGACGCTTCATATAGCAAAAGAGGGGGGCTAGTGGGCCTTCAGGCAGCCCACAAGCCTGCCCTGCGCCACTAGGGGGGTGGTGGCGATGGGCAAGCTTGTGGGGCCCTGGTGGGCCCCCTCCGGTAGTTCTTTCGCGCAGTATTTTTAATATATTCCAGAAAAAATCCACGTAAATTTTCAGGGCATTTGGAGATGTGCAGAATAGTGGACTAGGATTTGCTCTTTTTACAGTCCAGAATTCCAGCTGCCTGAATTCTCCCTCTTCAAATAATCCTTGCAAAATAAGAGAGAAAAGGCATAAATATGGTACCACAAGTAATATAACAGCCCAAGAAGCAATAAATATCAACATGAAAGCATGATGCAAAATGGACGTATCATTCGACTACACGGTGGCAAACTGATATGTACACTCCTTCGGTCGTCCGAGGCGTGTCGGACGTCCGGAATCCGTCGGACGTCCGACCACTGTCAGACTTAAGTGAACCCAACGGTTACTTTAGTCTCCCCACTATATATACCTCCCTCCCACTTCGTGAGAGGGGCCCAACACAGCCATATCTTCATAAGAACACATTTCTACCTCACACACATTTGCTCACACCAAATCTTAGATCCCAAGAGCATTTGTGAGCCCCTTTGAGAGTTGTTCCAATCAAAAGATAGATCGTCTCCCTCTCCTCCTCTCAACCCAAGCTATTTGAGATTTGAGCAAGTTTTGAGCATTCCCCGAGATCTTGTTACTCTTGGAGGTTGGAGACTCCTAGGCGGTAGGAGTTCTTCGGAGAGGAATCAATCTGTGGGATTACCCCCGGAAAAGTTTGTGAGGGTTTGGAAGCCACCTCAAAGGCTTACCACTAGTGGTTGAGAAACGCCTTAGTGGTGTTATCTCAAAGGGAGAATAGGGTGAGCCTTCATGGCGTTGGTGTGCCTTCGTGGTAACATCCACCTCTCTAACGGTGACTAGCTTCCCTCCAAGGAAGTGAACATCGGGATACATCTTTGTCTGAGTGACCTTGGTTATCTTTAACCCTAACTCCTTACTTGTGGTTTACTTGTGTTACTTGAGCATACATACATTGCATATTGTTTGTGCTCATTATATTGTGTTGGATATTTCATTGTACAAGATTAATCGTTCAAGCATACCCTCTATATCCACACGTTCACACTTGCAGCTTTTGATATATCGTGTGCTATAGTGTGATCTAGTATCTTGTGTCGTTCACCTACTCGTCGTGTGATATAGCTCAAGTAAGTTTGTGTAACTTACTTGTGCTTGTTAGTAACCGTGTTGTGTCCATCTTGGTAGATCGTGTTGTTGGTGCATGTTGCGGTGCCTATTGCATTTGGGATTTGTGCTTGAAAAGTATTCTCTTAGTTTATTTCCGCATTAGGTTTAAGCCAAATCCGAAGAAGTTTTTAAATAGCCTATTCACCCCCCCTCTAGGCGTCGTCGTGGTCCTTTCATGGTTCATCTCCTAGCGCACCATCAAGGACATAATTCTTTTTCTCAACTTGTAGGATGAGCCTAAGATTTTGTGCCCAATCTACAAAGTTGCTTCCATCATCTTTGAACTTAGCTTTCTCTAGGAACGTATTGAAATTAAGGGTTGCTACTGCGTGAGCCATTGATTGACAACATAAAATATTGCAAAGTGGACTTAGACTATGTTCAACATAATTAGAGTTTAACTAATCAAATTACTTAATAAACTCCCACTCAAAAAGTACATCCCTCTAGTCATTTGAGTGGTGCATGATCCAAATTCACTAACTCAAGTCCGATCATCACATGAGTTGAGTATAGTTTCGGTGGTAAACATCTCTATGCTAATCATATCAACTATATGATTCATGCTTGACCTTTCGTTCTCTTGTGTTCCGAGGTCATGTCTGCACATGCTAGGCTTGTCAAGTTTAACCCGAGTGTTCCGCGTGTGCAATTGGTTTGCACCCGTTGTATGTGAACGTTGAGTCTATCACACCCGATCATCACGTGGTGTCTCGAAATGACAAACTGTCGCAAGGTGCATAGTCGGGGAGAACACAATTTCATCTTGGAATTTTAGTGAGGGATCACCTTCTAAAGCTACCGTCATTCTAAGCAAAATAAGGTGCATAAAAGGATTAACATCACATGCAATTCGTAAGTGACATGATATGGCCATGATCTTGTGCTTCTTGATCTCCATCACCAAAGCATCGGCGTGATCTTCTTGTCACCAGCGCCACACCATGATCTCCATCATCGTGCCGCCATCGAGGTTGTCGTGCTATCTATTCTATTACTACTAAAGCTACAACCTAGCGATATAGTAAACGCATCTGCAAACACAAACGTTAGTTTAAAGACAGCCCTATGGCTGCTGCCGGTTGCCGTAACATCGACGTGCAAGTCGATATTAACTATTACAACATGATCATCTCATACATCCAATATATCACATCATGTCTTTGGCCATATCACATCACAAGCATACCCTGCAAAAACAAGTTAGATGTCCTCTAATTTGTTGTTGCATGTTTTACGTGGCTGCTATGGGTATCTAGTATGATCGCATCTTACTTACGCAAAAACCACAACGGAGATGTGCAAATTGCTATTTAACCTCTCTCCAAGGACAGCCTCGGTCAAATGCAATTCAACTAAAGTTGAAGAAACCGACACCCGCCATTCATCTTTATGCAACGAGTTGCATGTTGGTCGATGAAACCAGTATCTTGTAAGCGTACGAGTAATGTCGGTCCGGGCCGCTTCAATCCAACAATGCCGCCGAATCGAGAAAAGACTAAGGAGGGCAGCAAATCAAACATCAACACCCACAAAAACTTCTGTGTTCTACTCGAGATAACATCTACGCATGAACCTAGCTCATGATGCCACTGTTGGGGAACGTTGCATGGGAAACAAAAAAATTCCTACGCACACGAAGACCTATCATGGTGATGTTCATCTACGAGAGGAGATTAGATCCACATACCCTTGTAGGTCGCTAAGTGGGAAGCGTTAAGAAAATCGGTTGATGTAGTGGTACAGCTTCGTGATTCAAATCACCGTCGTCCCACGATCCGTTCTGATCTAGCGCCAAACGGACGGCACCACCGCGTTCAGCACACGTACAGCTCGATGACGATCTCGGCCTTCTTGATCCAGCAAGAGAGACGGAGAAGTAGATGAGTTCTCCGGCAGCGTGACGGCGCTCCGGTGGTGGTGATGATCTACTCCTGCAGGGCTCTGCCCGAGCTCCACAGAAATCCGATCTAGAGGTGGAACTACGTGGTATAGGTTTGAGTTGCACGTGGCAAAAGTTCTGTCTCAAAAGCCCTAAAACCACCAGTATATATAGGAGGAGGGGAGGGCTAGCCTTGGGGCTCAAGGGATCCCCAAGGGCGCCGACCGAAGGGAGAGGTGGACTCCCACCCCAATTTGGTTTGGGGGAAGGAGTCCACTCCTTCCTTCCCACCTCCCTTTTTTCCTTTTTTTTTCTTTCCTTTGGTATTTTTCCCTTGTGGCGCCATAGCCCTCTTGGGCTGGCCTCACCAGCCCACTAAGGGCTGGTGCGCCACCCTAGGGTCACTGGGCTCACTCTCGGGTGGGTGGGCCCCTCCCGGTGAATACCCGAAACCCATTCATCACTCCTAGTACACTGTCGGTAATGCCCGAAAACTTTTTGGTGACCAAATGAAACCATCATATATATCAATCTTCATTTCCGGACCATTCCGGAAACCCTCATGACGTCCATGATCTCATCCGGGACTCCGAACAACCTTCGGTCACCAACACATATAACTCAACTATACTAAAACATCATCGAACCTTAAGTGTGTAGACCCTACGGGTTCGAGAACTATGTAGACATGACCCGAGACACTCCTCGGTTAATATCCAATAGAGGGACCTGGATGTCCATATTGGATCCTACATATTCTACAAAGATCTTATCGGTTGAACCTCTGTGCCAAGGATTCATATAATCCTGTATAACATTCCCTTTGTCCTTCGGTATGTTACTTGCCCGAGATTTGATCGTCGGTATCCATATACCTATTTCAATCTCGTTACCGGCAAGTCTCTTTACTCGTTTTGTAATACAAGATCCCGTGACTTACACTTGAGTCACATTGCTTGCAAGGCTTGTATGTGATGTTGTATTACCGAGTGGGTCCCGAGATACCTCTCCGTCACACGGAGTGACAAATCCCAGTCTTGATCCATGCTAACTCAACGGACACTTTCGGAGATACCTGTAGAGCACCTTTATAGTCACCCAGTAATGTTGTGACGTTTGATACACACAAGGCCTTCCTCCGGTGTCAGTGAGTTACATGATCTCATGATCATAGGAATGAATACTTGGCACGCGGAAAACAATAGAAATAAAAGACACAATCGCATGCTACGTTCATAGTTTGGGTCTACTCCATCACATGATTCTCCTAATGATGTGATCCAGTTATCAAGTGACAACACTTGCGTATGGTCAGAAAACTTTAACCATCCTTGATCAACTAGCTAGCCAACTAGAGGCTTGCTAGGGACATTGTTTTGTCTATATATCCACACATGTATCTATGCTTTCATTCAATACAATTATAGCATGGATAATAAACGATTATCTTGAAACAGGAAATATAATAATAACTATTTTATCATTGCCTCTAGGGCATATTTCCAACACTTTTGACATCATCCCACATCTATTTCATTCCATGTCCATAGATATTCTTGCATATGTTCCTTGTGCTTTGGGACTAACCCATGTAGGTGAGAAGAGTAAGAAACAACAAGGATTGCTCCCAACTCATGATAATATTCATCAACAATGAGCATCTACCACTACTTCACCTACTTGAAGTCTTCTACGACACAACCCAAGGTTAGTTTATCCCTATTAGAGGGGATGTCATATCATGGGGGAGCTTCACTCTAGATCTTCAGTATAAGCATCTCCTAAAGATGTGAACACATTAATGCTTTATGTAAAGGTGGTAACCCCACTTGTGCTTAAACAATGAGTATGACCTATGGTCAAGTATTCTTGCCTGGATCATATGTCAATATACTCATATATAGATGACTTCGTCATCGCCAAAGTGCTTGATAGATGCTAGGGTGTTTGTGCATGTTCAACATGTTTTATTTGACATCTTATTGTGTGAGAATGTTGGTATGCATATTTTACTCATTCGGGGATATTCGATAGTTCTTATTTGGCATTCTATTTTATTTGGAAAATTCGATATACAAGAATGCCTAAGTACCTTTCTCTAGTTATTTATGCTTTCTCGTCCCAAATTCTATTCGTGCTACATCACAAAATTTGAGCAAGCACTTTAGTGACACTTTGTGTGAGCAGCACTCAGAGATCCATCTCGACAAGGGTTGAATTCCAAAACTTCCCAAAGTGCATCTTGGTGTGACCGGCCTCAAAATCTTGGTCCCGCCAAAGCCTAGGGTTGGTCAGGTTTTATTATCTTGGTACAGCAGAGTTGTTCTTTTTGGCATCATCGAGTTTCACTGTCAGTTGACAGTTGTGGAACTCGGTGACACCAAAAATTTCATCTCGGTGTCACCGACAGCTAGGAGATATATATATCTCGCGGACCCATCGGTTGGAAAATCACTTCAAACGTCGTCTGCCGCACCTGCTCGCATTTGTACCCTAGTCTCGTGGGCATCACCTTGATACTCCCATGTGCCCTCGCCACCGGATTTTTCACCGTCGACGGAATCTTCACCGTCGCCGCTGCTGTAGTGGCTCCATCATCGAGTTAGGGTATGGATCTAGCCCCTCTTTGCGCTCCCAATTCTGATTCTTGTGCAAATTGGCTTTGATGATTTCTGTCCCCTATTTCTATCATCATATCTAGAAGAAAGTTCCTGTAGATTAGAAAACAATGGAAATTTTAGGGTTAACAATCCGCAAGATTGAGTCTCGGTGTGACCGATTCATAAAAGTCGGTCTTACCGATTTGGTTGTAGGGTTACTGAGAACGTTCTCGATAGAACCGAGTTTCTCTTTTCGGTGAAACCGAAGAGGGTGGCAAAGTTTTTGTCAAGTGAGAACGTCAGTCTCGGTGGCTCGGAAATTTTTGACTCGGTGGAACCGAAATCCCTTTTTGTTGAATGTTAGATCTAATTTTTCAGAGTTCAATTTTTTCAAAACTTCTGCTTTTTGTGATGCTCATCCATTCCGGCTCTTCTATATCATTTCATAGGGTTTGCTCATCTGCTTGGCCGTTTGACAGAATGTCACGATCAGAGGATAGTCACAAAAACTTTAGTGAGCCCACTATTGAGATGGACTCAGGCACTAGTCCAGATAGGACACCTTTTGACCTAGGTACTCCCAGCTCTCATGGTTTGCCAAAGGCAGCTACCAGGACCAGGAGGAAGTTAAATTCAGATGATGAATATGTTGACTTTGTCCGAGAGGAAACTACTCCTGAGAAGCAAAAAAGAGAAGGCCACGGTCAAGAAGCCTATGAGGAAGGAGTAGTATGCTAGACCAGCTTATGTGAGAGCCCCAGAGTCTACAAGGCAAGGGATGACACTCACCCTTGAGAGACCCTCTTCCAGGCAAACAAAGCAGCCTGCTAAGAAGAGAGAGAGGAAGACAATTGTCTTTGTGACTCAAAGGCCAACTTCCATGGTGAGAGCTCCAGAGCAGAGTGAAGAGGAGGAAGAAGAAAATCTAGCTGATGCCCCTCCTGCTAAGAAGAAGAAGCTTATGGCTGATGCTATGGCTAAGAAGTCTGACCCCAAGCCTTCAGCACCTAAGGATAAGAAGCATGTAGTACCCAAGAGGACTATTAAGGACATTCCTGCAGCTGAAAAGAACAAAGGCTCTGCATCCAGAGAATTTGCTGCAGAGGAGGAAGAGTCTGCACCTATGCTAATTAAGCTAAGAGCTCATCTACCATTGCACAATGAAGCCCATCCAATTGTTGAGGACATGAAGAAGAGAAGGGATGAAGGTTTGAGGACGTGGAGGTCTGTTGATCCATATGCTAGAAGAAGGAGAACGGTTGTTCATCCTCGTTTTCACCCAAAAGAGCAACAAGATTTCTATGAGACTGTGTTGCTTGACAAGAGTCAGGTAGTCAGTGACATGAGATATGTTGATTGGGCATATATCAAGGCCAATGAACATTATTGTCCCCATGTGAGAGAAAACTTTAGGCTAGTTGATATTGAAGACTTTGTTGGGAAAAAGATGACTGCATGGAATGATGAGATGGTCATGCTATTCTATTCTACTTTTCATTTCTATCGAGATGGCACAATTGTATGGATGACGGATGGCCACAAGTATGAATCCACAATTGATGAGTGGGCCACTATCATTGGTGCCCAAAAGCACAAGAAGGAAATTTGGATGTGTATTCAGAATCTAAGACGAATCACAACTCCATGGCCAACATGTATAAGACAGTGCCCCATAAGTATGTGCATACGCACAAATTTGGCTCTGTCTACTTTTTGCAAGCAGGGATACCCACTAAAAACACTATTATGATATACATCCTGATTCCCAAATCAGGCGATGACAAGATGATTAGAGGTTATTCCATCAATATGTTGCATCATCTAGACACCACACTCAGTTCAAAGTGATGGACTTGATAGTTGAGACTGTCAGGAGGACTGTGCATATCAGAAGAGTTCTTATGGATATGCTCTCGATGCTCATCAATGCCAAGATTGGCAAGCACACATATCTATTTGATCGTCCCCACCTGCCACTTCAGCCAGAATTTGAGGACAATGAAGTTGCGATGGATCCCAGCTATCCCAGCTCAGCTACAGCTCGAAAGGCAGCAGAGGCAAAGGCAAATAGGAATGCTCCAACTCCAGCTCCACAACTCAGAACCAAAGATGAGCAGATGGCATTCCTAGTCAGCACCATCCAAGGTATGGAGAAGAACACTACTCAGATTCTGCTGAACCAGAAAATCCTAGATAGGATTGTGGAAACCGAAATCCATGATCTATACGTTAAAGTTACAGAGATATCTGCTAGTATTGAGCAGC
This sequence comes from Hordeum vulgare subsp. vulgare, assembly GCF_904849725.1. NCBI lineage: Eukaryota > Viridiplantae > Streptophyta > Magnoliopsida > Poales > Poaceae > Hordeum > Hordeum vulgare. Next base: position 319,183,235 of record NC_058518.1, read on the forward strand.
TCGAGCATGAAGTTGATGGCATGGCCACACCTTGATCAAGCAGTGATGATGAAGAGTCTCATCCTCGCACGACCACTCAGTCCAGTACCAAGCCCAGGTCAGCAGTTGTGTTGTGATGGAAGCAAGACAAACTTCATCAGCTCAGGCTTCAACACCTTCAGCTTCAGCTCCAGCTCGAGCACCTCCAGTGTCTACACCTCCAGCGCGAGGGACTTCTATAGAAGCCTTCGTCGATTCTCTCATGTCCACTCCATCATCAGCTACCGGAGGAGCTCGAACCCACAGAGACAATTAGTTCTAGACCTTTGAACTTTTTGGTAACTTGTTTCCAAAGGGGGAGAAGTGTATAGATCATTAGGGCTTCGAGAGATAGAACTTTGGTTTTTATTCCTCTCATTTGGTTTTTCAAAACATTAGATCTCTTTTGATGACTTCATATTCTCGAGAAGTGATTGATCATACGCTTTGATTGATTGATGCTACTACGTAATTATCTTTGAGCTATCTACATGATGATCATTCACTCATGTGTTTGGTGTTATGTGTATTACTATTAATTCATATCATTTATGCGCTCCAACAAGTTGTATGTGACATGGAAGAGTGACCCCTGATCCTAATCGATTGTGCATTTGCATTGAAACACAAATCATATATAATGCACAAATTTAGGGGGAGCTCTTCCTTTTCACATACCTCTCAGAGTGTTGATGCTCATCATTGATTATATGTTTGTCGAAGCTTTGATCCATATATTGTCATCAATTACCAAAAAGGGGAGATTAAAAGAACAATTGCTCCCTAAGGTGGTTTTGATAATTCATTACAACATATGCATCATTGGACTAATGATCATATCCAAGTATATTTCAGAAAAGTTCAAAGATGCCTTGGTTATAGGATTGTGCGGAGAACCCCCTTGATGCAAGGAAGGAATAGGATTGGCTCAAGCTTCAAGCAAGAAGACTCTACATTTTACATTTGTGAGAAATCACTTTGAGTCCATAGGAAAGCCAATACTATTAAAAGAGGGTGAGGTATTATGATGAATTGGTTGCTCGGGTGCTTAGATAGCCACCAAAAATACCCACCCATTCTCCCAAAATATATATTTGTCCAAAGTCAAACCAACAAACTTGGTGCCACCAACTATTTCCACTCAGTCCTACCGATTTTCCACCCAGAAAGATCCTATGCCAAACCCTACCATCTCGGTATCACCAACTTTCACATTGGTGCCACCGAGATCATTGACCAACTCTCTAGTGTCTTAAGTTCAAAAATCAGAATTTCTGGGTTTGGAATCGGTCTCACCAAGATTTGAAATCTGGTCTAGGTCATCATATCGGTACCACCGAGATTCTTATATCGGTCTCATCGAGAATTCAAAAGTTCCCACATTTAGTGCAACTCGGTACCACCGAGATTCATTTTAGTGTCACCGAGTTGGACAATAATGTTGTAACGGTTGGATTTGGGGGGATGCCTATATATACCCCATCCACCTTCCCTCATTCGTAGAGGAAGCACTCAAAACACACTTACACTTGCCAGATCCATTTTTCTCAGAGATAGCCACCTACTCATGTGTTGAGATCAAGAGATTACAATCCAACCATTTGAAACTTGATCTCTAGCCTACCCAAGTTGCTTTCCACAAAATCAATTTCTCCTACCCATGCCAAATCTGTGAGAGAGTGATTGAGTGTTTAGAAGACTATCTTTTGAAGCACAAGAGTAAGGAGTTCATCGTTCTACCGCATCTATTACCTTTTGGAGGGTGGTGCCTCGTAGATTGGTTAGGTGTCGCTTGGGAGCATCCTACTTCGTGTTGTGGAGTTGAACCAAGAAGTTTGTAAGGGCAAGGAGATCGCCTACTTCGTGAAGATATACCGTGAGTGAGGCTAGTCCTTCGTGGACGTAAGCCATGGTGGAATAGACAAGGCCGCTTCTTCGTGGACCCCTTGTGGGTGGAGCCCTCCGTGGACTCTCGCACGCGTTACCCTCCGTGGGTTGAAGTATCCACTAACATGGATGTACGATAGCACCACCTATTGGAACCACGCCAAAAATCGTCGTGTCAACCTTTGCGTTTGATCTTCCTACCCTTTCCTCTACATTACATTTGCATGTATTTACTTTCCACTGCTATACTCTTAGATGTGCATGTATAGGGTGAACTTGACTAGTCATAATTGCTAAAACTGACCCACAACTAAAATTGGGAAAGGCTAAGTTTTCATTTTGTCAAGTAGTCTAATCGCCCCCCCCCCTCTAGACATACTTCGGATCCGACAGTAGGGTTAGATACCCTACCAACCAAGGTGGTGGCGGTAAGATCTGGGACTTTGGGGAAGCTTTTTTTGCTCTGTGTGACGGGTCTGGGCAATTGTTTTACAGTAGGGTTAGGTACCCTACCGCCAAATGGGGTGGGGGTAAGATCTGGGACTTTCGGGAAGCTTTTTTTGCTCTCTATGACGGGTCTGGGCATTTTTTACAGTAGGGTTAAGTACCCTACCGCCAAAGGGGGTCGCGGTAAGATCTGGGACTTTGGAGCACCTATTACACGGGCAACCAGACGGGCATCTCATGTTGCGCGCCACACCACTACCCTACTGCCATACTCTTTGGCGGTAGGGTGCCATAGCCTCCCATAAAGAGACTCTAACAATCTCTTTTTGCAATAAAACAATCAAACCAATAAAGAAACTCTAACGGTCTCTTTTTGCAATAAAACAATCAAACATAAAACTAAATAATCAGGCTTGATGAGTTTTCAAATAATTCTGACATAGTTCATTACATTGAAGAGTTCAAATGATAAGGGTACAAGTCATTACAATCTTGCTCTACACCAGCAACCAATCTCTAATATGTTTAATATGTTCAATTTTTTCATCACGCTCGTGATTAGGCTCCGGTACAAACTGGGCAGATCCTGACCAATGGATCATCACATCTTTTACAGCGTGGAACCAGTCCCATCGAGCACGTCGGTTAGGATCCTCGGACACACCATGGCGATGAAAATGGTTGCCTCACTGACCAATCAAGGACCTCGCCATGGTTTGCCACATTGAACTGACCACTAACCCTAGCACAAGACCTATGGTACCCCCAACAATGCTAAGCACATAATACATAGTAAATTAAAAAAATAACCCTAAATTGCATCATATTCATTGATTCAACCACAACAAAATGATGAACTAGGGTTTGCAATAAAATGAGCAAATGCACTAAAAATACAGATTTCAATCAATCAAAATGAGGGGGAGTGAGAGAGGCACCTTGGGTGATGAAAATGCTCTGGATCCAACGAACAAATCTCAAGTAAATAAGAAATATTTAAGAGGCTCTTGTGTGAGGAAGAGAGAGGGGAGAGTTGAGCTCGAGGAGAGGTGAATGGTTGAATGTGTGGGTGTGGGGGAGGGGAGGAAAGACCCACCAAAACAGGCAATCTTATCCACCCCTGGACCCTACCGCCAGGGTGGATAACCTACCGCCAGGCAATTTGACGGTAGGTCATTTGCCACGTCAGCGGCTAACTGACGTTTGTCGTTCTTCGTCCACCTATCGCCGCGAGCGCTGACGATAAGGTGTGTTAGGCTACCACCAAGGCTTACGGCGGTAGGTAAAAGGGTCAAATCTCGAATTTTTCCAAACTCGGAACATATGTCGATCTACTTAGTAGAAAAGGTCAAAACACGAAATTTAACCACACAAACATACTCCCTCCGTTCCTAAATGTAAGTCTTTTAAGAGATTTTTCTAGAAGACTACATATGGATGTATATGGACATGTTTTAAAGTATAGATTCACTTATTTTATTTCGAATGTGGTCTTCTAGTAAAATCTCTAAAAAGATTTATATTTAGGAACGGAAGGAGTATATCTCAACGCAAACAAACTAAACAGCACATGCATGCCACCACGTGATCACACCACACACGACCAACTGCAACAACGGCACACATGGCAACAAGCAAGTTAGAGAACTGGCCACACAGCATACAACTGTCACACCACACCAACTATAAATACATACTTCCTCTGTCTCAAAATAACTGTCTCAACTTTGTACTAGCTGTAGTACAAAGTTGTACTAAGCTTAAGACACTTATTTTGGGACGGAGGAAGTATTACCTTCATCCAAAATGTGTTAGCTGCATCTGTATCTAGACAAATGTAAGACTAACTGGACGGAGGGAGTACCCCCAATAGATATGCCAGCCCTACACAAACAAGCATAATACAGACAATTGAGACAAACCATGGCACCACGACACAAAAACAACACATGCGGAAAAAACACCGACCAACCATGGCACCAGCACGACACAGAAATAAGGCAGGCAAAAAAACATCATGCAAAGGAAAGGAGCTCCAGACAGAAACTGCACAATCAAGTACTCCGCCAAGTAATCGCGTGTCAAAGTAAAACTCTTTAGCACGCATCAGCATACCATTCGCAGGTCATCACACTATCGCACCTGCGCATACTAGAAGACATATGCACAGCCAACAGCCTAAAAATACATGTACCCCAACATCCAAAAAACCAAACACACGGCCTACGTAGCCAATCGCCAAGTAGATATACCACAAGTTGGTACCGCACATAACAGTCGCTGAATCAATCTACAGCAAACCCATGGAAACAAAACTCGAAGCACTAGAAAGTGTCGCAGAAACATTAATTAGTAGGATACTCGCATATTTCAAGTGGCCATCTTTTCTAATTTCGGTCTGTTTGTGCAAGAGCACAAGATAAGATAAATGACTCTTCAGCAGCGACAATACCTATCGAGAGAGCACATATGTTCCAGTCTTGCCTATTTCAGTTAATCCTTAATATACGATACACATGCTTGTGAGTATTCTAGAAAGAAAAAATGGTCTGGTCTTTTGAACTGCCCAGAACACCAACTCAGTGTTATTCCTTCAACTCATGGGGCAGATTGGTTCTAACGACGAGCCTTTTGATGATCTGTCAACCCAGCAAGTTGAGACAAAGATGCCCGTCATATGTGGAAAAAAAAAACTTGCAAAATTTAGGACATAGTTTGTTGCAGCGCCAGCTGATTTGGATTTGGATAAGCTCTTGAAATATAACAACACTGTCACTGTCAGAGGATTAAGATGCCACAATGGTGGCTTGGCTGCCTTGTCGTCAGATTCAAGAAGATATCCACCGTGCTGCCGAGGAAGAGCAGAGTGAGGACCAACCTCACCTGCAAGTCATATCGGTCATTTCATAAGCTAAATAGAACACAAGAGGCAGCCCTGATAATAACTAACACTAGAAAAATACCTAGGTATAAGACGACTTGCTTCAAGGAATACGCCCAAATCACAGATTTGAATAATATCATCCACAGTTCGATTGCTTGGTATATAGTCCTGCAGCAATATATTATACATCAGTGCACAATTAAATAAAAGAATAGATCATATTTTATTGATATATTTTGTTTGATACCTGAAGTTCCTCCTCATGCGCGTAACAACCGCTGACAAACCTCAGATGTTGAACCTTATCCCTACCATTGTATGTTGTCTTGAACTTTCGATACCGGTAAGTATTCATGGCAATGTTAAGCCCAAGGTAATCGTTTGCATCCCATGGTATCTGACATTTGTGATGGTTATGAACCCATTCAGCAACTTTGGAATCATTTAAAGCCATTGGGACTATATATGTGAATAAGTGGGTTCTTATTTTCTTGTCCCAAAAGAAGACACCACTTAGAATCCTTCTTCCAATGCCAGCTAATTTATTACTGGATAAAACAAAAGAATATCAATACACAAAGCAATCTTCCAATTCCAAACAAGAAATTCCGTACACTTACACATCTTTGATGGATTTAAGTTCCGTTGCTAAATGCTTTAGTAAGGTGACATTCTCGTATGAGGGTCTAGATGCTATATTTTTTGCGAGCGAATCAAGTTCGGCAGCAAGATCATTCCAGTCTGATACTTGAGCCTCAGCAATTGTCATCCCAACTGAAAATATAAAGTTAATTACATCAGTATTTTCAATTAAGGATTACATATGTGAATATCCACTCTATAAATAAAATACATTTACCTTTTGGAGCAAATTCAGAAAGCTTCACGGTGAAGTTACCCTTCTCATCAGTTTCGTAATAGGTGTTTTCAAACTTGAAGTTTCCATGGTAGCAGCCATTGGCTGCCAACTCTGCTAGTTCGTTAATGATTTGCCTAAAAATTTATAAGTCTATTAAAATACAGAGTAATAGCTAAGATAAGTGCACATCATCATTTGAATGTTTGCCGCGATTTGATATGAGCCCGAAGTACAAAAACAGTCGGGCAGGCATGGGGGTGGTGGACTGGTGGGTGGGGGTAGTGCTATGTGGCCATCAGAGCCGATGGTGCAAGCAGAGGGCGGAGTGGGCGATGCCAGTGCGAGCAGCTTGGGACCGCTGGGAACACTCATCCTCCTGCAGTGAGGAAACCAAGCGTGTTGGGGAGTATTGTGGTCATGTAAGTTGCCGTCCAGACAAAAATGCGACCCAGCTGACCCCGAATCATCATGCTAGTTCAGCCTTGCTGCTGGAGTTTCCAGCCTTGCTATTGGACAGACGTTAGGGCTTCAACGATTTTCAAGGGGAAAAATTGTTGTTTGATAACATCATCGTCATGCCCAGAACAAGACATGATAGGTGATACAAAAAAGTGACAGTCCTTGCTTCTGAATGTCATCACACGCCCTGGTGGCGCTTGCAAACTAAGGCCGCCTTGTTTGGTACTAGTGTTTTTGAGGAGATTGGTGGGGATAATCCTCCAAGGGATTGGGTGAAACCCCAACCTTCACCCAATCCCTTCAAATCCCCATATATCCCCAATACACTAGGTAGGGGTAGTGTATTGGGTATTGAGAAAAATGCACTATAATTTGGGGATTTGAGGGGAAATATGGGGATGAAACATGTCAAATACACTAGAACCAAATGGTGTTATGGGATGTGTGGGGATTGAGGGGTTTGACCGGGATAATCCCCACAAATTCCTTAAAATACACTAGTACCAAACAAGGCCTAAATGAGGTTCTACTATAGTCCTAGACTCAGCCCTTTAGAGTTTTAATCCTAACTGTATCCACAAACTGACCCATCAATAAGGGAACTAATCTTGTACGTACTTGACTTCGTGTTAGCCACTAGCTCTAGCCCTGGCAACACAATTCCCACAAGGCATTTAAAAATTGAACCGGCAATTCAATCAACGGGGTAATGTGCAATCTTGTGACAATAACATGATGATTAACACAAATAAATAGATGTTTACCTTATTATATCCTGAAATGCAACTGAAGGAACAATCTTCAGATAGCTGGAAACTTTTAAGCTCATAATGTAGATTGAGAGGCGGCCAGTGTATGGCTCCACAAATGGTGCAAGTAATCTGGAAGAAGTATTATGGAAATACCCTTCAAGCCTTAGAACATTTGGGTGGCGCACTTTCAGCATAATTTGCAAGCTGTGCAAGTAAGCTGGCCTCTCCAGTTCTAAGAGTACTTCCATATCACGTGTTGGCTTGATCAGCTTGAACTTTCCTCTCTGTCCCACATCTTTAACTTGTACCATCAGCAATTTTTCAGCTCTGAATGGTATGTTGAAAACTCTTGATGTTTTATTTCCATCTTGTATCACTGGAGGAAAAAGGGATGCCAATTCAGAATAAGCATATAAGCATGAACACCACACTGGGATAGTAATTAGTGTAAGTTTCTTATAACCACCATTTTTCTCCAATGTCCGATCTAATCAATAAAAAATAACATGCATAGACTCCCATGACTATCACTTCTAATAGAGACAGTCTGAAGTATGAGACAGCGGGACAAATCTTCAGTTCAGGTCACTCCCCTCGGCAAGGAATAACAAAAAGGGAACACTGAGGGGTAAATTTCTTGCACCAACTTGTAAAGGTATCTCAAACTGCCGTGGAGAAACTTATTTCGGCCATACCAGTGCCATGCAAACGTTCATCGGCTCGGCCAAGCACCGTCCTGTCACTTCGTCCCCCTCGACCACCAGCACCTGGCCGACCACCGTCGCCTCCACCGCCACCACCTCGCCGACCACCGTCGCCTCCACCGCCACCACCACGTCCACCGCCGTCGCCTCGACTGTCAGCGCCTCGACCACCACCGCCGCCTCTACCGCCGTCGCCTCGACCGCCACCGCCTCGACCACCACCGCCGCCTCCCCCGCCGCCGCCTCGACCCCCGCCACCCTTCATCGCAACAGCGCCGCTATTTGTTTTAGAATTTCAATTTCAAATTTTGTTGGGGGAGAACGAGTGCTCTGCGAAAGCGACCATATTTTTAGGTCAAAAACATGTACTCCTTCTCGTCGGCCGGGGCCGTGTGTGTGTGGGCCGCAGTGTGTGGCCGTAGGCCCAGGGCCTCCGCACCATCTACCAACCCCGCGCGTCCGCATCGTTGGATCTTCATGCAACATTTTTCCTTTTGATACAGCAAAAATTTGATGCAATGCAGCGATTTTTTCAATGGTTGCAAAAAAAAAATTATAACAAAAAAATATTTACGTGATCTTAGAAAAAAACGAAGCTGATAGTGCGTGATAGCAAAAGTCAAACGTCGGTTGTAACAAATATCTACGTGAACGTGTATGCAACTTTTTTAGTGAACGGTTACACCAGAAAATGATGTCAGTTGTAGCAAAAATTAACACGGTTGTAGCAAAAGTAAAAAAACATCGATTGCAACGAAAAATTTCACGAAGTAGAGTTGCAACCAAACGTATATGCAGCTTTTTTACTGAACAAATGTAGAAGAAAAAAAACGCTTGCAGCAAATATGATGCTGGTTGCAACAAATTTACATGAGAAAAAAAACTGCATGAAAAACGTTTGTATCGGAAAAACACACAGTTGCAGTAAATTTGACGGAAAAATGTTGCAAGCATCTGTCAGCGAGGCGTGCGGCCCGCGCGCGACCGGCCGAACGATTCGGCCGGCGCGCCGGATGGAAGCGTTTACCTTCTTTTTACGAGTAGCGGTTTGCGATTTCCTATTTTGAGCAACTCTAGCAGACCCCGCATCCCGTCGGTCCGCAAAACGCGTTTGCAGTTCGCGTAAAACCATTTTTGCGGACCGGCATGGGCTCGCACAAATGCAGACCCCCCAAACGGATCCGTAAAAAAGTATATTCGCGGAATATGTTTTTTACGGGTCGGCTTCTATGAGTTCTGCTCGGGCTCCACCGCGACGACTCGCAAACAGAAAAACTGCAAATCTCGCATTTGACATAGGGTTTGGCAAACAAGTTCAAATTCAAATGACATAAACAGTTTGCGCGCAAATAAAAGCGAAGTTCATTTCGCAAAAGAGGGCATGCAAAGGTTTGCGCCCATGTCCGACATCATCTTGGGGGTCGATCTTCACTCCGCGCCATGGAGTCCTTTTGAAGTTCATCGGCGCCACCGAATCCACCTCCGTCGCTTGTTCCAACTCCCGCACCAAAATCATCCACATTGGCACCATATGGAGCAGAGAAAACATCACCAGAACTGGAACGCGGACCGGCCGAGGCGACCATTCTCCTCTTCAAGATCTCTCTCCTTGCCATATCATGCCATGTTTTGGTGAGGTCGTCCATGTCATTGCGGTTCATTGACATGATCTTGTTCTCCTCGCCGAGCAACAATGACATGGATTTGGTTTCAGAGGCGCGTGCTTTTCTCTCCTTAATGGCAGCTTTGCGGAGCCCCTCTTCCTTGAGCATTTCCCATTTTTCTTACTTCTCTTTTGCCTTCTTCTCGGCCAACTCTTTCTTGATATCCAACGACTTCAACAACATCAACTCGTTTGATTGCACCATGGCATCAATCTTCTTCCTCAAGCTCGCCGCTTCTTGCTCTCTCTTCATCTTTTCTTTAGTCTTCTTGTCGCCATCGGGCTTGTGCAAATTTCTTGGGTCATCATCATCCTCATCTTCATCCATGTTTATAAGTGAGCCTCTCTTTGGTGGGGATTCTTTGTCGATCAACTTCCACTTCTCGCACTTTTGGAGCAACTCCCAACAATGCTCTAATTTGAAGAATTTGCCTTCCGAAGCTTCCATGTCCTTGTATCTATGTTGAGCAATCTTGTCCTACAAAATGTGAACAAAGTGATGCAATCATTTCCCATGATACATTATGATGATGCACAACTTGAACAAAGAAAAAACAAACTCACATAGTCGGACTCCACGGTGCCACTTGGAGGTGCATTGCGTACTTGCTCCAAGCAAGCTGCCCAACGGCTGCACATAGGCTTGATATTCTCCCAACGCCCTTGAAGTGACTGAAATGTGCGTGCAGTCCTATTAGGATACTTTTTCATAATGCGGAAGTATTGATCTTCGATCCTTTGCCAATATCTCTTGGCGGTTTGAGAAACACCCGTGCATGCATCAAGAGACACCACACTCCATCTTGGATCAAAGCTTGATCTTCCAAGATCGTGTAGTTCTTCGATCTTTGGCTTTTCCCACCCTTTGCTTGCGATTGCTCAAACACTTCCGCTTCAATCTCCTCCAATTCGTCCGCAGGACCATGATCATCCACGCCGTCGTCTGTTTCATTGTAGTTGAATGGTTCGAAAGAGGCTTGATCAATGTCAACCGCGTTCGTGTCCAACATGTTCATGAACTCGGTTGTTGCATTGTTCGAACCACCGCTATAGTGAACTATAACAAGTCACGAGCTATCGAGACTAATGGCGAAAAATGAAAAGGAATCGCCAAGACCGAAGAGGCATACCTTCCGGCCATTTCGTCGAACACCTCGGCCACGGGGGGAGCGACATCGTTCAACGACATCGCCGAAGCACCTCCTTGCGGGGGGTGAAGTCAGAGGTTGAATAAGGTGGCTTCCTTGAAGCCGGAACCTTCCTCATCTTTACGCCCGCGGCCTTGCCGGCCTTCTGCGCCGCCGGCCGGGATCGCACTGCGGCGTTGGCGCCCGAAGTGCGGGCCGTGGCGACGGGGGCAGCCGGATTCCCGCCCTGCACGACCACGTTGCCCTGCCTCTTTCGGGAAGGCGCGACGTGTGCTTGGGCGACGGCGGCGGGGCAACATGGCCGGCGACGAGATCCGTCCGAGGGGAAGGAGCATGTGTGACCTCGACGGTGACGGGGGACAGCATGGGGGTCCTCCATGGCAGCGAGGAACGGCCGGGGAGGAGGAACCGGAGCTTGCGGAGGGGGGGCAATGGTGGCGGAGGGTGCGGGGAGCGGGGACAGGGCACGCGGAAATGTCCCTCCTGCCAAATCTCGCGATGTATAGGGGTTCAGCTCGGGTCGGCCTCCCAGCCCGTGAAGATGGAGGTTGGGGGAGAAGATTTGCCGTGCCCCGCAAAAAAATTTGCGGGTCAGGGCGGGATGCGGGGTCTGATCGTGCGGATTTTTCGGCCCCGACCCGCAATTTGACGGTTATTTTGCGGGCCGGGGCGGGATGCAGGGTCTGCCCTCTTACAAGGCGAGACCCCTAAAAAATTACAAGGCGAGTGGTAATTTCGGCCAGCGCACCGCGGGCGTGCGATTCGCTTCCCAATGGTCGCACGATACCTTCTTTCCCACTGCTTCACTTAAAAAATGCTATGGCGCCTCGAGAACAGCCACGTGATCCTCCAACCGTCAGCCAGATCACCGGCCATCCATGTCAACGTCGGCCCCTTGTCACGTCCTCGTGGTGGAGGAGTGTCGCCGGCGACCGGAGAGGGACGATCGGAGGTAGCGGCTGGATGTGAGAGAGAGGGGTACGGTAGGGAAGGAGAAGACACGAGCTAGAGGGGATAAGAGAGAATGAAAGACTCAGAGTTTAGTTTCTTTTTTCCAAGTTGTCGGTTACAGAGAACGACTATTGCTTATATAGCAATACGATTCGATTACAGGCCGGCCCACCCACGGCCCACTCGATACTCCTACACTAGCCCAAATGCAATTCGAAACTCCCGTCGCACTTGACTTGCTCATTTATCTGTGCCGTGCCTTTGTCGTCAGTGCCCTGGTACTGACAGTGCCCTCCGATGGAGATTCTGCATGTCCCCATGCTGATGTAGTTGGATAGCGCGTGCGAAGCGCGTGATAATCCTCCCAAGTAGCCGTAGCTGCTCGCACTTTGGTCCGCTTCACCAACACCTCAAGATGCGCAATGTTTCCTTTCTTCATCAAGCATCGATACAAAATTTCTTCTGGCTGGAGCGTCGGGTATGACAAGTCCAATGGCGTCGGCAAGGTGTTGAACATCGGTGTGTCGTGTGTGATCGGGGATGTGCTCTTTAAGTTAATATACATGGAAGACTGGATGCACCATGCTGCCTCGTGGTAGCTCTAGGCGGTACGCGACAAGTCCCACCTTTGCTATAATCTTGTATGGACCAAAAAAATTCATCGCCAACTTCGGGCAGGGACGGTTCACCTCCGATGATTGAGCATAGGGCTGCAGACGCAAGTAGACCATGTCACCTTCAACAAACGTCATGTGTGTGCGCTTACGGTCTGCATACTGTTTGTATTTGCTCTGGGCCCGAGCTAACTGGTCCTTCAGATTTGTCGTGTGTTCTGAATGGGCAGCGAGCCATCTCTGCACTTCAGGATTCTGTGACAGGGTTTGGCCATAGAGTTGTCCCACATTTGGTTCATAACCATATAGAGCTTTGTAAGGGGTGCAACTAAGAGAAGAGTGGTAAGTCGTATTGTACCAGAATTCTGGTTGAGAGAGCCAGGACGCCCATTTGGTTGGAGAGTCATGGACAACACATCTGAGGTACATTTCAAGGCACTAATTTACCCGTTCAGTTTGACCACCCGTTTGAGGGTGATAGGTTGTGATCATTTGGATTTAGTGCCCCGAACTCTAAATAGTTCCTTCCAAAAAACACTGGTGAAGATTTTGTCTCGATGAGACACAATGAACAAAGGCATGCCATGTAGTTTGATCACAGTGTTAAGAAACACTTTGGCTACCGAAACAAAAGTGAAAGGATGTTTCAGGGGCAAGAAATGACTCACTTTGGTAAAACGGTCTACCACCACTAAGATGGCATTGAAACCTTCAGACTTGGGCAAACCTTCAATAAAATCCATACTTATGGCTTGCCAAGGGCCCTCTGGAATGGTCAATGGTTGTAATAAGACAGGGGTTTTACACTGCTCATGCTTGGCCTGTTGACAAACATTGCATTGCTTCACAAAATTTTCAACATCCTTTTTAGACCCACCCAACTGAACAATTACTTCACCTTGTGATAAGTGGATAGCATGCTAGTATGGCCCCCAACAGGAGTTGAGTGAAATGCCTGGGTAAGTTTGGTTTGTAAGCCAGCATTAGCTCCTACCTAGATTTTACCCTCCTGTTTGATCAGTCCTTCTTGGCGTTGAAACCAAGGACAAGAATTGGGATCAATGGACAGTTTTTGCAACATGTCCTGAGCAGAGGTGTCTATATATCAAGGAACATTTTTTTAGGACAGATGAGAGTCTGGAGGCTTTGGTTACGTTGACTGAAAGATGGTGACGTTTGGAGGGGCGACCTCGAAGGCGCCCGGAGGGGCGACTTCTGAGGAGATCTCCGCTCGCGATCCCTCTAGCGCGCAGCCGTTTCACTCTGGCGGCTGTCGCGTTGGTGGCGATCCGCTCCCCGCTGATCTAGAGAGGGGGCGAGGTGGGGCATCGGCGCATCGGAGGTGGGCGGTGTCCTATGAGGATACCGCATCTATAAAAAGATTGCAGCGCTTCGGCTCCATCGTTTTTCATGCGGTTTCGCGCTGGATCACAGTTCGTGATGATGATAATGATATCTTGGCGGGTCGGTATTTGCAGCATTTTGAATCTCCTAAGGCTGGAGATTGCTTGGAGATCGATTCATTCCAGGTGGTCGTGGGGAATCTTTACGATTCTCGGCAGGAAGATCTAGAGAAGGATAAGGTTTGTATCGATCTATCTAGTCCTTTGCCTCGTTTCGGTGGTAGGTTTTGGGTGCTTGCTGACCAGGAGGAAGAAGACGATGGTGCGGACGATGGTGGTGGAGATGATCAACTAGTCAAGGGCGACGTTGCGGATGGAGACGCTGGAGAGGCTACGATGAGCGCCGACGTCGAAGATCGGCTTGGAGTGACCGTGATCCGCCGCAGAACGCAGCCCGATATGCGCATGTCAAAGAAGGCGGCGAGGACGCTGTCGATGCTTCGACCATGGATCGGTCCCTTGCCCAAGGTAAGTCTACCTCCTGCTACGCTCTCCGACTTCCTCTTGCCGAATTGGCAGACGGTGAAGAAGAAGCACAGAAAGATTAGGCCGTTTGGTAGGCCGACTATACGCCATGATCTTGATCGGTTGAGGCTAGCGTCGGCTGTTCCTCGGGCGACAACGCCGGCGATGGCACCGCGGCCGTTGCGAGAATTTCGGGCTGATTTCCTGCATGCCGCGCTGTCAGCAGCTGGGCCAGTTATGACTCCTTCTCTGATGGGCTATGCACAGCCTGGGTATAAGGCCCAAACTGGGGTTTTAGTGCCTGACGACAGACATACATCGAGACCGAGGGTTCCCTGCCCCGCCGTTCCTCTTTCGATCGCAAGGGTGCCTAGGGCTGGCTTCCCTCGTTTGGGTCCAGGAAGGGCGCCGCTAATTCCCCCTGCCCGTTGTGTTGCTGCAATGTCAGGGAGAGGTGCGTCGCAGGCGAAGCCCCTGTCGGGACTGGCTGGAGCTACTGGGGCGCAAGGGAAGAACCAGGGCATCGGCAAGGGCTCGGGCCAGGGTCCCAGGCAACATGCCGCTGTTGCTGCCAAACCGGCGGTGCCCCCTGCGGCTGCGGGTTCGCAGAAGGGACATGACATTAACAGATTTCAGCCGCGTGGGCGGTGGGGCGATGACGGCGTTCATGCGTACGGTCCTGGACAGCACAGAGGATCTTCTTCGGCTGGAGGGGATCGAGGCTACGCATGGCAGACTTCTGCTGCTAATGCCCAAGGATTCTCGAGTCCTCCTGGGAAGTTTGTACCGGGGCCGGCTGGCCCTAAGAGAGGTGGTTTCCGCCAGAAGTGGGGAGGTCGCGGAGGTGGCCGGAACCCTCGTCCTCCGGTGCCGCCTGAGACTGCTTATGGGACTGATTTCGAACAGCGACAGGAGACTTTGGTTGCGCCTTCTTCTACCCCGCCTCTAAAGGGCACTGATGATGGTGTTCTGGCTGCGTCTGACAAAGGTGTTACTAAGCTTGATGGGGGTGATCGTCCTACTAAGTGGGCGCGAAAGAAGGAAAAAATGACTTGTTATCGATGTGGAGAGAACAGTCATTTTGTGTCTGAATGTGCGGCGGATCTTTGTGAGTTCTGTCTCAAACCTATTAATGTTTCTTCTGTGTGTCCCCTTTTGACTGGCCAGATGCCCATTATGGCGATCTACGAAGTTTGCTCCAAGGAGCTTATGTTTTTTTAGTCTCCTTCTTTGACGTCGACGGTGCATGTGCCAGATGCGGCTCTTATTGGTATGATCACTGTCGCTGGTGCGAGGATGACTGTGGATCAGATTGTGCAACAACTTCGGGATCTTGTGTCGTCAACTTTCCATTGGGAGCCTATCGTGATTTCTGAGACTGTGTTCAAGGTGGTGTTTCCTTCCAAGGAGGATTTAGCAAGGCTGCTCAAGTTCGGCATGTGTAGAGTGCCTAGCACGTCTTGTATCCTCGAGTTCGATGTGTGGAAGGATGATGAGCCTCAGGGGTTGCCTCTGGATCAGATTTGGGTTCGTTTCTCTGGAGCCCCGTCAAAGGTAGTAAATGATTTCTTGGTTGCATGGAGCTTTGGGTCACTGATTGGAAAAACTGAGAAGGTTGATATGGCGTTCACGCATAACAATGGAGTTGCTCGAGTTCTCGTTAGCGTCGTAGATAAGGGGCTAATTCCAGATGAGGTGCTTTGGACTTTTGGGGGTAGAAGATATACCCTCCATCTTGAGATAGAGAGACCTTCTATATCAGTTGACGGTGTGCTGGATCCTGATGTGGATATGACTGACAGAGATGGCGCGGATAGAGATGGTACGTCGGGGCCGACGGATTCGTCCAAGGGCGATTCATTGTCACAGGCGCCTGCACCTGGGTCGGCTGCACCAGCTTTGTTGGCAGGATCGGGGGGCCGGCTCCTGGTGGGGTGGCTTCCTCCTCAGCACATGATGGTGTGACATCCTCCCCGCTAGCGAAGTTGCGCTTTGGTTCGGTTCAGCCGGCTTCGTCGCTGTCTATTAACCGGAGGCAAGTGAAGTTTTCTTTCGCTGGGACGCTACTTGCATGTGCTTCGTTGCAGCCGTCCTCTCCAGCTGAGGGACTTCCAGCGATTTCTTTCGAGCACTACCTGAGTCGGGCTAGGCTTGAGGAGGCTTCGGCTCCGATGCTGATGGCGAGTCTACGGGCTGAGGAGGAGGGGGACGTTGTGGTACCTCCTCAAGCGTCGGAGTCTGAAATTCTTGTGGCAGAGGGAGTTAACTCAGATAGGCTTTCGTTCACTGATGATGATGTCATAGCGTTTGGCGGTATACCAGATCATGCGACACTGGATAGGAGGTCTATCAGCGGATTCAGGAGCAGCGAGATGCGGATGACCTGCAGTTGGGACGTGTGATGCGAGTTGCTAAAATAATGGATGTGGAATCTTCAACAGGTATGTCGGTTAATTTGGAAAATTCCATTCTTCATTTTTCCCCTACTAAAATTATTGATAAGGCCACTGCTATTGGGGTATCTCTCGGTAATTCTAATGCAGAAGTTGCGAAATCTATTAATGATTTACTTGATTTAGAGGTAGATAGGGCTCTTGATATTGTTCGAAATTTGTTTGCTGTCAAGCCTATGACAGATGCTGAGATTAATGACCTTGGCGGGCTAAATTCTCTATGTGAGAATCTTATGCCCAGTGATGAGCCTAAGGTGGGAGGGGATTCTTATCTGGATTTTAGTTTAGACCCCGAGTTGACTCGTCTTACCGAGTCAGATACTCCTCGTTGTATGGACCAGGAATTCGGGGAGAAACCGAAGCGGTCTTGGAGACGGAAAATTTATCCAATCTCTGCAGTTCGCAGAAGTGCTCGCTTTAAAACTGCTAAAAAATTCTACGATGAACGATGAGAGGCATATTTTGGAATAGCAGAGGTCTGCGTGACTTGGCTAAAACCAGATTCCTTGCTGACGCAACGATTGAGCATAAGCTTGACTTTATCGTCATTATGGAGACAGGGCGCAATAATTTCACAGCTCAGTTTCTTAATTCTCTATCGTCAGGGGTCGATTTTGATTGGCACTGCCTCCCTCCAAGGGGAAGATCCGTAGGGATCTTACTTGGAGTAAGATGCGACACACTTCATGTTAGGGAAGTCGTGTTTGGTGATTTTGCAGTTAAGTTTAGAATCACTTCCAAAAGTGATCGCTTTCGATGGGCTCTTGTAGCAGTGTATGGGGCGGCTCAACCGGAACTTAAATCTGAATTTCTTGCAGATTTAGTACGAATCTGTGATGAGAAATTACCACTTTTGATTTCGATGGTGGGGGTGATTTAAATATTATTAGGTGGGCTCATGAAAAGAACAATGACAATTTCGATGGTAGATGGCCATTTATGTTCAACACTATTATTGAGAGCCTTGATCTTAGGGAAATAGAACTCTCGGGTCGGAATTTCACTTGGGCGAATTCCTTACCAAACCAAACTTTTGAGAAGTTGGATAGAGTTCTGTCTACCATTGACTGGGAACATAAATTCCCTCTTGTTTCTGTGCGTGTGCTTCCGCGCGCGGTCTCGGATCACACTCCTCTCCTGTTAGATACGGGGGATGCATCGCATAAGGGGAACAGACATGGGTTCTCCTTTGAGTCCGGCTGGCTCTTAAGGGAGGGCTTCATGGAGACGATTGCCATAGAATGGAATAGGAACGTGGGTGGAAATACCAATGTGGAATGATGGCTAAATAAGATCAGACATCTTAGACAATACCTTCGTGGTTGGGCTAAGAATGCCTCAGGGTCTTATAAAGAGGAGCGGGACAGGCTTACTATATCGATTGATGAGCTTGATAGAAAAGCTGAGTCTACTATGCTCAATTCGAATGAGCGAAGTCTAAGGTTTGAGGCCGAACAAAGACTCCGTGTACTTCTTAGAGAGGAGGAAATGAAGTGGGCTTCTAGAGCGAAAGTAAGGGCAATAGTTCTTGGTGATAATAACACTAATTTTTTTCACTTGATTGCAAATGGCAAACATAGGAAAAAGAGGATCTTGCAGCTTGAGCAGGACGAGGGTACAATTGTAGGTCATGAGAACTTAAAATTGTATATCTCAAACTATTATAAACAACTTTTCGGTGCTCCTCATTATAGTTTTGTAACTATGGATGAACACCAGGTGGCAGACATACCTCAAGTCAGAGAGGCCGATGATGAGTCTTTGTCTGCTCCTTTTACGGAGAAAGAGGTTCTAGATGCTATTGGCGGAATGAAGTGCAGTAAAGCCCCTGGCCTTGATGGGTTTCCAGCGGAGTTCAACAAAAAATGTTGGCATATCATCAAAACGGATCTTATGGCAATGTTTGATGATCTTTTTGCCGGTAACTTACAACTCTTCCATCTAAATTTCGATACAATTACGTTGATACCAAAGAAGGAGGGGGAGACACGCATCGAGCAGTTTCGTCCCATCTGTTTGCTTAATGTTAGTTTCAAAATATTCACAAAGGTGGGTACGGATAGACTAACTAAGATGGCACATTCAGTAGTGCAATCTTCGCAAACCGCATTCGTGCCTGGACGTAATATTCTGGAAGGGGTGATCGTGCTTCATGAGACTTTACATGAAATTCACTCGAAAAAACTCAACGGGGTGATTTTCAAAGTGGATTTCGAAAAAGCTTATGATAAAGTGAAATGGTACTTTTTACAATAAACCTTTCGTATGAAGGGATTCGATGAGCTTTGGCGAAAGCACGTAGACTCCTTTATCAGGAGAGGGAGTGTCGGAATTAAGGTAAATGATGACATTGGTCACTTTTTCCAGACACTAAAGGGGCTCAGGCAAGGGGATCCGATGTCCCCTATCCTTTTCAACATTGTTGCTGATATGTTGGCTCTCATGATTAAGCGCGCAAACGAAAAGGATCTGGTAGGTGGACTAGTACCACATCTAGTAGATGGGGTGTGTCCATTTTACAATATGCTGATGATACTATCTTGTTTATGGAGCATGATTTAGTGAAGGCTCGAAATTTAAAGCTCATCCTGTGCCCTTTTGAGCAGCTTTCGGGGCTGAAGATTAATTTCAATAAAAGTGAGCTGTTCTGTTTTGGTGAAGCCAAAAATCAACAGCACATTTACAATCAGTTATTTGGGTGTGAAGCTGGGGATCTACCTTTTACGTATTTAGGTATTCCCATTCATCATCGTAAACTCTCCAATAAAGAGTGGAAATGCATTGAGGAGCGATTTGAAAAGAAACTTAGTAGTTGGAAAGGTAAGATCCTTTCCTACGGCGGTAGGTTGGTACTTGTTAATTCAGTTTTAACGAGCATGCCTATGTTTCTACTATCTTTTTTTGAGATTCCTGTGGGGGTGCGGAAAAGATTGGATTTCTACCGCTCACGATTTTTTTGGCAAAGTGATGAGGCTTCGACTAAATATAGGTTGGCTAAATGGGATATTATCTGCCGGCCTAAAGAACAAGGGGGGTTATGTATCGAAAACTTAGAGACAAAAAATAGATGTCTTCTCAGCAAATGGCTGTTTAGACTTTCTATGGAGTCTGATGGGATGTGGGTACAAATTTTGAAGAACAAGTACCTCCATTCCAAATCCCTATCTCAGGTTACGGCTAGACCACTGGATTCACCTTTCTGGAAAGGTCTGATGGGGGTGAAAAACTCCTTCTTCAACAGAACGAGGGTAATCATTGGTAATGGTGAAGTAACTAGATTCTGGGAAGATTCCTGGCTAGGAGAGTCGCCTCTTGCGCTTCAATACCCGCGGCTGTACCATATTGCCCGGCATCGACAAGTGTCGGTGGCGGCAGTATTTAGTGAGATACCCCTTAATATTCAGTTCTGTAGGTCCTTAGTCGGCGACAGATGGACTACCTGGTTACATCTGGTCAGAAGGTTAATAGAGGTTAACCTTTCTGACAGGGCATATCGAATTTCTTGGAGTTTAACTTCGAACGGCCTATTTACGGTTAAATCCATGTATCTTGATCTCATTGATTCTGTACCAATTCCAAAGTCGCAGCATATTTGGAAGATTAGAGTTCCTCTTAGAATTAAAGTTTTCTTGTGGTTTGTCCATAAGGGAGTTATTCTAATGAAAGATAATCTGGCCAAGCGGAAATGGAAGGGTAGCCCGAGATGTAGCTTTTGCCCGAGGGTAGAGACTATTCAGCACCTTGAATTCGTTATTTGGAACATGGTTACAGGGAGTGGATGTTTATTTGGCCAAACATATTCGTGTTGGAGCATGTGCTCTTTTGTGGGCTCTATGGAATTTCACAAATGATTTGGTTTTTAATAGAATACGTGATATTAACTTTCTGCTGGTTATCTTCAAAATTACCGCACTGATCCGCACATGGTCGTTACTCACTCCTGCGGCAGCCAGGGAGCATATGGTTACTGGGTGTGCCCGCTGGGAGATGGTAGCACAGGATATCTTCAGCCGGTTTGGATGGCGACATATTAATAGGATAGTTGTTTGAACATCTAGATCTTTTAGTCATCTCCGGCTTTGGCACGATGCTCGCCTTGTATCTTTATTTTTTACTCCTTGATCCTTTTATTTGTACTCAGTCGACATTTGTTTCGGATTAATATATGGCTGCATGCATCTATTGATGCAGAGGCTGGGGCCAAGCCTCCTTTTCAAAAAAAAGAGGTGTCTATAGTGTAGGAGTTGAGTACTTCTTGAGTCCACACAGGTTTACTACTAGACACTGCCTGAATTGCAAACAAACGTGCTACTCTGGAAAGTGCATCTGCTGCTGTGTTTTCAATGCCTTTCTTGCATTGGATGTGAAAATCCAGTCCTGCCAACTTTGTCATTGCTTCCTGTGTAGATTAGATGACAACTTTTGATCTCCTAGATGACACAAAATCCGATGATATGTGTTTATCAGAAATGGGGCTCTAGATAGATAAGATCTCCACCTATCTATGGCCATCATAATTGCTAGGAATTCCTTCTCATATATGGAAACTTTTTGACTCCTAACTCCCAAAGCTTTACTGTAATAAACTATAAGATGTCCTTCTTGTGTTAGGACTACTCCCACTCTAGTATTGCAAGCATCTGTCTCCATTGTGAAAGTCTTACTAAAATCTGGTAAAGGCAGCACACGAGTAGTCGTCGTTGCTTGCTTGAGTAACTGAAAGGCTCTCTCAGCACTGTCAGAACACTGAAATGATTGTTTCTTCAGTAGGGTAGTGAGTTGTTTGGCCAGCAGTCCATAATTCTGGACATGTTTTCTGTAGTAACCAGTAAGACCAAGCAAACCCCTGAGTTGATTAACAGTTGTAGGAGTAGGCCATGCAAGCATTGCAACAAATTTTTATGGATTGGTGCTTACACCTTTGTCAGAAATAATGTGCCCAAGATATTCCATAAACTGTTGTGCAAAAGAGCATTTGCTTTCTTTGACAAACAATTGATGTTTCTGCAAGATAACAAAGACTAACTGCGAGTGTATGATGTGGTCTTATATGTTTTCAGTAAAAACTAGTATGCCATCCATGAAAATTAGCACAAACTTTCTATTAGGCCCTTGGAAGATAAAGTTCATAAAACACTGGAAAGTGGCTGTAGCGACCCGACTCATGACGAGTCAAGCCTCTGTGTTTCCGTGCCATCCCTGGATCAGTATGCTGGCACACACAGTACATCAATGTATATATCAAAGTGCAATCACATGTAAATAGCGTAAAACTGATATATACCTTAATTATTTCAGCGGAAGCTGTCAAGGGAGTGGAGTCCCAATAAACACCAACGACAAGTTGAATGTAGACCGTAACCCTGAATCGTACTCTTACTCGTCGAAGAAAAATATCTGCAACATAAGACGTTGCAGCCGTGTAGGTCAGCATATTGAATATGCCGGCAAGTCACATAGGAGAGGGGTGAAAAGTAATCATCTATACTATATGCATATATGGCAGGTGGGGCTATAAGTTTTTAGCGAAAAGCAAGTTTTCTCCTACATCAAGAGAGGGCTAAAAGAAAAATATTACTACGCTGTTGGTTGTTAATGAGATGGTTCTGCCAACTAGTTCTCATACCCAAGTTATCAATATTACCCTCATCAAGTATTTATAATGGTGTTGAGAATTTCAGATAACTTCAGTTCCTTTGGCTCAAGTTGTCCATGACCGTGGACACGGCTAATCGATTAGGTTTGAGTACTCTGCAGAGTTTTGCACACGTTCCCCACAAGATTTGATCGCCTCCGAGTATGTCCTCGCACTTCAGGGTGTTTGAAGACCGGATGATCAAAACATGGTCTTTCAACGGGTCCCTCTGAATCCCTGTCGGTGCCCATCCATTCCTACCGTTCTTCTACATCTGCTAGCACCGCCTGTCCAGAGTCGTCGCGTTGTCCAACCAAGCCAGAGCCCATAATGACTTGTGGCTGTGCAGGTAAGCCTTGGGTCTTGAAAATATCCGTCCGTTTCTTTGAGCCTGGGTGAAGCTTTCCGCAGGATGTCATGGCCTCTCTAGCATCCCGGGTCATCCACTGGGTTCTCCAGGGAGCCGATCAACCGTCCTTCACCCAGAGTTGCATTGCGTCCGAGGTCTTGAAAATCTTGTCTTAACCGGTCTTGATTATTTAATCAACCTCGCATCACTCGTGTTATGCACTCAACCGAAATCCCGTCTACTCAAGCATAGCAATATGAACTTTGTCGTCCCGGGGCCAAGTATCGGGGTTGTTGTGTGCCTACCACATGATACTACAATCTATACTAAAATTTCCAAGTACCTAAGCAGCATGCAATTGGGCATAGGATGGTAGAACTACGATGCATAAAACATAGGTGATAGTATGATCAAAGTGACTTGCCTGGTGATGTTGACGAAGAAGAATTTCTCGAGAAAATAACTTGATAGACTACTCGTCACTCTCCGATGAAATCTATATAACAAACATATCATTCACATAAGCACTCATGCTAGCAATCATTCTAGCAATCAAAACAAAAGAGAGAGCGAATAGGAATCCGAAGGAAACTTCAAATAAGACTAGGGAGTCTTCTACTACGTCAAACACTAAATAGTTTTTGTCTAACTAAAAGTAATAACAAGGAACTAAGATATAAATTTAACTAAGATAAAATAGAGTATTTTTCACAAAACTTTTTCAAAGTATTTCCAAACGGGATTTGAAACAGTGGAGAAACCAATTGCAAGTTATTAGAGAACTAGAATCGATTTCATGATAACAAATAAGATTAAATAAAATAAAACTTTGTTTTTGTTGAAAATTTACTGGTAAATATCAGAAAACAAAATATAACTTGTCACAATTACAAAAAAAACAAATTAAGAACAAGTAATACAAAAGAAATAGCCAGAAAACAAAAAAGGCTAAAACAGAATCTGTTTTGCTTAAAACCCTAAGTAAAAGTATTTAAAAAAATTTGAAACTTAAACTACTGAAAGATATGATCAATAGGAAGCAGCATCAAAACGAATCAAATTAAAAGCTATGTTTAAACTCCCGGAATAAGCAAAACAAGCTTTAATTCAAATCTGATCTAACTCAATTTTTATAAATCCAAACATAGATAAATTATATGTTTTTAGAAACTAGAGGAAATTTGTGAGCTACTGGAAAAAGAATCAACTCTATTGGAGTTGTGGATCAAAAGTTATGGGCTAAACAAGATTGGAACTTTTCTGTTTTTGGAATTAAACAGAAAAACAAAACAAACAGGGAATCCATGTGGCGGCTTCTGATTGGCTGATGGGTGTGCGTGGCATAGGCTAAACAGCGGATGGCCCAAGCTTAACGAGAATTCTCTGGCTAATAAGTTAAGTGAATAAAAACGGGTGGTCTTTGTTTAAAAACCGAAAGGGTAAGTACCTTCAAATCTACACCGTGGGATCTAGATCTAACGGTAAAACTACACAATACAAAAAAAACAAAACAAGTAAAAGAAAAAAAAGGAAGGAGGAGAGGGAGCCTTACCGTGGCTGGGAGTAGCTCCCGTGCTGGTAATGGTGGCCGATGGTGGCTGGGGTCGGGGTGGAGCTCCGATGGGGTGGGGTCGCCGGCGAGGGTGGGGAAGGGGCCGGTGGAGGGTCGCGGCGAGGCTCCAGGGGGGGAGGCGAGGGGGGTGACTTGCAGGGGGGGGTGCCGACGGGAGGAGTTCCTGGAAGGGCTCCTGGTCGGGGCGATGGGGAGGGGGTGCAGGGGGGGGCGACGGGTTGGGGTGGTGGAGGAGGTGGGGAGAGGCGGCGGTTTCAACGGGAATGGAACGAGGAGAACGTGGGGCTTCTTATAGGGGCGACGGGAGAGGCTAGGAGGGAAAGGACTTCGCGAATCCTGGAGGTGGGGATTCCTCTGTCCATGGAAGGAAAGTCCAGTGCACGTGAGGAAGAGACACAGGAGGAAGAAGATCCTCTGTTGGGCCAAAAATAGGAAAACTCTTAATGGGCCAGCAGGTGTTTCGAAATAAAAGTGATTCCTTTCCTATTTTTAAAACTAGGAAACTAAAACGATAAAAGGGAATTCAAATCAATTCAGAATAAAGAGTTTCTATATACTAAAATTATCAGAAAAATAAAATCTAAATGATGGGCATTTTTCCACGGCCAAAATAAAAACTTAAAAAAATGTTTTTCCAAAAAATCCCTAAAAGCACTATTTATTTTTGCAATTATTTTCTCAAATTAAATTTTGGTTTTTTCTTGGCTCAAAATATTTCAATGAATGGCCCTGGTTTTTTGGAGGGTCATTTTCCTCCGCTCTTTCTTGCGTGCAAGAATTTTGTCGGGGCATTTTCTCGGGGAAGAAAAATATAGAAGCAAGGGCAAATATTTTGAAAGGATTCAAATGCAAACTCCGTTCAAATTCTATATAGTTGAAGAAGTCATGTCATCTTCTCTCTTTTCTTTTAAAAGATTGAATTTGAATTCATCGGAGATGGGGAAAGTCATTTTATTCCCTCTCATTCAAAAGTTTTTGAAAAGTTTCAAATTTCACACAAGTTTCAATCACTCAAGCAAACAAACAAACAATCTAATAATTATTTTAACATTCCAAAATTTGGGATGTTACAGTGGCTGGAGCAGTAGAGAGACCAAAAGGCACCACCTTAAACTGACACTGCACATTGTGTGTTTTGAAGTTTGTTTTGAACATATCTGCTTCAGCCATTCTAATTCGATGATATCCTGATTTGAGATCTAATTTGGAATACCACTTGGCTCCTCCTAACTCATCCAATACTTAATCAAACACTAGTAAGGGAAAATTGTTTTTAATAGTGACGTCATCCAATCTTCTATAATCAATACAGAATGTCCATGTGCCATACTTTTTCTTAACTAGCAGAACAGGTGAAGCAAATGGACTCAAACTAGGAGTAATCAAACCAACTTGAAGCATTTCAGTTACTTGTCTCTCAATCTCATCCTTTTGTAAAGGAGAATATATGTATGGTATGCAGTTAACACGTACTGCTCCATGAACCACATGAATTTCATGATCAAATTCTCTACGGGGAGGCAGAGTTTTAGGATCATGAAATGCAGTTTTATTTGCTTGTAAAACTTGTTATACCTCATGAGGGGATTTGTGTAGCAGGGCTGACTATAATATGATGTAACATGGCTGTAGCCCAGATATCATTACCTTTGTCCCATTTTGTCAGTTGGTCCATGGAAACTTCTTTGATAGGCTCAGTTGTGGGAGGTAGAACACCTTGTAACTTGACTATTTATTCCTCATATTCAAACTGAATCCATTTGTCAACCTAGTGACATTGCATAACACCTCTCTGTTCCAACCAATCCATACCTAGTATGATGGCATATCCACCCAATGGTAGAACTTGCATATCACTAGAGAAGTTGTGGCCTTGTACCCACGAGGATAATTAAGGCACAAATTTAGTACAATTGACCATACCTCCATTTGCCACTTTGGCTTGCATAGGATTTGGAAGTTTTTCAGCAGGGATACTGAAAGGATTGATATGGTTGACTAGAGGGGGTGAATAGGCAACTACTAATTTTAATATTTTCTTTTAAAAAATAAGTTTAGAAAAAAATAGGTTGTCTAGATCTGCAACTAGGTGAGAAACCTATATGATGCTAACAACAACAATAACAAGCAAGTAACAAATACAAGTAAAGGAAAGAACTAACCCCAAGTGAAACCAATGAAGACAAGGGTGTGTTTCCGAAGTTCCTTCCCTTTGAGGGGAAGTACGTCTCCGTTGGAGCGGTGTGGAGGCACAATGCTCCCCAAGATGCCACTAAGGCCACCGTGTTCTCCCCACGCCCTCACACAATGCGATTTGCCGTGATTCCCTAGTGGTGACCTTGAAGGCGGCAAATGAACCTTTATAAACAAGATTGGGGCGATCTCCACAACTAAATAGGAGGATCCCAACCAAACCAGGAAGCTTCACCACAATGGAATATGGCTTCAATGTGACCTCTTCCGTCTAGGGTGCTCAAACACCCAAGAGTAATAAGATATCAAGGGATTAATGGGGGGAACAAATTCCTCTTGGTGGAAGTGTAGATCAAGGCCTTTTCTTCCAAACCCTAGAGAATCAACAAGAATCAATGGCTAGGGAGAGAGATCGGGCAAGGGTAAGCTTAGTAGCAATAATGGAGCTTCTTGGGGAAGAAAGGTAAAGTCTCTTGGAGAAGAAGACCCACTTATATAGGGGAGAAGAATCAGACCGTTTTCTACCCACAAGTTGTGAATAAGCGGTAGTACCTCTCACGGGAGCGGTACTCCCGCTTTCATGGAAAATACTGGGCTTCACATGTAGATTGACATAGTCAGGGAGGCGGTAGTTCCATCGGAGAAGTACTACCGCTCCAGCGAGCGGTACTTCTACTAAGCACTGTGTGAAGCCCAGACTTAGCAGAAACGAGGAGGGCTACACGTGTTGGAAATATGCCCTAGAGGCAATAATAAAGTGGTTATTATTACATTTCCTTGTTCAGAATAATCATTTATTATCCATGCTAGAATTTTATTGATTGGAAACTCAAATACATGTGTGGATACATAGACAACACAGTGTCCCTAGTAAGCCTCTAATGGACTAGCTCGTTGATAAAAGATGGTCAAGGTTTCCTGGCCATAGACATGAGTTGTCATTTGATAACGGGATCACATCATTAGGAGAATGATGTGATGGACAAGACCCAAACTATGAACATAGCATATGATCGTGTCAGTTTATTGCTATTGTTTTTTGCATGTCAAGTATATGTTCCTATGACCATGAGATCATGCAACTCACTGACATCGGAGGAGTACCTTGTGTGTATCAAATGTTGCAACGTAACTGGATGACTATAAAAGTGCTCTAGAGGTATCTCCGAGGGTGTTTGTTGAGTTGGCATGGATCAAGACTCGGATTTGTCACTCCGTGTGACGGAGAGGTATCTCAGGACCCACTCGGTAATACAACATCACAACAAGCTTGCAAGCAATGTGACTAAAGAGTTAGCCACGGGATCTTGCATTATAGAACGAGTAAAGAGACTTGCCGGTAATGATATTGAACTAGGTATGGAGATACCGACTATCGAATCTCGGACAAGTAACATACCGATAGACAAAGGGAATAGTATGCATGCTTGATTGAATCCATGACATCGTGGTTCGACCGATAAAGATCTTCGTAGAATATGTAGGAGCCAATATGGACAACAAGGGCGCGCTATTGGTTATTGGCCGGAGAGTGTCTCGGTCATTTCTGCATAGTTCTCGAACCCGCAAGGTGTGCACACTTAAGGTTCGGTGACGATTTAGTATTAATGAGTTATGTGTGGTAGTAACCGAAAGTTGTTCAGAGCCCCTAATGAGATCCCGGAGGAATTCATCTACCACTCCGCCCTTGCTTTCTGGATCGAGGAGGCGGAGACGTCATCGAGTTGTACGTGTGTTGAACGCGGAGGCGTCGTCCGTTCGACACTTGATCGGGAGTTCGCGGGACGGATCGTGATAGGATCACAAAGACGTTCGACTACATCAACCACGTTTCTTAACACTTCCGCTAAGCAATCTACAAGGGTATGTAGATACAATCTCTCCTCTCATAGATATGCATCTCCTATATTGATCTTGGTGAGCACAGAAAACTTTTGTTTCCCATGCGACGTTCCCCAACGGTGGCATCATGAGCTAGGTCTATGCGTAGATGACATCACGAGTAGAACACAAATGTGTTTGTGGGCATTGATATTCATATTGTTGCCCTCCTTAGTATTTTCTTGGTTCGACAGTATTGTGGGATGAAGCGGGCCGAACCAACATTATGTTGGGTAACGTAGTAGTAATTCATAAAATTCGTACGTCATACCAAGATCTAACTAGGAGAAACCAGCAACGAGAGAGATTGTAGAGCATCTTCATACCTTTGAAGATCGGTAAGCGGAAGCGTTACTATGCACGTGGGTGATGGAGTCGTACTAGTAGCGACTCAGATCGCGGAAGATTCCGATCTAAGCGCTGAATAACGACGCCTCCGCGTTCAACACACGTGTAGCCCGGTGACGTCTCTTTCACCTTGATCCAGCAAGGAGAGAGGATAAGTTGAGGGAGAGCTCCGGCAGCACGACGGCGTGGTGACGGTGGAGCTGTGTGTGTTGGAATTATGCCCTAGAGGCAATAATAAATAAAGTTATTATTATAATTCCTGTATCAAGATAATCATTTATTATCCATGCTATAATTGTATTGAATGAAGACTTATATACATGTGTGGATACATAGACAAAACACTGGCCCTAGCAAGCCTCTAGTTGGCTAGCCAGTTGATCAACGATAGTCAGTGTCTTCTGATTATGAACAAGGTGTTGTTGCTTGATAACTAGATCACGTCATTAGGAGAATCACGTGATGGACTAGACCCAAACTAATAGACGTAGCGTGTTGATCGTGTCATTTTATTGCTACTGTTTTCTGCGTGTCAAGTATTTATTCCTATGACCATGAGATCATATAACTTACTAACACCGGAGGAATACTTTGTGTGTATCAAACGTCGCAACGTAACTCGGTGACTATAAAGATGCTCTACAGGTATCTCCGAAGGTGTTCGTTAAGTTAGTATGGATCGAGACTGGGATTTGTCACTCCGTGTGACAGAGAGGTATCTCGGGGCCCACTCGGTAATACAACATCACACACAAGCCTTGCAAGCAATGTGACTTAGTGTAAGTTGCGGGATCTTGTATTACGAAACGAGTAAAGAGACTTGCCGGTAAACGAGATTGAAATAGGTATACGGATACTGACGATCGAATCTCGGGCAAGTAACATACCGAAGGACAAAGGGAATGACATACGGGATTATATGAATCCTTGGAACTGAGGTTCAAACGATAATATCTTCGTAGAATATGTAGGATCCAATATGGGCATCCAGGTCCCGCTATTGGATATTGACCGAGGAGTCTCTCGGGTCATGCCTACATAGTTCTCGAACCCGCAGGGTCTGCAGACTTAAGGTTCGACGTTGTTTTATGCGTATTTGAGTTATATGGTTGGTTACCGAATGTTGTTCGGACTCCCGAATGAGATCACGGACGTCACGAGGGTTTCCAGAATGGTCCGGAAACAAAGATTGATATATAGGATGACCTCATTTGATTACCGGAAGGTTTTCGGAGTTACTGGGAATGTACCGGGAATGACGAATGGGTTCCGGGAGTTCACCGGGGGGGGCACCCACCCCGGGGAAGCCCTTAGGTATTGGGGGTGCCGCACCAGCCCTTAGTGGGCTGGTGGGACAGCCCAAAAGGGGCCTATGCGCATTGGGAAGATAATCAAAGAGAAAAAGAAAAAAAAAGCAGGAGGTGGGAAAGGGAAGAAGGACTCCACCTTCCAAACCAAGTAGGACTCGGTTTGGGGGGGGAGACCTTCCCCCCTTGGCTCGGCCGACCCCTTGGGGGTTCTTGGACCCCAAGGCAAGGCTCCCCCTCTCCCTCCTATATATAGTGGGGTTTTAGGGCTGATTTGAGACAACTTTGCCACGGCAGCCCGACCACATATCTCCACGGTTTTACCTCTAGATCGCGTTTCTGCGGAGCTCGGGCGGAGCCCTGCTGAGACGAGATCGTCACCAACCTCCGGAGCGCCGTCACGCTGCCGGAGAACTCTTCTACCTCTCCATCTCTCTTGCTGGATCAAGAAGGCCGAGATCATCGTCGAGCTGTACGTGTGCTGAACGCGGAGGTGCCGTCCGTTCGGCACTAGATCGTGGGACTGATCGCGGGATAGTTCGCGGGGCGGATCGAGGGACGTGAGGACGTTCCACTACATCAACCGCGTTCACTAACGCTTCTGCTGTACGGTCTACAAGGGTACGTAGATCACACATCCCCTCTCGTAGATGGACATCACCATGATAGGTCTTCGTGCGCTTAGGAAATTTTTTGTTTCCCATGCGACGTTCACCAACAGTGTGGTACTCCGGCAGGGCTTCGCCAAGAGCTACGGAGGAGGAGGAGGAAGAGCAGGGGCTGCGTCGAGGGAGGAAGAAAAGTTGTGTTTATGCATCCCAAAACCCTTGGGTATATATAGGAGGAAGAGGAGGAGGAGGGACGGCCACCCTAGGGTTTCCCCTAGGTGGTGCGGCGGCCAAGGAGGGGGCGGTGACCAGGGTTGAGGTGGCTTGCCTCCCAAGTTGGGAGGTGGGCAACCATCGCCCTAGGGTTCCCAGCCCTAGGCGCCCTTGGGCCTTGGTTCGGCCGAGCCAGCCCACCTAGGTGGCTGGCTCGCACCTTATTTCAGCCCTTGTGACCCTCAGGGGCTGGTGGCCTCTCCAGGTGGGCCTCCGACACCCTTTCGGTGGTCCCGGTACAATACCGATATACCCCGGAACCTTTTCGGTGACCGAAACTCGACTTTCTATATATAAATATTTACCTCCAGATCATTTCGGAGCTCCTCGTGATGTCCGGGATCTCATCCGGGACTCCGAATAACCTTCGGTAACCACGCACTATTCCCATTACAAATCTAGCATCATCGAACCTTAAGTGTTTAGAACCTACGGGTTCAGGAACCATGCAGACATGACTGAGACACCTCTCCGGTCAATAACTAACAGTGGGATCTGGATACCCATGTCGTCTCCCACATGTTCCATGATGATCTCATCGGATGAACCACGATGTCGGGGATTCAGTGAATCCCGTATGTAATTATCTTTGTCTACCGCTATGATACTTGCCCGAGATTCGATCGTCGGTATCCCTATACCTTGTTCAACCTCGTTACCGACAAGTCTCTTTACTCGTTCGGTAACACATCATCCCGTGGCTAACTCCTTTGTCACATTGAGCTCATTACGATGATGCACTACCGAGTGGGCCCAGAGATACCTCTCCGTCACATGGAGCGACAAATCCCAGTCTTGATTCGTACCAACCTAATAAACACTTTCGAAGATACTTGTAGTGCACATTTATAATCATCCAGTTATGTTGTGACATTTGATACACCCAAAGCACTCATACGATATCCGGGATTTGCACAATCTCATGGTCTAAGGAAATTATACTTGATAGTATAAAAGCTTTAGCAGACGAACTACATGATCTTGTGGTATGCTTAGGCTTTGGTCTTATCCATCACATCATTCTCCTAATGATGTGATCCCGTTATCAATGACATCCAATATCCATGATCAAGAAACAATGACCATCTATTGATCAACGAGATAGTCAACTAGAGGCTCCCTTGGGACATGTTGTGGTCTATATATTCACACATGTATTACGGTTTTCGGTTAATATATTTATAGCAGGAATAATAGACAATTATCATGAACAAGGAAATATTATAGTAACCACTCTATTATTGCCTCTGGGGCATATTTCCAACAGTCTCCCACTTGCACTAGAGTCAATAATCTAGTTACATTGCGATAAATCGAACACCCATAGAGTTCTGGTGTTGATCATGTTTCGCTCGTGGAAGAGGTTTAGTCAACGGATCTGCGACATTCAGATCCGTATGTACTTTACAAATATCTATATTTCCATCCTGGTTGTATCCATGATTGGAGTTGAAGCAGCGCTTGATGTGCTTGGTCTTCTTGTGAAACCTGGGCACCATGGCAATGGCAACATCTCCAGTGTTGTCAGAGAAGAGAGTCATCGGGCCCGACGCACTCGGAATCACTCCTAGGTCGGTGATGAACTCCTTCATCTAGACTCCTTCATGTGCTACTTCTGAAGCATCTATGTACTCCGCTTCACATGTAGATGTCGCCATGATGCTTTGCTTGCAACTGCACCAACTGATTGCCCCACCATTCAAAATATACACATATCCGGTTTGTTACTTGGAGTCATCCGGATCCGTGTCGAAGCTAGCATCGGCGTAACCCTTTACGACAAGCTCTTCAGCACCTCCATAAACGAGAAACATATATTTAGTACTTTTCAAGTACTTAAGGATATTCTTGACCATTGTCCAGTGATCCACTCCTATATCACTTTGGTACCTCCCTACAAAACTTATGGCAAGGTTCACATCAGGTCTGGTACACAGCATGGCATACATAATAGAGCCTATGGCTGAAGCATAGGGAACGATACTAATCTTTTCTCTATCTTCTGTCGTGGTCGGACGTTGAGCTGTGCTCAACCTCACACCTTGTAATACAGGCAAGAACCCCTCTTGGCCTTATCCATATTGAACTTCTTCAATATCTTGTCAAGGTATGTGCTTTGTGAAAGACCAATGAAGCGTCTCGATCTATCTCTATAGATCTTGATGCCTAATATGTAGGAAGCTTCTCCAAGGTCCTTCATTGAAAAACACTTATTCAAATAGGCCTTTATGCTTTCCAAAAGTTTTATATCATTTCCCATCAACAATATGTCATCCACATATAATATGAGAAATGCTACGGAGCTCCGACTCACTTTCTTCTAAATACAGGCTTCTCCATAAGTCTGTACAAACCCAAATGCTTTAATCACCTCATCAAAGCGAATGTTCCAACTCTGAGATGCTTGCACCAGCCCATAGATGGAGCGATGGAGCTTGCATACCTTGTGAGCATTTTTAGGATCGACAAAACCTTCCGGCTGTATCATATACAACTTTTCCTTAAGAAAGCCGTTAAGGAATGCTGTTTTGACGTCCATTTGCCAGATCTCATAATCATAAAATGCGGCAACTGCTAACATGATTCGGACCGACTTCAACATCTCTACGAGTGAGAATGTCTCATCATAGTCAATTCCTTGAACTTGTGGATAATCCTTAGCGACAAGTCGAGCCTTATAGATGGTCACATTGCCATCCGCGACAGTCTTCTTCTTAAAGATCCATTTATTTTCTATGGCTCGCCGATCATCGGGCAAGTCCACCAAAGTCCATACTTTGTTCTCATACATGGATCCTATCTCAGATTTCATGGCTTCAAGCCATTTGTTGGAATGCGGGCCCTCCATTGCTTCTTCATAGTTCGAAGGTTCACTGTTGCCCAACAACATGATTTCCATGACAGGATTGCCGTACCACTCTAGTGCGGAACGCGTCCTTGTGGACCTTCGAGGTTCAATAGCAACTTGATCCGAAGATTCATGATCATCATCATTAACTTCATCTCTAGTCGGTGCACGCACCACAGAAACATTTTCCTGCGCTGCGCTATTCTTCGGTTCGAGAGGAGGTACAATTACCTCATCAAGTTCTACTTTCCTCCCACTTACTTCTTTCGAGAGAAACTCTTTCACTAGAAAGGATCTGTTCTTGGCAACCAAGATTTTTCCTTTGGATCTAAGATAGAAGGTATACCCAATAGTTTCCTTAGCGTATCCTATGAAGATGCATTTTTCCACTTTGGGTTCAAGCTTCTCAGGTTGAAGTTTCTTCACATAAGCATTGCAGCCCTAAACTTTCAAAAACGATAGCTTAGGTTTCTTTCCAAACCATAATTCATACGGTGTCGTCTCAACGGATTTAGACGGTGCCCTATTTAAAGTGAATGCGGTAGTTTCCAATGCATATCGCCAAAATGATAGCGGTAAATCAGTAAGATACATCATAGATCGCACAATATCTAATAGAGTGCGATTACGATGTTCAGACACACTGTTACGCTCAGGTGTGCCAGGCGGCGTGAGTTGTGAAACAATTCCACATTTTCTTAAGTGTGTGCCAAACTCATGACTCAAATATTCTCCTCCATGATCAGATCGTAAGAACTTTATTTTCTTGTCAAGTTAATTCTCAGCCTCACTATGAAATTCCTTGAACCTTTCAAAGGTTTCAGACTGGTGTTTCATTAATTAGACATACCCATATCTGCTTAAGTCATCAGTGAGGGTGAGAACATAACGATAGCCATCGCGAGCCTCAACGCTCATTGGACCGCATACATCGGTATGTATTATTTCCAACAAGTTGGTTGCTCGCTCCATTGTTGCGGAGAACGGAATCTCGGTGCGCTTGCCCATGAGGCACGGTTCGCATGTGTCAAATGATTCAAAATCAAGAGACTCCAAAAGTCCATCTGTATGGAGTTTCTTCATGCGTTTGACACCGATATGACCAAGGCGGCAGTGCCACAAGTATGTGGGAATATCATTATAAACCTTACATCTTTTGGTACTCACACTATGAATATGTGTAACATCACGTTCGAGATTCATTAAGAATAAACCATTGACCAGTGGGGCATGACCATAAAACATATCACTCATTAAATGGAACAACCATTATTCTAAGATTTAAATGAGTAGCCATCTCGCATTAAACGAGATCCAAACACAATGTTCATGCTCAAAGCTGGTACTGAATAACAATTATTGAGGTTTAAAACTAATCCCGAAGTTAGATGTAGAGGTAGCGTGCCGACAGCGATCACATTAACCTTGGAACCATTCCCGACGTGCATCGTCACCTTGTCCTTTGCCAGTCTTCGCTTATTCCGTAGTTCCTGTTTTGAGTTGCAAATGTGAGCAACATCACCAGTATCAAATACCCAGGAGCTACTACGAGTGCTCGTAAGGTACACATCAATAACATGTATATCATATATACCTTTGACGTTGTCGGCCTTCTTATCCGCTAAGTACTTGGGGGCAATTTCGCTTCTAGTGACCGGTTCCCTTGCAGTAATAGCACTCAGTCTCATGCTTGGGTCCATTCTTGTGCTTCTTCCCGGCAACTGCTTTGCCGTCCTTCTTGAAGTTCTTTTTACCCTTGCCTTTATTGAAACTGGTGGTCTTATTCACCATCAACACTTGATGTTCTTTCTTGATTTCCACCTCCGCTGATTTCGGCATTGAATACAACTCGAGAATGGTATTCTCCATCCCTTGCATGTAGTAGTTCATCATAAAGCTCTTGTAGCTAGGTGGAAGCGAACGGAGGATTTTTTTCAATAACCACGTCATCCGGAAGATTAACTTCCAGCTAAGTCAGACGGCTGTGCAACCCAGACATTCTGAGTATGTGCTCACAGACAGAAGTATTTTCCTCCATCTTACAGCTGAAGAACTTGTCGGAGACCTCATATCTCTCGACCCGGGCATGAGCTTGGAAAACCAGTTTCAGCTCTTGGAACATCTCATATGCTCCATGTTTCTCAAAACTCTTTTGAAGCCTCGGTTCTAAATTGTAAAGCATGACACACTGAACGAGAGAGTAGTCATCACTTCATGACTGCCAGGCGTTCCTAACGTCATGTGATGCCGCGGCAATGGGAGGGTCACCTAGCGGTGCATCAAGGACATATGCCTTCTTGGAAGCAATGAGGATGAACTTTAAATTACGAGCCGAGTCCGCATAGTTGCTACCATCATCTTCCAGCTTGATTTTCTCTAGGTACGCGTTGAAATTGAAGTTGACATGAGCGTTGGACATTGGATCTACAATATTTGTAAAGACATTTTTAGACTAAGTTCATGATAATTAAGTTCATATAATCATTTTTTTATAATGAACTCCCACTTAGATTGACATCCCTCCAGTCATGTAAGTGATACACGATCCATGTCGACTAGCCCGTGTCCGATCATCACGTGAGACGGACTAGTCATCAATGGTGAACATCGCCATGTTAATCGTATCTCCATACGAATCATGTCCGACCTTTCGGTCTCTCGTGTTCTGAGGCCATGTCTGTACATGCTAGGCTCATCAAGTCAACCTAAGTGTTTTGCGTGTGTAAATCTAGCTTACACCCGTTGTATGCGAATGTTAGAATCTTTCACACCCTATCATCATGTGGTGCTTCGAGACAACGATCCTTCGCAACAGTGCACACTTAGGGGGAACACTTTTCTTGAAATTTTAGTGAAGGGATCATCTTATTTACTACCGTCGTTCTAAGCAAATAAGATATAGAAACATGATAAACACCACATGCAATCATAGAGTGACATTATATGGCCATTATCAGCTTGCGCCTTTGATCTCCATCTTCGGGCGCAACATGATCATCATTGTCAGTGGCATGACACCATGATCTCCGTCATCATGATTTCCATCATTGTGTCTTTGCAAAGTCGTCTCGCCAACTATTACTTCTACTACTATAGCTAACGGTTAGCAATCAAGTAAAGTAATCACATGGCGTTGCATCTCATACAATAAATTAAGACAACTCCTATGGCTCCTACCGGTTGTCATACTCATCGACATGCAAGTCGTGATTCCTATTACGAGAACATGATCAATCTCATACATCACATATATAACATCACATCCTTTTGGCCATATCACATCACATGGCATACCCAGCAAAAACAAGTTAGATGTCCTCTAATTGTTGTTGCAATTTTTACGTGGCTGATTTGGGTTTCTAGCAAGAATGCTTCTAACCTACGTGACAACCACAACATTGATACGCCAATGCTATTTACCCTTCATAAGGACCCTTTTCATCGAATCCAATTTGACTAAAGTGGGAGAGACACACGCCCGCTAGCCACCTTATGCAATGAGTACATGTCAGGCGGTGGAACCAGCCTCACGTAAGCGTACGTGTAAAGTCGGTCCGGGCCGCTTCATCCCACAATATCGGAGAAAAAGGATTGGACTTGTAACGACAAGCAATCGACAAAATCATCGCCCACAACTTTTGTGTTCTACTCGTGCATTGAATATATGCATAGACCTGGCTCGGATGCCACTGTTGGGTAATGTAGTAGTAATTCAAAAAAAATCCTATGTCATACCAAGATCTATCTAGGAGAAACCAGCAACGAGAGAGATTGTTGAGCATATTCATACCTTTGAAGATCGCTAAGCGGAAGGTTACTATGAACGCGGGTGATGGAGTCGTACTCATAGTGATTCAGATCACGGAAGATTCCGATCTAAGCGCTCAACAACAGCGCCTCCGCATTCAACACACGTGCAGCCCGATGACGTCTCCTTTACCTTGATCCAGAAAGGAGAGACACTACAGGAATTAGCTTCTTTGCCGTCTGCCATCACAGACGACAAAGAGTATATCACGGATGGCAAAGAGTATATCACAGACGGCAAAAAATCCCACTGTCGGCAAAATTTCTGCGTCAGCCTACGGTGGCATTGTAGCTCCTTTGCTGCCTGCCTCACCGAAGCGGACAGCAAAGAGCTTTGCCGTCCGCTTTTCATAAGAGCAGTCGACAAATATGTCGAGACGGCAGCCGGTAGGCGTTGCCTCTGTTAGGGGCTAATGGAGGCTTTGCCGTCTGCCTCCCCTCTTCTTTGCTGTCTGCCTCCCCCCTCTTCTTTGCCGTCTGCCTCCCCCTCTTCTTTGTCGTCTGCCTCCACCTCCTCCTCCCCCCTTCTCTGTGCCCTCTTCTTTATCGTCTGCCCCCCTGGAAGCAGACGGCAAAGATACTATATGGCAAGCTGCTGCTACCCAGGTTGCACAGCTGGGCGCCACGTGGCACCTTTGCCATCGGTCAGCTGATGGCAAAGGCCTTTGCCATCAGCTGGCAGACGGCAAAGAGCCCATATTGTCAAAATTTTGTTTGTTTTGTTTATTTCACAGCACATATACATATACATAGCACATATATAGGTCACAACACATATTCATATACATATCACATATATAGGTCACAACACATATTCATAGCACAAAGTTTCATCCATATTCATAGCACATATATAGGTCGTAACACATATACATATAGTTCCGCATATACTGTTGATCCATATATACATATACATATAATTCCACATTGTTCATCAACTCAAATGAAAACTAGAACTAAAGCACTCCATCAATGCCAGCTTACATGCATGTAGTACATCCAATCTGCAAAATGGGAATAAGAAAGTCAGAAAAAGAAGAACAACAACATATATATGACAAATAAGCTAAATTGAAGAAGAAAGAGAAGAAGCAGGAAGAGAACAAGGAGAAGAAAAACAAGAAGGGGGAGGAGGAGGAGGGGAAGGAGAAGGACAAGGAGGAGGAGAAGGAGGAGGAGAAGAAGGAGGAGAGAAGAAGCCCTCCTCCTTCTCCTCCTTCTTCTCTTCTTCTCCTCCTCCTCCTTCTTCTTCTCCTTCTCCTTCTCTTCTTATTCTCTTCTTCTTCTTCTTCCTTCTTTTCATTTCTCCTCTTCTCCTCTTCTTGGAGCTAAATTAGCTAACTATGTCTTTTTGCAGCTAAATGGGCTAATTATGTCATTCTAGAGAAAAACAAGCTAAGTATATAATATTAATGAGCTAACCAAGGTTCTTATACCATTTTGAGCTTACTATGTCTTTTAGGAGCTTAATTAGTCATTTTATTGAGCTAACCAAGGTTCTTATAATGTTTTTACCTAACTAAGCTAATTATTTCATTTTGGATGATAATTGGCTAAGTATGTATTTGTTGGGGAAAATACGCTAAATTGAAGAAGAAGAGGAGAAGAAGGAGGGAAGAAGAAGGAGAATAAGGAGGGTTCCTTCTCCTCCTTCTCCTTCTTCTCTTGTTCTTCTTCTCCTCCTTCTTCTCCTTCTCCTTCTCCTTCTCTTCTCTTTCTCTTCTTCTTTTTGTTCTTCCTTTTCATTTCTCCTCTTCTCCTCTTCTTGGAGCTAAATTAGCTAACTATGTCTTTTTGGAGCTAAATGGGCTAATTATGTCATTATAGAGGAAAACAAGCTAAGTATATAATATTAATGAGCTAACCAAGGTTCTTATGCCATTTTGAGCTTATAATGTCTTTTTGGAGCTAAATTGGCTAATTATGTCATTGTTGGGGAAATTAAGGCAAGGAGAATATGAAAGAGGAGAAGAAAGAGGAGGAGGATAAGAAGAACAAGAAATAAAGAAGAAGGATGATAAGGAGGAGGAGGAAGAGAAGGACTAGAAGGTCCTTGGCCTTCTCCTCCTTCTCCTCCTCCTCCCCCTTCTTCTTCTTCTCTTCTTCTTCTTCTTCTTTCTTTTCATTTTCCCTATTTCTTCTCCTCTTCTCCTCTTCTTGGAGCTAAATTAGCTAACTATGTATTTTTGGAGTTAAATGGGCTAATTATCCCATTTTAGAGGAAAACAAGGTAAGTATATAATATTAATGAGCTAATCAAGGTTCTTATGCCATTTTGAGGTTATTATGGCATTTTGGATCTAAATGGGCTAATTATGTCATTGTTGCGGAAATTAAGGCAAATAGAATATGAAAGAGGAGAAGAAAGAGTAGGAGGAGGAGAAGAAGAAGAAATAAAGAAGAAGGAGGAGAAGGAGGAGGAGGAGGAGGAGAAGGACTAGAAGGTCCTTGGCCTTCTCCTCCTTCTCCTCCTGCTCCTCCTCCTCCTACTTCTTCTTCTTCTCCTGCTCCTTCTTCTCCTTCTCCTTCTCTTCTCTTTCTCTTCTTCTTTTTGTTATTCCTTTTCATTTCTCCTCTTCTCCTCTTCTTGGAGCTAAATTAGCTAACTATGTCTTTGTGGAGCTAAATGGGCTAATTATGTCATTGTAGAGGAAAACAAGCTAAGTATACAATATTAATGAGCTAACCAAGGTTCTTATGCCATTTTGAGCTTATAATGTCTTTGTGGAGCTAAATGGGCTAATTATGTCATTGTTGGGGAAATTAAGGCAAGGAGAATATGAAAGAGGAGAAGAAATAGGAGGAGGAGGAGAATAAGAAGAAATAAAGAAGAAGGAGAAGGAGGAGGAGGAGGAGAAGGACTAGAAGGTCCTTGGACTTCTCCTCCTTCTCCTCCTCCTCCTCCTCCTCCTTCTCCTTCTTCTCTTCTTCTTATTCTTCTTTCTTTTCATTTTTCCTATTTCTTCTCCTCTTCTCCTCTTCTTGGAGCTAAATTAGCTAACTATGTCTTTTTGGAGCTAAGTGGGCTAATTATCCCATTTTAGAGGAAAACAAGCTACGTATATAATATTAATGAGCTAACCAAGGTTCTTATGCCATTTTGAGGTTATTATGGCATTTTGGAGCTAAATGGGCTAATTATGTCATTGTTGGGGAAATTAAGGCAAGGAGAATATGAAAGGGGAGAATAAAGAGGAGGAGGAGGAGGAGAAGAAGAAGAAATAAAGAATAAGGAGGAGAAGGAGGAGGAGGAGGAGGAGAAGGACTAGAAGGTCCTTGGCCTTCTCCTCCTTCTCCTTCTTCTCCTCCTCCTTCTTCTCCTTCTCCTTCTCTTCTCTTTCTCTTCTTCTTTTTGTTCTTCCTTTTCATTTCTCCTCTTCTCCTCTTCTTGGAGCTGAATTAGCTAACTAT
Source organism: Hordeum vulgare subsp. vulgare (assembly GCF_904849725.1). NCBI lineage: Eukaryota > Viridiplantae > Streptophyta > Magnoliopsida > Poales > Poaceae > Hordeum > Hordeum vulgare. Next base: position 319,224,175 of record NC_058518.1, read on the forward strand.
GTCTTTGTGGAGCTAAATGGGCTAATTATGTCATTGTTGGGGAAATTAAGGCAAGGAGAATATGAAAGAGGAGAAGAGAAACTTACCGTAGTGGTCATCAAGGAGGAGAAACACCTAGAGAAGGGTTGTGCGATGCCGCTCGGGAGTTATTCTGCAGAATAGATATTTTGCAATGTCTCAGTTAGCATGATGACACTCAATTATTAATACTAGTTTATAATGAAACTCACCCTGCCAATCAAAGAGAAGACGGGCATCGGCGGAGGGACTTGACCGCTCTTCTCGCATAGATCCTGAAGAGTGGGTCGTATTAGTTAGTACTGAAACAGACATTACACACATGATTTGGCTAATGTGAAAAAAAACTTACCACAAAAAGCTCGTACAGGGCCCGTTGACCCGCCTCATTCCGGGACCTCTGCTCCTCAATCAATCGTGCCGTGGTCTGGTCCCTCTCATCAAGAGCAGCCTGAAGAGCAGCCTGGCTTGCCAATCTCTCTTTCTCAAGAGCAGCCTAGTTTGCCAATCTCTCTTTCTCAAGAGCAACCTGGTTTGCCAATCTCTCTTTCTGAAGAGCAGCCTGAAACACCATTCCTCGTTACCACAGTAATGATCTATGGTGACACACATAATGAAATGGATGAAAGTGTCCTTAGTCCGTACAACTAACCTCGATGGCAAGATCGACTGGCCGTGGACGACGTGTTATCTCAGGACAGCTGCTCGACTGGCGCGCCTTGATCTTCGGGAGAGTGAGTGGACAACATATTATCCATCTCCAATGGCTATCGAGCCATGGGGCCTCCCGCCACCAGATATTATCACCAGCTCTGGATCCAAAGGTTCCTGGCTAGGGTTAAAATCATCCCCTTTCGTAGCCTTCCCCGCGTCCCTGTATGCCACGAGCTTGTGGTGGGATGATATGTTGGTGAAGTTATTGGGATCATTCACGTCAGACTCGGAGAATGCCTTCGCCTTCTTGTACGAGGCAGTATGGGCCATGCCATAAAGGTCGTACAAGTGTGGCATCTCCGTCTTATTGTGATGTGCCTAAAAGAGAGGAACAAAATATTAACATGAAGAATGAATTGCATGAATCATGAAGCAAATCACATACCCAGTTTCGTCCGAACTGAAGTAAGTTGGCGCTGCCTTGATGGTGTGGCACACAAACCATTTGGCTACGCCGATCCTTCGCTTTCTCGTGGACGGCTCGCCAGCTGCCTATGCACCACTCATCAACCAACGGCTCCCAACAATCCATCTTATCCGCACACCATCTCGGGGGCACCTGTAAGTTATTAGAAAGAATTTTGAGCGCTACGCCTATGAATGAAATGAAGAAAACTACGTAGAAGGACTTAAGAATAGGTAATTACCTTCATGTATTGCTCCTTCTTGAGAAACTTTCCGCGGCAATCCTTCTTCTGCTTCTTAATACCACGCGTGGCGTAGTAGTCTCGAATAGCCTGCGGCCAAGCCTCGTGGCGTAAGTTCTGTAGTAACCGCCTACACTTGGCCTCGAGAACCTTGGCCGCCTCCTCCTCATATCCATCCTCACACCTATAGAAGGTCTGCAATCAAACGTGAAAACACCGATTAGCACAATAATTAGCTATATTGTTAATTTTAGATTGTGTAAAAGGATAATTTACACAAAAGCTCCTGATCACCATCTCGGCCTCGTGTGGCACAAGACACCATCTATAATCTCCTCTGTCGGGGCCTGCGCAGCCTCGTAGTGCTCCCAGGAAAATCCTAGTGTAGGAACCTGACCCTCACCAGGCAACGTGACAAACCCCGGGAAATTTGTCCAGCAAAGCACACCAAGGACGGAGTTCGTCCTCCGGACTCCAAGAGGGTGTACCCATCCCCTGCAGTATGACAAGGTCAACGCATTAGATATTTGAACAAACTTGAAGGCAAAAGCTAAAAAAAGAGTAAATGTACTTACCTATCTCCTTCAGGTTTAATCACCGGCCTCTGCTCGCGGGTAGCCGACACGACCGGGAGACGTGTACTACCATGCTTGTACACGTTGGCCCCGTCCACCTGCACATTGCCCTCACTATCCATAAACTCATCCCCGCCATCCCCGCCACCTGAGCCACTCGGACCCTCGGTCCAATCCGGCTACTCGGTCCGATCCGGCCAGGTATCCCATCCGGGCCTCTCCACATCGGGTGAAGCCTCCGGAACCGTAGTCTCATGGGCCGAATGCACCTCGACCCGAGACTGATCCTGGACCGGAGTCTCATGGGACGAATGCCCGTCAACACTAGGCTCCTGGACCGGAGTCCCCATAGCCTCCTCCGCAAACGGGTCGACCATAGTAGTCCTATGCTCGGGTGAATGAGCTGGTGGTGGTGGCGAGGACGGCTCAACAGTCCTCCTAGATCTTCCGCGGCCACCACCTCTCCCTGTACCCTTCCCCTTCTTCCCTACCCGACCAGCACGTCTCCCAGTGGGCAATGCCGCCGATGAAGAAGAACCCATGGGTGGTGTTGACACACTGTCTGCCAAGGCTCTACAGAGAGATAGGGGTGGAAGGGAAGTACCACCCCTCGTGCGGGGCGGCTGGGAAGAACCCGTCGAGCGCTCTGGACCAGCGCCCACCATCTTCCAACACCTGGTGACCTGCCATGATAAAGATTAAAAGAAATTAGTACAACATAAAAAAATTGAATAACTGACATGAATAATAATATGTACATGAAATATAAATATTAAAACATATATAATTTAAGTTGTGAATCTTACAAACTAATAATCATCATCAATAGATGCATCATCATCATCACTATCACGCATGTCTTCATGAATGACGTGCTCGTCGGGTTCAACGGCATGAAGTTGTGAAAGGCCTTTCTTTAATCGTTGAAACATTGACAGGTCATCTGCATCAGTAACCTCTATGAGTTCCAGGTCTTCTGGTTCCGGCTCAGGGGTGGAGTCGGATTCATTGTCGCTGTCTGCTTCCATGTTCTTGGGTGAAGCACGGCGGTTCTTGAAATGTTTCTTGGAAAGACGTGTTTCTTGGAAGAATTCTCCATCATATGTGTCTGGGTTAATGTGAGGTTCATAATCCTGTTCATTTGGGAGAGGTGGTCTGACATGTGGCGGCACTTCATAAACAACATACCAACCTTCCAGATTCTTATCCGTTTGGCATGCCTAGGGTAGATAGAAAACTTGGGTCACCTGTTGAGCCGTAATATAGACATTGGGAACATCTAAATGGGTGTTTGGATTGATTTCGACTAGTCCTATATGTTCATGAGTCCTTCTAGTCTCCTTCGGCTGGAACCAATAACATTTGAAGACTACGACGTTCGGTGGGTTTTCACCATAGAATTGAAGTTCACAAATTGCTTCAACTCTTCCATAATACTCGATAACACCTTCGCCGATAGCAGAGACACCACAATTTGTAGATTTCCGGTCAGGCATAGATAGCTCTTTGCCAAAGGTACGAAAGAGATACCCGTTGATGTTGTATTTCTCAAATGAACGGACCTTATAGTCAAAACCATTAGCGACTTGTCTCAATTCGACGTCCATAGACTCTGAATTAGCCTACAAGTTTAATACGAAACGATTGTTGCATTAGCCGCAAGTTAGACCAAGAAATGAAATGGTCCATTATTGATAATTACCGTTTGTTTGAACCAAGAGATGAAACCGGGATAGCCGCCTCCTGTCTTTGACAGAAGCTCATACTCTTCGACGGAATCATTTTCGATCACCGCTCCATCCGAGAATTTGGCGACGTAACAGCTGTTTGAAATATCCGGGAATAAGAGCAGCTCAAATGAATTAGAAGTTACGGGAAAATGTGCCAAGAACTCACTCGATGTACAGCCGCACTTCTGTTAGGTTGTTGAAGATATACAACGAAATGTTCCGCCATTCTTCGACATCCAACGTTATTGGTTTCGAAGCACCGGCTGGTGCGAGCTTCCCTTTGAATAGACTGAGGTTGGACCCACCTTTTTAGGGTCCGCATCATTGTGCCGAGGCTTCAGATTATGCAAATGATGATTTTTGGCTTCGTACTGTGCTGTCACAAAGTTTGCCACCTCCTCAGTAATGAATGCCTCAGCCATCGATGCTTCAATTCTACGATTATTTTTACATTTAGCTCGAAGGGTCTTCTGCATCCTCTCAGTTGCATAGCACCAACGATCTTGCACGGGCCCACCCAATCTTGCCTCGGTCGGTAGATGGAAAATCAAATGCTGCATTGGATTAAAGAAGCCCGGTGGAAAGATCTTCTCTAACTTGCACAACAACTCCGGTGCAAACTCCTCCATGTCTTCTACCACGCCAGGCGATAATTCTTTCGCACAAAGAACACGGAAGAAATAGCTTAGCTCCGCCAGCACTAGCCATTCATCCTCAGGAATAAAGCCATGTAACATCACCGACATTACTCGCTCTAGCCATATGTGCCAATCATGACTCTTGAGACCAAAGATTTTTAATTTTTCAAGACTCGGTCCCCTCTTTAGATTCGCTGCATACCCATCGGGGAACATCAAGTGCATTTTGACCCACAAGATAGTTTCCCTCATAGCTGGCCTTCCAAGATTGAACCAGGCCTTTGGCTTCGACCACTTCTGCTTTCCTTTGCCTTCTCGCATGTTTTGTAACGGTCTATGACATAGTGTCTCTTGATCGACTCTAGCCTTAGTATTATCCTTTGTCTTCCCATCTATGTCGAACAATGTACCAAAAATAGCCTCTCCGATATTCTTTTCAGTGTGCATCATGTCGATATTGTGTGGAAGAAGGAGGTCTTTGAAGTAAGGCAGATCCCAGAAGCATGGCTTGTGAGTCCAGGCGTGTTTTGAGTTATGCCCCTTGAAATACTCTGGATCGGGCTCGAGGGCGTTTAACTGATCCAGGATCTGTTGGCATGTCAACGCAGGTGGTGCCAAGTTTTTGACAACTTTACCTTTGGTAAACTTCTTCTTGTCTTTTCTGAACTGATGGTCAGGATCCAGGAACTGTCTATGCAAGTCAAAGCAAGAATACTTCCGACCCTCCTGCAACCAATGAAATTGAAGAGCTGCCTTGCATTGGGGGCACGAGAACCTTCCATGCACACACCATCCAGAGAATAGTGCATACGCGGACAAGTCATGGATAGAGTACATGTACCATACATGCATTTTGAACTTTTGTTTTCTAGCGGCATCGTATGTATTAACCCCATTATCCCAAGCGTCTTCCAATTCATCCTTAAACGGCTGCAGGTACACATTCATATTCTTCCCCGGATAATTGGGCCCTCGAATTATCAACGTCAGAAATATGTTCTTTCTTTGCATAATCTGTCCGGGGGGAGATTGAGTGGAATGACAAATACAGGCCAACAACTATATTTGGTTGCCGTCATGCTGAAGGGATTAAAACCATCCTGGCGATGCAAACTCGAGGATTCCTTGGATCTGCCGCTTTATCCTGATGCAATCCATCGAAATGTTTCCACGCTTCCCCATCCGATGTGTGTACCACCATCTTATTCCCATCCGCATCTACTTCGGTTCTTTTGCCCAATTTGTGCCAAGTCATCTGTCTGGCTGTCTCTTCGACCATGAAAAGACGTTGAAGTCTTGGTACGATTGGCATATACCAAAGAACACTAACTGCGATATTGGTCTGCCTCTTCTCACCCATACCGTTGTCTACCACAAGATACCTGCAAGACTCGCAATTGGGACAATAGTCCAAGTGTGCATACTCCTTACTAAATAAGACACATCCTTCCTCACATGCATCTATCTTCTCATAGGACATCTTAAGTACATGAAGTATTTTGTCCGACTGGTACAGGTTTGCAGGCATGACATGGCCTTTGGGTAGGAAGCGTCCAAATAGTGTCATCATCGCGTCGTAGCATTCTCTTCCCAAGTTGAACTGAGCCTTCAGAGCCATTACTTGTGCAATTGCATCCAGCTGACAGAGCTCAGTGTGCTCATGGAGAGGACGTTTTGAAGACTCCAACATTTCATAAAAGGCCTTTGTAGATTCCTCCATCTCATCTTCTGAATCCCGAGCATCATCAATGTCTTGCACCATGTCTTCGATCCCGGTACCATGCTCGTCCGTGCGACGACGGACCACCTCAGCTCTTGTGCATTGTATAGACTCACCATGAAATGTACACACCGTATAATTAGGCTTAAAACCCCTCCTCTGCAGGTGTTTAATCATTACAGCCTCTGTCGTCTTTTTATAGTTGTCGCATCCAGGACAGGGGAAATAGTTTCTTTCCTGGCCATCTGCGAATGCGGCTTTCACAAATTCCTTTGTTTTTACAAACCATTCTTTCGTCATCTCTTTCTGACTAGGGTGAACGGTATACATCCACGCACGATCACTCATCTTGCCTAGCTACTAAAGACAGAAGAAATATATTTATATATTTCTTAGCATTTATATTCATCGGTTAATCAGGTTCGCCATTTTTATTACGTCCATGAAACCTACACGCTAATAGGTAAAGATAGGTCCTAATCCCACCCGAGTATGTGTAGATTGGGTTCGTTTTCCCATGCTCTGCTCCGGATCCAACGCAAAATTTCGGCAGCACCTCCCCGCTGTTCTCCTGATACACGTCTCCGCAATAAACAGAGAGGATGTGCATCCGGAGAACAACAGGGAGGCACTGACGAAATTCCGCATCGGATCCAGAGCACAACATACAGGAAAACGAACCCTATCTACACATACTCAGGCTGTCCATGGATAATGTTGGACAATTCAAAAGGATGGCGGTTATAAATATGCAAAGACATGCATATTTATAGATGTCGCCCTTTCGAACGGGAGACACATACTGGTCACGCATACTGATAAATTAATTTAATTACCTAAATCTAGGAAGTTTCATCTGGAAACCGAGCCACAATAAATGAAGGGGCGAGGAGGAGATGAAATTTGTACTGACCCACGAATGCAGGGGCAGAGCTCGTACAATGCACGGGGAGGTCTTCGCACAGCAGACCTCACAGCAATGAGACAACTATCACATGTAAATCCACCCGATCAACACAAATATTCTAATTATGTCATTTTAGAGGAAAACAAGTTAAGAATATAATATTCATGAGCTAACCAAGGTTTTTATGCCATTTTGTAGCTAAATGGGCTAATTATCTCATTGTTGGGGAAAATAAGGTAAGGAGAATAAGATAGAGGAGAAGAAAGAGGAGGAGGAGGAGAAGAAGAAGAAATCAAGAAGAAGGAGAAGGAGGAGGAGGAGAAGAAGGAGAAGGAGGAGAAGGTATTCTTCTTCTCTTCTTCTTTTCTTCTTCTTTTCTTCTTCTCCTTATTATTTTTGTCTCCTCCTCCTCCTCCTCCTCTTCTTCTTCTTCTTCTTCTTCTTCTTCTTCTCCTCCTCCTCCTCCTCTTCTCCTCCTCCTTCTCTTCTTATTCTTCCTATTCTTTCTATTAAGCTAACTAACTAACTAACCAAGCTAACTAAACCTATCGCTAAACCTATATAGCACTAAACAACAAAAAAATAACAAAAACAGAATCTATCACTAAGTAACTAAAAAAGAATCTAGCTACCGCTAATTAACAAAACAAAATCTACCACTAAACTACCTACTAAATCTACTAATTAACTAACTAAACTACCACTAAAACTACTAATTAACTAACCTACCAACTAAACTATATATGCCACAAGAACTACAATAACAACAACAACTACAACAACTACAATAACAAGAACAACTACTACAACAACAATAAAAAATCATGCCGGTAGTTATAATCTAATTCCAAAAAACTAAATACCAAACAATAAAAAATCAACTTCTTCTTCTTTTTTTCTCTTCTTCTCCTTCTTATTTTTTCTTATTCTCTTCTTCTCTTCTTCTTTACTTCTTCTCCTTCTTATTTTCTTCTTCTCTTCTTCTTCTTCTTCTTCTTCTTCTTATTCTCCTTCTTATTCTTTTCTTCTTCTCTTCTTCTTCTTCTTCCCCTTCTTTTTCTTCTTCTCCTCCTCCTCCTCCTACTCTTATTCTCCTCTTCTCCACCTCCTCCTCCTCCTCTTCTTCTTCCTCCAAATAACTAAGTAACAAGGGGGTGGGGGTGGATGGGCTTACCGGCAGTGTCGGGGCTGCGGGGGGTTGTGGGGCTGCGGGGGCGGGGCTGCGGGGGCGGCACCAGGGGCACCAGCGGCGCCGGCGGTGGGGCTTCGGGGGCGGCACCAGGGATGCCGGGGGGTTGTGGGGCTTCGGGGGAGGCACCAGGGGCACCGGGGCGGCGCTGGGGGTGGCCGGGCAACGGTGGCGGCGGCGTTGGGCGTCGAGGGAGGAGAGAGAGAGTGGCCGTTTGAGAGAGAGAGGGCCGGGGTGGGGGCGAGACAACCGTTACTAGATTCAGGACCTTTGCCGTCTGCTGGCGGACGACAAAGGGGTCTATACTCTTTGTCGTCTGCCTCTGGCATCTTTGCCGTCATCCAACAGACGACAAAGAAGGGACTAGTTTGACCTAAGGTTCCCCTGGCCAGATGAGCTTCTTTGCCGTCTGCTGGCCCCTTCTTTGCCGTCTGCGGCAGACGACAAAGAGTTGACTGCTGGCAAAGACCTTCTTTGCCATCAGCCAATTCTTTGCCATCTGCTTTCTGGGAGCTGACGACAAAGACACTCTTTGCCATCAGCTAGCAGACGGCAAAGATTTGGCAGATGGCAAAAAACTGTTTTCTAGTAGTGAGAGGAGAAGTTGAGGGAGAGCTCTGTCAGCATGATGGCGTGGTGATGGTGGAGCTGCGTGGTACTCCGGCAAGGCTTCGCCAAGCGCTATGGAGGAGGAGGAGGAAGAGCAGGGCTGCGCCGAGGTAGGAAGAAAACTCGTGTGTTTGCAGCCCAAACCCTTGGGTATATATAGGAGGAAGACCAAGAGGAGGGCCGGCCACCCTAGTGTTTCCCCTAGGTAGTGCAGCGGCCAAGGAGGGGGCGACAGCCAGAGTTGAGCTGTCCTGCCTCCCAAGTTGGGAGGTGGCCTACCATCGTCCTAGGGTTCCGAGTCCTAGGTGCCCTTGTGCCTTGATCCGGCCGAGCCAGCTCACCTAGGTGACTGACTCCCACCTTATTTCAGCTCTTGTGGCCCTCCGGGGCTGGTGGCCCCTCCCGGTGGGCCTCCGACACCCTTTCCGTGGTCCCGGTACAATACCGATATACCCCGGAACCTTTCCGGTGACTGAAACTCGACTTCCTATATATGAATATTTACCTTCAGACCATTTTGGAGCTCCTCGTGATGTCCAGGATCTCATCCGGGACTCCGAACAACCTTCGGTAACCTTGCACTATTCCCATTACAACTCTAGCATCATCGAACCTTAAGTGTGTAGACCCTACGGCTTCGGGAACCATGCAGACATAACCAAGACACCTCTCCGATCAATAACCAACAATGGGATCTGTATACCCATGTAGGATCCCACATGTTCCATGATGATCTCATCAGATGAACCACGATGTCGGGGATTCAATCAATCCCGTATGTAATTCCCTTTGTCTATCGGTATGATACTTGCATGAGATTCAATCGTTGGTATCCCTATACCTTGTTCAATCTCATTACCGGCAAGTATATTTACTCGTTTCGTAACACATAATCCCGTGGCTAACTCCTTAGTCACATTGAGCTCATTACGATGGTGCACTACCGAGTGGGCCCAGAGATACCTCTTCATCACACAGAGCGACAAATCCCGGTCTCGATTCGTACCAACCCAACAGACACTTTCGGAGATACCTGTAGTGCACCTTTATAATCAGCCAGTTACATTGTGACGTTTGATACACCCAAAGCACTCCTATGGTATCCGGGAGTTGCACAATCTCATGGTCTAAGGAAATGATACTTGATATTATAAAAGCTTTAGTAGACGAACTACACGATCTTGTGCTATGCTTAGGATTGGGTCTTGTCCATCACATGATTCTCATAATGATGTAATCCCGTTATCAATGACATCCAATGTCCATGATCAAGAAACCATGACCATCTATTGATCAACGAGCTAGTCAACTAGAGGCTCACTAGGGACATGTTGTGGTCTATATATTCACACATGTATTACGGTTCCTGGTTAATTCATTTATAGCCATAATAATAGACAATTGCCATGAACAAGGAAATATAGTAATAACCACTTTATTATTGCCTCTAGGGCTTATTTACAACACATTACTCGTCCACGTACGAGAGACCGGTTGCATCGACAGACATGTAACTTTGTTGCATAAGATGGCTGGCGGGTGTTTGTCTCTCCCACCTTAGTTGAACCAGATTCGAAAAAGGCGGTCCTTGGAGAAGGTTAAATAGCAACTTGTGTATCACCATTGTGTTTTTGCGTAGGTAAGAAACGTTCTTACTAGATACCGATAGCAGCCACGTAAAACATGCAACAACAAATTGGAAGACGTCTAACTTGTTTTTGCAGGGTATGTTGTGATATGATATGGCCAAAGACATGATGATATATATATGATGTATGAGATGATCATGTTGTAGTAGTTAATATCGACTTGCATGTCGATGCTTACGGCAACCGGCAGGAGCCATATCATTAAGTGCTATGTAATGCTTTACTTTATCGCTAAACGGTAGCAATAGTCATAGAAGCATGGTTGGCAAGACAACCTTGATGGCAGCACGATGATGGATATCATGATGATGGAGATTGATGACCCACAAGTATAGGGGATCAATCGTAGTCCCTTAGATAAGTAAGAGCGTCGAACCCAACGAGGAGCAGAAGGCTCTGATAAACGGTTTTCAACAAGGTAATAACTGCAAGCACTGAAAGTAGCGGTAACAAGTGATGGTGTAGTGAGGTGAAACGTAGCAAGCAAAAAGTAACAAGTAAAAAGTAGTAGAAACGGTGTAGAAAAGTGGCCCAGTCCCTTTTGTAGCAAGGGACAAGCCTGAACAAAGTCTTATAAGAGGAAAAACGCTCCCGAGGACACACGGGAATTTCTGTCATGCTAGTTTCATCATGTTCATATGATTCGCGTTCGTTACTTTGATAGTTTGATATGTGGGTGGACCGGCGCTTGGGTACTGCCCTTACTTGGACAAGCATCACACTTATGATTAACCCCTCTCACAAGCATCCGCAACTACGAAAGAAGAATTAAGACAACATCTAACCATAGCATTAAACTAGTGGATCCAAATCAGCCCCTTACGAAGCAACGCATAGACTAGGGTTTAAGCTTCTGTCACTCTAGCAACCCATCACCTACTTACTACTCCCCAATGCCTTCCTCTAGGCCTAAATATGGTGAAGTGTTATGTAGTCGACGTTCACATAACACCACTAGAGGAAAAGACAACATACAACATATCAAAATACCGAACAAATACCAAATTCACATGACTATTATCAGCATGACTTATCCCATGTCCTCAGGAACAAAAGTAACTACTCACAAAGCATAATCATAATAATGATCAGAGGTGTAATGAGTAGCATCAAGGATCTGAACATAAACTCTTCCACCAAGTAATCTAACTAGCATCAACTACAAAGAGTAATCAACACTACTAGCAACCTTACAAGTACCAATCGGAGTCGCGAGAAGGAGATTGGTTACAAGAGATGAACTAGGGTTTGGAGAGGAGATGGTGCTGATGAAGATGTTGATGGAGATGACTCCCCTCCGACGAGAGGAGTGTTGGTGATGACGATTGAGACGATTTCCCCCTCCGGGAGGGAAGTTTCCCCGGCAGGATCGTCCTGCCGGAGCCCTAGATTGGTTCTGCTCAAGTTCCGCCTCGTGGCGGCAAAGAATCCACGAAAAAGCTCCACCCTGATTTTTTCTTGGACGAAACCCTTCATATAGCAAAAGAGGGGGGCTAGTGGGCCACGAGGGTGCCCACAAGCCATGTTGCCGCGGCTAGGGGGTAGGCCGTGGCAACCAAGCTTGTGGGCCCCTGGCAGCTCCCCTCTAACACTTCTTTCGCCCAGTATTATTTATATATTCCCAAAAAATTACACATTGATTTTCAAGGCATTTGGAGTTGCGCAGAATAGAGTACTCAGACTTGTTCCTTTTCCAGTCCAGAATTCCAGCTGCTGGTATTCTCCCTCTTCAAATAAACCTTGCAAAATAAGAGAGAAAAGGCATAAGTATGGTACCACAAAGTATAATAACAGTCCATAAAGCGATAAATATCAACATGAAAGCATGATGCAAAATGGACATATCAGAGATCATGGTGTCATGCCGGTGATTATGGAGATCATGTCGGTGCTTTGGATATGGAGATGAAAAGCACAAGTTCATGCCCATATCATGTCACTTATGATTTGCATGTGATGGTAATCCTTTTTTATGCACCTTATTTTTATTAGGATGGCGGTAGCATTGTAAGGTGATCCCTCACTAAAATTTCAAGATAAAATTGTGTTCTCCCCGAGTGTGCACCATTACGAAAGTTCGTTGTTTCAAAGCACCACGTGATGAATAGGTGTGATAGACTCTATGTTCACATACAATGGGTCCAAGACAGTTTTGCACATGCAGAACACTCGGTTAAACTTGACGAGCCTATCATGTACATACATGGCCTCGGAACACAAGAGACCGAAAAGGTCGAACATGAGTCATATAGTAGATATGATCAACATGGAGATGTTCACCATTGAAGCCACCTCATCTCACGTGATGATCAGACTTGGGTTGGTGAATTTGGATCATGTGTCACTCGAATGACTAGAGGGATTTCGATTTAGGTGGGAGTTTTTAAGCAATATGATTAACTAAAGTCATTATCTTGAACAATAGTCTAAGTAATCTTTGCCAAAAAAATTTGTAGATCAATGGCTCGCGCAGTAGCACCCCTGAATTTCAATGCGTTTCTAGGGAAAGCCAAGTTGAAAGATGATGGAAGTAACTTTCTAGACTGGGCCCATAAATCTGAGGATTATCCTCACGGTTTCCCAAATGGCTTATGTCCTTGATGCACCGCTTGGTGAGGCGCCCCCACTCCCGGCGACTGAAGACGTTATGGACGTCTGGCAGTCGCCTCTGGATGACTAATCAATAGTTCAATTGCAATTTTGTATAGCTTAGAATTGAGACTTCAAAGATGTTTTAAACGTCATGGAGCATATGAGATGTTCCAGGAGTTGAAGTTATTCTTTGAGAAGAATGCCTGGATTGAGAGGTATAAGACCTATGATAAGTTCTACGCTTGCAAGATGGAGTAGAACGGGTTTGTGAGTGAGCACATACTCAGAATGTCTGGGTATTCCAACCATGTGGATGAGTTGGGAATTGTTCTCCCGTGAGAGGCAATCACTAACAGAGTTCTCCAATCACCGCCACCTAGCTACAAAAGATTTGTGATGAACTGTAACATGCAAGGGATGAATAAATCAATTGTTGAGCTGTTTGCGATGCTGAAAGTTGCTGAGTCAGAAATTCAGAGGGAACATCAAGCGTCGATGGTCAATAAAACCACTAGTTTCAAGAAAAATGGCAAGGGCAAGAAGGGTAACTCCAATAAGAGTGGCAAAGCAGTTGCCCCTCCCGTGAAGAAACCCAAGGCTGGACCCAAGCCAGAAACTGAGTGCTTTCATTGCAAGGGGACTTGGCACTGGAAGCGGAACTGCCCCAAGTATGTGGCCGACAAGAAGGCAACTAACACCAAACAAGGTATATATGATCTACATGTTATTGATGTGTACCTTACCAACTTTTGTTGTAGTGCCTAGGTATTTGATATCGGTTCGGTTGCTCACATTTGCAACTCAAAACGGGAGCTACGAAATAGATGGAGGCTGGCAAAGGATGAAGTGATGATGCGCGTGGGAAATGGTTCCAAGGTTGATGTCATCGTCGTCGGCACACTTGCTCTTATTTTATCATCGGGATTAGTGATGAACCTGAATAATTGTTATTTCGTGCCTGCGTTAAGCATGAACATTATATTTGGATCTTGTTTAATGCGAGACGGATACTCATTTAAATCATAGAATAATGGTTATTCTATTTATATGAGTAATATCTTTTATGCTCATGCACCCAATGTGAGGGGTTTATTGTTATTGAATCTCGATGGCGAAGACACACATGTTCATAACATTGATGCCAAAAGTTATAGAGTTGATAATGATAGTACCACTTTCTTGTGGCACTGCCTCTTAGGTATTATTGGTGTAAAACGCATGAAGAAACTCCATGCTGGTGGACTTTTGGAGTCACTTGATTTTGAATCACTTTACACATGTGAACTATGCCTTATGGGCAAGATGACCAAAACTCCGTTCTCCGGAACAATGGAGCGAGCAAGTGACTTATTGGAAATCATACATACTGATGTGTGCGGTCCGATGAGCACTAAGGCGTGCGGTGGATATCGTTATTTTCCCGCCTTCACCCATGACTTGAGTAGATATGGTTATATTTACTTAATGGAACACAAATCTGAAACGTTTGAAAAGTTCAAGCAATTTCAAAGTGAAGTGGAGAATCATCGTAACAAGAATATCAAATTCCTACGATCATATCGAGGAGGAGAATATCTGAGTTATGAGTTTGGCACTCACCTAAGACAATGTGGAATTGTTTGACAATTGACACTGCCTAGAACACCACAACGTAATGGTGTGTCTGAACGTCGTAATCGAACCATATTAGATATGGTGCGTTCTATGATGTCTCTTGCCGATTTGACACTATTGTTTTGGGGTTATGCGTTAGAAACATCTGCATTCACTTTAAATAGGGCACCATCTAAATCCTTTGAGACAACGCCATATCAACTGTGGCTTGGCAAGAAACCAAAGTTCTCGTTTCTTAAAGTTTGGGGATGTGATGCTTATGTCAAAAAGCTTCAGCCTCAAAAGTTGGAACCCAAAGCGGAGAAATGCGTCTTCATAGGATACCCAAAAGAGACAGTTGGGTATGCCTTCAATCTCAGATCCGAAGGCAAAGTGTTTTTGCTAAAAACGGAACATTTCTTGGGAAAGAGTTTCTCTCGAAAGAATTGAGTGGGAGGAAGATAGAACTTGATGAGGTTGTAGAACCTTTACTTAAACCAGAGAGTAATGCAACATAGAAAGATGTTTGTGTGGGGCCTACATCAATTGAAGAGGAAGCCAACGATTATGATCATGAAGCTTCAGATCAAGTTGTTGTTGAACCTTGTAGGTCGACAAGGGAACGCACCGCTCCGGAGTGGTAAGGTAACCCTGTGTTAACAATCATGTTGTTGGACAACGATGAACCTACGAGCTATGGAGAAGCGATGGTGGGCCCGGATTCCAACAAATGGTTAGAGGCCATGAAATCCGAGATGGGATCCATGTATGAAAACAAAGTATGGACTTTGTAAGTATTACATGAAGGGAAAAAGGCCATTCAAAATAAATGGATCTTTAAGAAGAAGATGGACGCGGATGGTAATGTCACTGTCTATAAAGCTCTACTTGTGGCAAACAGTTTTTTCACAAGTTCAAGGAGTTGACTACGATGAGACTTTCTCACCCGTAGCGATTCTTAAGCCTGTCAAAATCATGTTAGCAACAAATGCATTTTTCGATTATGAAATTTGGCAGATGGATGTCAAAACAGCTTTCCTTAACGATTTCCTTAAGGAAGAGTCACATATGATGCAAACATAAGGTTTTGTCGATCCAGAGAATGCTGACAAAGTGTGCAAGCTTAACCAGTCCATTTATGGACTGGTGCAAGCATCTCGGAGTTGGAATCAACGCTTTGATGAGGTGATCAAAGCTTTCGGGTTTATGCAAGTTTATGTAGAAGCTTGTATTTATAAGAAAGTGATTGCAAAGTCTATGGTGTTTCTAATATTATATGTGGATGACATATTGCTGATTGGAAGCAATATAGAATTTTTGGGAAGCGTAAAGGATTATTTGAATAAGAGTTTTTCAATGAAGGACCTTCATGAAGCTGCTTACATATTAGGCATCAAGATCTATAGAGATAGATCACGACGCTTAATAGGACTTCAACAGAACACATACCTTGACAAAGTTTTGAAGAAGTTCAAAATGGATCAGTCCAAGAAAAGGTTCTTGCCTGTATTGCAAGGTGTGAAGTTGAGTAAGACTCAATGCCCAGTAACCGTAGAAGATAGAGAAAAGATGAGTGTCATCCCCTATGCTTCTACCATAGGATCTATCATGTATGCAATGATGTGCACAAGACCTGATGTCAGCCTTGCCATAAGTATGGAGGGAAGGTTTCAAAGTGATCCAGGAATGGAACACTGGACAACGGTCAAGAATATCCTGAAGTGCCTGAGAAGGACTAAGGAAATGTTTCTCGTTTATGGAGGTGATCAAGAGCTCGTCGTAAAGGGTTACTTTGATGCAAGCTTTGACACTGATCCAGATGAATCTAAGTCGCATACCGGATACGTATATATTCTCAGTGGGAGTGTGGTATGCTGGTGCAGTTCTAAGCAAAGCATGGTAGCTGATTCTACATGCGAAGCGGAGTGCATAGCTGCCCCGAAGGCGGCTAAAGAAGGTGTTTGGATGCATGAGTTCATGACAGATCTTGGAGTCATGCTAAGCGCACTGAAACCAATGACTTTGTTCTGTGACAACACTGGTGCCATTTCTCTAGCCAAGGAACCAAGGTTTTAAAAGAGGACCAGACACATAAAGCGACGCTTCAATTCCATCTGCAATTACATCAAGGAGGAGGACATAAATATTTGCAAAGTGCACACGGATCTGAACATTGCAACCCGTTGACTAAACCTCTTCCACGAGCGAAACGTGATCAACACCAGAACTGTATGGGTGTTAGATTCATTACAATGTAAATCACATGGTGATGTGAGCTAGATTATTGACTCTAGTGCAAATGGGAGATTGTTGGAAATATTACCTAGAGGCAATAATAATGTGGTTATTATTATATTTCCTTGTCCAAGTTAATCGTTTATTATCCATGTTAGAATTGTATTGATTGGAAACTCAAATACATGTGTGGATACATAGACAACACACTGTCCCCAGTAAGCCTCTAATGGACTAGCTCGTTGATCAAAGATGTTCAAGGTTTCCTGGCCATAGACACGATTTGTGATATGATAACGGGCTGACATCATTAGGATAATGATGTGATGGACAGGACCCAAACTATGAATGTAGCATATGATCGTGTTAGTTTATTATTATTGTTTTCTGCATATCAAGTATCTATTATTATGACCATGAGATCGTGCAACTCACTGACACTGGAGGAGTACCTTGTGTGTATCTAGGTGACTATAAAGGTGCTCTACAGGTATCTCCGAGGGTGTCTCTTAATTTGGCATGGATCAAGACCGGGATCTGTCACTTCGTGTGACGGAGAGGTATCTCAGGGCCCACTCGATAATACAACATCACAACAACCTTGAAAGCAATGTGATAAAGAGTTAGCCACATGATCTTGTATTACGAAACGAGTAAAGAAAGTTGCCGGTAACGAGATTGACCTAGGTATGGAGATACCGACGATCGAATCTCGGGCAAGTAACATACCGATAGACAAAGGGAATAGTATACGGGATTGATTGAATCCTTGGCATCATGGTACGCCCGATAAAGATCTTCGTAGAATATGTAGGAGACAATATGGACATCCAGGTCCCGCTATTGGTTATTGGTCGGAGAGTGTCTCGGTCATGTGTGCATAGTTCTCGAACCACATGGTCTACACATTTATGGTTCGGTGGCGATTTGGTATTAATGAGTTATGTATGGTAGTAACCGAAAATTGAGTCCCGTATGAGATCACAAACGTCATGAGGAGCTCCGGAATGGTTCGTAGGTAAAGATTTATATATGGGAAGTCATATTTTGGCTACCGGAAAAGTTTTGGGTTTTTCGAGTATTGTACCCGGAAGCTTTTAGAAGGTTCCAAAAACTTTCGGACAAGTCAGGAAGTCCACAAAGGGCTCCACCACATCCCAAGGGTTTGCATGGGCTTAGGAGAGACGGCATGGCTTTATTGGGCCAAGCACACAAGTCCCTCAAGGCCCATGTAGTTGGGAAAGGTGGAAAGTCCACCTTTGTATGGAAGGGAAGGAAGGGGACTAGGATTCCACCTCCTCCCCCCTTGGGTGCACCCTAGGGTTTGGAGGGGCTATTCGCCACACCCCTCCACCTATATATAGAGGGGAGGGGCTTCCCCAAGAGCACACATGAACCCCTTGGCGTCCTCTCTCTCCATAGTCGATTTCTCCTCTAATTTTTCTGGAAGTGCTTAGGCGAAGCCCTGCCGGGACAACACCACCACCACCAGCACCGTCAGGTTGTCGCGATGCCGGAGAATTCATCTACCACTCCTCCATCGCTTGCTGGATCAGGAGGTGGAGACGTCATCAAGCTCTACGTGTGCTTAACGCGGAGGTGCCGTCCCTTCGGCACTTGATCGGGAGTTCGCGGTTTGGATCGTGATAGGATCGCGAAGACATTCGACTACATCAACCGTGTTTCTTAATGCTTCCGTTAAGCGATCTACAAGGGTATGTAGCTACAATATCTCCTCTCATAGATGTCCATCTCCTAAATTGATCTTTGTTAGCGTAGGAATTTTTTTGTTGCCCATGCAATGTTCCCCAAGAGCACGTCAGTACCGCCTAGAGCGGTACTTCCGCTCATTAGTGCTCCTCAAAAACTGCTCGAGTGAGAAGACAACATTGAGCTAAAATTAAGCGGAAGTGAAGGGAGGCAATACCGCCAGAGCAGTACTACTGCTCCACTCAAAATGGACAAAGGAAGTGAAGACAACAGAGAGGAAATATAAGCGGAAGTGGGGCCGGAACTGGAGGGCGATAGTACAGATGGAGCGGTACTACCGCTCCTTGATACGTCCATTTTGCATCACGTTTTCCTACTGTTATCAATGTTGTTTTATTGAATAATAATGCTTTTTGGAGTAATTCTAATGCTTTTTTCTCTCATAATATGCAAGGTATACACAAAGGGGGAGAATTTTGGCAGCTGGAAATCTGGACCTGAAAAAGCTACGTCAGGCTACCTATTCTGCACAACTCCAAATGAGCTAAACTTTACGAGGAATTTTTATGGAATATTTGAGGAATATTGGAGCAAGTAAGTAACAGAGGGGGCCCACCAGGTGGGCACAACCCACCTGGGCGAGCCAGGGAGCCCAGGCACGCCCTGGTGGGTTGTGCTCACCCAGGCCCACCTCCGGTGCCCCTCTTCTTGTATATAAGTCATATTGACTTATAAAAAGGAGGAGAGGACTTTTGGGACGAAACGCCGCTGTCTCGAGGCGGAACATGGGCAGGAGCACTTTTTCCCTCCAGCGGAGCGATTCCGCCGGGGGAACTTCCCTCCCGGAGGGGGAAATCATCGTCATCATCATCACCAACAACTCTCCCATCTTGTGGAGGGCTATCTTCATCAACATCTTCAACAACACCAACTCATCTCAAACCCTAGTTCATCTCTTGTGTTCAATCTTTGTAACGGAACTATAGATTGGTGCTTGTGGGTGACTAGTAGTGTTGATTACATCTTGTAGTTGATTATTATATGGTTTATTTGGTGGAAGATTATATGTTCTGATCCATTATGCTATTTAATACCCCTCTCATCTTGAGCATGATTATCATTTGTGAGTTGTTACTTTTGTTCTTGAGGTCACGGTAGAAATCATGTTGCAAGTAATCATGTGAACTTGATATGTGTTTGATATTTTGATGATACGTATGTTGTGATTCCCTTAGTGGTGTCATGTGAACGTCGACTACATGACACTTCACCATATTTGGGCCTAAGGGAATACATTGTGGAGTAGTTATTAGATGATGGGTTGCGAGAGTGACACAAGCTTAAACCCTAGTTTATGCGCTATTCCGTAAGGGACCGATTGGATCCAAACGTTTAATGCTATGTTTAGAATTTATTCTTAATATTTTTCTCGTAGTTGTGGATGCTTGCGAGAGGGTTAATCATAAGTAGGAGGTTTTTTCAAGTAAGAACAACACCTAAGCACCAGTCGACCCACATACCAAATTATCAAAGTAGCGAACACAAATTAAGCCAACACGATGAAAGTGACTAGATGAAATTCCCATGTACCCTCAAGAACACTTTGCTTATCATAAGAGACCGTTTTGGCCTGTCCTTTGCCGCAAAAGGATTGGGCTACCTTGCTACGCTTTTGTTACTACTATCGTTACTTGCTCGTTACAAATTATCTTGCTATCAAACTACTCCGCTACTTCCAATTTTAGCACTTGCAGACATTACCTTGCTGAAAACCACTTGTCATTTCCTTCTGCTCCTCGTTGGGTTCGACACTCTTACTTATCTAAAAGGCTACAATTGAACCCATATACTTGTGGGTCCTCACTCTTCAGCATGATACTTTCACTTATATTACCTTGAGGACCTTAGGGGCAGAACAGAGATTTCCAAGTGCCGGGAACCAGATGGGGTGCAAATGTGTACGTGAATGTTCCTTCCAACCTTTCCAAATGTGCACATGGTATAGGCTATGCGATGATATTGGATCTTGGAACTGGAATCGGCTGAAATTGGAATTCCATCAAAAAAATTATCCTATGCATCTAGTTCATCGTGATCGGAATTATATATATAATTTTTGGCCGCGTGAAGGAGAAAGTAACGCTCTAGCTTGGGGGAGGCTTTCTCGTAATGATCAATCCATGATCGATACTTCTTGTAATAATCAATCCATGCTCGATACTTCTTGTACTGGTTCTTTATGGCTGCGTGAAGGAGAAATTATTATTCATAATTTTTATGCTCGGCTTTCTCGTAATGATCAATCCATGCTCGATACTTCTTGTACTGGTTCTTTTATGAAGAAGAGTATTGCATTCCGACAGGATGTTTTAGAAAGAATTAAATGCAACTCTGAAGATTGGAAACTTGACGAAGGTAAAGAGTGAGGTATTGAACCTAAGTTTGATTGTGTTAAATCTTTTATGAATACCAATGCTTTCCAAAAGTTTAGCACTAAATATGGACTTGACTATGAGATATTAGCTTCCTTTTGTGAATCTTTTGCTACTCATGTTGATCTCTGTAAGGAGAAGTGGTTTAAATATCACCCACCTATTAAAGAAGTAACTAAAGAACCGGTAAAAGCTAAAGAAGAAACTATCATTTACAACGTTGATCCAGTTGTTCCCACTACTTGTATTGAAAAACCACCTTTCCCTGTTAGGATGAAGGAACATACTAAAGCTTCAACTATGGTTAAGAAAAGTTATGTTAGAACACCCAAACCAGCTGAACAGATCAGAGTTGAACCTAGTGTTGCTATGATTAAAGATCTCTTGGTCGATAATATCGATGGGCATGTTATTTACTTCTGTGATGAAGCTTCTAGAATTGCCAAACCAGATAAAAAAGTTAAACATAGACCAGTTGTTGGCATGCATGTTGTCTCAGTTAAGATAGGAGATCATTGTTATTATGTGTTATGTGACCTAGGTGCTAGTGTGAGTGCTATTCCTTTTTCCTTATATGAAGAAATTTAGAATGAAATAGCACGTGCTGAAATAGAAGACATAGATGTTGCTATTAAACTTGCCAATAGAGATACTATATCACCAATTGGGTGTCGGGACCCCGATCCTAAGCCATAGGAATCTAGCCTGTAACACATCGCATCTCTTTGTGGTCTCACGCACGGTTAACTCCACGGCTGCAGCCTTACCTTAGCCGGGACCGTTTGCGTCTTTTGACTCACGTATGCGATAGTGTCGCTAGCAATCCAATGTCAAAGAACCCGGATTGACATGTCTAGTCATAAACCAAAGTGGCAGTACCGCACAAGGACAGGCATACATGACCCAACAAAGCAGGTGTCGGTCATCAGCGAATGTAGACGGGTCGTAGGAAGCTACAAGGACTCCATTACATCACGTGACATTTCCCCAAAGGGGACAGACACAACAGCTAAGAAGGACACATGCCGGTCAACCAATGTGTCCGGAGCAGTAGCGGACTACCAAGGCTCGTTGGATCACAAAGGGGCATTTCCTTGTAAGGAGTGCTACTAAAGTTCACGACTAGGTAATCGAACCCCATACATATCAAGTAAGACACACGTACGCATGGCATACCGATATGTATAGATACATCGATGGCATCACAACATAACCATAAACATACAAGCTTTATTTAAGAGGCTCGGAAGAGCCACACACATAATATTACACATTAGGGGTCTCACGACCCATAATAACAGTCATTCAGTTACAAGCCAGCGGAAGAGTTTTAAACTGTCTGGGTACAGACAGGGCAACTAGTAGGCACATGGCCTGACTATACTACAGAGCCGACGTAGGGCCAGATCGTAGCTGGGACACCAGCTACTCGTCGTCGTCGATGTCTACGAAGAACCCTCCATTAGGGTCATTAGCAACCTCTGCAACATTTATTAAGCAAACATGAGTACGAAGGTACTCAGCAAGACTTTAGGAGAACTAACTACTCATTCAAGGTATCAAAAGGTATTATGGGGTTTCATGCGGGAAGCCATCATTTGACTCGTGGCTAGACAACTTGCATTTTGAAATTAGTTTTGACAACTTGATTTCTCGCACACGAGTCCACTAACACCACAACAATACACTATCGTGGAATCATTCCGTCTCCATACGGAAATGCCGTCCACGACACTCACGCTTATCTTGACAATTTTATGAGTAGCCATTGAAATTATCTATGAACAACATATGTCTCCAAGTAGTCCATATCCGCGGACGCGGCTATTCGAATAGATCATAACCCTGCAGGGGTGTACTTCGTCACACACGCTCTCGCCACTTATCGCCATGTGCACGTCATGCACCTCGGCAACCTTCAAGCTGAAGCCCAGCGAGGGAGTCGGCCACGACCGTTAACCACACTAGTACCTAGTCCAGGTTTATCGCCTATCTGAGAGTAACCCGTACGGAAGTCCGGCCGAGGTTTCCGCCACGGCCTCAAACGATGTGCGCAGGGTTCCCAAGCCCACCATCCGGGTGCCACTTGGTACACCGTGCCACTGCCTACCGCATCACCGTCCACCTCTCAGGTCAGCACCATGCACGGCCTCCAGCATTACTATAAACACCAGAAACTACTTGCAACTCCTGGACCGAGTACTATGCGATTAATAGGCCGAGCGGGGTCATATTTCAGGGCCGAGCATGTGGTAGTATCTAGTCTTGGATTACATACACGGAACTCAGTTCCTAAGTACGGTTCGAATGAAACAACCCGCCATGTACTCCTACACAGCCTTTCACCGGTACCTTTACCAAATCAAGTTCAACACACAACCTTTGCTCACCGAACACATTCCACAATTCTGTTCATCTCCCAGATGACAGACCATACACAACTCTAAGCATAGCATGCATAGCAGGATAGGGCACATCATAGCTCAAGCAACTACCAGGTATGCTAGGTTGCAAGGTTTGGCTATTTACTGTGACAAGGTTAAGTCATGCAAAGGAAGTGGGTTCAACTATCGTGGCAAAAGGAGTTGAAGCATTTGATCTTAAATGCAATAATTAGGTGCAGGAGCAAGAACATGGGAGTTATCGGAATGATCAAAGGGGTTGCTTGCCTTGTTGCTCAGAGGAGGAACGATATCCGTCAGACGGATATTCGGTGGAATCCGGGGGTGCGGAGCCTACCGAAATAAATGGCAACATTCAACAACAATCATATGCACTCAAAATGATGCATGAGCATGGCATGAGAATGCAAGGTGATAAGTTATTATTTTCAACATGTATTAGGTTTAGAGTTGATTTGAATCACATTCGAATAGCAATTCAAACAGGGTATTCTCGGATACCGGTTCAATTGATTCGACCTGATGCTCAGATCAACTTGATGTTAACATGCATAAATGTCATGTTATGGTACTGATTTGTAATATCACATAAAGACTTTGGAATCGTGGAAACACTAGCACCCAAATCACACAAAGCATTGCATTCATAGTTTTTGATCTTGATTTTGATAGTAGGTTCCCACTCATCATGAAGTTTTCTGGGTATAGAGACTTCTAATACGAGTTTCTCTTCAAGAGCATCATAGCATCTACGATATGTGCGGTAAAGGCTTTGCTTTGGCTATAAGCACGTGGAGAGTTTGCAATGGATTGCATCAAGGAAATGCATTCAAACAAGGAGCAACTATCATAATTGAATTCCTTGAAATCCAAAGTGGGAGTTTCATTACTACACAATATTTTGATTTCTTCTACTCCACTCTCCACACCTTTATCATCAAGATAGGTGGACTCCGAATCATTGGGGCGTTTTTCAACCAAAGTGGATTCATATCCAGCCCCTTCATCAATAGGTTTGACACGCGAAAACAAAGATTGAAGAGGAGTCACACCAAGCACTTTAAGATCTTCATGATTTGAATCACTAGAACGCACCCTTTTAAACCATTCATGCCTAGCGCGAATTTGGCGGTTCTTTCTTTGCTCTCATTCATGGAGACACGCATAGATTTTAAAGTTTCATCCAAGTTAACCTTGGGAGGAGCACATCTAACTTTCAAAGCATCAATATCACAAGACATCCTATCAACGCTCTTAGCCAAATCATCTATCTTGAGTAGTTTTTCCTCTATGGACCCATTGAAAATCTTTTGAGAGTTGATGAACTCTTTGATATTACTCTCTAAATCAGAGGGTAATTTGTTATGATTTCCATAAGTGTTGTTGTAGGAATTGCCATAGTTGTTAGAGGAGTTACTAGGAAAAGGCCTAGGAACATAGTTTCCTCTAAAAGCATTGTTGTTGCCAAAATTGTTCCTACCAACAAAATTAACGTCCAAACTAGCGTTGCTACTCTCAATTAAGGAAGATAGTGACATGTCATTAGGATATAAAGGAGCATTTCTACTAGCAACCAAATTCATCAACTCGTCCATCTTAGCACTAAGCGAGTTAATTTATTCTATAGCATGTACCTTTTTGCTAGCAGGTGACCTTTCAGTGTGCCACTGAGAGTAGTTGGTCATGATACTGTCTAGGAGTTTTGTAGCTTCCCCTAACATGATTTCCATGAATGTTCCACCTGAGACAGAGTCCAAGATATTGCGAGAAGCAAAATTCAAACCAACATAAAAGATTTGTATAATCATCCACAAACTCAAGCCATGAGCGAGACAATTTCTAATCATTAACTTCATCCTCTCCCAAGATTGTGCAACGTGTTCATGATCAAGTTGCTTGAAATTCATGATATCGTTACGAAGAGAGATAATCTTGGCCGGCGGAAAATACTTGGATATGTAAGCATCTTTGCACTTATCCCAAGAATTAATACTATTTTTGGGCAAAGAAGAAAACCAAGTTTTTGCACGATCTCGCAACGAGAAAGGAAAAAGCTTCAACTTAACAACATCATTATCCACATCTCTTTTCTTTTGTATATCGCAAAGTTCCATGAAGGTATTGAGATGGGATGCGGCATCTTCACTAGGAAGGCTAGAAAATTGCTCTTTCATAACAAGATTCAGCAAGGCAGCGTTGATTTCATATGATTCCGCACTAGTGGCGGGAGCAATCGGAGTACAAATAAAATCATTATTATTAGTACTCGAGAAGTCACAAAGTTTGGTGTTTTCAGCCATGATGACTTCAACAAACAAACAAGAACACAGGCAAGCAAGAAAACTGGCAAAGGAAAACGGCAAAAGGCAAATGAAAACGGCAAAGGAGAAAGGCAAATGAAAACGGCAAATGTGAAGTGGGGAAGAGGAAAACGAGAGCCAACTGGCAAAAAAAGGTAAATGCAAGAGATGAGTTTGTGACACCTACTTGGATAGATCTTGACTTGATCTCTCCCCGGCAACGGTGCCAGAAATATTTCTCCTACGGCAACAAAAGACCTTCCCTGGCAACGGCGCCAGGAATCCTTCTGCTACGGGCTACGCCTATAGGGACTTCCTTGGCAAATATGCAAAGGATTCCCCCGCGGCCTTGGAGCCTTGCATTGGTGTTCCCTTGAAGAGGAAAGGGTGATGTAGCACAGCGGCGGTAAGTATTTCCCTCAGTTTGAGAACCAAGGTATCAATCCAGTAGGAGGATCGCGTCAAGTCACAAGTACCTGCACAAACACAAAGAGCTTGCAACCAACGATGTGAAGGGGTTGTCAATCCCTTGCAGATTGTTTGCAAAGTGAGAACTGAAAGCAAAAAGTAAACAAAGCAAAGTAAAAGTGAAAGTGGAGGCGATAGTTGTGAATAGACCCGGGGGCCGTAGTGTCCACTAGTGGTTTCTCTCATGAAAGCAAGTAGACGGTGGGTGAACGAATTACTGTCGAGCAATTGATAGAACCGCGCAAAGTCATGACGTTATCTATGGCAATGATCATATCTATAGGCATCACGTCCAAAACAAGTAGACCAATACTTTCTGCATCTACAACTATTACTCCACACGTCGACCGCAATCCAGCATGCATCTAGTGTATTAAGTTCATAAGAACAGAGTAACGCCTTAAGCAAGATGACATGATGTAGATGGACAATCTCAAATCTATGATGAAAGCCCATCTTGTTACCCTTGATGGCAACAACATGATGCGTGCCTTGCTGCCCCTTCTGTCACTGGGAAAGGTCACCGCACGGTATGAACCCAAAACCAAGCACTTCTCCCATTGCAAGAATCATAGATCTAGTTGGCCAAACAAAACCCAAAACTCAGAGAGACTTACATGGATATCAAATCATGCATATAAGAAATCAGCAAAGACTCAAATATAATTCATAGATAATCTGATCACAAATCCACAATTCATCGGATCTTGACAAACACACCGCCAAAGAGGATTACATCGGATAGATCTCCATGAAGATCATGGAGAACTTTGTATTGAAGATCCAAGAGAGAGAAGAAGCCATCTAGCTACGAACTACGGACCCGTAGGTCTGAAGTGGACTACTCACGAGTCATTGGAGAGGCAATGATGTTGATGTAGAAGCACTCCAACTCCAAAGTCCCCTCCGGCACGGCATCGGGAAGGGTCTCCACATGAGATCTCGCGGAAACGGAAGCTTGCGGCGGCGGAAAAGTGGTTTCGTGGAAGCCTTGATTTTTCTGGGATTTTAGGGAATATATAGGCCAAAGAGCTAGGGAAGGGGAGCGCCAGGGAGGCCACAAGCCTGGCCGCCGCGGGCCCCCCTGGTCGCGGCGTCAGGGCTTGTGGGCTCCGTGTGGGCCTCCTGCCTTAGCCCTCAAGTCCCCCGATCTTCTTCTGTTCTGGAAAAAATTATTTCGGGGATTTTATTCCGTCTTGACTCCGTTCCAAAATCAGATATGAAAAGAGTCAAAAACACAGAAAAAACAGGAACTAGCACTTGGCACTGAATTAATAAGTTAGTCCCAAAAAAGATATAAAAGGTATATAAAACATCCAAAGTTGACAAGATAACAACATGAAACCATAAAAAAATATTGATACATTTGAGACGTATCATGCCACCACTTCTACATTGCCATTGCATGATCATAAGATAGCTAGCATCATGTTTCCATTGATGTCTATGCCATGCTAGATCATTGTCACGGTACACTACCGAAGGCATCCCATATAGAGTCATCATTGCTCTAAGTTTTGAGTTGTAAGTGTGACAATCATCATTGATGGAGCATTGTCCCATGTGAGGAAATAAAAGAGGACAGCGAAGCCCATTTACAAAAAGAGGCCAAAGATGCCCACAAAAAAAAGAGGCCAAAGATCCCACCAAAAAAATGAGAGAAAAAGAGAGAAGGGACAATGCTACTATCTTTCCACACTTGTGCTTATTAAGCACCATGATCTTCATGATTGGGAGTCTCTCGTTTTGTCACCACCATATAGCTAGTGGGAAATTTTCATTATATAACTTGGCTTGTATATTCCAACGATGGGCTTCCTCAAAATTGTCTTAGGTCTTCGTGAGCAAGCAAGTTGGATGCACACCCACTAGTTTTCTTTAAGAGCTTTCACATACTCTTAGCCCTAGTGCATCATTTGTATGGCAATCCCTACTCATTCACATTGATATCTATTGATGAGCATCTCCATAGCTCATTGATATGCCAAGTCAATGTGACCATCTTCTCCTTGTTTGCCTTGCAACCTCCACCACACTCCATTCCAC
Source organism: Hordeum vulgare subsp. vulgare (assembly GCF_904849725.1). NCBI lineage: Eukaryota > Viridiplantae > Streptophyta > Magnoliopsida > Poales > Poaceae > Hordeum > Hordeum vulgare. The sequence continues at coordinate 319,252,349 of NC_058518.1, forward strand.
TTATAGTGCTAAAACCATGGCTCACGCTCATGTATTACGTGAGAGTTGAAAAGGTTTGACAAAGTAAAGGCGTGAAAATAATTACTTGGCCAATACCGAGGTTGTGCATGATTTAAATTCGTTGTGCGAGGATGATAGAGCATAGCCAGACTATATGATTTTGTTGGGATAACTTTCCTTTGGCCTTGTTATTTTGAAAGTTCATGATTACCTTGCTAGTTTGCTTGAAGTATTATTGTCTCCACATCAATAGCAAACTATTGTTTTGAATCTAATGGATCTGAACATTCATGTCACATAAGAGGAGTTACAAAGGACATCTATGCTAGGTAGCATGAAAGCATCAAAAAATCATTCTTTATCACTTCCCTACTCGAGGACGAGCAGGAGTTAAGCTTGGGGATGCTTGATACGTCTCAAACGTATTTATAATTTTTGATGGTTTCATGATGTTATCTTATCAACTTTGGATGTTTTATATACCTTTTATATCTTTTTTGGGACTAACTTATTAATTCAGTGCCAAGTGCCAGTTCTTGTTTTTCTGTGTTTTTGACTCTTTTCAGATCTGATTTTGGAACGGAGTCCAAACGGAATAAAATCCCCGAAATAATTTTTTCCAGAATAGAAGAAGATCGGGGGACTTGAGGGCCAAGGCAGGAGGCCCACACGGAGCCCACAAGCCCTGACGCCGCGACCAGGGGGGCCCGCGGCGGCCAGGCTTGTGGCCTCCCTGGCGCTCCCCTTCCCTAGCTCTTTGGCCTATATATTCCCTAAAATCCCAGAAAAAATCAAGGCTTCCACGAAACCACTTTTCCGCCGCCGCAAGCTTCCATTTCCGCGAGATCTCATCTGGAGACCCTTCCCGGTGCCGTGCCGGAGGGGACTTTGGAGTTGGAGTGCTTCTACATCAACATCATTGCCTCTCCATTGACTCGTGAGTAGTCCACTTCAGACCTACGGGTCCGTAGTTCGTAGCTAGGTGGCTTCTTCTCTCTCTTGGATCTTCAATACAAAGTTCTCCATGATCTTCATGGAGATCTATCCGATGAAATCCTCTTTGGCGGTGTGTTTGTCGAGATCCGATGAATTGTGGATTTGTGATCAGATTATCTATGAATTATATTTGAGTCTTTGCTGATTTCTTATATGCATGATTTGATATCCTTGTAAGTCTCTCCGAGTCTTGGGTTTTGTTTGGCCAACTAGATCTATGATTCTTGCAATGGGAGAGGTGCTTAGTTTTGGGTTCATAGCGTGCGGTGACCTTTCCCAGTGACAGAAGGGGCGGCAAGGCACGCATCGTGTTGTTGCCATCAAGGGTAACAAGATGGGCTTTCATCATAGATTTGAGATTGTCCATCTACATCATGTCATCTTGCTTAAGGTGTTACTTTGTTCTTATGAACTCAATACACTAGATGCATGCTGGATAGCGGTCGACGTGTGGAGTAATAGTAGTAGATGCAGAAAGTATCAGTCTACTTGTTTTGGACGTGATGCCTATATGTATGATCATTGCCATAGATAACGTCATGACTTTGCGCGGTTCTATTAATTACTCGACAGTAATTCCTTCACCCACCGTCTACTTGCTTTCATGAGAGAAGCCACTAGTGAACACTACGGCCCCCGGGTCTAATCACAATTATCATCTCAACTTTTACTTTTACTTTGCTTTGTTTACTTTTTGCTTTCAGTTCTCACTTTGCAAACAATCTATAAGGGATTGACAACCCCTTCATAGCGTTGGTTGCAAGCTCTTTGTGTTTGTGCAGGTACTTGTGACTTGACGCGATCCTCCTACTGGATTGATACCTTGGTTCTCAAACTAAGGGAAATACTTACCGCCGCTGTGCTACATCACCCTTTCCTCTTCAAGGGAACGCCAAGGCAAGGCTCCAAGGCCGCGGGGGAATCCTTTGCATATTTGCCAAGGAAATCCCTATAGGCGTAGCCAGCAGCATGCATCCTGATAATCCTTAAGAGGAGGCTGTTTGCCAGGAGGCTTTAGAGCAAATTTCTTCGCATATTTGGGAGTGACGAATCTGTATTCTTTCCAGTCCTTAGCCCATCGGCGTTCTATCATTTGAAGACTTATCTTCCTCTTGGGAATAGTCTCTTGCTCATCAGGAGTGCAGTATTCCAAGTATATATCCTCAGGGATATCTATGGCAGTGTTCTGCTCGAGCTTCTTGTCACCCTTTTGCTTTCTTTCATCTTCCATTTTCTTCAGCTGAGACTTTTGCTGAGGAAATTGAACTCTTGAGGATTCTGATGAAACTTGCAGATTTTCTTCAAGAAACACTGCAAATGAGTTAAGTTGATGAGAACCTAGAGATTCATTAGTTGACATGTTTGTACCTGTGAACAGAGTATAGTTGCGAGGAATTTGGAGAGGTCATATGCGTTCTCAGATTTGATGAAATGAAAAATTTAGAAAGTTGAGGAATTTGACCAGTGGATGAGGAATTCGTCTACACACATTGTTCTTGGGTTCCAGAGTTGTACAGATTCGAAAACTTGCACAGTTGAGGAATCTCGTGAAAATTTTAGATGCTTAGTGAAGTTCATCAATAGTTGAGGAATAAGCAGTGTTTGAGGAAAAAGAAACTGATGGATACTTGAGCAAAAACAGATTTCACATCTCTAAGGTAAAATAGTAGATCAAAAGAGCTGTAAAAATAGGGGTTTTATTTACCCGTACAGATGCTCTTCGGTGCGAGTCCAATGTGCCCTAACTCGGCAACAGAGGACAGCTACGGCGGCGGCGGACGAAGATGGTCCGGTTCCGGCGTGGTTTCGACGACGGAGAGGTCGAGGCAGTCAAGATTTTCCTCGCCGGCGTCGAGACTTCTAGCGGTGGTGCTAGGGCTTTTGAGCTTTGCTGTAGAGGAGGGCGATGGGACGAAGAAGATTTCACCGAAGGGAGATGGGACATATTTATAGCCAGATGGTAACTGTTGGCGCGAAAGTATTAGACCAAATAGCCCCTGTCTCAACGTCTCCGCAAGACACGTGTAGCCCACGACCGAAGCGGTGGAGATCGTGGAGATCGTGGTTATCCGAATGGGGAAAGTGGGGTTCACTTACCGTGTAACAAAAAGTATTTTTGAAGATTTGAGGATTTTGTTACAAAATCATCAGCTCACAAGGACGCGGTGAGGATTTTGAACAAAGTTTCAAGTAGAATGCATATGAAGAATTGAATAGATTGGGTGACAGTAGCATAGAGGGAAAGTAGAGTCCGAACACATTCACTTAGATGAAATATCAAATTGAAGAAATAGCTATAAGTGAATGATGTTGAGGACTTTGAAATCACAGTCTATCTAGGTAAATGAAAATCATCAAGTGTTTTTGAAGATTTTGATTAACTTTAGGATTTTGTGACAAAGCGTCATGATGATGAATTTCAGTTTTGAAGAAAAACAAGTTTGAGGAACAACTGTTTTGAAGAAAATCATCTTTTGAAGAAAGTCAGCTTTGAAGAAATTCAACTTGAGGAATTTCAAGTTGGGTGGTGGCGTGACCCACCATATAAGAATGTTGATTTTAGACGCCGCGTACAATTGTCGTAGGGCCGTGAGAATCAATTTCTTCGTTGATTTCCTCACACTAAGAGTGATATTCTTCATTGGTTGAAGAAAATATATTCATCCTGTGTTGCACATCTAAGTCATCAATTTTGCATAAGTGTTAGGATGTGTGCATGTTTTTACAAAACTTTTGAAGATTCTAAGATATTTAGCTCACACCGCAACTTGCAAAACCTTTTCTCATCCAAGGGCTTAGTGAAGATATCTGCCAGTTGATCGTTAGTCTTCACATGGTCGATGAGGATATTGCCCTTGAGGACATGGTCCCGAAGAAAATGATGACGAATCTGGATGTGCTTGGTCTTCGAGTGTTGTACTGGGTTGTATGCAATCTTGATTGCAGTCTCATTGTCGCAGTAGAGAGGCACATTCTTCATGTTGATGTCGTAGTCCTTGAGGGTTTGCTTCATCCATAGCAATTGAGCACAACATGAACCAGGAGCAGTGTACTCACCTTCGGAAGTGGAGAGTGAAACGCAGTTTTGCTTCTTTGAGGACCAGCAGACTAGTGATCTTTCAAGGAAATGACATGTGCCAGAGGTTGACTTGCGATCCACACAGTCACCATCATAGTCAGAATCAGAATATCCCACAAGATGAAGATTTGAGCCCTTGGGGTACCATAATCCTAGTGTTGGTGTGTGAGCTAAGTACTCAAGAATATGCTTCACCATCTTATGGTGTGATTCCTTCGGTTTTGCTTGAAAACGTGCACACATGCAAACACTAAGCATTATATCTGGCCTAGATGCACATAAATACAGTAAAGAGCCAATCATGGAGTGATATACCTGTTGATCGAATTCTTTACCATTTTCGTCAGTGCAGAGGTGGTCGTTGGCAGGCATTGGAGTCTTGGCACCTTTGCATTCATGCATGTCTAAATTCCTCAGAACATCCTTGAGGTATTTCTCCTGTGATATGAAGATTTCATTGCGTTGTTGACGAATTTGAAGACCTAAATAGAATTTCAGCTCCCCCATCATAGACATCTGATATTCTTCACTCATCATGTAAGCAAATTCATCACTGTAACGTTTGTTAGTACAGCAAAATATGATGTCATCGACATATATTTGGCACACAAATAGTTCATTATCATAGGATTTAGTGAAAAGAGTGGGATCGAGTGAACCAGGTTTGAAGCCTTTCTTCATGAGGAATTCCTTCAATGTATCATATCATGCCCGAGGGGCTTGCTTGAGACCATAGAGCGCCTTTTTGAGTCTGAAGACTTTGTCTAGATTCTTTGGATCCTCAAAACCTAGGGGCTGAGCAACATATACTTCTTCCTCAAGCTTACCATTGAGGAATGCACTTTTCACATCCATATGATATAAGATGATGTTATGATGATTAGCATAAGCAAGTAGTATTCGAATAGCTTCAATTCTAGCAACAGGTGCAAAAGTTTCATCGATATTTATTCCTTCAACCTGTGTGTAGCCTTGGACTACAAGTCATGCCTTATTCCTCACCACTTGACCATCCTCGTCTTGCTTGTTTCGGAAAATCCACTTGGTTCCGATGATATTGTGCTTGCGAGGATCTGGTCGTTTGACGAGCTCCCATACGTCATTCAGCTTGAATTGGAGAAGTTCGTCTTGCATGGCTTGGATCCACTTCGGTTCCATGAAAGCCTCAGCAACTTTTGAAGGTTCTCTGATAGACACAAAGGAGAAATGCCCACAAAAGTTAACTAAGTGTGAAGCTTTTGAGCTAGTGAGAGGACCTGGCGCGTTGATGTCATTGAGGATTTTGTCAAGTTCCACTTCATTTGCAATCCTCGGATGAGCTGGTTGAGGATTTCGTCTGGGCTAAGCAATTGGTTCTGGAGCAATTTCCTGAGGAGCATCTTCTTGATTTTCATCAGTGTTGGGAATGATTTCTTCATCAATTTCCTCAGTGGGAACAATGTCTTCAGTAGCTTTGAGCTTTATTGCTTCCTCAAGAGAGAGCTTATCTGGATCAAGAGGCAATTGCTCTCTTTGCGAGCCATTAGTTTCATCCAACCGCACATATACAGTCTCAACAACCTTGTTGTGATAGTTGTTGAAGACTCTATAGGTGTGCGAGTCCTTTCCATAACCGAGCATAAAACCCTCATGTGCCTTAGGTGCAAACTTTGAGCTATGATGAGGATCACTAATCCAACATTTTGCACCGAAGATTTTGAAATAACTTACATTGGGTTTCTTATCTGTGAGGAGTTCATATGAGGTTTTCTTGAGGAATTTGTGAAGATATGCCCTGTTGATGATATGGCATGCAGTGTTGATTGCTTCAGGCCAAAAGCGACGAGGAGTCTCATATTCCCCAAGCATGGTTCTTGCCATCTCAACCAGAGTCTTGTTCTTCCTTTCGACGACACCATTGTGTTGAGGAGTATAAGGAGCAGACAATTCGTGAGTAATACAAAGTTCATCAAGATAATTATCAAGACCAGTGTTTTGAACTCTGTTCCATTATCACTCCTGATGTGTTTGATCTTGATGCCGAAGTTCGTCGAGGCCCTTGAAGAAAACCGTTTGAACACTTCCTGCACTTCAGTTTTATATAAAATGATATGCACCCATGTATATCTCGAATAATCATCAACTTTGACAAAGCCATATAAAGATGATGCATTTGTTAGAGTGGCATAATGAGTAGGTCCAAATAGATCCATGTGAAGCAATTCAAATGGACGAGTAGTGGTCATGATAGTCTTCGAGGGGTGCTTGGATGTGGTAATTTTCCCAGACTCACAAGCACCGCAGAGGTGGTCCTTAAGGAATTTGACTTATTCGATCCCGATGACATGCTTCTTCTTCGCGAGCGTGTGCAAGTTCCTCATGCCTGCATGATCGAGTCTTCGATGCCACAACCACCCTTCTGAGGTTTTTGCTAGTAAGCAAGTGGCTGGTTGAGGACCTGTAGAGAAATCAACGATGTACAAATCCCCTCTTCTAACACCTTCGAAGACTTTGGATCTATCAGATTCCATGATGACAACACATCTATATATTCCAATGATAACAATCATATCAAGATCACAAAGCATTGAGACTGACATGAGGTTAAATCCAAGGGATTCAACACGCATCACTTTGTCCATGTGCTTATCCTTGGAAATAGCCACTTTGCCAAGTCCCAATACCTTGCTTTTACCTTTGTCGGCATATGTGATTTGCTTCAGGGGTGATGGAGTTAGTGGCATATTCATCAGCAAGTTTTTGTCACAAGTCATGTGATGTGTGCAGCCACTGTCAAGAACCCACTCAGTACTCTTGGGTTTGTCATCCTGCAGATGAATTAGTACAGCTTACCATCTCATATGCTTCAGACTTGAAGAATATGATATCAATTCCATGAGATGGGAATTTCATCATAAACATAATTATAAGGACGTGTGAAATATTTCTATTTCATCTATATTAGCTTGCGTCCTATCAAGCATTTTCCTCACGTCTCCATCAAATTCTTCAGATGATGATTTTCATCTGGAGACCTGACCTGCACAAGTGATTAGTTCAATTTCTTCACCACCCACATCTGAAGGGGTGGTAAAGCATTCATCATCCTGCGAGCACCATATGAGAAAGGGGGCATTGAAGCTAATGCAATTCTCTTAATTGTAGGGGGGTTAAAGTACTCAAATGAATATGCAGAAAACTTGTTTGAGGATTTATGAACATAATGATTTGAAGAATAACGCTCATCTTCATATTCCTTGTAATTTCCCTGCATGTTAGTAGCATTAGCACGGGTACGAGCATAGTTTTGACCAGTTGAGGATTTTGGTCCTCTTGAAGACTTTGGTCCTCCTGAGGAATTTGATCTGGGGTTCAAATTCTTCATAGGTGGTGTCATGAGGACATTCACCTGAAGATTTTCAAGGCAACTTTTGGGAACCCAGATTTTCCTCAAGGGAGGATCATTCCTGCAGTTAGTTCCAACATATCGAGCAAATACTTCACCAGATTGATTTTTGAACAGTTTATAGTTGGAGTCAAATGACTCATCTGAGGAATAGGATAATTCACATGAAAAGCTTGTTAGATTGGATGGATCAAAAGGAGGCCCAGTAGCAGCAACCCATGAGATTTTGGGATACTGCTCAGGTTTCCAATAAGATCCATCAGCATTCAATTTCCTCTCAAAGGAAATTCCTTCTTTCCTCGGGTTCTTGTTCAAGGTCTGCTTTTTGAGCACATCACAAAGGGTTTGGTGACCTTTGAGACTTTCGTATATGCATGTCACATACAATTCCTTCAGCCCTGCATTTTCATCAGTGACATTTGTGGATTCCTCAAGTGAGGAATTTGACACTACAGGAGCAGTTGAAGAATTTGTAGCAATTGAAGCATTTGATGATTCTGGTGAAGAATACGCAGTTTCATGTTCGATGCATTTAAGACATGGAGGAATGAATTCAGTTTGAGCAGCACTGATCTGTTGAGCTAGTAATGAATCATTTTCCATACGAAAATCATCATGAGAAATCCTCAGCTTCTCTAGATCAAGCTTTCTTTGAAGAAATTCATAGGAAAGTTTCTCATGATCGGTGAGGAGTGTAACATGACGATCTTGAAGATTATCAAATCTGGACTGAAGACTTTTCATATCTTTAGTGAGGATTTCGGTAAAATTCATTTCATCATTCAACAAATCATCGCTTCTATCTAGAAGTTTCTGAAGCTTTTCCATGGTAGTTTGTTGTTTAGTGGCAATGATAGCAAGTTTACTGTAACTCGGTTTTTATAATCATCAGATTCACAGTCACTTGAATCAGAGGAGGAAGCATCATTCGGTACCTTTGAACCTTTTGTCATGAAGCAATAGGTTGGAGCGAAGTCATGAGCATAGTCATCAGTGTGGATGGTGCTATCATTTTCTTCAAGGTTGAAGATTGACTTGGTGACGAATGTGGTTGCAAGTGCAAGGCTAGCGTGTGCAGATTCCGAGTCTTCATCAAAACCCTCCTTTTCATCACATTCCTCGGATTTGTAAGTGCATGTAGTGCCCCTTAGTGATTTTGGTGGTTTGAAGACTTATAGGTTAAGTATCTAATGTGTTCATGAGTGTACACACGATCTAAAAGTCGCTGAGTAGTTTGAAATATTTGATGAAGATCAACCCCTGAAAATGTATATCTTCGGTTGAAGTAATTGGTATGAAGCTGAAGAAATGAATCACGAAGAACTTGCGATGAAATTGATATTCCTCATGAAGATATTGAAATTGAGGAATTCGGTCTGTCCTGAAGAAAATCAATCTGAAGACTTTGAAGCATGAAGATTTATCCTTTTTGTGTCATTTTCTTCACACTTGAGTAATAGGAACACTGTACTGTTAAAGGGGGTCGAGGTAACACATTGGAATGAATTTCCTCATGATGCTCAACCCAAGCCTAATCCTACCAAAAGCCTTAAGTGAAGAATATGAGATACATGAGGACTCTCACAGTTGAGGGTCCCGACCGTTATCGATAGCCACGCCACATCATTGGTCTTATCCACACCAACGGTCACATTATTTAAGGGCATTAATGTCAAATCATGTCGGGATGCTCCCAAGCTATAAATAGCCGCCACACAACCATTAGTTGGTTGGCTGCTCCGCTAGAAACTGACACTTGTCATAAGAGCAACCCAAATTCCTCAGAGTCTTCGAGAGTAATTCATCGGTGAGGAAATACCCCAAACACCAAACCACAAACCGAAAACCAAGTGATTGAGCATCACTCAAGAAGTTGTTCCTGTGTGGGACTGAAGCCTTTTACCTTTGAGGACTGTGCATCCTCCAGACGGTTAGGCGTCATGGTCTAGACCAATCCAGCAGTCAATTGTGGATCGCCAGGTGACCAAGTTTGTGAGGGTTTGGAAGTCTGTCGTGAAGACTTACCACGAGTGTTGGGCGAGGACTGTGTGTTCTTAGCTCAAGGAGAATACGGTAGGGACTGTGTGTTCCGGGACTGTGTGTCCTTTGGTTTCAATATCAACCCGCTCCAAACCAGATGTACAACTGTCACAGCAGTTGGAATTGGGTCATCAACTACTGTCTTCACTATGAAACGGGTTCTATTTCCTCAACTCTTTATATTCCTCAGATTGTGTGTTGATGATTTTCACTGTCACTGTTTGAAGAATTTGTTGAAGACTTTCTCTGAAATTCCTCAACCCCAAATTCTTCACGCGAGTTAATCCTCATCTGTTTTCTGAGTGCCTGCATACTGTCTAAACTGTTTTCATATTCTTCATCCTGAAAAACTGTTGTAGTGATACTTTGCACTCCTATCCTTTGTTGTTTCCGCTGTAAGTTAGTCATTAGTGAGGAATTTCCTCAAAAGGAATTTCCTCAATGATGAAATTCTAAAAATCTCCTATTCACCCCCCTCTAGTCGATATAACGCACTTATAATTGGTATCAGAGCAAGGTACTCCCTTGTTCTGTGTGATTTTGGTTTAACCACCTGGAGTTTTAGTAATGTCGACTGCAAGCATGATTAAGGTCACTGCAACATATCCTACTTTCGAAGGAAAGGACTTTCCCTTCTGGAAGACCAAGATGCAGATGCATCTACAAGCTATTGACAACGATCTCTGGTATATTGTGGAACATGGTGTCCCTACCATCTGTGCTACTATCTCTACCGCTGACGTGAAGAAATTCAAGCAACTTGATTCGCAAGCAAAGAATATCATCTGTGGCCATCTGAGCAAAGGCCAGTATGGCAGAGTAAGTGCTTTGGGCTCAGCAAAACTTATCTGGGAAAGGCTGTCCAATGTGAATGAAGGAGTATCAACCCAGCGTGATTCTCGTGTTGATGTTCTTCGCAATCTCTTCAATCGCTTCAAGAGGGTTGACAATGAAATCTCCCAAGATACCTTTGATCGCCTCACTGACATATCAAATGAACTGCAAGCACTGGGATCTCGAGACATTACTACTGACGAAGTTGTGAAGAAACTGCTAAGATCCTTGGATTCTTCATTTTATACTTTAGTTCTCATGATTCAAGAAAGACTAGACTACAAGATGCTTGATCCAGCTGATATACTCGAAAGACTCAATACTCATGAATTCCAACAAGAAGAAAAGAGAGATCTATATGGACCAAGCTATTCTAGACCACGTGCATTGAAGGCCAAAGCAATTTCCTCATCTGAAGAAGAAGACTCAGATGGTAGCATTGGTGATCCTGAAGAATTTGGACAGGAGCTTGCAATGCTCGTGAGGAAATTCCAGAAGTTTACACGACGTGGCCAGTTCGGTAAATCTTCAAGAAGAGATATGGGGAAATCAGAATCTTCATCTGAGGACTACAAGAAAAGAACCTGCCACAAATGCAAGAAATGAGGTCACTACATTGCTGATTGTCCTCGTTGGGGAAAGGAATCAAAGAAGAAGAAATACAAGGATGAAAGTTCTGATGACTCGAAGGAAAAGAAGAAACCTTCAAAATCCTCATCTTCAAAGTCCTCATCGCACAAGAAGACCAGTTTCAGAAAGGCTCGGGCACTTATTGGCAAGGAAATGGACTCGGAGGCAGAATCCGAGGAATGTGATGAAGAGGAGGGTTCTGATGAAGACTCAAAATCTGCACAGGCTAGCCTTGCACTTGCAACCACATTTGTCAGCAAGTCAATCTTCAACCTTGAACAAAATGATAACACCATCCACACTGATGACTATGCTAATGACTTCGCTCCAACCTATTGCTTCATGGCAAAAGGTTCAAAGGTACCGAATGATGCTTCCTCCTCTGATTCAAGTGACTGTGAACCTGATGATTATAAAAAACCGAGTTACAGTAAACTTGCTATCATTGCCACTAAAGAACAAACTGCCCTGGAAAAGCTTCAGAAACTGCTAGATAGAAGTGATGATCTGTTGAATGATGAAATGAATCTTACCCAAATCCTCACTGAAGATATGAAAAGTCTTCAGTCCAGATTTGATAATCTTCAAGATCATCATGTTACACTCCTCGCTGATCATGAGAAACTTTCCTATGAATTTCTTCAAAGGAAGCTTGATCTTGAGAAGCTAAGGATTTCTCATGATGATCTTCGTATGGAAAATGATTCATTACTAGCTCAACAGATCAGTGATGCTCAAGCTGAATTCCTTCCTCCATGTCTTAAATGCATCGAACGTGAAACTGCTAATTCTTCACCAGAATCATCAAATGCTTCAATTGCTACAAATTCTTCAACTGCTCCTCTAGTGTCAAATTCCTCACTTGAGGAAAACACAAATGTCACTGATGAAAATGTAGGGCTGAAGGAATTGTATGTGACATGCATATACAAAAGTCTCAAAGGACATCAAACTCTTTGTGATGTGCTCAAAAAGCAGATCTTGAACAGGAACCCGAGGAAAGAAGGAATTGCTTTTAAGAGGTAATTGAATGCTGATGGATCTTATTGGAAACCTGAGCAGTATCCCAAAACCTCATGGGTTGCTACTACTGGGCCTCCTTTTGATCCATCCAATCTAACAGGCTTCTCATGTGAATTATCCTATTCCTCACATGAGTCATTTGACTCCAACTATAAACTGTTCAAAAATCAATCTGGTGAAGTATTTGCTCGATATGTTGGAACTAACTGCAGGAATGGCCCTCCCTTGAGGAAAATCTGGGTTCCCAAAAGTTGCCTTGAAAATCTTCAGGTGAATGTCCTCATGACACCACCTATGAAGAATTTGAACCCCAGATCAAATTCCTCAGGGGGACCAAAGTCTTCAAGAGGATCAAAATCCTCATCTGGTCAAAACTATGCTCGTACCCGTGCTAATGCTTCTAACATGCAGGGAAATTACAAGGAATATGAATATGAGTGTTATTCTTTAAATCATTATGTTCATAAATCCTCAAACAAGTTCTCTGCATATTCATATGAGTACTTTAACCCCCTAGTGTTAAGAGAAGTGCATTAGCTTCAATGCCCCCTTTCTCATATGGTGCTCGCAGGATGATGAATGCTTTACCACCTCTTCAGATGTGGGTGGTGAAGAAATTGAACTAATCACTTCTGCAGGTCAAGTCTCGAGATGAAAATCATCATCTGAAGAATTTGCTGGAGACCTGAGGAAAATGCTTGATGGGACGCAAGCTAATATTGATGAAATAGAAATATTTCACACGTCCTTATGATTCTGTTATGATGAAATTCCTATTTGATGAAATTGATATCATATTATTCAAGTCTGAAGCATATGAGATGGTAAGCTATACTAATTCATCTCCAGGATGACAAACCCAAGAGTACTGAGTAGGTTCTTGATAGTGGCTGCACACACCACATGACTGGTGACAAAAGCTTGCTGATGAATATGCCACTAACTCCATCACCCGTGAAACAAATCACATATGCTGACAAAGGTAAAAGCAAGGTATTGGGACTTGGCAAAGTGGCTTTTTCCAAGGATAGGCACATGGACAAAGTAATGCTTGTTGAATCCCTTGGATTTAACCTCATGTGAGTCTCAATGCTTTGTGATCTTGATATGATTGTTATCTTTGGAAGATATAGATGTGTTGTTATCATGGAATCTGACAGATACAAAGTCTTCGAAGGTGTTAGAAGAGGGGATTTGTACATTGTTGATTTATCTACATGTCCTCAACCAGCCACTTGCTTACTAGCAAAAACCTTAGAAGGGGGGTTGTGGCATCGAAGACTCGGTCAGGCACGCATGAGGAATTTGCACACGCTCGCGAAGAAGAAGCATGTCATCGGCATCGAATCAGTCAAATTCCTCAAGGACCATCTCTGCAGTGCTTGTGAGTCTGGGAAAATGACCAGATCCAAGCACCACTCGAAGACCATCATGACCACTACTCGTCCATTTGAATTGCTTCACATGGATCTTTTTGGACATACTCATCATGCCACACTAACAAATGCAGCATCTTTATATGGTTTCGTCATAGTTGATGATTATTCCAGATATACATGGGTGCATATCATCTTATATAAAACTAAAGTGCAGGAAGTCTTCAAACGATTTTCTTCAAGGGCCTCGACGAACTTCGTCATCGAGATCAAATACATCAGGAGTGATAATCGAACAGAGTTCAAAAACACTGGTCTTGATAATTATCTTGATGAACTTGGTATTACTCACGAATTGTCTCCTCCTTATACTCCTCAATGGAATGGTGTCGTCGAAAGGAAGAACATGACTCTGGTTGAAATGGCAAGAATCATGCTTGAAGAATATCAGACTCCTCGTCGCTTTTGGCCTGAAGCAATCAACACTACATGCCATATCATCAACAGGGTATATCTTCACAAATTGCTCAAGAAAACCTCATATGAACTCCTCACATATAAGAAACCCAATGTAAGTTATTTCAAAGTCTTCGGTGCAAAATGTTGGATTAGAGATCCTCACCATAGCTCAAAGTTTGCACCTAAGGCACATGAGGGTTTTATCCTCGGTTATGGAAAGGACTCGCACACCTACAGAGTCTTCAACAACTATCACAACAAGGTTGTTGAGACTGTAGATGTGCGGTTCGATGAAACTAATGGCTCGCAAAGAGAGCAATTGCCTTCTGATCCAGATAAGTTGTCTCCTGAGGAAGCAATAAAGCTCAAAGCTACTGAAGACATTGTTAATGTTCCCAGTGAGGAAATTGATGAAGAAATCATTCCCAACACTGATGAAAATCAAGAAGATGCTCCTCAGGAAATTCCTCCAGAACCAATTCCTCAACCCAGACGAAATCCTCAACCAGCTCATCCGAGGATTGCAAATGAAGTGGAACTTGACAAAATCCTCAATGACATCAACGCGCCAGGTCCTCTCACTCGCTCAAAAGCTTCACACTTAGTTAACTTTTGTGGGCATTTCTCCTTTGTGTCTATCACATAACCTTCAAAAGTTGTTGAGGCTTTCATGGAACCGGAGTGGATCCAAGCCATGCAAGACGAACTTCTTCAATTCAAGCTGAATGACGTATGGGAGCTCGTCAAACGACCAGATCCTCACAAGCACAATATCATCGGAACCAACTGGATTTTCGGAAACAAGCAAGATGAGGATGGTCAAGTGGTGTGGAATAAGGCATGACTTGTAGCCCAAGGCTACACACAGGTTGAAGGAATAGATTTCGATGAAACTTTTGCACCTGTTGCTAGACTTGAAGCTATTCAAATACTACTTGCTTATTCTAATCATCATAACATCATCTTATATCAAATGGATGTGAAAAGTGCATTCCTCAATGGTAAGCTTGAGGAATAAGTATATGTTGCTCAGCCCCCAGGTTTTGAGGATCCAAAGAATCCAGACAAAGTCTTCAGACTCAAAAAGGCGCTCTATGGTCTCAAGCAAGCCCCTCGGGCATGGTATGATACATCGAAGGAATTCCTCATGAAGAAAGGCTTCAAACCTGGTTCACTCGATCCAACTCTTTTCACTAAATCCTATGATAGTGAACTATTTGTGTGCCAGATATATGTCGATGACATCATATTTGGCTGTACTCACAAACGTTATAGTGATGAATTTCCTTACATGATGACTGAAGAATATCAGATGTCTATGATGGGGGAGATGAAATTCTTCCTAGGTCTTCAAATTCGTCAACAACGCAATGGAATCTTCATATCACAGGAGAAATACCTCAAGGATGTTCTGAGGAAATTCGACATGCATGAATGCAAAGGTGCCAAGACTCCAATGCCTACCAACGGTCACCTCTGCACTGACGAAAATGGTAAAGAATTCGATCAGCAGGTATATCGCTCTATGATTGGCTCTTTACTGTATTTACGTGCATCTAGGCGAGATATAATGCTTAGTGTTTGCATATGTGCACGTTTTCAAGCAAAATAGAAGGAATCACACCATAAGACTGTGAAGCATATTCTTCGATACTTAGCTCACACACCAACACTAGGATTATGGTACCCCAAGGGCTCAAATCTTCATCTTGTGGGATATTCTGATTCTGACTATGCTGGTGACCGTGTGGATCGCAAGTCAACCTCTGGCACATATCATTTCCTCGGAAGATCACTAGTCTGCTGGTCCTCAAAGAAGCAGAACTGCGTTTCACTCTCCACTTCCCAAGTTGAGTACATTGCTGCTGGTTCATGTTGTGCTCAATTGCTATGGATGAAGCAAACCCTCAAGGACTACGGCATCAACATGAAGAATGTGCCTCTCTACTGCGACAATGAGAGTGCAATCAAGATTGCATACAACCCAGTACAACACTCGAAGACCAAGCACATCCAGATTCGTCATCATTTTCTTCGGGACCATGTCCTCAAGGGCAATATCCTCATCGACCATGTGAAGACTGACGATCAACTCGCAGATATCTTCACTAAGCCCTTGGATGAGAAAAGGTTTTGCAAGTTGCGGTGTGAGCTAAATATCTTAGAATCTTCAAAAGTTTTGTAAAAACATGCACACATCCTAACACTCATGCAAAATTGATGACTTAGATGTGCAAGACATGATGAATCGATTTTCTTCAACTAATGAAGAATATCACTCTGAGTGTGATGAAATCAACGAAGAAATTGATTCTCAGGGCCCTACGACAATTGTACGTGGCGTCTGTAATCAACATTCTTATATGGTGGGTCACGCCACCATCCAACTTGAAATTCCTCAAGTTGAATTTCTTCAAAGCTGAATTTCTTCAAAAGTTGATTTTCTTCAAAACAGTTGTTTTTCAAAATCGTTTTTCTTCACAACTGAAATTCATCATCATGACACTTTGTCATAAAATCCTCAAGTTATTCAAAATCTTCAAAAACACTTGATGATTGTCGTTTATCTAGATAGACTATGATTTCAAAGTCCTCAACAGCATTCACTTATAGCTATTTCTTCAATTTGATATTTGATCTAAGTGAATGTGATCGGACCCTACTATCCCTCTATGCTACTCTCACCCAGTTTATTCAATTCTTCATATGCGTTCTACTTGAAACTTTGTTCAAAATTCTCACTGCGTCCTTGTCAACTGATGATTTTGTAACAAAATCCTCAAATCTTCAAAAATATTTTTTAAAGTAACTGAACCCCACTTTCCCCGTTCGGATAACCACGATCTCCACCGCTTCGGTCGTGGGCTAGACGTGCCATGCGGAGACGTAGAGACAGGGGCTATTTGGTCCGATATTTTCGCGCCAATAGTTACCGTCTGGCTATAAATATGTCCCCATCTCCCTTCGGTAAAATCTTCTTTGTCCCATCGCCCTCCTGCTACAGCAAAGCTCAAAAGCCCTAGCGCCACCGCTAGACGTCTCGACGCCGGCGAGGAAAAGCTTGACTGCCTCGACCTCTCCGTTGCCGAAACCACGCCGGAACCGGACCATCCTCGTCCGCCGCCGCCGTAGCTGTCCTCTGTTGCCGAGTTAGGGCGCATTGGACTCGCATTGAAGAGCATCTATTGCTACTCCCTTCTCCGTTCTTCGTGCGCGCCATCTAGGGTAAATAAAAACCCAATTTTTACAGCTCGTTTGATCTACTATTTTACCTTAGAGATGTGAAATATGTTTTTCCTCAAGTATCCATCAGTTTCTTATTCCTCAAACACTGCCTATCACTCAACTATTGATGAACTTCACTAAGCATCTAAGATTTTCATGAGATTCCTCAATTGTGCAAATTTTCGAATCTGTACAACTCTCGAACCCAAGAACAGTGTGCTTAGACGAATTCCTCAACCACTGGTCAAATTCCTCAACTTTCAAAAAAATTCATTTCATCAAATCTAAGAACGCATATGACCTCTCCAAATTCCTCGCAACTATACTTTGTTCACAGGTACAAACATGTCAGCTGGTGAATCTCTAGGTTCTCATCAACTTAACTCATTTGTAGCGTTTCCTGAAGAAAATCTGCAAGTTTCAGCGGAATCCTCAAGAGTTAAATTTCCTCAGCAAAAGCCTCAGCTGAAGAAAATGGAAGATGAAAGGAAGCAAAAGGGTGGCAAGAAACTCGAGCAGAACACTGTCATAGATATCCGTGAGGATATATACCTGAAATACTGCACTCCTAATGAGCAATAATCTATGCCCAAGAGGAAGATAAGGCTTCAAAAGATAGAACGCCGATGGGCTAAGGAGTGGAAAGAGTACAAATTCGTCACTCCTAAGTATGCGAAGAAATTCGCTCTAAAGCCTCCTGGCAAACGGCCTCCTCTTGAGGATTATCAGGATGCACACCCTCAAGCCTCAAGACAATTGATGACTATCATGAGGAAAAGTCAAAACACTTGTCAAAGCTTCAAAAGCAAGCAGAAGCTGCTGTGAGGAAGTTCAATGAAGATTCTGCTACTGCTGCAACTACAGCCACTTCCTCTGCAGCTGAGACTTCTGGTACAACCATTCCTCAAATGAAGTCTGTGCCACCAAAACCAAAGGCTTCAAAGCCTCAAGAGAAAATGCCTCAGAAAGCTGCACCAGCATCAGCACCACCAAAGGCTTCAAAGCCTGAACAGAAGCCAATAGTGAAGCAACTGCCCACTGTCTCCAGCTCCTCAGTCCCGTCTGCAACAAGCTCCGAGACAAAGTCTTCACCGACTCCCCTGAAGACTAAGGTGACTGCTGGGAGAGGAACAAGACCAAGCCCAAGCAAAATCATCAAGGTTCCTTCTGCATCAGAAGGTAGTGATGAATTTGATGATGACACTCTGCAAGCCATCATCGGGAACAAGCAAGAGAGGGTAGCTCAAGCTTCTGGCAGCTCCATTCCTCTGGCCATGGACCCAAAAGTCCTCCTGGATTACATCAATATCTGGTATGAGGATCCCAACACTCCAATCGATGATTTGAAGCTTCCCCCAGGCATCAGCCACATGGTGACCACATTCGAGGCCAAGTGGAAGGAGCAGCAAGCCAAACAGGCTAAGGTTGCAAAGCTCAAAAGGGGGAAATTCCTCAGACAGAATCTCCTCAACCTCACGCCTGATGCACTTGTGTCAACACAGGCTGAATTGAAGACTTTGACTAACAAGTACACTAAGCTTTCTGATCATCAAAGTCTCAAAAACAACTTCATCAAATTTGCCATTGACACAGTTGATGATTACAACAAGAAGGCTGCCCCTCCAGTACCAACCCCTCAGCCTCTGATTGAGGAACCAACTGATGAAACTGCTCATGCTGAGGAAATCCCTCAAGAAAGTCGTGCTGATGAACCAGCTATTGAGGAAATTGCCAAGGAAAATCCAGCTGATGATTCTGCTACAGCTGGTGAAACTGCTCCAGCTGCTTCTAAGCCAGCTGATGACTCTGCTCCAGCTGGTGCTTCTAAGCCAGCTGATGACTCTGCTCCAGCTGATGACTCTGCTCCAGCTGATGAAACTGCTTCAGCTGAGAAAACGCCTTCACCAAAAGCTTCAAAGGTGAAGAAAATGACTCCGTCTGCATCAGATGTGAAGAAGACCAAGGCTGCTGAAAAGGAAGACAAGAAAAGAAAAGCTTCATCAGCAGAAGAATCAACTGAGGCCAAGCGCCTCAAAGTTCTTGAAGAAAATGCATCGCTGGATCTTGTGCCTCTCAACGTTGCTCCATCATATGAGATGACTCCCTTCAAAAGCGAAGACAAGGAGCACGGGGAAGATGAGGAAATGAAGAATGTTGAATCTGAGGAACACACTGATGAGGAAATTCGCATTGATGACAGTCCTGAGACCTTCATTCCTCCTGAAGAAACTGCACAAGGATTAGCTGCACCAGCTGATGAATCTGGCTCCTCCACCAAGCAAGCTCCTCAAGCTGAGGAAAAAACAAAGTGAAAATCCTCAGCCTGATGAAATTCACAATCCTGAGCAAAATCCTCAAACCGAGGCTCAGGCTAACCCAATTCTTCCTCCTGAGCAAAACCCTCAAGCTGAGGCTCAGGATGAACCAATTCCTCCTCCAAAGCAAAACTCTCAACAGGAAGCTTCAGTTGAGGACATTCCTCAACCAGAGCATGCTCCTCAGCCTGAAGCACAAGCAGATGAAATTCCTCACCCTGCGGAACATACTGAGGACAATGCACCAGATCCAGAGAATGCCCTTGTCGTCCTCAACCCAGAATCTGCAATGATTGTCTCTCCTCAAGTCAAGCCGCAAAATCTTCAGCCAATGCAGCGTCAGCCATTCTCCAAGCGGCCAAAGTTTCAAAAGGAGTCCTTCTTTGAAGAACGCAGGTTCTTCTTCGGAGAAAATCCCTATGACAAGCCTCGCATCAGGCATCTGAAGTTTTGGACAAGGACACAACTCAACTACTATGCCTCTGTGTTGTGTGGAAGAAACAAGATTTTCCAGCACAGGCACATTCCTCACGTTGAGCTTGAAGAAATTCCATGCTTTGCTCCAGTCCTCAACGTCCTTTCAGAAGCAGGACTCCTCCCTATGTGCTCAGATATCTGTGATTGGAATAGTGAGCTCATTCTTCAATTCTATGCAACTCTGCACATCTCTGGAGATCCAACAGACATCAACACATGGGTGCTGGATTGGATGACGCAGAACACACACTTCAAGGCTCCTGCCAATGAGCTGCTGCGTGAACTGCCTGTGTCAATTCCCTCAGAGCAGGCAGTAAAGCTGTATGATGAACGTGAGCTGGAAAACAAGCTCATGGAAGTCCTCATGAAACCTTTGGCTAAGGGGCAACCACCAAGAACAACCTTCCTGGTCCATGAGCTGAAGTATGAACCCAGGACGGTTTACAAAATCCTCTGCAGCGTTCTTGCGCCAATCAAGGGCCATGATGATGAAGAAGACGTCGTAGGCATCATGAAGAATATCCTCTTCAACATCACACATGGCATTCTCATCAACATCCATGATTTCTTCTTGAGGACTCTGGCAGAAAATGCTATGGCCCCTTTTGACCACAAGATTTACGCTCCATGGATCATGAGATTCATCAGACGCAGGTCAGGCATCAACTATCACGCTGATTTCAACAACCATATCGGTTATATGCCTCCTCTAAGGGTCAACAAGAAGACTTTCGAGCCTGTTGAAGGAAAAGGCAATTATGTCATTGATGAAGGCAGTCGGCCCCTTGATGGCCAGTTCCGAGAGCCAGAGGCTTATTCCCCATGGGATGATACTGAAACCCATCCTCCAAGTCCTGTTGCTCCTAGGGTGATGAATACCAGAGAGCTTCTTCTCAGTCTTCACCAGAAGGTGGATCGGAATCACAAGTGGGTCAAACGCCAGTTCGGTGCCATTGTGAAAACCCTCAATGCAACGCAGAATGCTGTGAAGCTTAACCATCATTATCTTCATGAGGTTTTTGATCGCACCTGGGCCACATTAGCTCATTTGAAGACTCCAACAGAACTTGAAGAATTGGAGTTTGTGCAGGACTTCGACTGGTCGTGGCCACCAAAGAAGAAATTCAGGCCAATTCCAGTTCCACACCTTGAGGAGAGTTCATTTTCTTCATTCCGCACTGCTGAATCAGATGAAGATCAACAAGATACTGCCACCGGTCCAAGGAGGAAGTCTGCTCCGAAGAGTCCTCACGCGTCTTCCACAACTGCCAATAAGTGAAAGTCTTCATGGGCGTTAGTCCTCAATTTGTCCCTTTTTGTCACTCGATGACAAAGGGGGAGAAACTTGAGAGTTAGTCTTCACGCGGGATATTTTGGGGGCTTATAAACTTTATTTAAGTTACAAACTCTTGGCTCTTCTGAAGTGTTTTATGTAATGAGTTGTAACTTAAGCCCGATGGTACTCTGACGCTTTTGAACATTTTTCTTCGCATGCTTATTCCTCAAATTTTAATGCACGCATGCTCGAATTCGTCAGATACCATTTGTCATCATGCATCCTTAATTTCTTCATATTATATGTCGTATGTATGCATGATTTACAAGACTCAGGGGGAGATCTCCATGATATAAATCATCAATGTGCATTTGCTGTGAAAAGCAAAATCCTCAAGATGTGCACATCTTCACGGGGAGTCTCTCTGAATCTTGATTTCAAATTCCTCAAATGAGTATTTACACTTCATATTTTTATCCCTGTTGAAGACTTAACCTAATTGTCATCAACCATCAAAAAGGGGGAGATTGTAAGTGCATCTAGTGCCCCTTAGTGATTTTGGTGGTTTGAAGACTTATATGTTAAGTATCTAATGTGTTCATGAGTGTACACAGGATCTATAAATCGCTGAGAAGTTTGAAATATTTGATGAATATCGACCCCTAAAAATGTATATCTTCGGTTGAAGAAATTGGTATGAAGCTGAAGAAATGAATCGCGAACAACTTGCGATGAAATTGATATTCCTCATGAAGATATTGAAATTGAGGAGTTTGGTGTGTCTTGAAGAAAATCAATCTGAAGACTTTGAAGCATGAAGATTTATCATTTCTGTTTCAATTTCTTCACACTTGAGTAATAGGAACACCGTACTGTTAAAGGGGGTCGAGGTAACACATTGGAATGAATTTCCTTATGATGCTCAACCCAAGCCTAATCCTACCAAAAGCCTCAAGTGAGGAATATGAGAGACATGAGGACTCTCACAGTTGAGGGTCCCGGCCATTATCGGTAGCCACGCCACATAATTGGTCTTATCCACACCAACGGTCACATTATTTAAGGGCATTAATGTCAAATCATGTCGGGATGCTCCCAAGCTATAAATAGTCGCCCCCACAACCATTAGCTGGTTGGCTGCTCCGTTAGAAACTCACACTTGTCATAAGAGCAACCCAAATTCCTTAGAGTCTTCGAGAGTAATTCATCAGTGAGGAAATACCCAAACACCAAACCACAAACCGAAAACCAAGTGATTGAGCATCACTCAAGAAGTTGTTCCTGTGTGGGACTGAAGCCTTTTACCTTTGAGGACTGTGCATCCTCCAGACGGTTAGGCTCATGGTCTAAAGCAATCCAGCAGTCAATTGTGGATCGCCAGGTGACCGAGTTTGTGAGGGTTTGGAAGTCTGCCCTGAAGACTTACCACGAGTGTTGGGCGAGGACTGTGTGTTCTTAGCTCAAGGAGAATACGGTAGGGACTGTGTTTCCTTTGGTTTCAATACCAAGCCGCTCCAAACCAGATGTACAACTGTCACAACAGTTGGAACTGGGTCATCAACTACTGTCTTCACTCTGAAACGGGTTCTATTTTCTCAACTCTTTATATTCCTCAGATTGTGTGTTGATGATTTTCACTGTCACTGTTTGAAGAATTTGCTGAAGACTTTCTCTGAAATTCCGCAACCCCAAATTCTTCACGCGAGTTAATCCTCATGTGTTTTCTGAGTGCCTGCATACTGTGCAAACTATTTTCATATTCTTCATCCTGAAAAACTGTTGTAGTGATACTTTGCACTCCTGATCCTTTGATGTTTCCGCTGTAAGTTAGTCATCAATGAGGAATTTCCTCAAAAGGAATTTCCTCAGTGATGAAATTCTAAAAATCTCCTATTTACCCCCCTCTAGTCGATATAACGCGCTTACATGATTCTGCCTCGGAGTCCATTTCCTTGCAATAAGTGCCCGAGCCTTTGTGAAACTAGTCTTCTTGTGCGATGAGGACTTTGAAGATGAGGATTTTGAAGGTTTCTTCTTTTTCTTCGAGCCATCAGAACGTTCATCCTTGTATTTCTTCTTCTTTGATTCCTTTACCCAATGAGGACAATCAACAATGTAGTGACCTGATTTCTTGCATTTGTGGCAGGTTCTTTTCTTGTAGTCCTCACATGAAGATTCTGATTTCCTCATATCTCTTCTTGAAGATTTACCAAACTGGACACGTCGTGTAAACTTCTGGAATTTCCTCACGAGCATTGCAAGCTCCTGTCCAAATTCTTCAGGATCACCAATGCTACCATCCGAGTCTTCTTCTTTAGATGAGAAAATTGCTTTGGCCTTCAGTGCACATGGTCTAGAATAGCTTGGTCCATATAGATTTCTCTTTTCTTCTTGTTGGAATTCATGAGTATTGAGTCTTTCGAGTATATCAGCTGGATCAAGCATCTTGTAGTCTGGTCTCTCTTGAATCATCAGAACTAAAGTATCAAATGAAGAATCCAAAGATCTTAGTAGTTTCTTCACAACTTGGTGATCAGAAATTTCTCTAGCTCCCAGTGCTTGCAATTCATTTGATATGTCAGTGAGGCGATCAAAGGTATCTTGGCATCTTTCATTGTCAAGCCTCTTGAAGCGATTGAAGAGACTGCGAAGAACATCAACACGAGAATCACGCTGGGTTGACACTCCTTCATTAACTTTGGACAACCTTTCCCAAATAAGTTTCGCTGAGCCCAAAGCACTTACTCTGCCATACTGACCCTTGCTTAGATGGCCACAAATGATATTCTTCGCTTGAGAATCAAGTTGCTTGAATTTCTTCACATCAGCGGTAGAGACAGTAGCACTGACGATAGGGACGCCATGTTTCACAATATACCAGAGATCGTTGTCAATAGCTTGTAGATGCATCTGCATCTTGGTATTCCAGAAGGGAAAGTCCTTTCCTTCGAAAGTAGGACATGCTGCAGTAACCTTGATCATGCCTGCAGTCGACATAACTAAAACTCCAGGTGGTTAAACCAAAATCACACAAAACAAGGGAGTACCTTGCTCTGATACCAATTGAAAGTGCGTTATATCGACTAGAGGGGGGTGAATAGGAGATTTTTAGAATTTCATCACGAGAAAATTCCTTTTGAGAAATTCATCACTGATGACTAACTTGCAGCGGAAACAGCAAAGGATCAGAAGTGCAAAGTATCACTACAACAGTTTCTCAGGGTGAAGAATATGAAAAACAGTTTGCACAGTATGCAGGCATGGAGAAAACAGATGAGGATTAACTCGCATGAAGAATTTGGGGTTGAGGAATTTCGGAGAAATTCTTCAGCAAATTCTTCAAACAGTGACAATGAAAATCATCAACATACAATCTGAGGAATGTAAAGAGTTGAAGAGATAGAACCCGTTTCACAGTGAAGACGGTGGTTGATGACCCAGTTCCAACTGTTGTGACAGTTGTACATCTGGTTTGCAGCGGCTTGGTATTGAAACCAAAGGACACACAGTCTCGGGACACACAGTCACTATCGTATTCTCCTTGGGCTAAGAACACACAGTCCTCGCCCAACACTCGTGGTAAGTCTTTAGGGCAGACTTCCAAACCCTCACAAACTTGGTGACCCAACGATCCACAATTGGTTGCTGGATTGCTCTAGACCATGACGCCTAACCATCTGGAGGATGCACAGTCCTCAAAGGTAAAAGGCTTCAGTCCCACACAAGAACAACTTCTTCAGTGATGCTCAATCACTTGGTTTTCGATTTGTGGTTTGGTGTTTGGGGTATTTCCTCACTGATGAATTACTCTCGAAGACTGAGGAATTTGGGTTGCTCTTATGACAAGTGTCAGTTTCTAACGGAGCAGCCAACCAGCTAATGGTTGTGGGGGGGGGCTATTTATAGCGTGGGAGCATCCCAACATGATTTGACATTAATGCCCTTAAATAATATGACCGTTGGTGTGGATAAGACCAATGATGTGGCGCGACTTGTGGTAACAGTCGTGACCCTCAAATGTGAGAGTCCTCATGTCTCTCATATTGCTCACTTGAGGATTTTGGTAGAATTAGGCTTGGGGTTGAGCATCATGAGGAAATTCATTCCGACGTGTTACTTTGACCCCCTTTAACAGTATGGTGTTCCTATGACCCAAAAGTGAAGAAAATAAAACACACAGAATAAATCTTCATGCTTCAAAATCTTCAGCTTGTTTTTCTTCAGGACACACCGAATTCCTCATCTTCAATTTCTTAATGAGGAATATCAATTTCATCGCAATTCCTTCGCGATTCATTTCTTCAGCCAAAGATATACATTTTTAGGGGTCGATATTCATCGAATATTTCAAACTCCTCAGCGACTTATAGATCCCGTGTACACTTATGAACACATTAGATACTTAACCTATAAGTCTTCAAACCACCAAAATCACTAAGGGGCACTAGATGCACTTACAATCTTCATCGTCACCGGCGCCACACCATGCTCGCCATCATCATGATCTCCATCATCATGATCTCCACCATTGTGCCGCCATCGAGGTTGTCGTGCTATCTATGCTATTACTACTAAATCTACTACCTAGCAATATAGTAAATGCATCTACAAGCACAAACGTTAGTTTAAAGACAACCCTATGGCTCTTGCCAGTTGTCGTAGCATCGACGTGCAAAATGATATTTAACTATTACAACATAATCATCTCATGCATCCAATATATCACGTCATGTCTTTGGCCATATCACATCACATGCATACCCTGCAAAAACATGTTAGACGTCCTCTAATTTGTTGTTGCATGTTTTACGTGGCTGCTATGGGTATTTAGTATGATCGCATCTTACTTACGCAAAACCACAAAGGTGATATGCAAATTGCTATTTAACCTTATCCAAGGACCGCATCAGTCAAATCCAATTCAACTAAAGTTGAAGAAACAGACACCCGCCAGTCATCTTTATGCAACAAGTTGCATGTTAGTCGATGAAACCGGTTTCTCGTAAGCGTACGAGTAAGGTTGGTTCGGGCCGCTTCAATCCAACAATACCGCTGAATCAAGAAAAGACTAAGGAGGGCAACAAATTGAACATCAATGCCCACAAAATATTTTGTGTTCTACTCGAGATTTCATCTATGAATGAACCTAGCTCATGATGCCACTGTTGGAGAATGTTGCATGGGAAACAAAAAAATTCCTACGCACACGAAGACCTATCATGGTGATGATCATATACGAGAGAGAGAGCGGATCTACATACCCTTGTAGATCGCAAAGCGGGAAGCGTTAAGAAACGCGGTTGATGTAGTGGAACGTCTTCGCGATCTAGATCGCCGCCGTCCCATGATCCGTCCCGATCATGCACCGAACGGACGACACCTCCGCGTTCAGCACACGTACAACTCGATGAAGATCTCCGCCTTCTTGATCCAACAAGAGAGACGTGGAAGTAGATGAGTTCTCCGGCAGCGTGACAACGCGCCGGTGATGGTGGCGATCTATTCCTGCAGGGCTTCGCCTAAGCACCGCAGAAATCCGATCTAGAGGAGGAACTACAAACTAGAGGAGAGGGTTGCACGTGGCTAAAATTGTGTCTCAAAAACCCTAAAACCTCTAGTATATATATGAGGAAGGAGGGGCTAGCCTTGAGCACCAAGGTAACCCCCTTGGGCTCGGCCGAACCTAGAGAGGAGGAGTCCTCCTCCAATCCGTACTTGGAGTAGGACTCTTCCCCAACTTGTCCACCTCTTTTGGTTTTTTCCACTTTTACCTCATGGGCTTTCTTTGGTTGACTAGTCAACCCACTAAAAGCTATTGCGCCACCATCAAGTCCATGTGGCCCTCTTGGGGAGTGGTGGGCCCACCTAGTGGGCCCCCGGTACCCATTCGTCACTACCGGTAAAGTGCCTGCAATGCCCGAAATCCTTCCGGAATCCAAATACCAACTTTCTATATATCAATCTTTGTTTCCGGGCCATTCCGAGACTCCTCATGACGTCCGGGATCTCATCTGGGACTCCAAGCAAAACTTCGGTCACCAACACCTATAACTCAACTATACCGAAACGTCACCGAACCTTAAGTGTGCAGACCCTGCGGGTTCGAGAACTATGCAGACATGACCCGAGGCACTCTCCGGTCAATATCCAATAGCGGGACCTGGATGTCCATATTAGATCCTACATATTCTACGAAGATCTTATCGGTTGAACCTCTATGTCAATGATTCATATAACCCCGTATACCATTCCCTTTGTCCTTCGGTATGTTACTTGCCCAAGATTAGATCGTCGGTATCTCCATACCTATTTCAATCTCGTTACCGACAAGTCTCTTTACTCGTTCCGTAATACAAGATCCCGTGACTAACTCTTTAGCCACATTGCTTGCAAGGCTTATATGTGATGTTGTATTGCCGAGTGGGCCCCGAGATACCTTTCCGTCACACGAAGTGACAAATCCCAGTCTTGATCCATGCTAACTCAACGGACACCTTCGGAGATTCCTGTAGAGTACCTTTATAGTCACCCAGTAACGCTGCGACGTTTGATACACACAAGGCAATCCTTTGGTGTCAGTGAGTTACATGATCTCATGGTCATAGAAATGAATACTTGACATGCAGAAAACAATAACAACAAAATGACACGATCATATGCTACTTCATAGTTTGGGTCTTGTCCATCACATCATTCTCATAATGATGTGACCCCGTCATCAAGTGACAACACTTGTCTATGGCTAGGAAACTTTAACCATCCTTGATCAATAGGCTAGTCAACTAGAGACTCATTAGGGACACAATTTTGTCTATATATCCACACATGCATTTATGTTTCCATTCAATACAGTTATAACATGGATAATAAACGATTATCTTGAAACAGAAAATATAATAATAACTATTTTATTATTGCCTCTAGGGCATATTTCCAACAGCAACAATGGCGAGGATGAGCAATGTCGGAGACGTGACATAGCCTGAGGTAGTCGCCTTTTCTCAAACGTGGAGATTTGTTTGGCGGTCTTCAAGGGCGCTAGCCTTGCAGAGTTCTCCTTCGTAGTTCGTCACCAAAGTCGGGGTTGTGTTGTCTTGTCGCAGATGATCGAGTTATGACGCGAATCTTCATATGACTCTCCACGACATCTACGACATGGGATGGTACAACGATCTTCTTTGACAAAGTCAGAGTTGCTTGCTATAAGTTCAAGGATGGCAGAGATGTTAATGACGTCTTCTAGGGAAGAAGTGATGACGACCACACGTGCGTGCTATCTCGATGAGGTCCTCTTTGAAGAGTGTGCGGGATACCTTTTGGGCGTCGCTCGACGGATTGTAACGGCTTTCACCAGATATGTGTTAATTAAGTGGGCAATTATCTAAACGAGGCAAATCTTTTGTCTTCATAAAAAACAATATAGAAATAGAAAGAACATTATATCACAATGTGATGTCACCATGAATCCTCGTATCTCGTACAGAGTTGTAACAAACAAAAATACTTCATACATCCGTATCTTGACAAATCTAAAACAATAATCTTAAAACAAAGGTAATATGTATTAAATATAGTAACACACGACTTTCTACATTCATATCTAGATAAATCTAAAACAATAATTTTTAAACAAAGATAATATGTATTAATTATAGTAAGACACAACCTTGAAACAAAATCATAGACGTTAAATGTAAACAACTCAATTTAATCTTAATTCATCTGAAAATCTTTGAATTTAAAAGCCTCTAAAATCTATGTCGTGTCTTTGGGACAGTGAGGTTAGGACTTTTCATCCTGTGACAAGATTTCAATATCAAGTACTTCCGAGAAAAATTGATGACTATGACTTTAGGGTGTTGATCCTTAAGGGCACATCAACGAAGTCTTTTCGGCTGTCATCGATAAAGTCAAGTCGGCTTTGATAGGGGAGGACCATAGCGACGCATCGACGATTCGTTCTCGTAATGATAGTGGTATTGTGTTTAAGGTGTTTTGTATTTTCGATAATTTTTTAAAAGATATTCTTTTATAATAGATCTAGATCTTTTTATGAAAATATAAAGCCTCCAAGAAAATATGCAGCACCCCCCTGAGACACATGAAAATATCCGCCTCCTCCCGAGGTCTACATTTCGAAACCGAGCGCTTCTGGATCGGATCCACCGCGTCCAAAGCCCAAAAGCGAAACCCACGCCCTCCGAAAGGGGCAAACCGTCGGAACCCTAGATCCCTCGCGCCTGGTCGCCCCCAGCTCCAAAACCCTAGATCCCGCCATGCACCACCCGAGGGCCCGGTACCCGCCCGGCTACGACTACGGCGGCGGCGGCGGCGGTGGCCGCGGCGGTAACGGCGGCGGCGGTGGAGGTGGTGGCGGCGGGAACCAAAACTACTACAGCGGCCGAAACCCCCACCCCCAGCAACACGATTACCATCACCAGCAGCAGCAACACGCGCCGAGGAACTCGTTCCCGCAGCAGCAGCAGCAGCACGCGCAGAGGAACTCGTTCTCGCAGCAACAGCAGCAGCAGCAGCAGCAACAACAGCATCAGCAGTGGCTGCGGCGGGACCAGGCCGCGGCCCAGTCGTCAGGAGAGGGAGCGGCGAGGACGGTGGCGCGACTCGACGCGGTGGACACGAGGTACGGACCATTTACGCACAGCTTCCCCGTGGCCCTTCGCCAAACGCTGCTTATGGCCGATTGATAGGGTTTGTCTCGCCCGGATGCGATTTTCTTGTGGTCGCGGAAGTGGGTGTGGGGTGGGGGTGGGGGTGGGGTGTGGGAAGAGGAGCTATTTCATGATTAGTTCATGTCCTTGAGACAAGGCAGTGCTCTGCGTAAGTTGTATGGCTGCAACACGTGTGTACGCTGTTAACTGAATAAGCTGAATAAGCAACGACCCACTGGGTGTATGCAAGCTTCTTTGCTCTATTACGATTGATTGCTGGTGTTCCATACTTCTCTGCAGCATCATATTGATTCATTTGTTTGTCATGCCATATGGAACTGGCTTACCACTGCTCTGCCTTTAAGGGAATTAGTTGACATCTTTAATAAGATCTTCTTTTGGGTATTCCAGCTCTCAAGATTGGAAGGCACAGTTGAATATTCCAGCTCCAGATACTCGTTTTAGGACAGAGGTGAGCACTAACGACATCATGGATTCTCAGTCTCAGCAAGATTCGGCTAGAGGTGCTTAATGGCACCAATCTGCAGGTGTCATGTGTACTGATGTTTTATTCTGCAATATGTTTGGTGCTTTACTTAGGATGTTACTGCAACGAAAGGCAATGAGTTTGAAGATTATTTTTTGAAACGTGAGCTACTTATGGGAATATATGAGAAGGGATTTGAAAGACCATCTCCTATTCAAGAAGAAAGCATTCCTATTGCTCTAACTGGAAGTGATATTCTTGCAAGAGCGAAAAACGGCACTGGGAAGACCGCTGCATTTTGCATTCCAGCGCTTGAAAAGATTGACCCAGAGAAAAATGCCATACAAGGTGAACTTGCCACTTCTACTGTTTCATTTGTATGAGAAATCATCTAAGCCATACTGTTTCAATTTAACGTTAGCAGTACAATTGACAGTTGGTTGAAAGGTTATCCGAGATTCCCGGTTATGTTGATGTGATTTATAATGTGTATCCATCTTTTGCCACACGACCATTTTTATTACTAGCATTCGAGCCGATGCATTATTTATGCCAAAATGCACACTTCCTGTAGGGTGTTGATTGTATTTGTACTGCATTGATATTATTTTAATGGATCTACTGGTAGAAATTGCTAAGAGTATTAGGTATGGAGCTCAATTTTTTGGACATGCAAACTATTTGTGTTCTAGTGTTCTCCGACTGAAATATGAGATCAAACTATAAACTGTCATGCAACAACCATTTACCTTCTCAGCCGATCCCTTCCTCCTACTCAAAGCCTTCACTAAGAAATAATATGTTTGTGTGGTGCCAATTTGTGTTCACATCGTATTAAGACAATTGTTATGTTTCCATGTACTTTACTTCACGTACTGTTTGTTAACTCTCTTCTATCTATTGATTTCTTCTTTAGTTGTTATATTGGTACCTACAAGGGAACTAGCTCTGCAGACTTCACAAGTTTGCAAAGAGCTTGGGAAATACCTGAATATTGAAGTTATGGTTAGTACTGGAGGAACCAGCTTGAAGGATGACATTATGCGTTTGTACCAACCTGTTCATTTACTCGCCGGGACACCTGGCCGTATACTGGATCTTACCAAGAAGGGCATTTGTATGCTGAACGAATGTTCAATGCTCATCATGGATGAGGTATCATTAGAGAAACACACAACTCAGATTCTATTTTTGGTTTACATCATAGTAGTCAAGTCAAGTACTCCCTCCGTTCCTAAATATAAGTCTTTTTGGAGGTTTCACTAAAAAACTACATACGGATGTATATAGACATACTTTAGAGTATAGATTCACTTATTTTGCTCTGTATGTAGTCCCCTAGTGAAAACTCTAAAAAGACTTATATTTAGGAACGGAGGGAGTATATTAGTTTTGTTGGGCTGTTTATCTACAATTGATGTTGCTTCTTCTCACTTAATTGACCTCAAGTTGTGATACTTAGTCAAATTGATCTTAAGTCATGTTACTTTAGAGCCTAGCATTGTACTCCCTCCGTCCGAAAATACTTGTCCTAGAAATGGATATAATGGATGTATCTATAACTAAAATAAGTCTAGATACATTCATCTCTAGGACGAGTATTTCCGGACGGAGGGAGTATAATGTTAGTGCTGTACTGCTGTCTAGGAAAAAGTAAGAACTCTTTCATGTATCTTCTCTTATTTGCTCTGATGATGTACATGTTAGTTCCCTTTCTAATTTTGTGCTAAATCAAAATCACACACATTTACCATTCTGCTGGTCTAAATGTTGTCAAATACTGTAGTTTTTGTCTTTTTGGAGCAGTTGTGGTCTTTGTTTTTCTTATTTGCTGATTGATGTTTGGAACCCATGCTCACTTGTGTAAATCATTGCGTTTATATTTTTTAGATGGTTGGACCATGTACTATCACATTTCTAGTTACTTGTTTTTTTAAGAATTGTCTTGTACATATCTCTAGGAAAGTCATCAGTGAATGTGTTTCCAGTTGCTCATGAACATGTCTGATACTTCTCTTCCAAAAATATAATATGACTTCCTTTCATTGAAATGCAGGCAGACAAGCTGTTAGCTCCTGAGTTTCAGCCTTCTGTGGAGCAACTCATTCGTTACCTTCCAGCTAGTCGGCAACTATTGCTGTTTTCTGCAACCTTTCCTGTAACTGTCAAGGATTTTAAGCAGAAATACCTACCAAGACCTTATGTTATTAATCTGATGGATGAACTAACGCTGAAAGGAATTACACAATACTATGCCTTCGTAGAAGAAAGGCAAAAGGTTCATTGTCTGAACACGCTTTTTTCAAAGGTACATGTTACAAAAAACTTGTTATTTGTTGTTTTCTGTACATATTGAGACTGAAACATTCTCCTTTTTTTGTTCTCCACCAGCTTCAAATAAACCAGTCTATTATATTCTGCAACTCTGTTAATAGAGTTGAGCTACTGGCAAAGAAAATCACTGAGCTCGGCTATTCGTGCTTCTACATTCACGCTAAAATGTTGCAAGACCACCGAAACCGGGTTTTTCATGATTTCCGCAATGGCGCTTGCAGAAACCTTGTTTGCACAGGTTCTTCCCCACCTTTTGTCTTGATCAAAATTTCCACTATTTAGGAAATACTCTGAATCACCTGCTATCTTCTGGATTATTCTTCTATACCCTTTCTGATTTTTTCTTAGTTGTCTT
This sequence comes from Hordeum vulgare subsp. vulgare, assembly GCF_904849725.1. Lineage (NCBI taxonomy): Eukaryota > Viridiplantae > Streptophyta > Magnoliopsida > Poales > Poaceae > Hordeum > Hordeum vulgare. Next base: position 319,285,309 of record NC_058518.1, read on the forward strand.
CCTTTGAATCATTTACTTCCTCTTCACTTCGTAAGCATATGTGATTTCTTTATTATTATCTCTCACTACGGGTAAGTCGTAATCAGTAGGCCTCCAAAGCACGCCCTTGGTGAATTAAAGAAGTTCTGAACACATTAAAGTGAACTTGTAATTTGTTTTTGTCTTTCTTTGCACTAGAACTTGTAATTTGTCTTCTGTATCTTGGTGTTCAAGAATTTGGTCTTCTCTCGTAGTCTTGTTTGCACTACAAATCTTCTAAATAGGCCACCATATTATCCTCAGTTTACTAACTGGAGTGCTATTAATACTTTATGCATTTTATCTGAAATGTTCACTTGAGTTTGAAGATGGTTGGAAGGACTAGGTGGGATTATCTGATAGTAGTCATTGCTGAGTTGAACACATATCAAAGGAATACTTGAATAACTCGTTAGCCTGATTTATATATATAGAGTTAAAATGATCTTAGATCTTGTTCTGTACTGCTTCAGTCCTATGATTGTCGATACATATTAAATGCATCGCTATTTTGCACTCTATCTGTGGGAAATGCTACGAAGAACTTCTCTCAAGAAATTATATGATTGCAGATCTTTTTACCAGAGGAATTGACATTCAAGCTGTTAATGTTGTCATTAATTTTGACTTCCCCAAGACTGCTGAAACATATTTGCATAGGGTAAGTTGTTTATTTGCATCATGCCTGGTTTCAGCAGTAGTCTTATATGTTGGTTCACTCAGTTTTGCAGTGTAAAGATCTTTGATTGTTTCCTGAAGCAAATTGTTTCAATACATCTGTACCAGATCCAGTAGTCTTTCCTTTCTGCTTGGCTCATTTTCAATAATGCTTGCTTAACCTTAGCAGAACACTAGAAAGCTGGTCAGCCTCAATTCTTATGGATGCTGGGAATTCCTTCCATTCTTTGCACTTATAAACACACACGGTCTTTTTCTTGTAACAGTCATTTTTCTCTTAAAAATATGCTAAGCCCGTTGATAACCATCGAGGCATGAATCCTTGCATGCAGACATACGTTATATTGTTATTTAGTGTTTTTATAAAAAAAGTTTGTGATTTGAGTCATAAACTTGTAAATTATTATTATGTCATTCAAATTTATGTCAACTTTGGTTATTATGGTATATACTGAAACCATACTGAAATAATTTGGTATATACTGAATACGAACCGTATCTTAATTTGATACGTATTTACTGAAGTATTAATACCATACAAACCGAGAAACCGTATAAACCAAACCATGTAAACTGAATAAACCGAATGCACAGAGTGACACACACCACAGCCACCACAAACAGCCTTTTGGAAATTGCAGAGTCGTTTTACTGATGATACTGGCAAAGCATTGTATGGTTAATGCCAAAAACATGTCTAACAAGTATTTTCATGTCACTAATGCCTTATTTGCCAGGCTTTTCATTTATTTATTATTTGAACTAGTAGGATTAAGCAGTCTTGAGTTTGTAAACCAGTTGGCGTCCTTGTACTTTTTAATTTAATAACTTGATTCATCTAAAAGTTCAACTCCTTTTGACATTTTCCTAGGTTGGGCGTTCTGGAAGATTTGGACACCTTGGTTTGGCTGTGAACTTAATCACTTATGAGGACCGTTTCAACATGTAAGGATACTTTGCTAAACTGGCGTTTCGAAACAAAGAAAAGTTCTTCTCTAGTACTAGTCTACCAAGGTATCTGAACTGTTTGCTTTCTTCTGTTTGCAGGTATAGGATTGAGCAAGAACTCGGGACAGAAATAAAAACAATACCTCCACAGATTGACCTGGCGGAGTATTGCCAATGATCAGTTAACAGTTTTAGAAGCATATCTTTTATGAAAACATCACTAGGCAAATATACCAGATGTACATAGCACCTCATCAAGTAAGAATCCAATGCTAGAATGTTGCTTTTTAAAACTGCATACTTGCATAGTGACTGTCCTGGATGAGGACTGATTCCCATTTCATACACACAGGGTTTTATTTGGTGCCTTGGTGATGCATCCAAGCTTCTATTTCCATCAGTGGAGCGTGCCTTCTCTGCTGGTACCGGTGCTAATCATTTGACTGTGGAGATGCACCTGCTTTGAGATTCAGAACTGTTGTCAACCCAAACATTATTTCTTGCTGTATGCATCTGCCCAGGATTGCCTTACATTTGTTTTCTCGTTTCTTTTCTGGTTGTGTCATGTTGGGATTCTGTTGCTTGAGATTGTATCATCATATTGCGGCATTTTTATCATTTTACTTTGCTTTATTCTGTTCGCACAAATAGCTATATTTCCTGTACTTGATTCCTTGTTAATTTCGGTGGTTCTTTGTGTAGACCATTAACCTCAAGTATTTTCCTTGTATTCTCAATAGCCTTGTTATTTGTCTTGCCGGTGTTGCAGTTGTACATGCTTCTGTTTAATCGATTATTGCAAAATCACAATCAAAGCCAATGTTTAAAGTTGACAGACCCAGCGGCACTTCTGCCCATTCAAGCACTCCCTCCGTGCAGTACTATAAGATGTTCCAACTATTTTCTAAATTGGATGTATGTAGACAAATGTTGATGTGTTGGTTCACTCAGTAGTGTGAAGGGAGGAAGTAGGTGATAATGATTTAGCCGATCTTTTTTTGTAGGAGTTTAATCCGTGTGAGTTTAGCATCGAGCAATACTTTTCTATTGGATAAAACAAACTGGCCCAGCGAGAATTCTGATGGGCTGCCCCGGTTACATCAGACCGCCTGGAAAAATAGAAGAAAAAAATGTCTAACAACCGCGTTTTTAGTGTGTTTGTTTATTCATTTCAGTCTATATGTAAAACGCCTAATATTTGTTGTGAATGTTGGGAGTATTAAGTTAAGCCCATTTTGGAACAAGGTTTGTTGGGAAACAAATGACCAACTGTGGAACAAAGGATTATTGGGCGAACAAATGTAGGAAGAAACCTGGTAGCGTAGTAAAGTTTTCTCCAATGTTTAAAGAAATATACAAGCCTTCCGTCTCGCAATTTCTTATTTCTATATATTTGGAACCCTCTCCTTCCTAAGAGGTCTTCGTTGTAATTGGCTAACCTTCTCAGTTCAATTAAGGTTACTTTAAGATTAAGCATTTGTTCTCTTATTGCCTTGTAATTAAGGTTGCATTTGTTCCCTTACCGCCTTGTGTTATATCTACCCAATGTTCAGCACCAACCTCGTGTTAGATTCTTTTCATACCATGGAAATGTTAAAACCGCTCACTGTTTTCCAAGAAAATCAAACTTAGATACCAAAAACATATCCTAGGCACTTGGATTTGCGGTGTATTTGTGGTTCCCAAGTGTGGAAAGCGATATTAGAAGTTTTTTCCTTCTATTTTTTTTCATCACAGGACAAATTTTACACAACTACACTTCCCTTTAACAAATCATTTCCCCACGGTTTACTAGAGAGGTGATAGGAGGCTTCGATTATCTCCCCTCGATCCGCAGCTTGCCTTGCCCCCATTGCCCGCCGTGGCGGGAGGACGAGGGAACCATGAATTTGAGGCTGCAGTCCTGTCTTGCAGGGTCTTTGAGTTTTGTATCACATGTGAAGTTAGGGCAACGATGGCGATAGGAATATTGGTTCTTTTTGGCTTTACCAATGTCGATGCCCTTCCTTGGAGTGACAACACCGAGTCAGAGGATGGTGTCGATCGCCTGTCACTCGTTTGGCATGATTAGCGTTTATTCATGGCAGTGGCATCCTATGTAAGGGATGGTGTTGCAACAGGCGGTTTTCTCTAAAGTTCCATCTCCATCTGATGAAGTAGCCAAATACTCCTGTTCTTCGGCATAGCGAACTATCTAGTTTGTGTCCCCTCTTTTATGAAAGGGGACTCCTGATGTTTGTGTCCCCTCTTTTATCAGTTGGGATTATTTTTTTGACTCTGTTCTTCGGCATAGCGATCTATCTAGTTTGCAACCGCTGACTTCTTTTGTTCTACATCAATGAATTTGCAGTCACCAATGTATCTTGTTCTACATCAATGACTTCTAAGCCGCTACTTCTGTAAGCTTTGAGTTTCAACAAGATAAAGGTCTAGAAGTGGCAATGAGCTTTGCTAACTGTGCTCCACTGTTAGTTGCAGAAGGAAGACAATGTTGTTTTCTTCAATGACTTTCCTGTAATTATTTTATTCTTGTAAGGGCTATTTTTTTAATATATGGCGAGTGGTCTTTAAAAGAATAACTGCAGTTTAAATCCAAACTAATTCTACACCTTGTGAATAGAAAGAAAACTCAGTTGTAAATTATAACACATTTCTTGATTGCTTGCACGCATGTTGAAGTTAGGATATTTTTTCCTGAATTATACCATAAATGTCGGAGTTGTTCCTGGGATTCTCTCGAAGCCTAGTTGACTGCATGTGTGGAAGAACCGTCGTTCGCAATACAGAGAAGTGACCTGCCAGTTGAGATAGAGATGGATTCAATTGTTGCAGCGAAGTTGATCCATGCCAAGAAGGTTGATAGATCGGTCTACTCGTCGTTTATAATGAAGATTAGATATCTTATGTTTATTCGTGATTCTTATATTACTCATGCAAATCGTAGCCACGATAAAGTTAGCGATAGTATGGCCAAATTTGCTCGTGTAGAAGGCCGAATTATAACTTGGCTTGGCTCGGGACCTTCGGTGGTTATGGAGCTAGCTACGGTGGATTATATGAACTGATTCACTTGAGTAATACAAATTTTTGTTTGCAAAAAGTTTTTTTTCTTTTCTTTTGAAGAGCATCCAATGTTAAGTTGTACCCCACCCCTCGGAGCTCGCGAAAATGGGGAAGAGCTTCGAATAGGGATGGGAACTGGGTCCCATTTAATCTCATTTAAACTCATTTATTATCTAGTAGTTAATTTTCTTTTGTAAAAAATAAACTTTGAAGCTAGAAAAAGCTAAATATATGGGACTTGTGGCTGCCCCTCTGCCGCGCTGCCATTCAAACCCGACCAAAAAGCCCCCTCTCCCCTTCATCGGCCTCAGCACCGGACGCGAAGGAGACCGGCGTCGGTCGAGTCCGCCCTCTCCGGCCCACTGATGACAATCAATCTGCCCCTCTGACTAGTCGGCCCCACATCTGCCCGTGCCAAGCTTAACTGCGACCGCTGTCTTCAAGCCCACCCAAAATCAACGACACACACTCCCACTCCCACGCTCCCAAGCTGACACCTAGGTGCCGCGCCGCCGGGACCCCAGCCTCGCCGTCTCCGGCGGCGTGCTCCCAGATCCGACTCGCCGGTTTGTTTCCGTTCCGCGCGGAATCGCCTGACGGAGGCGGGAGGCCAGCGTCGTCCGCAGCTGAGTCGGGATGGGCGGCACCAGCACCAGCACCTTCGTCATCAGGTGGATCAACTTCCTCACCATGGTCAGTCAGCTTCCTTCCCCGCTCCCCTTTTCCTAGCTGCTTCCGACGACCGACCCGTTTCAAATTTTCCAGTGAAGAGCACTGTTGGATACTACGTAGATGGATTTGCCAGTTCTTGATTTGTTCCTGTTCCATCTAGTGTCTTTGCTCAGCGGTGTCCCTTTGTTGAGCTTGAGCTGTACTGCATCGTTATCCATTTATCCTAGTGCATTTATCGGTTCTTGACCATTCTTGACATCTTTCTTTTGGAGCTCTTTATATATATTTTAATGTTAAGTCATGCAGGTAGGGATTCACACATTATGATGCCCTTCATGCTCTTTGTTGAACAGATACTGGCGATACTTGTGGTGGGTTTTGGGTTCTGGATGAGCACCCACAATGACGAGTGCCGACGGTCACTCACGATCCCTGTCATGGCCCTTGGAGGAGTAATTTTTCTCATGTATGCGTCCATGGAGTTGTATTATATTATTCCCACTACGTTAGTATTCATGCTCCGAATTGACATGGTTCAGTGCCGATGCCGCAGATCGCTGGCGGGATTCGTGGGTGCTTGGAAGAACATTTCCTGCTTGCTTTGGACAGTATCCTTTTCGTGGCATCTGATGCGTAAACTTGCGGCGGCATGAGTGCTTCTGCTGCTCATGTTGGCTGCTGTCTTGCTACCCTTGGAGTTATCTGTTGCCTTGACATGTGGGTATCTAGTATCTAATCATGCTGTTCGTGGTCCTGGTGGCAATCATGGTCTTCACAGTGCTTGCGTAAGTTCCTGTCATTCATTTGGGATAGCACTAGCACAACCTTTCCAGTTGGTGGCAATCATTGTGTACTACTTATTTAATTTGAAAATTAGCTGCAGTGTGCACTGATTGGTTGATGGAATTAAATCCTATTACAAGTTCAGTGGTTAATCATCGATTGACTTCATAACTGACTTTAGTGGTTGCAAGTTGGGTTAACTCACCTTGCCATGTACTGTTTCAGGTTTATCATTACAAATACTGGAACTGGTCATGCTGTTGCTGGGTCCAAGTATGTATCTAAATATATGTTACTAATGTTTATACAACTAGATTATTAGCTCGAAGACATGTAGCTATGAAATAATATTACCGCACCACAAACACAAATTGTGCTGTGTTCAGTATCTATGGCATCTCATGCCTTCTCCACTTCCACTTTCCACTTTTTAATCCAAATACCAGTAATCAATGTGTAGGGCAAACATGTGGCAGACATGCATTACTTGTTGTTGTGACATCCTTGCATGCTTAGGAAAAATAGGTAGTGGGTCAAAACTATTTAGGAACAGAGGATGGTTGAAATGCTGAATTGACAAGTCGAAGTAATATATCACTATTTTTTCTTAAAAGTTGCACTATATAGCCGCGATGCAGTTTTGTTGATATACGGGCAGTCGGAAACAGTTTGCTACTGCCTGGTTGTCACTACATGAACTGTGAACATACATCACTATTTCTTTCTGTAACGAAACACATTGCATGCATATGGTTCTGTCATGTCATTTCTCATGTTCTGTACAGATATAAAGAGTATCGTCTTCAGGACTACAGCTCTTGGTTCGTCAAACAGGCAAGTCCCAACTCTTTGTTTGAAAATTTTGTTTCCTTAGTGCAATTAATTCACGATCATCTATCCTGGTATAACTCGATTTATTTATTTTAAATCAAGCTCAATGACACTGATAAATGGATTCATCTGAGAAGTTGCCTTGTGAAGTCGGATGATTGCAATAGCTTGTCGAAAAGATATAAGGTCTCTTCTCCTTTTCTACATATCCTGTTTTATCTGACGTGATGTTTCAAAGTTTCTCCCTTGGCAACCATCCTTTTGCAGTGATCTTAGTTATACCGTTCGATTTCATGTAGACTCTAAAACAATACAAGCTTGCTGATCTGACTCCCATTGAGTCTGGCTGTTGCCGCCCACCAGCGGAGTATGTCCCCTGTTATCTTCCAGTGTATTTTGAACATGCAGTTGCTCTCATCAGAGTTTGATATGGTTATCGTATCTTTCTGAACATTGTCAGGTGTGGATATCCAGCTTTGAATGCTTCCACTTTTGATTTGAGCTATCATCCGGTGAGCACAAACGTCGACTGCAAACTCTACAAAAATGATCGGTCCCTCAGGTGCTATGACTGTAATTCTTGCAAGTAAGCTGCCCCGTCTCCTATCCCACCTTCGAAATGCATAACCTTACTAGAATGTTCGTGCTTATGTGAAACTTTTGCTTCCAGAGCTGGGGTTGCGCAATACATGAAGACAGAGTGGCGGGTGGTTGCCATCTTCAATGTGGTATTGTTTGTTATTTTGGTAAGCTTCAAGTTCAACTGAAATATAGCGCCTATACTCTTTCTCAGCAATAAATTGCTCCATCTTTATCTGTTATCTTGGGTTTGTTTTCGACCAGTCATTCGTATACTTTGTTGGCTGCTGCGCACGTCGACATGCTGGGGGTAGCGATTCTAAAGTTCCTGGAAGATGACTGTACTTTGAACTTTGAAGTGAATCCTCTCTATGATTCACGTGTCACAGCGAGAGTTAACTTTGCCGTCCCTTGTAATAACATTGTTCATTCAAGTTCAGCTGATGAAATGGAGTGCCAAGGCTTCTGTTCCGTGGGTGATTTCTTTGTTCCACTAGCATTTTGAACATCTATGAAAAAGAACGTCCGACAATCTTCTGAAATACAGCCTGATGATCTGGCACAATGTGCGATACCAATATCTGACATATGTGAGTAAACTGGAATAACTTACCAATCCAAGCAATTGGCGTGCTTCTCGCGGTCAGGTTTTGGAGGGTACTTTTTTTTTAACAAAGTACAATGTAGATAGATGCCCACATACATGCACATACGCCCTACACCTATCTATGAATGCACACACATACATCCTACCCCTACGAGCATGTCTGAAATACCGAGCCAACAAATCTTAAGATTGTTGAAGTCATCTGAAATACTGAGCCAACAATATCTTAAGATTGTTGAAGTCACCACAGGCTCCTTCGTAGTCGATTTTTGGAGGGCAAGGACTGCACTCGTCGAGCTGTTAGTCAGGTTGTTAAAGCTTTGAATGATAGGGCTGGTAACATTTAACAAAAAGAAACATCTTTAGTTAATCATCCTAAAAGGGAAAAAAATGTTTAGTTGATTTGATTACAAAGGGAAAAATCATCTTTAGTTGATTTTATTGGGGTGCGCTGGCCCAGTAGTGCAATGCCAAGGCAACACGTAAGCGTCACAATAACAAGCTATTGTGGTGAACCCTAGGTATGGCCTCTAGGGGCGATCACCATCCTCGTCGGGCTTGAAGGGATGTCCAATATTCCCGCGCTTAAAAAACTAAATGCCCTGCTACTAGATTTTGCCATGTGAAGCATGAGCCATTCTTCGATCCAGCTTTTAGGATATATATCGTTATGAGGATAACATTTTGCATGTACAGTAAAACTTGAGCATATATGGATCTGGATTATTAGCGAGCCATCAGACTGTTAGAAGTATAATTGAGTTTAAGAAGTATAATTGGGTTTAAGTTAGAGATAAGGTGATAGAGATAGAATTAATTTAAAACCACATGTAATTTGTCTTGTACTCCAAGCCTCTATCACTTATGTGCTCCTATATATACCCCTACAAGGGTTAGATCAATACAATATACAACAAAACACAATATTCAGCTATCTACTCTTGCACATGGCATCAAAGCGGTTAGTCTCATGACGCCGATCCTAGGTTTCTTCATCACTTCCGCAGCACGCCGCCCCCGGGCAGATTAATCCTCTTTTCCGGAGGCGCGCACCCGATCGATCAAAGATTGGATCGGTTCCATTGTTTTAGATCAATTTCATAATTTCATCCCTTAGATTTCTTTTAGCCATCAATAAACCATCAACCCTCAAATCTGATGAGAAAATCGTGTGGAAATCCTCGTCCAGATCACTTCATGCCTCTTCCGCGGCTTCTACGGCGGCGACTCAAAGCGGTGCTACCTCGACACCAACAGAGACGGCTATACATGGAGCTCTTCTCGGCCACCAAGATCGACCATCAACCCTCATGCGGACCAGGCATGGCGAGCCTGGTGCGGAGGCGGATGCACATACACGCACAGCGACGCGGGCGTGGATGCCATCGTGCGAGCGCGATCCAGAACAGTGGCCGACGGCTCCACCAACATGCATGCGACCCGATCTACTCCCTCCGTTCCTAAATATAAGTCTTTGTAGAGATTTCACTAGTGGACCACATACGGATGTATATAGACATATTTTAAAGTATACATTCAATCATTTTGCTTCGTATGTAGACACATAATGAAATCGCTTAAAAGACTTATATTTAGGAACGGAGGGAGTACCATAGGTCCATCCAGCCATGCGTAGGTACACCCATGAAAAACAAGCTTGCATGCTAACATATCCATCCATGAATCATGCATCCACGTGGCCACCCAAATTAATCTCCTACGAGGAGATGCATGCAACAATACTTAGACTCCGACCAACACGTGTCGTGTATGTCCACATCCATTTCAACCGGCGAGACGGGAGCAGAGTGTTGGGTAACGTAGTATAAATTTAAAATTTTTCCTATGCATATTCAGATCTTTCTATGGAGAGACCAGCAACGAGAGATGGGTGAGTGCATCTTCATACCTTTGAAGATCGCTAAGCGGAAGCGTTGCTAGAACGCAGTTGATGGAGTCGTACTCGCGGCGATTCAGATCGTGGTGTGATTTCGATGTAGTGCCGAACCACGGCACCTCCGCGTTCAACACACGTGCAGCCCGGTAACGTCTCCCGCACCTTGATCCAGCAAGGAGGAGGGAGAGGTTGGGGAAGATCTCCGGCAGCACGACGGCGTGGTGACGATGGAGAGACGAGGTCTCCCGGCAGGGCTCCGCCAAGCACCGGCAGAGAAGAGGAGAAAGAGGAGCAGGGCTGCGCCGAGGGAGAGGGAAAACTGTGTCTCCAAAAGCTCAAAAGTGCCCACTATATATAGGAGGAGGGGGTGTGCCACCCCTAGGGTTCCCACCCTAGGTGGTGTGGCAACCAGGGCAAGGGGGAGGGGTGGCGCACCCCTAGGTGGGCCTAAGGCCCACCAGCGCCTAGGGTTTCCCCCCTCTCCACCTCCTGCGCCTTGTGCTGAGTGTGGGGGGCGCACCAGCCCACCTAGGGGCTGGTTCCCTCCCGCACTTGGCCCATCTAGCCTCCCGGGGTCGTTGCCCCCTTCCGGTGGTCCCCGTACGTTACCGGCGATGCCCGAAACACTTCCGGTGTCCGAAACCATCCGTCCTATATATCAATCTTTACCTCCGGACCATTCTGGAGCTCCTCGTGACGTCCGGGATCTCATCCAGGACTTCGAACAACTTTCGATAACCTCGTATAACAATTCCCTATAACCCCAGCGTCATCGAACCTTAAGTGTGTAGACCCTATGGGTTCGGGAGACAGGCAGACATGACCGAGACACCTCTCCTGCCAATAACCATCAGCGGGGTCTGGATACCCATGGCGGCTCCCACTTGCTCCACGATGATCTCATCGGATGAACCACGATGTCAAGGATTCAATCAATCCCGTATACAATTCCCTTTGTCTGTCGGTATAGAACTTGCCCGAGATTCGATCGTCGGTATACCTATACCTTGTTCAATCTCGTTACCGGTAAGTCTCTTTACTCGTTCCGTAGCACGTCATCGTGTGACTAACTCCTTTAGTTACATTGAGCTCATGATGACGTTCTACCGAGTGGGCCCAGAGATACCTCTCCGTCACACGATGTGACAAATCCCGATCTCGATTCGTACCAACCCAACAGACACTTTCAGAGGTACCCGTAGTGCACCTTTATAGTCACCCAGTTACGTTGTGACGTTTGATACACCCAAAGCACTCCTACGGTATCCGGGAGTTGCACAATCTCACGGTCGAAGGAAAATACACTCGACATTAGAAAAGCTTTAGCATACGAACAATACGATCTAGTGCTACACTTAGGATTGGGTCTTGTCCATCACATCATTCTCCCAATGATGTGATCCCGTTATCAACGACATCTAATGCCCATGACCAGGAAACCATGATCATCTATTGACTAACGAGCTAGCCAACTAGAGGGTTGCTAGGGACACATTGTGATCTATTTATTCACACATGTATTACTGTTTCCTGTTAATACAATTATAGCATGAACAATAGACGATTATCATGAACAAGGAAATATGATAATAACCATTTTATTATTGCCTCAAGGGCATATTTCCAACAGTCTCCCACTTTCACTAGAGTCAATAATCTAGTTACATTGTGATGTATCGAACACCCATAGCATTATGGTGTTGATCATGTTTTGCTCGTGGAAGAGGTTTAGTCAACGGGTCTGCGACATTCAGATCCGTGTGTACTTTACAAATCTCTATTACTCCACTCTGGACATGGTCCTGGATGGAGTTGTAGCGGCGTTTGATGTGCTTCGTCTTCCGGTGAAACCTGGGCTCCTTGGCTATGGCAATGGTCCCAGTGTTATCACAGAAGAGTGTCATTGGACCCGACGCGCTTGGAACCACTCCAAGGTCGGTGATGAGCTCCTTCATCCAAATTCCTTTATGAGCCGCTTCTGAAGCAGCTATGTACTCCGCTTCACATGTAGATGCTGCCACGACTTCTTGCTTGCTGCTGCACCAGCTCACTGCCCCACCATTCAAAACATATACGTATCCGGTCTGTGACTTAGAGTCATCCGGATCTGTGTCGAAGCTAGCGTCGACGTAACCCTTTACGACAAGCTCTTCGTCACCTCCATAAACGAGAAACATTTCCTTAGTCCTTTTCAGGTACTTAAGGATATTCTTGACCGCTATCCAGTGTTCCATACCGGGATCACTTTGGTACCTCCCTACCAAACTTATGGCAAGGTTTATATCACGTTTGGTACACAGCATTGCATACATAAGAGAGCCTACGGCTGAAGCGTAGGGGACATAACTCATCTTCTCTCTATCTGCTGCCGTGGTCGGCGATTGAGTCTTACTCAATCTCATACCTTGCAAAACTGGCAAGAACCCTTTCTTTGAGTTTTCCATATTGAACTTCTTCAATATCTTGTCAAGGTATATACTTTGCGAAAGACCTATGAGGCGTCTCGATCTATCTCTATAGATTTTGATGCCTAATATGTATGCAGCTTCTCTAAGGTCCTTCATTGAAAAACTCTTGTTAAAATAGGCCTTTATGCTCTCCAACATCTCTATATCATTCCCCATCAATAATATGTCATCCACATGCAGTATGAGGAAAGCTACAGAGCTCCCACTCACTTTCTTGTACAGACAGGCTTCTCCTTAAACCTGTATGAACCCAAACGCTTTAATCACCTCATTAAAGCGAATGTTCGAACTCCGAGTTGCTTGCACTAGCCCATAGATGGAGCGCTGGAGCTTGCACACTTTGTTAGCACCCTTAGGGTCGACAAAACCTTCTGGTTGCATCATATACAACTCTTCCTTAAGGTTCCCGTTAAGGAACACTGTTTTGACGTCCATTTGCCAAATTTCATAATCATAAAAGGCGGCAATTGCTAACATGATTTGGACTGATTTCAGCTTCGCTACGGGAGAGAAAGTCTCTTCATAGTCAATTCCTTGAGTTTTTCGAAAACCCTTTGCGACAAGTCGAGCTTTATAAACGGTCACATTACCGTTTGCATCAGTCTTCTTCTTGAAGATCCATTTATTTTCTATGGCTCGCCGGTCATCGGGCAAGTCCACCAAAGTCCATACTTTGTTCTCATACATGGATCCTATCTCGGATTTCATAGCTTCAAGCCATTTGTTGGAATCCGGGTCCGCCATCGCTTCTTCATAGTTCGAAGGTTCACCGTTGTCTAACAACATGATTTCCATCACAGGGTTGCCGTACTACTCTGGTGCGGAGCGTGCCCTTGTGGACCTTCGTGGTTCAGTAGTAACTTGATCCGAAGCTTCATGATCATTATCATTAACTTCCTCTTCTGTTGGTGCAGGCGCCACATGAACAATTTCCCGCGTTGCGCTACTTTCCTGTTCGAGAGGGGGTGTAATTACCTCATCAAGTTCTACCTTCCTCCCACTTCTTTCGAGAGAAACTCTTTCTCTAGAAAGGATCCGTTCTTGGAAACAAAGGTTTTACCTTCGGATCTAAGATAGAAGGTATACCCAATAGTTTCCTTAGGGTATCCTATGAATACGCATTTCTCCGCTTTGGGTTCGAGCTTTTCTGGTTGAAGTTTCTTCACATAAGCATCGCAGCCCCGAACTTTAAGAAACGACAACTTAGGTTTCTTGCCAAACCATAGTTCATACGATGTCGTCTCAACGGATTTAGACGGTGCCCTATTCAAAGTGAATGCTGCAGTTTCTAATGCGTACCCCCAAAATGATAGCGGTAAGTCGGTAAGAGACATCATAGATCGTACCATATCTAATAAAGTGCGATTGCGACGTTTAGACACTCCGTTGCGTTGCGGTGTGCCAGGCGGCGTCAGTTGTGAAACGATTCCACACTTCCTTAGGTGTGTGCCAAACTCGTGACTCAAATATTCTCCTCCACGATCAGATCGTAGACACTTAATTTTTCTGTCACGTTGATTCTCGACCTCACTCTGAAATTCCTTGAACTTTTCAAACGTCTCAGGTTTGTGCTTCATCAAGTAGATATACCCATACCTACACAAATCATCGGTGAGAGTGAGAACATAACGATAGCCACCGCGAGCTTCAATGTTCATTTGACCACACACATCAGTATGTATTATTTCCAATAAGTCGGTTGCTCTCTCCATTATTCCTGAGAATGGAGTCTTAGTCATCTTGCCCATGAGGCACGGTTCGCATGTGTCAAATGATTCAAAGTCAAGAGACTCTAATAGTCCATCAGTATGGAGCTTCTTCATGCGCTTAATGCCGATATGACCAAGGCGGCAGTGCCACAAGTATGTGGGACTATCATTATCAACTTTACATCTTTTGGTACTCACACTATGAATATGCGTAACATCACGATCGAGATTCATCAAGAATAAACCATTCACCAGCGGAGCATGACCATAAAAAATATCACTCATATAAATAGAACAACCATTATTCTCTGACTTAAATGAGTAGTCGTCTCGCATTAAGCAAGACCCTGATACAATATTCATGCTCAAAGCTGGTACTAAATAACAATTATTAAGGTTTAAAACTAATCCCGACGGTAGATGTAGAGGTAGCGTGCCGACGGCGATCACATGACCTTGGAGCCATTCCCGACGCGCATCGTCACCTCGTCCTTGGCCAGTCTCCGCTTATTTCGCAGTTCCTGCTTTGAGTTGCAAATGTGAGCAACAACATCGGTATCAAATACCCAGGAGCTACTACGAGCGCTGGTAAGGTACACATCAATAACATGTATATTACATATACCTTTAACGTTGCCGGCCTTCTTGTCCGCTAAGTATTTGGGGCAGTTCCGCTTCCAGTGAGCCTTTCCCTTGCAATAGAAGCACTCAGTCTCAGGCTTGGGTCCATTACTTTTCTTCTTCCCGGCATCTGGCTTACCGGGCGCGGCAACGGCTTTGCCGTCTTTCTTGAAGTTCTTCTTACCCTTGCCCTTCTTGAAACTAGTGGTCTTGTTGACCATCAACACTTGATGCTCTTTCTTGATTTATACTTCTGCGGACTTGAGCATCGAGTACAACTCGCGAATGGTCTTCTCCATCCCTTGCATGTTGTAGTTCAGCACAAAACCTTTATAGCTTGGTGGGAGAGACTGGAGGATTCTGTCAATTATAGCATCATCCGGAAGTTCGACTCCAAGTGAAGTCAGACGACCGTGTAACCCAGACATTTTGAGTATGTGCGCACTGAGAGAACTGTTCTCCTCCATCTTACAGCTAAAGAACTTATCGGAGACTTCATATCTCTCGACACGAGCATGAGCTTGAAAAACTAGCTCTAGCTCTTGGAACATCTCATATGCACCGTGTTGCTCAAAAGGCCTTTGGAGCCCCGTTTCTAAACTGTATAACATGCCACACCTAACCAGAGAGTAGTCATGACTCCGCGTTTGCCAGACGTTCAGAATGTCCTGGGCTGCTGCGGGAGCGGGAGGGTCACCTAGCGGCGCATCAAGGACATAAGCCTTTTTAGCTGCTTCAAGGATGAGCTTCAAGTTGCGAACCGAGTCTGCATAGTTGCTACCATCATCTTCAGCTTGTTTTTCTCTAGGAATGCGTTGAAATTGAGGTTGACGTTGGCCATCTACAATATTTATAAAGACAACTTTTAGACTAAGTTCATGACAATTAAGTTCATTTAATCAAATTAAGTATGAACTCCCACTTAAATCGACATCCCTCTAGTCATCTAAGTGATACATGATCCATGTTGACTAACCCGTGTCGATCATCACGTGAGACGGACTAGTCACCATGGTGAGCAACTTCATGCTGGTCGTATTCAACCATACGACTCATGTTCAACCTTTCGGTCTCTTGTATTCGAGGTCATGTCTGTACATGCTAAGCTCGTCGAGTCAACCTAGGTGTTTCGCGTGTGTAAATCTGGCTTACACCTGTTGTATGCGAACGTTAGAATCTATCACACACGATCATCACATTGTGCTTCGAGACAACGATCCTTCGCAATGGTGCACACTTAGGGGAATACGTTCTCGAAATTTTAAGAGGGATCATCTTATTATGCTACCGTCGTTCTAAGTAATAAGATGAAAAACATGATAAACATCACAATGCAATCATATAGTGACATGATATGGCCATTATCATCTTTGCTCTTTCGATCTCCATCTTCAGGCATTGCATGATCATCATTGTCACCGGCGTGACACCATGATCTCCATCATTGTGTCTCTATGAAGTCGCCACGCCAACTACTACTATAGCTAACCGTTAGCAATGAAGTAAAAGTAGTAAGCACATGGCGTTGCATCTCATACAATAAATTAAGACAACTCCTGTGGCTCCTGCCGGTTGTCATACTCATCGACATGCAAGTCGTGAAACCTATTACAATAACATGATCATCTCATACATCATGCATGCAACATCACAACTTTGGCCATATCACATCACATGTCAAACCCTGCGAAAACAAGTTAGACGTCCTCTAATTGTTGTTGCAAGTTTTACGTGGCTGATTTGGGTTTCTAGCAAGAACGCTTTCTTACCTACGTGACAACCAGAACGATGATATGCCAAAGCTATTTACCCTTCATAAGGACCCTTTTCATCAAATCCAATCTGACTAGAGTAGGAGAGACATACACCCGCCAGCCACCTTTATGCACG
The DNA here is from genome assembly GCF_904849725.1 of Hordeum vulgare subsp. vulgare. NCBI lineage: Eukaryota > Viridiplantae > Streptophyta > Magnoliopsida > Poales > Poaceae > Hordeum > Hordeum vulgare. Next base: position 319,302,073 of record NC_058518.1, read on the forward strand.
GTGTGCATGTCTGTCGGTGGAACCAGTCTCACGTAAGCGTACGTGTAATGTCGGTCCGGTCCGCTTCATCCCACAATACCGCCGGAAAAGAATAAGACTAGTAGCGGCAAGCAATTGACAAATCATCGCTCACAACCTTTTGTGTTCTACTTGTGCATAGAATCTACGCATAGAAAACCTCGCTCGGATGCCACTGTTGGGTAACGTAGCATAAATTCAAATTTTTTCCTATGCATATTCAGATCTTCCTATGGAGAGACCAGCAACGAGAGAGGGGTGAGTGCATCTTCGTACCTTTGAAGATCGCTAAGCGGAAGCGTTGCTAGAACGCGGTTGATGGAGTCGTACTCGCGGCGATTCAGATCGCGGTGTGATTTCGATCTAGTGCCGAACCACGACACCTCCGTGTTCAACACACGTGCAGCCCGGTGACGTCTCCCGCACCTTGATCCAGCAAGGAGGAGGGAGAGGTTGGGGAAGATCTCCAGCAGCACAACGGCGTGGTGTCGATGGAGAGAAGAGGTCTCCCGGCAGGGCTTCGCCAAGCACCAACAGAGAGGAGGAGAAAGAGGAGCAGGGCTGCGCCGAGGGAGAGGGAAAACTGTGTCTCCAAAAGCCCAAAAGTTCCCACTATATATAGGAGGAGGGGAGGGGGGTGCCACCCCTAGGGTTCCCACCCTAGGTGGTGCGGCAGCCCCCCAGATGGGAGGTGCGGCGACCACGGCAAGGGGGAGGGGTGGCGCACCCCTAGGTGGGCCTAAGGCCCACCAGCGCCTAGGGTTTCCCCCCACTCCACCTCCTGCGCCTTGGGCTGAGTGTGGGGGGTGCACCAGCCCACCTAGGGGCTGGTTCCCTCCCGCACTTGGCCCATCTAGCCTCCCGGGGTCGTTGCCCCCTTCCGGTGGACCCCCGGGGCCACCTCCAGTGGTCCCGGTACGTTACCGGCGATGCCTGAAACACTTCCGGTGTCCGAAACCATCCGTCCTATATATCAATCTTTACCTCCGGACCATTTCGGAGCTCCTCGTAACGTCCGGGATCTCATCCGGGACTACGAACAACTTTCAATAACCTCGTATAACAATTCCTTATAACCCTAGCGTCATCGAACCTTAAGTGTGTAGACCCTACGGGTTCGGGAGACAGGCAGACATGACCGAGACACCTCTCCGGCCAATAACCATCAGCGGGGTCTGGATACCCATGGTGGCTCCCACTTGCTCCACGATGATCTCATTGGATGAACCACGATGTCAACGATTCAATCAATCCCGTATACAATTCCCTTTGTCTGTCGGTATAGAACTTGCCCGAGATTCGATCGTCGGTATACCTATACCTTGTTCAATCTCGTTACCGGTAAGTCTCTTTACTCGTTCCGTAGCACGTCATCGTGTGACTAACTCCTTTAGTCACATTGAGCTCATGATGACGTTCTACCGAGTGGGCCCAGAGATACCTCTCCGTCACACAGAGTGACAAATCCCGATCTCGATTCGTACCAACCCAACAGACACTTTCAGAGGTACCCGTAGTGCACCTTTATAGTCACCGAGTTATGTTGTGACGTTTGATACACCCAAAGCACTCCTACGGTATCCGGGAGTTGCACAATCTCACGGTCGAAGGAAAAGACACTTGACATTAGAAAAGCTTTAGCATACGAACAATACGATCTAGTGCTACACTTAGGATTGGGTCTTGTCCATCACATCATTCTTCCAGTGATGTGATCCCGTTATCAATGACATCTAATGCCCATGACCAGGAAACCATGATCATCTATTGACTAACGAGCTAGCCAACTAGAGGCTTGCTAGGGACACATTGTGATCTATTTATTCACACATGTATTACTGTTTCTTGTTAATACAATTATAGCATGAACAATAGACGATTATCATGAACAAGGAAATATGATAATAACCATTTTATTATTGCCTCTAGGGCATATTTCCAACACGGAGCAGCACCCACGGCCCGACGGGCCAGCAGTCCCACACAAGCCGTTGCCTACCGCCAGCTACACCTCTTCGCGTATAGCGGGGCATCAAACCCGGGAGGGCCGCCCAGCTTGACCGAGCGCTCGACGCACCAGCTTGACCACGCCTGCTGCGAGCGATCTACGTCGCGCATCTACACCGAGTGATCTACGTCGAGCATCTACACCGAGCTGTACGACTACATCATGCTTATAAAAGAAAGTTCGTCGAGCACATCTACGAGAAGCTATCACGACATGCATCATCCACACTCCAGACCGGTGTGGAAAGTGATGCAATTCTTCACCGACTTCTCCGAGGCGACATGACATGACACTTCGTTGCCGCAAGGGACGCCTTCAAGCGACACATTATCGTCGACACGCTGCTGCAACGCCATCGCCGACACTTCATTGCCAAAGTCTTCATCAACATCTTCGTCAACACACCGCCACCGCCTTGTCCACAAGATGGACACCTAGCATCCTGTGACAGATTTTTTCTGCAAGACGCGACCTCGACGACGACAATGACCACGTCAGGACGTAGGCATCGACCACGTCATCCACGACGACACGATTGCATTGACATGGCGTCACTATAGTGACGACCCTACACGGCCACATGGTTCTGGAAAAATCGATGTGTGCTCGATGGGTTTCCTCCGGTCCTGGCAAAACCGATGGACTCATCGCCGACGGCACCCTCTGACATCCGCAAGGTGCATCGTCCACGTCTGCAGGTCCATCATAACGCATTTTTTGCGCCACCGGCTTTGTGCGGCTTCATCATCCACGACGATCACACATTGACCACATCTATACCTCGACCACGGCTACATCATCATGATGGGTTACTTCCACATCGACATTAATGGCTATGTCTATAGAAACTCATCGGCAACAACTCCAGTCAACAGCATCCGCATCGTCACTAGCGTCCATGCCACTTCCGCCGTGACTGCGGGAGGGAATAGAGGAGATACAAGGAAGGCACCAGAAGGGGACGCAGTCACCGTCCTGGGTGCCGACCCATCAGAGACGCAGTTGATGACGCGGTGGAGAAGATGACAAAAGCGCAAGACTTCAAATTCAGTCGCAAGCGTCCGCTTCACTCCCGCTATGACTGAGGGGGGATGTTAGAAGTATAATTGGGTTTAAGTTAGAGATAAGGAGATAGAGATAGAATTAGTTTAAACCACATGTAACTTGTCTTGTACTCCAAGTCTCTGCCCCTTATGTACTCTTATATATACCCTTACAAGGATTAGATCAATACAATATACAATAAAACACAATATTCAGCTATCTACTCTTCCACACACACTTGTTTTGTTAACATTGCCAAGTTGAATCTATGAGGATCGTGGAATCCCATGCCACCAATCTGTTTGGGGACACAATTTTTCGACCGTGCGTGCTAATGCATCCTCTTATTCTCTTCATTATCACCCACCAGAATCACACGATTATATCCATAATTTCTTTATACTAGATGATGCCCCATGCGTTGCTGTGGAAAACATGGTAAACAAATGTATAAATAGGTGTTGAAAAGCAAAAACCATTACTATTTTTTTTACGATTGTTCTCATTTTATATTTTAAGAACAATAACTCATATGAAGCATCTCAAAAAAGATGCCTAAAAAATGTAACATGATCTACATATATTTGCTCTAAAGTAGATAATGCTGATGCCCATAACAAAAGTTAGTGAAACAATGTGTAGAGTAATGCACACACATTATAAGTTACTAGATAATGTCCCGCGCGTTGCAGCGGGGACTTTGATAAAGAAATACGTAAATAATTGCTATAAAATAGTTAAAACTAATGTGAAGCACATATATGTTTAAAAAATAATTTATAAATATGAAGCATATAAAGAATTGTAATCAAATAATGTCAAATGTGAAGGCGCTATATAAGTATATAGAATCGCTCAACACATATAATTTCAATACGAAATAGGATGAAAAATAATAATTTAGGACTAACATGCATGTATATAGATGATGTGACAATGCTGCATGCATAAATAAATACACAATGTGTAACTTGTACCAACATGCATGATTTGCTTGTGTGGCATGTTTGCATGTCTAGCAAAATTAGGTAGTAGGTTCTACCTATTTAGAAATAGAAGACTAACATGCATGTATATAGATGATGTGACAATGCTCCATGCATAAATAAATACATAATGTGTAACTTGTACCAACATGCATGATTTGCTTGTGTGGCATGTTTGCATGTCTAGCAAAATTAGGTAGTGGGTTCTACCTATTTAGAAATAGAAGATGACCACATGCATGACTTGATGACGTGGCATGATTAAATGAGAAAAAATAAATACTTATGACTAAATGCATGACTTGATGATGTGACATGGTTGCATAAGAAGGAAAAATAGACTGTGGGTTGCAAGTATTTAAGAATAGAAGATGAATTCTTCGGCAACTTGAACACATACATAGCATACACTGTAATTGCCCACGCCATCGGCTTATTGTCTTTCGAATCCGAGCGAGAATGTGTTTAAAATAATCACTTATATCTACCCCCACCAAAGCAGGTAGTCCCAAATACAGATTAGGTAGTGCTTCCGTGTCGATGTGCATTTTATTACAAAAATTATCTGTTCTAGTCACCTTACTTTCATTATAATTGAAGAAAATACTAGATTTTGATATGCTTATTAATTTGCCTGAATTTGCACAATATCAAGGACTTGTTGCAAGGAAGCTGCATTTAACACATCGTTCTTCATCAGAACTAGAGAATCGTCAAAAACGAAGGATGATACATTCATGTACATTCTAATCTCATCAACACCATCAACTTCTTCTTCATGCATCAATAAACTTGATAAACCTTATGCACAGCGGCGGAGCTACGTTGTACTCCCTCCGTTCCTAAATATAAGTTTTTAAAAAGGTTTCATTAATGGACTACATACGGATGTATATAGACATACTTTAGAGTGTAGATTCACTCATTTTGCTTCGTATGTAGACTCTTAGTGAAATATCTTAAAAGACTTATATTTAGGAACGGAGGGAGTACATTGCAGGGGCCATGCCCCCCACGCTGGGTAAATTTCGTGATAGAATTTTTTTAAGAGTAGAAGATTAGGAAAATGTTTGCACCCCCAACAAAACATTGCTATTTTTTTCAAAGTAATGCATTTTTATTAAATTTAAAAAATATTGCGCAGGTGCAAAAAAATTCAAAAATAATACGCCGTCGGCCTAGCCGAAACCGATTAGTCCTTGTCGGCCTTGGCTAGACCGACAAGCCTCTCAGCTCTGCCAAGATGGCTCTAGTCGGCTTAAATATCGCCAATTAATACTAATTGACTTAGCCGTGATCAATTAGTATTAATTGACTTACTGATGACCAATTAGTATTAATTGGTATTGACAAAGCCGACAGGTGCATGTATTTATATTTTATTTTACCTAACTAAAATTTTTTGATGACAAGAATGACAAAATAGCCTTCTAATTTCCTGCGTGGCACATCCCGCTATTGGATCAGGTGACAAGAATTTTTTTCTGTCATAATTTACCATTCGTGACTTTCTGCCATAATTTCTATGCATATGATTCTGAGACCAGATTGCTCCCTCGTTCAGCTTCGTGTTTCGTCTTCACCAATCTCGTCTCAAACCCATATGCATCTAAGGCTACTCATAGTAGGGAGTATCATATAGTAGTATCACTTGCGTGTCTATGGTTCCCTTGCGTGTGCTCGGGATAGGTGTTTTGTATGAATGTTTCGCCGTATTATTAAGTATTATCCTTTAGTTTTTTCTCTATCTAGAAGTGGAATAGAATAACCCGGTTGAAGGGTAATGATCATACGTCTCTAATGCATTGTATGTCCCAGAATAGGTCCTACTCTTCTACCTTTTCCAGGTAGTCGATGGCTATTCACAACTACCACCTTAACACCAAAGAAGAGTTCCACCCAATGCTTTATTTCTGTCTTAGTGAATCCCGATTCGACAACCGAGTACTCTACCATTGAGTTAGCAACCCAGATAAAAAAGGATCTTAGATACGATCGAAATCCAAAAATCAATGGAATTACATCGCACGCTTCTATCAAAACATTGAACTAGCAAGACATCAAAAGAAAGATTTTATTGACCATGAAAAACACTCAAATGGCAAAATGTATATGATACTATTATATGTTAGGGAACGTGGTACGGGAAACAAAAAATTTCCTACGCACACGGAGACCTATCATGGTGATGTCCATCTACAAGAGGAGATTTGGATCTACGTACCCTTGTAGATCGCACAACACGAAGCGTTAAGAAACACGGTTGATGTAGTGGAACGTCTTCACGTCCCTCGAACCGCCCCGCGAACCGTCCCACGAACCGTCCCGTGATCCGTCCCACGAACCGTCTCGCGATCCGTTGCACGAACCGTCTTGCGATCGATCTCACGATCCGTTCCGATCTAGTGCCGAACGGACGACACCTCCGCGTTCAGCACACGTACAACTCGATGACGATCTCCACCTTCTTGATCCAGCAAGAGGGGGCAGAGAGGTAGAAGATTTCTCCGACAGCGCGACGACGCGCCGGTGGTGGTGATGATCTACTCCGGCAGGGCTTCGCCTAAGCTCCGCAGAAATACGATCTAGAGGAAAAACTGCGTGGTATAGGGTCGAGCAGCACGTGGCAAAGTTGTGTCTCAAAAAACCCTCAATACCTCTAGTATATATAGGAGGGAGGGAGGGGAGGAGGAAGCCTCAAACCCTCAAGGTTTGGCCGAAATTGGAGGTGGAGGAGTCCTACTCCAATCCTACTTGGAGTAGGATTCCACCTTCCCACTTGGAAACTCTTTCCACCTTGTGTTTTTTTCCTTCTCAAACCTTATGGGCCTTAGTGGGAACTTATTCCAGCCCACTAGGGGCTGGTTTATCTCTTCCCATAGCCCATGAGACCCCTTGGGGCGTGACACCCCTCCCGATGGTCCCCGACACCCCTCCCGGCACTCCCGGTACACTACCGATGAGCCCGAAACTTTTCCGGTGACCAAAACAGGACTTCCTGTATATCAATCTTTACCTCCAGACCATTTCGGAGCTCCTCGTGACATCCTGGATCTCATCTGGGACTCCGAACAACTTTCGGTTACCAACACCTATAACTCAACTATACCGAAACATCACCGAACCTTAAGTGTGCAGACCCTGTGGGTTCGAGAACTATGTAGACATGACCCGAGACACTCCTCGGTCAATATCCAATAGCGGGACCTGGATGCCCATATTGGATCCTACATATTCTCCAAAGATCTTATCGGTTGAACCTCAGTGTCAAGGATTCATATAATCCCGTATGTCATTCCCTTTGTCCTTCGGTATGTTACTTGCCCGAGATTTGATCATCGGTATCCGCATACCTATTTCAATCTCATTACCAACAAGTCTCGTTACTCGTTCCATAATATAAGATCCCGTGACTTACACTTTGTCACATTGCTTGCAAGGCTTGTGTGTGATGTTGTATTACCAAGTGGGCCCCGAGACACCTCTCCGTCACACGGAGTGACAAATCCCAGTCTTGATCCATACTAACTCAATGGACACCTTCGGAGATACCTGTAGAGCATCTTTATAGTCACCCAATTACGTTGTGACGTTTGATACACACAAGGTATTCCTCCGGTGCCAGTGAGTTATATGATCTCATGGTCATAGGAACAAATACTTGACACACAGAAAACTATAGCAATAAAACGACACGATCAATATGCTACGTTCATAGTTTGGGTCTTGTCCATCACATGATTCTCCTAATGATGTGATCCCGTTATCAAGTAACAACACTTTCCTATGGTCAGGAAACCTTGACCATCTTTGATCAACGAGCTAGTCAACTAGAGGCTTACTAGGGACAGTGTTTTGTCTATGTATCCACACAAGTATTGTGTTTCCAATCAATACAATTATAGCATGGATAATAAACAATTATCATGAACAAAGAAATATAAATATAACTAATTTATTATTGCCTCTAGGGAATATTTCCAACAGTCTCCCACTTGCACTAGAGCCAATAATCTAGTCCACATCACTATGTGATTCTAACGAATCAAACACCCTTACAGTTCTGGGGTTTGATCACGTCTTGCTTGTGAGAGAGGTTTTAGTCGACGGTTCTGAACCCTTTCAGATCCGAGTGAGCTTTACAAATCTTTATGTCATCTTATAGATGCTGCTACTACGTGCTATTCGGAAATAATCCAAATATCTACTCTACTATATGAATCCGTTTCACTACTCATAGTTATTCGGATTAGTGACAAAGCTTGCATCGACGTAACCCTTTACGACGAACTGTTTAACCACCTCCATAATCGAGAAAAAAATCCTTAGTCCATTTAGTTACTAAGGATAACTTTGACCGCTGATCAGTGATTCAATCCTGGATCACTCTCTGTACCTCTTAACAGACTTGCTGCAAGGCACACATCAGGTGCGGTACTCAACATGGCATACTTTAGAGTCTACTGCCAAGGCATAGAAGACGACCTTCGTCTATTCTCTTTATTCTGCCGTGGTCGGGTTTTGAGTCTTACTCAAATTCACACCTTACAACACAGTCAAGAACTACTTCTTTTCTGATCTATTTTGAACTCCTTCAAAAACTTGTCAAGGCATGCATTTTGTTGAAACTTCTATTATGTGTTTCGATCTATCTCCATAGATCTTGATGCTCAACGTTCAAGTAGCTCAATCCAGGCATTCCTTTGAAAAACTCCTTTCAAACAACCTTTTATGCTTCACAGAAATTCTACATTACTTCTAATCAACAATATGTCAACCACATATACTTATCAGAAATTCTATAGTGCTCCCACTCACTTCTTTGGAAATACAAGTTTCTCATAAACCTTGTACAAACCCAAAATCTTTGATCATCTCATCAAAGTGTATATTCCAACTCCGAGATGCTTGCACCAGTCCATTGAAGGATCGCTGGAGCTTGTATACTTGTTAGTATCCTTAGGATCGACAAAACATTCTGATTGTATCACATACAATCTTTCCTCAAGGAAACCGTCGAGGAAACAATGTTTTGACTTCCTATGTGCAATATTTCACAAATAATGCAGCAACTACTAACATAATTCCAATAGACTTTTTGCATCGCTACGAGTGAGAAAGTCACATCATAGTCAACTCTTCGATCTTGTCGAAAACATCTTTGCGACAAGTCGAGCTTCTCTTAATAGTGACTTATCACCATCATCGCCTGCCTTCCTTTTAAAGACCCATCTTTACTTAATAGTCTTACTACCATCAAGCAGTTCTTCCAAAGTCTACACTTTGTTTTATACATGGATTCTCTCGGATTTCATGGCCTCCAGCCATTTGTTGGAATCCGGGCCCACCATTGCTTCTCCATAACTCGTAGGTTTATTGTTGCTCAACAACATGACCTCCAAGACAGGGTTACTGTACCACTCTGTAGTAGTACGCGACCTTGTCGACCTACGAGGTCTGTAGTAACTCGATCCGAAGCTTAATGATCACTATCATCAGTTTCCACTTCAATTGGTGTAGGTGCCACAGGAACAACTTCCTGTGCCCTGCTACACACTGGTTGAAGTGACGGTTCAATAACCTCATCAAGTTCCACCACCCTCCCACTCAATTCTTTCGAGAGAAACCTTTCCTCGAGAAAGGACCCGTTTCCAGAAACAAATACTTTGCTTCTGGATCTATGATAGGAGAAGTATCCAGCTGTTTTGGATATCCTATGAAGATGCATTTATCCGCTTTGGGTTCGAGCTTATCAGACTGAAACTTTTTCACATAAGCGTCGCAGCCCCAAACTTTTAAGAAACAACAGCTCAGGTTTCTCCAAACCATTGTCTATGCTGTGTCATCTCAACGGAATTACGCGGTGCCCTATTTAAAGTGAATGCGGTTGTCTCTAATGCATAACCCATAAATGATAGTGGTAATTCGATAAGAGACATCATAGCATGCACCATATCAAATAGGTCGCGGCTATGACACCATCACGCCATGGTGTTCTTGGTGGCATGAATTGCAAAACAACTTCCACATTGTCTTAACTGTGTACAAAAACTCGCAACTCAGATATTCATCTCTATGATCATATCGTAGACAGTTTATCCTCTTGTTACGATGAACTTCACTCTGAAACAGAATTGAACTTTTTCAACATTTCAGACTTGTGATTCATTAAGTAAATACTCCTGTATCTACTCAAATTGTCATTGAAGTAAGAACATAATGATATCCACTGCGTGCCTCACCACCCATTGGACTGCATACATCAAAATGTATTACTTCCAACAAGTTACTATCTTGTCTCATCTCAATGAAAACAAGGCCTTGCTCATGTGGTATGATTTGCATGTCACAAGTGATTCAAAATCAAGTGAGTATAAAGATCCATCAGTATAGAGCCTCTTCAAGCAATTTATACCAACACGACTCAAGCGACAGTGCCACAAGTAAGTGGTACTTTCATCATTACCTTATATCTTTTGGCACCAATATCATGAACATGTGTAACACTACGATCGAGATTCAATAAACCACTGAAGGTGTTTATTCAAGCAAATAGAGTAACCATTATTCTTTTTAAATGAATAATCGTATTGCAATAAACACGATCCAATCATGTTCATGCTTTAACGCAAGCACCAAATAATAATTATTTAGGTTTAACACCAATCCCGATGGTAGAGGGAGCGTGCGACGTTTGATCATATCAACCTTGGAAACACTTCCAACACGTATCGTCACCTCGCCTTTAGCTAGTCTCCGTTTATTCCATAGATTTCATTTCGTGTCACTAATCACTTAGTAACCGAACCGGTATCCAATACCCTCACGCTACTAGGAGTACTAGTAAAGTACACATCAACATCATGTATATCAAATATACTTCTATCGACTTTGCCACCCTTCTTATCTACCAAGCATCTAGGGTAGCTCCACCTCAGTGACCGTTCCCCTCATAACAGAAGCACTTAGTCTCGGGTTTGGGTTTAATCTTGGGTCTATTCATTAGTGCAACAACTGTTTTGCCGTTTCACGAAGTATCCCTTCTAGCCCTTGCCTTTCTTGAAACTTAGTGGTTTCACTAACCATCAACTATTGATGCTCCTTCTTGATTTCTACTTTTCACAGTGTCAAACATCACTCAAGGATCATTGTATCTATCCTTGATATGTTATAGTTCATCACGAAGCTCTAGCAGCTTAGTGGCAGTGACTTTGGAGAACCATCACTATCTCATCTGGAAGATTAACTCCCACTTGATTCAAATGATTGTTGTACTCAGACAATCTGAGAACATGCTCAACGATTTTGAGCTTTTCTTCTTTACTTTGTAGGCAAAGAATCTTGTCGGAGGTCTTATATCTCTCAACAAGGGCACGAGCATGAAATTTCAATTTCATCTCCTTGAACATCTCTTATGTTCTGTGACGTTTTCAAAACGTCTTCGGCGCCTTGCTTCTAAGCCATTAAGTATTGCGCACTGAACTTTCACGTAGTCATCAAAAACGTGTATGTCAGATGTTTGCAACATCCATAGAGGACGCTCGAGGTGCAGCACGTCGAGTGGTGCATTAAGGACATAAGCCTTCTGCGCAGCAATGAGGACAGTCCTCAATTTTACGGACTAAGTCCGCAAAGTTGCTACTATGAACTTTCAACTAAATTTTCTCTAGGAACATATAAAAATGGTAGAGCTATAACACAAGCTACATCTTAATTCGCAAAGACCATTAGACTATGTTCATGATAATTAGTTCAATTAATCATATTACTTAAGAACTCCCACTCAAAAAGTACATCTCTCTAGTCATTTGAGTGGTACATGATCCAAATCCACTATCTCAAGTCCTATCATCACGTGAGTCGAGAATAGTTTCAGTGGTAAGAATCTCTATGCTAACCATATCAACTATACGATTCATGCTCAACCTTTCGGTCTCTTGTGTTCCGAGGCCATGTCTGCACATGCTAGGCTCGTCAAGTTTAACCCGAGTGTTCCGCGTGTGCAACTGTTTTGCCCCCGTTGTATGTGAACGTTGAGTCTATCACACCCGATCATCACGTGCTGTCTCGAAACGACAAACTGTCGCAACGGTGCACAGTCGGGGAGAACACAATTTCGTCTTGAAATTTTAGTGAGAGATCACCTCATAATGCTACCGTCGTTCTAAGCAAAATAAGGTGCATAAAAGGATTAACATCACATGCAATTCATAAGTGACATGATATGGCCATCATCATGTGCTTCTTGATCTCCATCACCAAAGCACCGACACGATCTTCTTGTCACCGGTGCGACACCATGATCTCCATCAACGTGTCGCCATCGGGGTTGTCGTGCTACTTATGCTATTACTACTAAAGCTACGTCCTAGCAATATAGTAAACACATCTGCAAGCACAAACGTTAGTTTAAGGACAACCCTATGGCTCCCGCCGGTTGCTGTACCATCGACGTGCAAGTCGATATTAACTATTACAACATGATCATCTCATACATCCAATATATCACATCACGTCATTGTCCATATCACATCACAAGCATACCCTGCAATAACAAGTTAGACGTCCTCTAATTGTTGTTGCATGTTTTATGTGGTTGCCATGGGTATCTAGTAGGATCGCATCTTACTTACGCAAACACCACAACGGAGATGTATGAATTGCTATTTAACCTCTCTCCAAGGACCTCCTCGGTCAAATCTGATTCAACTAAAGTTGGAGAAACCGACACTCGCCAGTCATCTTTGAGCAACGGGGTTGCTCGTAGCGATGAAACCAGTCTCTCGTAAGCGTACGACTAATGTCGGTCCGAGCCGCTTCGATCCAACAATGCCGCGGAATCAAGAAAAGACTAAGGAGGGCAGCAAATCGCACATCACCGCCCACAAAAACTTTTGTGTTCTACTCGAGATAACATCTACGCATGAACCTAGCTCATGATGCCACTGTTAGGGAACGTGGTACGGGAAACAAAAAATTTCCTACGCACACGAAGACCTATCATGGTGATGTCCATCTACAAGAGGAGATTTGGATCTACGTACCCTTGTAGATCGCACAGCAGGAAGCTTTAAGCAACGCGGTTGATGTAGTGGAACGTCTTCACGTCCCTCGAACCGCCCCGCGAACCGTCCCGCGATCCGTCCCATGAACCATCTCGCGATCCGTTGCACGAATCGTCTTGTGATCCATCTCACGATCCGTTCCGTTCTAGTGCCGATCGGACAACACCTCCGCGTTCAGCACACGTACAGCTCGATGACGATCTCCACCTTGTTGATCCAGCAAGAGGGGGCAGAGAGGTAGAAGAGTTCTCCGGCAGCATGACAACGCGTCGGTGGTGGTGATGATCTACTCCGGCAAGGCTTCGCCTAAGCTCCGCAGAAATACGATCTAGAGGAAAAACTGCGTGGTATAGGGTCGAGCAGCACGTGGAAAAGTTGTGTCTAAAACCCCCCTCAATACCTCTAGTATATATAGGTGGGAGGGAGGGGAGGAGGCAGCCTCAAACCCTCAAGGTTTGGCCGAAATTGGAGGTGGAGGAGTCCTACTCCAATCCTACTTGGAATAGGATTCCACCTTCCCACTTGGAAACTCTTTCCACCTTGTGTTTTTTCCTTCTCAAACCTTACGGGCCTTAGTGGGAACTTATTCCAGCCCACTAGGGGCTGGTTTATCTCTTCCCATAGCCCATGAGACCCCTTGGGGCGTGACACCCCTGCCGATGGTCCCCGGAACCCCTCCCGACACTCCCGGTACACTACCGATGAGCCCGAAACTTTTCCGGTGACCAAAACAGGACTTCCTGTATATCAATCTTTACCCCCGGACCATTTCGGGGCTCCTCGTGACGTCCTGGATCTCATCTGGGACTCCGAACAACTTTCGGTTACCAACACCTATAAGTCAACTATACCGAAACGTCACCGAACCTTAAGTGTGCAGACCCTGCGGGTTCGAGAACTATGTAGACATGACCTGAGACACTCCTCGGTCAATATCCCATAGCGGGACCTGGATGCCCATATTGGATCCTACATATTCTCCAAAGGTCTTATCGGTTGAACCTCAGTGTCAAGGATTCATATAATCCCGTATGTCATTCCCTTTGTCCTTCGGTATGTTACTTGCCCGAGATTTGATCGTCGGTATCCGCATACCTATTTCAATATCGTTACCGGCAAGTCTCTTTACTCATTCTATAATACAAGATCCCGTGACTTACACTTTGTCACATTGCTTGCAAGGCTTGTGTGTGATGTTTAATTACCAAGTGGGCCCCGAGATACCTCGCCGTCACACGGAGTGACAAATCCCAGTCTTGATCCATACTAACTCAAAGGACACCTTCGGAGATACGTGTAGAGCATCTTCATAGTCATCCAGTTACGTTGTGACGTTTGATACACACAAGGTATTCCTCCAGTGCGAGTGAGTTATATGATCTCATGGTCATAGGAACAAATACTTGACACGCAGAAAACTATAGCAATAAAACAACACAATCAATATGCTACGTTCATAGTTTGGGTCTTGTCCATCACATGATTCTCCTAATGATGTGATCCTGTTATCAAGTAACAACACTTGCCTATGGTTAGGAAACCTTGACCATCTTTGATCAACGAGCTAGTCAACTAGAGGCTTACTAGGGACAATGTTTTGTCTATGTATCCACACAACTATTGTGTTTCCAATCAATACAATTATAGCATGGATTATCATGAACAAAGAAATATAATAATAACTAATTTATTATTGCCTCTAGGGCATATTTCCAACATTATATGATACTACCTCCATAATGCATAATATCATAAACTAGTATCATACATGATCTCATTTATTGACATGCAAGACACATAGTAACATAGCATTTAACATGATACGGTATCTACTGTTGGAAATATGCCCTAGAGACAATAATAAAATAGTTATTATTATATTTCTTGTTTCAAGATAATCGTTTATTATCCATGCTATAATTGTATTGAATGGAAACATAAATGCATGTGTGGATATATAGACAGAACTGTGTCCCTAGTGAGTCTCTAGTTGACTAGCCTCTTGATCAAGGATGGTTAAGGTTTCCTAGCCATAGACAAGTGTTGTCACTTGATGACGGGATCACATCATTAAGAGAATGATGTGATGGACAAGACCCAAACTATAAACCTAGCATATAATCGTGTCATTTTGTTGCTATTGTTTTCTGCATGTCAAGTATACATTCCTATGACTATGAGATCATGTAACTCACTGACACCGGAGGAATGCCTTGTGTGTATCAAACTTCGCAACGTAACTGGGTGGCCATAAAGGTGCTCTACAGGTATCTCCAAAGGTGTCCGTTGAGTTATCATGTATCAATACTGGGATTTGTCACTCCGTGTGACGGAGAGGTATCTCGGGGCCCACTCGGTAATACAACATCACAAACAAGCCTTGCAAGCAAAGTGAATAAAGATTTAGCCACGAGGTCTTGTATTAGGGAATGAGTAAAGAGACTTGCGGGTAACGAGATTGAAATAGGTTTGGAGATACCGACGATCTAATCTCGGGCAAGTAACATACCGAAGGACAAAGAGAATGATATACGGGATTGTGTGAATCCTTGACATAGAGGTTCAACTGATAAGATCTTCATAGAATATGTAGGATCCAATATGGACGTCCAGGTCCCGCTATCGGATATTGCCGGAGAGTGTCTCGGTCATGTCTGCATAGTTCTCGAACCCGCAGGGTGTGCACACTTAAGGTTTGGTGACGATATAAGTATAGTTGAGTTGTTATGTTGGTGACCGAAGGTTGTTCGGAGTTTTGTATGAGATCACGGACATGACGAGGTACTCCAGAATAGTCCAAAGGTAAAGATTGATATATGGGATAATAGTGTTTGGTCTCCGGAATGTTTCAGAATTCACCGATAGGGGTTTCGGATGTTTCTCGAAATGTACGGGTATGAGAACACCTTTATTTGGGCCAAAGGGGAAAGCCCACGAGGCTTTAGGAAGGTGCAAAAGGGGTTTTGCTAAGGCCACATGCCTGACGCCAGGGACCCTGGCGTTTGGGTCCAGACGCCGAGGACCCTGGCATTTTGTTCTGGAGTCTGAGGAGACTCTTGCCTTTCGTGCCAAACCGACTTTGAGGAGGTTTTTTCTACAAGAAACGACTCTAGGGCTCAATATGTAAATGGAGGGGCAGGGCTAGCACCTAGAACACATCAAGATTGCCCCAAGCCGTGTGCCGGCAACCCCGCCCCTCTAGTTCATCCTCCGTCATAGTTCCCGTTTGCTTGGCGAAGCCGTGCGGAAATAGTTTCACCACCACCGACACCACGCCGTCGTGCTGCTGGAACTCATCTACTACTTCGCCCCTCTTGCTGGATCAAGAAGGCAAGGACGTCATCGAGCCGTACGTGTGCTGAACACGGAGGTGCCGTCTGTTCGGTGCTAGATCGGGACGGATCTTGGGACGACGGTTTGAATCGCGGAAATGTTCCACTACATCAACTGCATTACTTAATGCTTCCCTTTAACGATCTACAAGGGTATGTAGATTCACTCTCCCCTCTCACAGATGATCATCACCATGGATAGGCATTGCATGTGCGTAGGAATTTTTTTGTTTCCCATGCAACATTCGCCAACATCTACCTACGTAAGTTATTGTAATCCTCACTTCATTGTTTAATTATCCGCCACATCAGCATATTAGTACAAAGTTATACTAAGCTTAAGACTGAGTGTTGAAATTTGTGGTGGGCTTTAGGCCCATAAGAGAATTTCAGAAATCTCCAAGGGCCCATGTAGGTAGTGGCACGACAAGGTGGTGGTGGGAAGTTTAGTCCCACCCTGCTAGTAGAGAAGAAGTTGGACCCCTTTATAAGGGTCTCTCTTCTACATGCTATTGGAGAGTGATAAGAGAAGAGGACCTTGCACACTCCTCCTCCGCCGCCCGCCTCGCCTCGCCTCGCCGCGACGCAATGCGACGCCGGAATGAGCCGAGCCGAGCTCATACCTACGCGCTTATTTTTGCTGGTCAGGAACGGAAAATACGTAACGGATGCGACACGATCTGAGACATCGGATCATGGGCTGTTACCGACTCAGACGTGGGTTCAACCCACGTTTCTCTACCCAACCGCTTATATAAGAAGGGCCAACGCCAACCCTAGCCGTCACGAGATCAGATTACCTCACGCACTCGTTCCTTTGCTGCTACCACCGGCGACTCCGTCCGTTCACCGCGTACACGGAGAGCAGGCCTCCGAAATCCCGCCTCTCCGGTTCCTGTATGGGAGAGGGGCGATTAGGTTTTTGGGGAGCAATCACGCGACCGCTTGCCTCCGTCCGCCTACTTCGTCTACGTCCATGTCGTCCTCATCATCGCCATGTCTTCACCAAGTGAAGCCGACCGTCTCCTCCTCGAGAAGGCCGAAGCCAAGAAGAAGGCGACAGAGGATGCTGCCGCCGCCAACGCTGGTGCTACGACCAAGTGGCTAGTCGGAGGGTATAACCTATTTATCCCACTCCTGTTTATTTCTGCCCTAATAGTACTAGCTATATGCGTAGATGTTTCTGGTATATGCGCAGTACTTGCTAGTATGCTCCGTGATCAGTATGTCATGAATCTAGTCAATGCCATGTTAGTAATTATTTCTGAAAGTGCGTTATATCGACTAGAGGGGGGGGGGTGAATAGGAGATTTTTACAATTTCATCACCGAGGATATTTCTTTTGAGGAAATTCCTCACTGATGACTAACTTGCAGCGGAAACAGCAAAGGATCATGAGTGCAAAGTATCACTACAACAGTTTTTCAGGATGCAGTATATGGAAAACAGTTTGCATAGTATGCAGGCACAGAGAAAACAGATGAGGATTAACTTGCGTGAAGAATTTGGGGTTGAGGAATTTCAGAGAAAGTCTTCAGCAAATTCTTCAAACAGTGGCAGTGAAAATCATCAACACGCAATTTGAGGAATATAAAGAGTTGAAGAAATAGAACCCGTTTCACAGTGAAGACAGTGGTTGATGACCTAGTTCCAACTGCTGTGACAGTTGTACATCTGGTTTGGGGCGGCTTGGTATTGAAACCAAAGGACACATAGTCCCGGGACACACATCCCTACCGTATTCTCCTTGGGCTAAGAACACACAGTCCTCGCCCAACACTCGTGGTAAGTCTTCAGGCCAGACTTCAAAACCCTCACAAACTTGGTCACCAGGAGATCCACAATTGACTGCTGGATTGCTCTAGACCATGACGCCTAACCGTCTGGAGGATGCACAGTCCTCAAAGGTAAAAGGCTCCAGTCCCACACAGGAACAACTTCTTCAGTGATGCTCAATCACTTGGTTTTCGGTTTGTGGTTTGGTGTTTGGGGGTATTTCCTCAATGATGAATTACTCTCGAAGACTCTCAGGAATTTGGGTTGCTCTTATGACAAGTGTTAGTTTCTAACGAAGCAGCCAACCAGCTAATGGTTTGGGGGGCGGCTATTTATAGCCTCGGAGCATCCCGACATGATTTGACATTAATGCCCTTAAATAATATGACCGTTGGTGTGGATAAGATCAGTGATGTGGCGTGACTTGCGGTAACAGTCGGGACCCTCAACTGTGAGAGTCCTCATGTCTCTCATATTACTCACTTGAGGCTTTTGGTAGGATTAGGCTTGGGTTGAGCATCATGAGGAAATTCATTCCGACGTGTTACTTTGACCCCCTTTAACAGTACGGTGTTCCTATGACTCAAAAGTGAAGAAAATAAAATAGACAGAATAAATCTTCATGCTTCAAAATCGTCAGCTTGTTTTTCTTCTGGACACACCGAATTCCTCATCTTCATTTTCTTCATGAGGAATATCAATTTCAACGCAATTTCTTCGAGATTCAATTCTTCAGCTTCAGACCTTTTTCTTCAGCCGAAGATATACCTTTTTAGGCGTCGATATTCATCGAATATTTCAAACTCCTCAGCGACTTATAGATCCTGTATACACTCATGAACACAATAGATACTTAACCTATAAGTCTTCAAACCACCAAAATCACTAAGGGGCACTAGATGCACTTACAATCTCCCCCTTTTTGGTGGTTGATGACAATTAGGTTAAGTCTTCAACGGGGATAAAAATATGAAGTGTAAATACTCATTTGAGGAATTTGAAATCAAGATTCAGAGAGACTCCCCCTGAAGATGTGCATATCTTGAGGATTTTGCTTTTCACAGCAAATGCACACCGATGATTTATATCATGGAGATCTCCCCCTGAGTCTTGTAAATCATGCATACATACGACATATAGTATGAAGAAATTGAGGATGCATGATGACAAATGGTATCTGACGAATTCCATCATGCGTGCATTAAAATTTTGAGGAATAAGCATGCAAATAAAAACGTTCAAAAGCGTCAGAGTACCATCGGGCTTAAGTTACAACTCATTACATAAAACACTTCAGAAGAGCCAAGAGTTTGTAACTTAAATAAAGTTTATAAGCCCCCAAAATATCCCGCGTGAAGACTAACTCTCAGATTTCTCCCCCTTTGTCATTGAGTGACAAAAAAGGGACAAACTGAGGACTAACGCCCGTGAAGACTTTCACTTCTTGGCAGTTGAGGAAGACGCATGAGGATTCTTGGGAGCAGACTTCCTCCTTGAACCAGTGGCAGTATCTTGTTGATCTTCATATGATTCAGCAGTGCGGAATGAAGAAAACGAACTGTCCTCAAGGTCTGGAACTGGAATTGGCCTGAATTTCTTCTTTGGTGGCCACGACCAGTCGAAGTCCTGCTCAAACTCCAATTCTTCAAGTTCTGCTGGAGTCTTCAAATGAGCCAGTGTGGCCCAGGTGCAGTCAAAAACCTCATGAAGATAATCTTGAAGAATTGAAGAACAATGTCACTGTTCCAATCGCAGATATCTGAGCACATAGGGAGCAGCCCTGCTTCATAAAGAACGTTGAGGACTAGGCGAAGCAAGGAATTTATTCAAGCTCAACGTGAGGAATGTGCCTGTGCTGGAAAATCTTGTTTCTTCCACACAACACATATGCGTAGTAGTTGAGCTATGTCCTGGTCCAAAACTTCAGATGCCTGATGCGAGCCTTGTCATAGGGATTTTCTCCGATGAAGTACATGCGTTCTTCAAAGAAGGATTCCTTTTGAAACTTTGGCCGCTTGGAGAATGGCTGACGCTGCATTGGCTGAAGATTTTGCTTCTTGCCTTGAGGAGAGACAATCATCGCAGTTTCTAGATTGATGACGACAAGAGCATTCTCTGGATCTGGTGCATTTTCCTCAGCATGTTCCTCAGGATGAGGAATTTCATCTGCTTGTACTTCAGGCTGAGGAGCTTGCTCTGGTTGAGGAATGTCATCAACGGGAGCTTCTGGTTGAGGATTTTGCTCTGAAGGAGGAATTGGTTCATCCTGAGTCTCATGTTGAGGATTTTGCTTAGGAGGAGGAATTGGGTCATCCTGAGCCTCAGGTTGAGGATTTTTCTCAGGATTGTGGATTTCGTTAGGCTGAGGATTTTCTCTTTGTTTTTCCTCAGCATGAGGAGCTTGCTTGGTGGAGGAACCAGATTCATCAGCTGGTGCAGCTGATACTTGAGCAGTTTCTTCAGGAGGAATGAAGGTCTGAGGACTGCCATCAATTCGAATTTCCTCACCAGTGTGGTCTTCAGATGCAACATTCTTCATTTCCTCATCAGCAAAGTGCTCTTTGTCTTCGCTGTCGAAGGGAGTCATATCATAAGATGGAGCAACGTTGAGAGGCATAGGATCTAGAGGTGCATTTTCATCAAGAGCTTTGAGGCGCTTGGCCTCAGTTGATTCTTGTGCTGAGGAAGCTTTTCTCTTCTTGGCTTCCTTTTCAGCAGCTCTGGTCTTCTGCACGTCTGATGCAGACGGAGTCATTTTCTTCACCTTTGGAGCTTTTGGCGAAGGCGTTTTCTCAGCTGAAGCAGTTTCATCAGCTGGAGCAGAGTCATCAGCTGGCTTAGACGCAGCTGGAGCAGTTTCACCAGCTGTAGCAAAGTCATCAGCTGGATTTTCCTTGATGATTTCCTCAATAGCCGGTTCATCAGCATGGCTTTCTTGAGGGATTTCCTCAGCATGAGCAGTTTCATCAGCTGGTTCCTCAATTAGAGGCTGAGGTGTTGTAGCTGGAGAGGCAGCCTTCTTGTTGTAATCATCAACTGCGCGAGTGGCAAATTTGATGAATTTTTTTGAGACTTTGACGATCAGAGAGCTTAGTGTACTTGTTCGTCGAAGTCTTCAATTCAGCCTGGGTTGACACAAGTGCATCAGGCGTCAGGTTGAGGATATTCTGTCTGAAGAGTTTCTCCTTTTTGAGCTTTGCAACCTTAGCTTGTTTGGCTTGCTGCTCTTTCTACTTGGCCTCATTGATGAATGCGGCCACCATGTGGCTGATGCGTGGGGGAAGCTTCAAATCATGGATTGGTGTGTTGGGGTCCTCATACCAGATGTTGATGTAATCCAGGAGGACTTTTGGGTCCATGGCCAGAGGAATGGAGCTTCGTGAAGCTTGTGCTACCCTCTCTTGCTTGTTTATGATGATGGCTTGCAGAGTCTCATCATCATATTCATCACTACCTTCTGATGCAGAAGGGACTTTGATGATTTTGCTTGGGCTTGGTCTTGTTCCTCTCCCAGCAGTCACCTTAGTCTTCAGGGGAGTCAGTGAAGACTTTGTTTCGGAGCTTGTTGCAGACGGAACAGAGGAGCTGGAGACAGTTGGCATTTGCTTCACAATCTGCTTCTGTTCAGGCTTTGAAGCCTTTGGTGGTGCTGATGGTTTTGGTGCGGATGCTGGTGCAGTTTTCTGAGGCATTTTCTCTTGAGGCTTTGAAGCCTTTGGTGTTGGTGGCACAAACTACATTTGAGGAATGGCCGTACCAGAAGTTTCAGCTGCAGAGGTGGTGGCGGCAGTTGCAGCAGCAGCAGATTCTTCATTGAATTTCCTCACGGTGGCTTCTGCTTGTTTCTGAAGCTTTGACAAATGTTTTGACTTTTCTTTAGGATAGTCATCAATTGTCTTGAGGCTTGAGGGGTGTGCATCCTGATAGTCCTCAAGAGGAGGCCTTTTGCCAGGAGGCTTCAGAGCGAATTTCTTCGCATATTTGGGAGTGACGAATCTGTATTCTTTCCACTCCTTAGCCCATCGGCGTTCTATATTTTGAAGCCTTATCTTCCTCTTGGGCATAGTCTCTTGCTCATCAGGAGTGCAATATCCCAAGTATATATCCTCAGGAATATCTATGGCAGTGTTCTGCTCGAGCTTCTTGCCACCCTTGTGCTTCCTTTCATCTTCCATTTTCTTCAGCTGAGGCTTTTGCTGAGGAAATTGAACTCTTGAGGATTCTGATGAAACTTGCAGATTTTCTTCAAGAAACGCTGCAAATGAGTTAAGTTGATGAGAACCTAGAGATTCATCAGCTGACATGTTTGTACCTCTAAACATAGTATAGTTGCGAGGAATTTGGAGAGGTCATATGCGTTCTCAGATTTGATGAAATGAATTTTTTTAAAGTTGAGGAATTTGACGAGTGGATGAAGAATTCGTCTAAGCACACTATTCTTGGGTTCCAGAGTTGTACAGATTCGAAAATTTGCACACTTGAGGAATCTTGTGAAGATTTTAGATGCTTAGTGAAGTTCATCAATAATTGAGGAATAAGCAGTGTTTGAGGAAAAGAAACCGATGGATACTTGAGGAAAAACAGATTTCAC
The DNA here is from genome assembly GCF_904849725.1 of Hordeum vulgare subsp. vulgare. Taxonomy (NCBI): domain Eukaryota; kingdom Viridiplantae; phylum Streptophyta; class Magnoliopsida; order Poales; family Poaceae; genus Hordeum; species Hordeum vulgare. The sequence goes on from NC_058518.1 coordinate 319,324,893, forward strand.
ACCTCTAAGGTAAAATAGTAGATCAAAAGAGCTGTAAAAATAAGGTTTTTATTTACCCTAGATAGCGCGCACGAAGAACAGAGAAGGAAGTAGCAGTGGATGCTCTTCGGTGCGAGTCCAATGCGCCCTAACTCGGCAATAGAGGACAGCTACGGCGGCGGCGGACAAAGATGGTCCGGTTCCGGCATGGTTTCGGCGACGGAGAGGTCGAGGCAGTCAAGCTTTTCCTCGCTGGCGTTGAGACTTCTAGCGGTGGCGCTAGGGCTTTTGAGCTTTGCTGTAGCAGGAGGGCGATGGGACGAAGAAGATTTGACCGAAGGGAGATGGGGACATATTTATAGCCAGGTGGTAACTGTTGGCGCAAAAGTATCGGACCAAATATCCCCTGTCTCTACGTGTCCGCAAGACACGTGTAGCCCACGATCGAAGCGGTGGAGATCATGGTTATTCAAACGGGGAAAGTGGGGTTCAGCTACTGTGTAACAACAGAAAATATATTTTTGAAGATTTGAGGATTTTGTTACAAAATCATCAGCTGACAAGGACGCAGTGAGGGTTTTGAACAAAGTTTCAAGTAGAACGCATATGAAGAATTGAATAGACTAGGTGAGAGTAGCATAGAGGGAAAGTAGGGTTCGATCACATTTACTTAGATGAAATATCAAATTGAAGAAATAACTATAAGTGAATGTTGTTGAGGACTTTGAAATCACAGTCTATATATATATGTGGGCAAATGAAAATCATCAAGTGTTTTTGAAGATTTTGATTAACTTGAGGATTTTGTTACAAAGCGTCATGATGATGAATTTCAGTTTTGAAGAAAAACAAGCTTGAAGAACAACTGTTTTGAAGAAAATCATCTTTTGAAGAAATTCAGCTTTGAAGAAATTCAACTTGAGGACTTTCAAGTTGGGTGGTGGCGTGACCCACCATATAAGAATGTTGATTTCAAACGCTGCGTACAATTGTAGTAGGGCCCTGAGAATCAATTTCTTCCTTGATTTCTTCACACTAAGAGTGATGTTCTTCATTTATTGAAGAAAATCGATTCATCGTGTGTTGCACATCTAAGTCATCAATTTTGCATAAGTGTTAGGATGTGTGCATGTTTTTACAAAACATTTGAAGATTCTAAGATATTTAGCTCACATCGCAACTTGCAAAACCTTTTCTCATCCAAGGGCTTAGTGAAGATATCTGCGAGTTGATCGTCAGTCTTCACATGGTCGATGAGGATATTGCCCTTGAGGACATGGTTCCGAAGAAAATGATGACGAATCTGGATGTGCTTGGTCTTCTAGTGTTGTACTGGGTTGTATGCAATCTTGATTGCACTCTCATTGTCGCAGTAGAGAGGCACATTCTTCATGTTGATGACGTAGTCCTTGCGGGTTTGCTTCATCCATAGCAATTGAGCACAGCATGAACCAGCAGCAATGTACTCAGCTTCGACAGTGGAGAGTGAAACACAGTTCTGCTTCTTTGAGGACCAGCAGACTAGTGATCTTCCGAGGAAATGACATGTGCCAGAGGTTGACTTGCGATCCACACGGTCACCAGCATAGTCAGAATCAGAATATCCCACAAAATGAAGATTTGAGCCCTTGGGGTACCATAATCCTAGTGTTGGTGTGTGAGCTAAGTATCGAAGAATATGCTTCATAGCCTTATGGTGTGATTCCTTCGGTTTTGCTTGAAAACGTACACACATGCAAACACTAAGCATTATATCTGGCCTAGATGCACACAAATACAGTAAAGAGCCAATCATGGAGCGATATACCTGCTGATTGAATTCTTTACCATTTTCGTCAGTGCAGAGGTGGCCGTTGGTCGGCATTGGAGTCTTGGCACCTTTGCATTCATGCATGTCAAATTTCCTCAGCACATTCTTGAGGTATTTCTCCTCTGATATGAAGATTCCATTGTTTTGTTGACGAATTTGAAGACCTAAGAAGAATTTTAGCTCCCCCATCATAGACATCTGATATTCTTCACTCATCATGTAAGCAAATTCATCACTGTAACATTTGTCAGTACAGCCAAATATGATATCATCGACATATATCTGGCACACAAATAGTTCATTATCATAGGATTTATTGAAAAGCGTTGGATCGAGTGAACCAGGTTTGAAGCCTTTCTTCATGAGGAGTTCCTTCAATGTATCATACCATGCCCGAGGGGCTTGCTTGAGACCATAGAGAGCCTTTTTAAGTCTGAAGACTTTGTCTGGATTCTTTGGATCCTCAAAACCTGGGGGATGAGCAACATATACTTCTTCCTCAAGCTTACCATTGAGGAATGCACTTTTCACATCCATTTGATATAAGATGATGTTATGATGGTTAACATAAGCAAGTAGTATTCAAATAGCTTCCAGTCTAGCAACGGGTGCAAAAGTTTCATCGAAATCTATTCCTTCAACCTATGTGTAGCCTTGGGCTACAAGTCGTGCCTTATTCCTCATCACTTGACCATCCTCGTGTTGCTTGTTTCGGAAAATCCACTTGGTTCCGATGATATTGTGCTTGCGAGGATCTGGTCGTTTGACGAGCTCCCATACATCATTCAGCTTGAATTGAAGAAGTTCGTCTTGCATGGCTTGGATCCACTCCGGTTCCATGAAAGCCTCAACAACTTTTGAAGGTTCTGTGATAGACACAAAGGAGAAATGCCCACAAAAGTTAACTAAGTGTGAAGCTTTTGAGCGAGTGAGAGGACCTGGCGTGTTGATGTCATTGAGGTTTTGTCAAGTTCCACTTCATTTGCAATCCTTGGATGAGCTGGTTGAGGATTTCGTTTGGGCTGAGGAATTGGTTCTGGAGCAATTTCCTCAGGAGCATCTTCTTGATTTTCATCAGTGCTGGGAATGATTTCTTCATCAATTTCCTCAGTGGGAACAATGTCTTCAGTAGCTTTGAGCTTTATTGCTTCCTCATGAGACAACTTATCTGGATCAGGAGGTAATTGCTCTCTTTGCGAGCCATTAGTTTCATCGAACCGCACATCTACAGTCTCAACAACCTTGTTGTGATAGTTGTTGAAGACTCTGTAGGTGTGTGAGTCCTTTCCATAACCAAGCTTAAAACCCTCATGTGCCTTAGGTGCAAACTTTGAGCTATGGTGAGGATCTCTAATCCAACATTTTGCACCAAAGACTTTGAAATAACTTACATTGGGTTTCTTGTCTGTGAGGAGTTCATATGAGGTTTTCTTGAGAAATTTGTGAAGATATACCGTGTTGGTGATATGGCATGCAGTGTTGATTGCTTCAGGCCAAAAGCGATGAGGAGTCTGATATTCTTCAATCATGGTTCTTGCCATCTCAACCAGAGTTCTCTTCTTCCTTTCGACGACACCGTTCTGTTGAGGAGTATAAGGAGCAGACAATTCGTGAGTAATACTAAGTTCATCAAGATAATTATCAAGACTAGTGTTTTTGAACTCTGTTCCATTATCACTCCTGATGTGTTTGATCTTGACACCGAAGTTCGTCGAGGCCCTTGAGGAAAATCGTTTGAAGACTTCTTGCACTTCAGTTTTATATAAAATGATATGCACCCATGTGTATCTGGAATAATCATCAACTATGACAAAGCCATATAAAGATGCTGCATTTGTTAGTGTGGCATAATGAGTAGGTCCAAATAGATCCATGTGAAGCAATTCAAATGGACGAGTAGTGGTCATGATAGTCTTCGAGGGGTGCTTGGATCTGGTCATTTTTCCAGACTCACAAGCACCGCAGAGGTGGTCCTTGAGGAATTTGACTGATTCGATGCCGATAGCATGATTCTTCTTTGCGAGCGCGTGCAAATTCCTCATACCTGCATGACCAAGTCTTCGATGCCATAGCCACCCTTCTGAGGTTTTTGCTAGTAGTGAAGTGGCTGGTTGAGGACCTGTAGAGAAATCAACAATGTACAAATCCCCTCTTCTAACACCTTTGAAGACTTTGGATCTGTCAGATTCCATGATGACAACACATTTATATCTTCAAAGATGACAATCATATCAAGGTCACATAGCATTGAGACTGACATGAGGTTAAATCCAAGGGATTCAACAAGCATTACTTTGTCCATGTGCCTATCCTTGGAAATAGCCACTTTGCCAAGTCCCAATAACTTGCTTTTACCTTTGTCAGCATATGTGATTTGCTTCAGGGGTGATGGAGTTAGTGGCATATTCATCAACAAGCTTTTGTCACCAGTCATGTGATGTGTGCAGCCACTATCAAGAACCCACTCAGTACTCTTGGGTTTGTCATCCTGTAGATGAATTAGTACAGCTTACCATCTCATATTGTCACGCCCAAGATGCGACCCTATCCTCAATTTTGGCACGAGGGCCTCGTCAGGGATAGAAGCGCATCTCGTCGTGTCGCAAGAATGGATATCGTTACAAGTACATGTACTGAAAAGAAGAGATATATAGAATTGGCTTACACTCGCCACAAGCTACATCAGAGTCACATCACTACATTACATAATCATCAAGAGCAAGAGCAGGGTCCGACTACGGACGAAAACAAACGAGAAAAATAAGAACGAAGTCCATCCTTGCTATCCTAGGCTGCCGGCCTGGAACCCATCCTAGATCGATGAAGAAGAAGAAGAAGAAGCAACTCCAAATGAACAATCAACGCGCTCGCGTCAAGTAACCTTTACCTGTACCTACAACTGGTGTTGTAGTGATCTGTGAGCCACAGGGGACTCAGCAATCTCATTTCCAAAGGTATCAAGACTAGCAAAGCTTAATGGGTAAGGTATGGTTAAATGGTGAGGTTGCAACAGCGGCTAAGCATATATTTGGTGGCTAACTTACGAGTACAAGAAGTAAGAGGGGGAAGATCTACGCATAGCGGACGTGAACTACAGATGATCAAATGAATGATCGTGAACACCTACCTACGTCAGACATAACCCCACCGTGTCCTCGATCGGAGAAGGAACTCACGAAAGAGACAGTCATGGTTACGCACACAGTTGGCAAGTTTTAATTAAGTTAACTTCAAGTTATCTAGAACCAGTGTTAAACAAAGCTTCCACGTTGCCACATAACCGCGGGCACGGCTTTCCGAAAAGATTTAACCCTGCAGGGATGCTCCAACTAGTCCATCACAAATTACCACAAGCCGCATAGAAATCCTCAATCACGAAGCTCGCGATCTCGTCGGATTCCCTAGTGGAAGACCTCAACTCTGAGATTACCCAAAGCATCACCGGAATCCCGATGCACGAGATATCTCGTCAAAGGTAAAACTAATCCAGCAAGGCCGCCCAGCGTGTCGACGATCCCGATAGGAGCCGCGTATCTCGTTCTCAGGACACGATGGATAAGCACAGCGTACGGTGGCCTGATAGAAATCTCCTGAGTTGCCCCGGGTTGGCCCCGCAAACGGCTCTAGTTTTGGACCAGCACCAACAGCACTGGCCCCCCTGTATTATGTGAAATTACTCCTCGGGTTCATGACGCCCTATGCTTTCAGTATTAACAAGTTATTATGTTGGGCAAATGTAGTACCAATGTTGGGCCTTGCTAGACCAGCTTTAATCTAAAACGAATTATCAAGGGGGTCCCCATAACAACCCCGATCGTGTTAGGAGCGCTCGTTTATGGAACATAACACCAGTAGCCGAAACTAAGGGGGCAAAGGTGGAACAAAACACCAGGCTAGAAAGGCCGAGCCTTCCACCTTTTACCAAGTATATAGGTGCATTAAATTAAATAGCATTAAATATGATGATATAACAAGGAACCCATGTTTTCACATGGAAGCAACTGCACCTGCAACTAGCAACACTAACACAGGGTTAAGCAAGCGGTAACATAGCCAATCAGTGGTTTGCTAGGTCGAATAGGTTGAAGGTTTCGTGGCATTGTTGAGAGGCTGATATTTAACATGTGGTAGGCAACGAGACATAACGATAGAGACGGTAAAACTAGCATGGCAATGATAGTAATGGTATCTGGGGAAATGATCATCTTGCCTGAGATCCCGCTTGGAAGAAGAATGCCTCCGTGAAGCAGACGAACCGACGTAGTCGAACGGGTACTCACATCCGACACGCTTGCGGAACTCTATCGAGACGAAGCAAACCGGAAACACGAATCAACACACGGAGTTCACCACACGATGCACAACACAAATGATGCATGAACAGCTGAAAACATGCAAGTCACGGCATGACAGTTCACACAATCAAACACTACACATTAAGTGAAGTTCAATATGCAACGAGTTGCATATTGACGAAACTCCACGTTTATTAGTTAGTTCTATCCCGATTAGTTACACGGCAATATTAAATATGGTTAAACATGGCAAGAGGTGAAGCGTAATTAATCTACCTATTTAGGCATTTTAAATGAGGCCGGAAATGACATATAGCACCTCCGAAACGACCTCACATGTTAATTTACAATTCTGTCCAGATCTGAATTAACACCTTTAATTAGTTGTTAAACAGCAAAACAAATAGGTTCACGTGATTCTACGCGTCAAGGCAAGCAATCTACACATAAAGAACATCTCCAGCGGAGCTACGGTTCAAAAGATACAAGCACCGCAAGATATGATGGCATGAATGCAATATGTGTGCAACGATGGCTACGAGCACTTCAAAACATACTAACAGCAAGAGAAAATGAAACTACACGAGATTCTAAGCAAGTTTCCTGTAAGACACGATCAAAACGGAGCTACGGTTCAAAAACTACGAGCAAAACAAGAAATCACTAACATCTGCCAAAATCAGCCACATAGCATTTTCTACGCCCCACAACTACGGCTACACAACTCCGATATGCTCAAGCAAGGCATGGCACGGAAGAGGGAAAGAAGCACTACTACGAACAACTAACAACAACTAGCATGGCAGCAAGGAACACTAGGGAAAGAAGTCACAAAATGGCTTCCCACACACTATTTCAGACTTAGTGAAAATTACACCTCATGAAAGTGCAGTTTTCGATCTGAAGCAATATTGACAACAGCAAAACCTATAGCTACATGACTCCAAATGGCATGAAACTTTACAGCATGCCAGATAAACACAAGGGGTACAACTAACTCCATTGGACCAACCTCAAAAGAGCTACATAACACAATATGCAAGCAAGACAAGACAACAACAAAATATAACAGATTCCAGACTTAGAAATATTTCAGCTCCTCTAAAACAGATCTATTTCTAGCAACTTGAGAGCAAGCAAACAACACCTAAACATGCATTTCTATTGCAACCAAAAATACCAGGGGCTAAACAAAACATCCGAGATCAACTCTCTAGTTGACAACTAATTCAAACGAGGAACAGAATAAATCCTACGAATTCAACAAAAGGGCAACTTAGCAAAATATCTCGCGAACTGACTTACTCGAAAGCTAAAACTAATTGCATAGAAAAATCCATGGGACCCCGGAAACATATAAAATATGTGGGGGTTTGCAACACAAAATAATGCCACACATTAATGCGAGATAATCACCTATACGCGGGAAAATAAATTACCGGCAAATCCCTACACGTAAAAATACAAATGACCGCTCTAAAGTACATGCAAAAATGATTCCTAAAACATGGGCATTTCTAAAACGGCATTCGGGCAATACGGTCTAGCGCGAAAAATAAATACGGCGTCTATCCTATATAGACAGCACGGTAAACAGTGCATTTGGCACGGCAACCCCCGTCAAACAAATATGCAAGTTATAAAATCATGATCTACGCGCAAATCTACCTTAAAACCATATATTACACGTCGCAAACCGACTAACGGTTTAAAAGTTACGGACGTTTTATTATACGTCTAATTTCTGGAATTAAACAAATCCGAATAAACCTAAAATAATTCTACCGGGCCGAAATCCCTAAAGGGCCTAACAGGCAACGAGCACATATACAACAAACCGCACCGGGTGCAAGGGATAAGGGAAGGGCGGCTCACCTAGTTATTGGGCCTAGCCCAGGCGGAGGAGGAGCAGGCCGAGGCCTACCGGAGGCGAGCTGCGGCCCACCTGCGAGCTGGGGCGGCCCACGCGGTGCCGACGGCTCGGTCAACGGGACAGCGAGCGGGGCTTCGTCCTCCTCGTGCCTCTGCATGAGGCACCAGAGTTGCGGCAGCGGCAGCCTTCCCTGGCGGCGAGGGGGGCCAGAGACGAGCCACTCCGACCCGGATCCGGCCGGCGACGGGGGCGAGGGGAGGCCGGATCCCGGCGTTGCAGTAGAGGGCGGCGCGACCGCGGTTCAGATCGGTGTCAGAGAGGTGGCGGCTGGCGCTGGTGATGTAGGCCACGGCGGTGGGGCGCGCTCCGGCAGCGGCGGCTGCTGGCCGGTGGCGCTGGGCATAGGGGGCGGCGCGCTCGGGAGCAGCGGGGCGAGGCCAGCTGCGGGCCGGTGAGCTCGGGAGCTCGGGCATGGGGGAGAGGATATACGGGGAGATCTGAGGGAGGAGGCAGGAGGGATCTCGGCCGTTGGATCTCCGATCTGACGGTCGAGATCGTGGAGAGGGTAGATCAGATCTCAGAGGAGAGAGGGGAGTTGCTAGGGTTTGATGGGGGGCACGGATTTCGAGGCAGAGCTAGGGAGAGGTTAAAAAAAGGAAGGGGAGGTCTGTTTAAATTAGGAAAGGGGGGCTAGGTTACCCGGAATCGCGTTCCGGATCCAACCGTGCGGTCGGATTCGGAGGATTCCGCACGCGGGAATGGGTACGTGGCCGTGTAGGGTGGATATCCGGAGACGAGAGGGAGAACGGGCGGCGCGGCACGAATTTTAAAACACCGACAAACGTCCGACGGTAGACCGGATACGGTGCCGCTATGGACGACCGTTCAGGTACGAGACGAACTCCGATCGTGACGAAATTCGACAGGCGGCCTAGCTAGAACTAATTACGACCGCATGCCAAATCTCAACCCGATCACAGAAAGTTTTACGCAAGCTTTAAAACAGGGCTACGACCGTGCCGTGGGCGCGTGCGTGTGCGGTCAGGCTCGGAACAAACAACGACGTTAACCGGCAACTAACAACGGATGCAACGTTTGAAAACTGGCGGCAACGGAGATGCCGATGCAATGCAGATGATGCGAATGATGCGATGATGATGCGACAAAAATAAAAGAGACACACGACAAAAACGGAAAGGAAAGGGAATCTTCTGGAACGTCGGCATCGGGCTGTCACACATATGCTTCAACTTTGAAGAATATGATATCAATTTCATCAGATAGGAATTTCATCATAAACATAATTATAAGGACGTGTGAAATATTTCTATTTCATCAATATTTGCTTGCGTCCTATCAAGCATTTTCCTCAGGTCTCCAGCAAATTCTTCAGATGATGATTTTCATCTGGAGACCTGACCTGCAGAAGTGATTAATCCAATTTCTTCACCACCCACATGTGAAGGGGTGGTAAAGCATTCATCATCCTGCGAGCACCATATGAGAAAGGGGGCATTGAAGCTAATGCACTTCTCTTAACAGTAGGAGGGTTAAAGTACTCAAATGAATATGCAGATAACTTATTTGAAGATTTATGAACATAATGATTTGAAGAAAAACGCTCATATTCATATTCCTTGTAATTTCCCTGCATGTTAGTAGCATTAGCACGGATACGAGCATAGTTTTGACCAATTGAGGATTTTGATCCTCTTGAAGACTTTGGTCCTCTTGAGGAATTTGATCTGGGGTTCAAATTCTTCGTAGGTGGTGTCATGAGGACATTCACCTGAAGATTTTCAAGGCAACTTTTGGGAACCCGGATTTTTCTCAGGGAAGGCCCATTCCTGCAGTTAGTTCCAACATATCAAGCAAATACTTCACCAGATTGATTTTTGAACAGTTTATAGTTGGAGTCAAATGACTCATCTGAGGAATATGATAATTCACATGAAAAGCCTGTTAGATTGGATGGATCAAAAGGAGGCCCAGTAGCAGCAACCCATGAGGTTTTGGGATATTGCTCAGGTTTCCAATAAGATCCATCAACATTCAATTTCCTCTCAAAGGAAATTCCTTCTTTCCTCGGCTTCCTGTTCAAGATCTGCTTTTTGAGCACATCACAAAGGGTTTGGTGTCCTTTGAGACTTCTGTATATGCCTGTCACATACAATTCCTTCAGCCCTGCATTTTCATCAGTGACATTCGTGTTTTCCTGTGGGGACCCCGACTTACTAGTCGAGAATCGCCGTGCTCAGTGATCCCAGAGATCAATGCTCACCGAACACAGATACTGAATAAAGAGTCTTACATCCAAGTACTGATTATTACAATGCGTGACCAAAGGGTCAAGTTCACACGACATGCCTCGGGCCAAATCACACGGATACACTATTAGCGGAAACATAGGGCTAAGCGGGTGCCCATGCCATCAAGCCTACACCGACAGGCATTCTGACTCGGAAGCGTCCTAGTTCGCAGGGGTGTCGCCGAAGACATACTCTTGACCAAACTCCGGTCCTTCCATGTCTGGTCAAATAACATAACCAGTGGCAAGCCAATGAGTACTTTGAATGTACTCGCAAAACAGCCCATGATATGAACAATGAAAGTGAAGGATAACAATATCATGCATTTGTAGTGTAACTATCTAGGTGGAATGATCATGAATATGCATCAAGGTAAGAATTACTCTTGAAGAACAGGTTACGGATACCAAATATCTGTTGAGGGCTGAACCATCCGGGTTCACCCTATATGCCAAGTCACCAAACTTGGTCATATTATTGCTATCATAGCAATGCCTTGCTCAACACAACTCACGCACGCTTGGTTTATGCGGAAATATCAGGACGTAGTTTAAGCAGGATTACCCAACTGTCCTTGACCGTGGACACGGCTATTAGAATAGTTTACACTCTGCAGAGGTAGTACGCTGGACCCACGAGATCCGGGAAACTTCCGTGTCATCCACGACTCGCGGTATTTCACATACCCAAGGTAAGTACCCGATCAATGCCTTTCCCCTCACGATACTAGACAAAGAGGTCCACTCGATTGGTACCCGGCCCACATGTCGTACGTCTTACGAGCACCAACTCTGGACCGTAACAACCATGCGGGGACCAACGGTGTGACTGGAACTCATAAAAATGGCATAGTCGTCCTACCCGGCACGACCCCATCACGAGAGTGACTACAATCACTCCCGCCACTAGTAATGTGGCTCTTTGCTAGCACCGACCAGAGTAATTAACATAGCCCCGTCCCATAAGGGGTAACGTGGTCGTACTGGTAAGTTTGTGTTGGAAATATGCCCTAGAGGCAATAATAATTAGTTATTATTATATTTCTTTGTTTATGATAATCGTTTATTATCCATGCTATAATTGTATTGATTGGAAACACAATACTTGTGCGGATACATAGACAAAACACTGTCCCTAGTAAGCCTCTAGTTGACTAGCTCGTTGATCAAAGATGGTCAAGGTTTCCTGGCCATAGGCAAGTGTTGTTACTTGATAACGGGATCACATCATTAGGAGAATCATGTGATGGACTAGACCCAAACTAATAGACGTAGCGTGTTGATCGTGTCATTTTGTTGCTACTGTTTTCTGCGTGTCAAGTATTTGTTCCTATGACCATGAGATCATATAACTCACTGACACCGGAGGAATGCTTTGTGTGTATCGAACGTTGCAATGTAACTGGGTGACTATAAAGATGCTCTACAGGTATCTCCGAAGGTGTTCGTTGAGTTAGTATGGATCAAGACTGGGATTTGTCACTCCGTATGACGGAGAGGTATCTCGGGGCCCACTCGGTAATACAACATCACACACAAGCCTTGCAAGCAATATGACTTAGTGTAAGTTGCGGGATCTTGTATTACGACATGAGTAAAGAGACTTGCCAGTAAACGAGATTGAAATAGGTATGCGGATACTGACGATCGAATCTCGGGCAAGTAACATACCGAAGGACAAAGGGAATGACATACGGGATTATATGAATCCTTGGCACTGAGGTTCAAACGATAAGATCTTCGTAGAATATGTCGGATCCAATGTGGGCATCCAGGTCCCGCTATTGGATATTGACCGAGGAGTCTCTCGGGTCATGTCTACATAGTTCTCGAACCCGCAGGGTCTGCACACTTAAGGTTCGACATTGTTTTATGCGTATTTGAGTTATATGGTTGGTTACCGAATGTTGTTCGGAGTCTCGGATGAGATCGCGGACATCACGAGGGTTTCCAGAATGGTCCAGAAACGAATATTGATATATAGGATGACCTCATTTGGTTACCGGAAGGTTTTCGTGCATTACCGGAAAAGTTTCGGGCTCATCGGTAGTGTACTGGGAGTGCCGGGAGGGGTGCCGGGGACCATCAGGAGGGGTGTCACGCCCCAAGGGGTCTCATGGGCTATGGGAAGAGATAAACCAGCCCCTAGTGGGCTGGAATAAGTTCCCACTAAGGCCCATAAGGTTTGAGAAGGAAAAAACACAAGGTGGAAAGGGTTTCCAAGTGGGAAGGTGGAATCCTACTCAAAGTAGGATTGGAGTAGGACTCCTCCACCTCCAATTTTGGCCAAACCTTTAGGTTTTGAGGCTGCCTCCTCCTCTCCCTCCCTCCTATATATAGTGGGGTTTTATGGCTGATTTGAGACAACTTTTGCCACGGCAGCCCGACCACATACCTCCACGGTTTTACCTCTAGATCGCGTTTCTACGGAGCTCGGGCAGAGCCCTGCTGAGATTAGATCACCACCAACCTCCGGAGCGCCATCACGCTGCCGAAGAACTCATCTACCTCTCCGTCTCTCTTGCTGGATCAAGAAGGCCAAGATCATCGTCGAGCTGTACGTGTGCTGAACGCGGAGGTGCCGTCCGTTCGGCACTAGATCGGAGCGGATCGTGGGACGGATCACGGGACGGTTCATGGGACGGTTCGCGGGGCGGATCGAGGGACGTGAGGATGTTCCACTACATCAACCGCATTTCTTAACGCTTCTGCTGTGCGATCTACAAGGGTACGTAGATCGGAAATCCCCTCTCGTAGATGGACATCACCATGATTGGTCTTCGTGCGCGTAGGAAAATTTTTGTTTCCCATGCGACGTTCCCCAACAGTGGCATCATGAGATAGGTTCATGCGTAGATGTAATCTCGAGTAGAACACAAAAGTTTTTGTGGGCGGTGATGTGCGTTTTTCTGCCCTCCTTAGTCTTTTCTTGATTCCGCGGTATTGTTGGATCGAAGCGGCTCGGACCGACATTACTCGTACGCTTACGAGAGACTGGTTTCATTGCTACGAGTAACTCCGTTGCTCAAAGATGACCGGCGAGTGTTGGTTTCTCCAACTTTAGTGGAATCGGATTTGACCGAGGAGGTCCTTGGATGAGGTTAAATAGCAATTCATATATCTCCATTGTGGTGTTTGCGTAAGTAAGATGCGATCCTACTAGATACCCATGGTCACCACGTAAAACATGCAACAACAATTAGAGGACGTCTAACTTGTTTTTGCAGGGTATGCTTGTGATGTGATATGGCCAACAATGTGATGTGATATATTGGATGTATGAGATGATCATGTTGTAATAGTTAATATCGACTTGCACGTCGATGGTACGACAACCGGCAGGAGCCATAGGGTTGTCTTTAAACTAACATTTGTGCTTGCAGACGCGTTTACTATATTGCTAGGACGTAGCTTTAGTAGTAATAGCATGAGTAGCACGACAACCCCGATGGCGACACGTTGATGGAGATCATGATGATGGAGATCATGGTGTGACGTCGGTGACAAGAAGATCGTGCCGGTGCTTTGGTGATGGAGATCAAGAAGCACATGATGACGGCCATATCATGTCACTTATGAATTGCATGTGATGTTAATCCTTTATGCACCTTATAATGCTTAGAACGACGGTAGCATTATGAGGTGATCTCTCACTAAAATTTCAAGACTAAATTGTGTTCTCCCCGACTGTGCACCGTTGCGATAGTTCTTCGTTTCGAGACACCACATGATGATCGGGTGTGATAGACTCAACGTTCACATACAACGGGTGCAAAATAGTTGCACACGCGGAACACTCGGGTTAAGCTTGACGAGCCTAGCATGTGCAGACATGGCCTCGGAACACATGAGACCGAAAGGTCGAGGATGAATCGTATAGTTGATATGATTAGCATAGAGATGCTTACCACTGAAACTATTCTCGACTCACGTGATGATCAGACTTGAGATAGTGGATTTGGATCATGTACCACTCAAATGACTAGAGAGATGTACTTTTTGAGTGGGAGTTCTTAAGTAATATGATTAATTGAACTAATTGTCATGAACATAGTCTAAATGTCTTTGCGAATTACGATGTAGCTTGCGCTATAGCTCTACTGTTTTTTATATGTTCCTAGAGAAAATTTAGTTGAAAGTTGATAGTAGCAAACTTTGCAGACTGAGTCTGTAAAACCGAGGATTGTCCTCGTTGATGTGCAGAAGGCTTATGTCCTTAATGCACCACTCGGTGTGCTGCACCTCGAGCGTCGTCTGTAGATGTTGTGAACATCCGACATACATGTTTCTGCTGACTACACGATAGTTCAGTACAAAATACTTAATGGCTTAGAAGCAAGGCGCCGAAGACGTTTTGAAACATCACGGAACATAAGAGATGTTCTAAAGAGATGAAATTGTGATTTCATGCTTGTGCCCTTGTTAAGAGGTATGAGACCTCCGAGAAGATTCTTTGACCACGAAGTAAAGGAGAAAAGCTCAATCGTTGAGCATGTGCTCAAACTGTCTGAGTACGACAATCGCTTGAATCAAGTGGGAGTTCATCTTCCAGATTAGATAGTGATGGTTCTCCAAAGTCACTGCCACCAAGCTGTGAGAGCTTCATGCTGAACTATAACATATCAAGGATAGACACAATGATCCTTGAGTAATTCGCGATGTTTGAGATTGCGAAAGTAGAAGTCAAGAAGGAGCATCAATAGTTGATGGTTAGTAAAACCACTAAGTTTCGAGAAAGGCAAGGGCTAGATGGGACACTTCGTGAAAGGGCAAAACAGTTGCTGCACTAATGAAGAGACCCAAGATTAAACCCAAGCCCAAGACTAAGTGCTTCTGTTATGAGGGGAACGGTCACTGAGGCGGAGAAACTCTAGATACTTGGTAGATAAGAAGGCTGGCAAAAGTCAAAAGAAGTATATCTGATATACATGATGTTGATGTGTACTTTACTAGTACTCCTAGTAGCACGAGGGTATTGGATACCGGTTCGGTTGCTAAGTGATTAGTAACACAAGATGAAAGCTACGGCATAAACGGAGACTTGCTAAAGGCGAGGTGCCGATACGTGTTGGAAGTGTTTCCAAGGTTGATATGATCAAACGTCGCACACTCCCTCTACCATCGGGATTGGTGTTAAACCTAAATAATTGTTATTTGGTGCTTGCGTTAAGCATGAACATGATTGGATCGTGTTTATTGCAATACGATTATTCATTTAAAGAGAATAATCGTTACTCTATTTGCTTGAATAATCACCGTCAATGGTTTATTGAATCTCGATCGTAGTGTTACACATGTTCATAATATTGGTGCCAAAAGATACGAGGTAATGATGATAGTACCACTTACTTGTGGCACTGCCGCTTGAGTCATGTTGGTATAAATTGCATGAAGAGGCTCCATGCTGATGGATCTTTATACTCACTTGATTTTGAATCACTAGTGACATGCAAATGATACCACATGAGCAAGGCCTTGTTTTCATTGAGATGAAACAAGATAGTAACTTGTTGGAAGTGACACATTTTTATGTATGCAGTCCAATGGGTGCTGAGGCACGCAGTGGATATCATTATATTCTTACTTCAATGACGATTTGAGTAGATACAAGAGTATTTACTTAATGAATCACAAGTCTGAAATATTGAAAAGTTCAAATCTGTTTCGGAGTGAAGTTTGTCGTAACAAGAGGATAAACTGTCTACGATATGATCATAGAAATGAATATCTGAGTTACAAGTTTCGGTACGCAGTTAAGACAATGTGGAAATTGTTTCGCAGTTCATGCCACCTGGAACATCATAGTGTGATGATGTGTCTGAACGTCATAGCCACACACTATTTGGTATGGTGCATGCTATGATGTCTCTTATCGAATTACCACTATCGTTTATGGGTCATGCATTAGAGACAATCGCATTCACTTTAAATAGGGCACCGCCTATTTCCGTTGAGATGACACAGTATAGACTAAGGTTTAGAGAAATCTAAACTGTCGTTTCTTGAAAGTTTGGGGCTTCGACACTTATGTGAAAAAGTTTCAGTCTCATAAGCTCGAACCCAAAGCGGATAAATGCATCTTCATAGGATATCCAAAACAGTTGGGTACGTCTCCTATCTCAGATCCGAAAGCAAAGTGTTTTTTTCCAGAAACGGATCCTTTCTCGAGGAAAGGTTTCTCTCGAAATAATTGAGTGGGAGGGTGGTAGAACTTGATGAGGTTATTGAACCATCACTTCAACCAGTGTGTAGTAGGGCGCAGGAAGTTGTTCCTGTGGCGCCTACACCAATTGAAGTGAAAGCTGATGATGGTGATCATCGAGCATCGGATCAAGTTACTGCAAGCCTCGTAGGTTGACAAGGTCGCGTGCTACTTCAGAGTGGTACGGTAACCCTGTCTTGGAGGTCATGTTGTTGAGCAACAGTGAACCTACGAGTTATGGGGAAAGCAATGGTGGGCCCGGATTCCGACAAATGGCTCGAAGCCATGAAATCCGAGAGAGGATCCATGTATGAAAACAAAGTGTAGACTTTGGAAGAACTACTTGATGGTTGTAGGACTATTGAGTAAAGATGGATCTTTAAAAGGAAGACAGACGACGATGGTGATAAGTCACTATTAAGAAAAGCTCGACTTGTCGCAAAGATGTTTCCGACATGATCAAACAGTTGACTATGGTGAGACTTTCTCACTCGTAGCGATGCTAAAAGTCTGTTAGAATTATGTTAGTAGTTGTTGCATTATTTTTGAAATATTGCACATAGGATGTCAAAACATTGTTTCCTCGACGGTTTCCTTGAGCAAACATTGTATGTGATACAACCAGAAGGTTTTGTCGATCCTAAAGATACTAACAAGTATGCAAGCTCCAGCGATCCTTCAATGGATTGGTGCAAGCATCTCGAAGTTGGAATATACACTTTGATGAGATGATCAAAGATTTTGGGTTTGTACAAGGTTTATGAGAAACTTGTATTTCCAAAGAAGTGAGTGGGAGCACTATAGAATTTCTGATAAGTATATGTGGTTGACATATTGTGGATCAGAAGTAATGTAGAATTTCTGTAAAGCATACAAGGTTGTTTGAAAGGAGTTTTCAAAGGAATACCTGGATTGCGCTACTTGAACGTTGAGCATCAAGATCTATGGAGATAGATCAAAACGCTTAATAGAAGTTTCAACAAGATGCATGCCTTGACAAGTTTTTGAAGGAATTCGAAATAGATCGGCAAAGAAGGAGTTCTTGACTATGTTGTAAGGTGTGAATTTGAGTAAGACTCAAAACCCGACCCCAGCAGAATAAAGAGAATAGACGAAGGTCGTCTTCTATGCCTTGGCCGTAGAATCTGAAGTATGCCATGCTGGGTACCGCACCTGATGTGTGCCTTGACTCAAAGTCTATTGAGAGGTACAGAAAGTGATCCATGATTGAATCACTAGTAGCGGTCAAAATTTATCCTTAGTAACTGATGGACTAAGGAATTTTTCTCGATTATGGAGGTGGTTAAAGAGTTAGTCGTAAAGGGTTACATCGATGCAAGCTTTGACACTAATTCGAATAACTATGAGTAGTGAAACGGATTCGTATAGTAGAGTAGATGTTTGGAGTATTTCCGAATAGCACATAGTAGAAGCATCTATAAGATGACATAAAGATTTGTAAAGAACACACGGATCTGAAAGTTTCAGAACCGTTGACTCAAACCTCTCTCACGAGCAAGACGTGATCAGACCCCAGAACTATATGGGTGTTGGATTCGTTGAAATCACATGGTGATGTGAACTAGATTATTGACTCTAGTGCAAGTGGGAGACTATTGGAAATATGCCCTAGAGCCAATAATAATTAGTTATTATTATATTTCTTTGTTCATGATAATCGTTTATTATCCATGCTATAATTGTATTGATTGGAAACACAATACTTGTGTGGATACATAGACAAAACACTGTCCCTAGTAAGCCTCTAGTTGACTAGCTCGTTGATCAAAGATGGTCAAGGTTTCCTGACCATAGGCAAGTGTTGTCACTTGATAACGGGATCAAATCATTAGGAGAATCATGTGATGGACTAGACCCAAACTAATAGACGTAGCGTGTTGATCGTGTCATTTTGTTGCTACTGTTTTCTGCGTGTCAAGTATTTGTTCGTATGACCATGAGATCATATAACTCACTGACACCGGAGGAATGCTTTGTGTGTATCGAACGTTGCAATGTAACTGGGTGACTATAAAGATGCTCTACAGGTATCTCCGAAGGTGTTCGTTGAGTTAGTATGGATCAAGACTGGGATTTGTCACTCCGTATGACGGAGAGGTATCTCAGGGCCCACTCGGTAATACAACATCACACACAAGCCTTGCAAGCAATGTGACTTAGTGTAAGTTGCGGGATCTTGTATTACGACATGAGTAAAGAGACTTGCCAGTAAACGAGATTGAAATAGGTATGCGGATACTGACGACCGAATCTCGGGCAAGTAACATACCGAAGGACAAAGGGAATGACATACGGGATTATATGAATCCTTGGCACTGAGGTTCAAACGATAAGATCTTCGTAGAATATGTCGGATCCAATGTGGGCATCCAGGTCCCGCTATTGGATATTGACCGAGGAGTCTCTCGGGTCATGTCTACATAGTTCTCGAACCCGCAGGGTCTGCACACTTAAGGTTCGACGTTGTTTTATGCGTATTTGAGTTATATGGTTGGTTACCGAATGTTGTTCGGAGTCTCGGATGAGATCGCGGACATCACGAGGGTTTCCAGAATGGTCCAGAAACGAATATTGATATATAGGATGACCTCATTTGGTTACCGGAAGGTTTTCGTGCATTACCGGAAAAGTTTCGGGCTCATCGGTAGTGTACTGGGAGTGCCGGGAGGGGTGCCGGGGACCATCAGGAGGGGTGTCACGCCCCAAGGGGTCTCATGGGCTATGGGAAGAGATAAACCAGCCCCTAGTGGGCTGGAATAAGTTCCCACTAAGGCCCATAAGGTTTGAGAAGGAAAAAACACAAGGTGGAAAGGGTTTCCAAGTGGGAAGGTGGAATCCTACTCAAAGTAGGATTGGAGTAGGACTCCTCCACCTCCAATTTTGGCCAAACCTTTAGGTTTTGAGGCTGCCTCCTCCTCTCCCTCCCTCCTATATATAGTGGGGTTTTATGGCTGATTTGAGACAACTTTTGCCACGGCAGCCCGACCACATACCTCCACGGTTTTACCTCTAGATCGCGTTTCTACGGAGCTCGGGCAGAGCCCTGCTGAGATTAGATCACCACCAACCTCCGGAGCGCCATCACACTGCCGAAGAACTCATCTACCTCTCCGTCTCTCTTGCTGGATCAAGAAGGCCAAGATCATCGTCGAGCTGTACGTGTGCTGAACGCGGAGGTGCCGTCCGTTCGGCACTAGATCGGAGCGGATCGTGGGACGGATCACGGGACGGTTCATGGGACGGTTCGCGGGGCGGATCGAGGGACGTGAGGATGTTCCACTACATCAACCGCGTTTCTTAACGCTTCTGCTGTGCGATCTACAAGGGTACGTAGATCGGAAATCCCCTCTCGTAGATGGACATCACCATGATTGGTCTTCGTGCGCGTAGGAAAATTTTTGTTTCCCATGCGACGTTCCCCAACAGTGGCATCATGAGATAGGTTCATGCGTAGATGTAATCTCGAGTAGAACACAAAAGTTTTTGTGGGCGGTGATGTGCGTTTTTCTGCCCTCCTTAGTCTTTTCTTGATTCCGCGGTATTGTTGGATCGAAGCGGCTCGGACCGACATTACTCGTACGCTTACGAGAGACTGGTTTCATTGCTACGAGTAACTCCGTTGCTCAAAGATGACCGGCGAGTGTTGGTTTCTCCAACTTTAGTGGAATCGGATTTGACCGAGGAGGTCCTTGGATGAGGTTAAATAGCAATTCATATATCTCCATTGTGGTGTTTGCGTAAGTAAGATGCGATCCTACTAGATACCCATGGTCACCACGTAAAACATGCAACAACAATTAGAGGACGTCTAACTTGTTTTTGCAGGGTATGCTTGTGATGTGATATGGCCAACAATGTGATGTGATATATTGGATGTATGAGATGATCATGTTGTAATAGTTAATATCGACTTGCACGTCGATGGTACGACAACCGGCAGGAGCCATAGGGTTGTCTTTAAACTAACATTTGTGCTTGCAGACGCGTTTACTATATTGCTAGGACGTAGCTTTAGTAGTAATAGCATGAGTAGCACGACAACCCCGATGGCGACACGTTGATGGAGATCATGATGATGGAGATCATGGTGTGACGCCGGTGACAAGAAGATCGTGCCGGTGCTTTGGTGATGGAGATCAAGAAGCACATGATGACGGCCATATCATGTCACTTATGAATTGCATGTGATGTTAATCCTTTATGCACCTTATAATGCTTAGAACGACGGTAGCATTATGAGGTGATCTCTCACTAAAATTTCAAGACTAAATTGTGTTCTCCCCGACTGTGCACCGTTGCGTTAGTTCTTCGTTTCGAGACACCACGTGATGATCGGGTGTGATAGACTCAACGTTCACATACAACGGGTGCAAAATAGTTGCACACGCGGAACACTCGGGTTAAGCTTGACGAGCCTAGCATGTGCAGACATGGCCTCGGAACACATGAGACCGAAAGGTCGAGGATGAATCGTATAGTTGATATGATTAGCATAGAGATGCTTACCACTGAAACTATTCTCGACTCACGTGATGATCAGACTTGAGATAGTGGATTTGGATCATGTACCACTCAAATGACTAGAGAGATGTACTTTTTGAGTGGGAGTTCTTAAGTAATATGATTAATTGAACTAATTGTCATGAACATAGTCTAAATGTCTTTGCGAATTACGATGTAGCTTGCGCTATAGCTCTACTGTTTTTTATATGTTCCTAGAGAAAATTTAGTTGAAAGTTGATAGTAGCAAACTTTGCAGACTGAGTCTGTAAAACCGAGGATTGTCCTCGTTGATGTGCAGAAGGCTTATGTCCTTAATGCACCACTCGGTGTGCTGCACCTCGAGCATCGTCTGTAGATGTTGTGAACATCCGACATACATGTTTCTGCTGACTACACGATAGTTCAGTACAAAATACTTAATGGCTTAGAAGCAAGGCGCCGAATACGTTTTGAAACATCACGGAACATAAGAGATGTTCTAAAGAGATGAAATTGTGATTTCATGCTTGTGCCCTTGTTAAGAGGTATGAGACCTCCGAGAAGATTCTTTGACCACGAAGTAAAGGAGAAAAGCTCAATCGTTGAGCATGTGCTCAAACTGTCTGAGTACGACAATCGCTTGAATCAAGTGGGAGTTCATCTTCCAGATTAGATAGTGATGGTTCTCCAAAGTCACTGCCACCAAGCTGTGAGAGCTTCATGCTGAACTATAACATATCAAGGATAGACACAATGATCCTTGAGTAATTCGCGATGTTTGAGATTGCGAAAGTAGAAGTCAAGAAGGAGCATCAATAGTTGATGGTTAGTAAAACCACTAAGTTTCGAGAAAGGCAAGGGCTAGATGGGACACTTCGTGAAAGGGCAAAACAGTTGCTGCACTAATGAAGAGACCCAAGATTAAACCCAAGCCCGAGACTAAGTGCTTCTGTTATGAGGGGAACGGTCACTGAGGCGGAGAAACTCTAGATACTTGGTAGATAAGAAGGCTGGCAAAAGTCAAAAGAAGTATATCTGATATACATGATGTTGATGTGTACTTTACTAGTACTCCTAGTAGCACGAGGGTATTGGATACCGGTTCGGTTGCTAAGTGATTAGTAACACAAGATGAAAGCTACGGCATAAACGGAGACTAGCTAAAGGCGAGGTGCCGATACGTGTTGGAAGTGTTTCCAAGGTTGATATGATCAAACGTCGCACACTCCCTCTACCATCGGGATTGGTGTTAAACCTAAATAATTGTTATTTGGTGCTTGCGTTAAGCATGAACATGATTGGATCGTGTTTATTGCAATACGATTATTCATTTAAAGAGAATAATCGTTACTCTATTTGCTTGAATAATCACCTTCAATGGTTTATTGAATCTCGATCGTAGTGTTACACATGTTCATAATATTGGTGCCAAAAGATACGAGGTAATGATGATAGTACCACTTACTTGTGGCACTGCCGCTTGAGTCATGTTGGTATAAATTGCATGAAGAGGCTCCATGCTGATGGATCTTTATACTCACTTGATTTTGAATCACTAGTGACATGCAAATGATACCACATGAGCAAGGCCTTGTTTTCATTGAGATGAAACAAGATAGTAACTTGTTGGAAGTGACACATTTTTATGTATGCAGTCCAATGGGTGCTGAGGCACGCAGTGGATATCATTATATTCTTACTTCAATGACGATTTGAGTAGATACAAGAGTATTTACTTAATGAATCACAAGTCTGAAATATTGAAAAGTTCAAATCTGTTTCGGAGTGAAGTTTGTCGTAACAAGAGGATAAACTGTCTACGATATGATCATAGAAATGAATATCTGAGTTACAAGTTTCGGTACGCAGTTAAGACAATGTGGAAATTGTTTCGCAGTTCATGCCACCTGGAACATCATAGTGTGATGATGTGTCTGAACGTCATAGCCACACACTATTTGGTATGGTGCATGCTATGATGTCTCTTATCGAATTACCACTATCGTTTATGGGTCATGCATTAGAGACAATCGCATTCACTTTAAATAGGGCACCGCCTATTTCCGTTGAGATGACACAGTATAGACTAAGGTTTAGAGAAATCTAAACTGTCGTTTCTTGAAAGTTTGGGGCTTCGACACTTATGTGAAAAAGTTTCAGTCTCATAAGCTCGAACCCAAAGCGGATAAATGCATCTTCATAGGATATCCAAAACAGTTGGGTACGTCTCCTATCTCAGATCCGAAAGCAAAGTGTTTTTTTCCAGAAACGGATCCTTTCTCGAGGAAAGGTTTCTCTCGAAATAATTGAGTGGGAGGGTGGTAGAACTTGATGAGGTTATTGAACCATCACTTCAACCAGTGTGTAGTAGGGCGCAGGAAGTTGTTCCTGTGGCGCCTACACCAATTGAAGTGAAAGCTGATGATGGTGATCATCGAGCATCGGATCAAGTTACTGCAAGCCTCGTAGGTTGACAAGGTCGCGTGCTACTTCAGAGTGGTACGGTAACCCTGTCTTGGAGGTCATGTTGTTGAGCAACAGTGAACCTACGAGTTATGGGGAAAGCAATGGTGGGCCCGGATTCCGACAAATGGCTCGAAGCCATGAAATCCGAGAGAGGATCCATGTATGAAAACAAAGTGTAGACTTTGGAAGAACTACTTGATGGTTGTAGGACTATTGAGTAAAGATGGATCTTTAAAAGGAAGACAGACGACGATGGTGATAAGTCACTATTAAGAAAAGCTCGACTTGTCGCAAAGATGTTTCCGACATGATCAAACAGTTGACTATGGTGAGACTTTCTCACTCGTAGCGATGCTAAAAGTCTGTTAGAATTATGTTAGTAGTTGTTGCATTATTTTTGAAATATTGCACATAGGATGTCAAAACATTGTTTCCTCGACGGTTTCCTTGAGCAAACATTGTATGTGATACAACCAGAAGGTTTTGTCGATCCTAAAGATACTAACAAGTATGCAAGCTCCAGCGATCCTTCAATGGATTGGTGCAAGCATCTCGAAGTTGGAATATACACTTTGATGAGATGATCAAAGATTTTGGGTTTGTACAAGGTTTATGAGAAACTTGTATTTCCAAAGAAGTGAGTGGGAGCACTATAGAATTTCTGATAAGTATATGTGGTTGACATATTGTGGATCAGAAGTAATGTAGAATTTCTGTAAAGCATACAAGGTTGTTTGAAAGGAGTTTTCAAAGGAATACCTGGATTGCGCTACTTGAACGTTGAGCATCAAGATCTATGGAGATAGATCAAAACGCTTAATAGA
This sequence comes from Hordeum vulgare subsp. vulgare, assembly GCF_904849725.1. NCBI lineage: Eukaryota > Viridiplantae > Streptophyta > Magnoliopsida > Poales > Poaceae > Hordeum > Hordeum vulgare. The sequence goes on from NC_058518.1 coordinate 319,349,153, forward strand.
AGTTTCAACAAGATGCATGCCTTGACAAGTTTTTGAAGGAATTCGAAATAGATCGGCAAAGAAGGAGTTCTTGACTATGTTGTAAGGTGTGAATTTGAGTAAGACTCAAAACCCGACCCCAGCAGAATAAAGAGAATAGACGAAGGTCGTCTTCTATGCCTTGGCCGTAGAATCTGAAGTATGCCATGCTGGGTACCGCACCTGATGTGTGCCTTGACTCAAAGTCTATTGAGAGGTACAGAAAGTGATCCATGATTGAATCACTAGTAGCGGTCAAAATTTATCCTTAGTAACTGATGGACTAAGGAATTTTTCTCGATTATGGAGGTGGTTAAAGAGTTAGTCGTAAAGGGTTACATCGATGCAAGCTTTGACACTAATTCGAATAACTATGAGTAGTGAAACGGATTCGTATAGTAGAGTAGATGTTTGGAGTATTTCCGAATAGCACATAGTAGAAGCATCTATAAGATGACATAAAGATTTGTAAAGAACACACGGATCTGAAAGTTTCAGAACCGTTGACTCAAACCTCTCTCACGAGCAAGACGTGATCAGACCCCAGAACTATATGGGTGTTGGATTCGTTGAAATCACATGGTGATGTGAACTAGATTATTGACTCTAGTGCAAGTGGGAGACTATTGGAAATATGCCCTAGAGCCAATAATAATTAGTTATTATTATATTTCTTTGTTCATGATAATCGTTTATTATCCATGCTATAATTGTATTGATTGGAAACACAATACTTGTGTGGATACATAGACAAAACACTGTCCCTAGTAAGCCTCTAGTTGACTAGCTCGTTGATCAAAGATGGTCAAGGTTTCCTGACCATAGGCAAGTGTTGTCACTTGATAACGGGATCAAATCATTAGGAGAATCATGTGATGGACTAGACCCAAACTAATAGACGTAGCGTGTTGATCGTGTCATTTTGTTGCTACTGTTTTCTGCGTGTCAAGTATTTGTTCGTATGACCATGAGATCATATAACTCACTGACACCGGAGGAATGCTTTGTGTGTATCGAACGTTGCAATGTAATTGGGTGACTATAAAGATGCTCTACAGGTATCTCCGAAGGTGTTCGTTGAGTTAGTATGGATCAAGACTGGGATTTGTCACTCCGTATGACGGAGAGGTATCTCGGGGCCCACTCGGTAATACAACATCACACACAAGCCTTGCAAGCAATGTGACTTAGTGTAAGTTGCGGGATCTTGTATTACGGAACGAGTAAAGGGACTTGCCGGTAAACGAGTTTGAAATAGGTATGCGGATAGTGACGATCGAATCTCGGGCAAGTAACATACCGAAGGACAAAGGGAGTGACATACGGGATTATATGAATCCTTGGCACTGAGGTTCAAACGATAAGATCTTCGTAGAATATGTAGGATCCAATATGGGCATCTAGGTCCCGCTATTGGATATTGACCGAGGAGTCTCTCGGGTCATGTCTACATAGTTCTCGAACCCGCAGGGTCTGCACACTTAAGGTTCGGCGTTGTTTTATGCGTATTTGAGTTATATGGTTGGTTACCGAATGTTGTTCCGAGTCCCAGATGAGATCACGGACGTCACGAGGGTTTCCGGAATGGTCCGGAAACGAAGATTGATATATAGGATGACCTCATTCTGTTACCGGAAGGTTTTCGTGCATTACCGGAAAAGTTTCGGGCTCATCGGTAGTGTACTGGGAGTGCCGGGAGGGGTGCCGGGGACCATCAGGAGGGGTGTCACGCCCCAAGGGGTCTCATGGGCTATGGGAAGAGATAAACCATCCCCTAGTGTGCTGGAATAAGTTCCCACTAAGGCCCATAAGGTTTGAGAAGGAAAAACACTAGGTGGAAAGGGTTACCAAGTGGGAAGGTGGAATCCTACTCCAAGTAGGATTGGAGTAGGACTCCTCCACCTCCAATTTCGGCCAAACCTTTAGGTTTTGAGGCTGCCTCCTCCCCTCCCTCCCTCCTATATATATAGTGGGGTTTTATGGCTGATTTGAGACAACTTTTGCCACGGCAGCCCGACCACATACCTCCATGGTTTTACCTCTAGATCGCGTTTCTACGGAGCTCGGGCGGAGCCCTACTGAGATTAGATCACCACCAACCTCCGGAGCGTCGTCATGCTGCCGGAGAACTCATCGACCTCTCCATCTCTCTTGCTGGATCAAGAAGGCCGAGATCATCGTCGAGCTGTACGTGTGCTGAACCCAGAGGTGTCGTCCGTTCGGCACTAGATCGGAGCGGATCGCGGGACGGTTCGCGGGGCGGATCGAGGGACGTGAGGACGTTCCACTACATCAACCACGTTTCTTAACGCTTCTGCTGTGCAATCTACAAGGGTACGTAGATCGGAAATCCCCTCTCGTAGATGGACATCACCATGATAGGTCTTTGTGCGCGTAGGAAATTTTTTGTTTCCCATGCGACGTTCCCCAATAGTTTGGGACGGTCGACACTTCATAAATCTAATCCCATTTCCGAAACCTTACTCACACAAAACACCAGGTGCATCACTTCACCAAAAGTGACCACCAACTCATCATCACCCTCGGGCATTAGTGGCACCCGACAGGGTTTTCATAAATTCTTGTTTTGTGACAACATCATGCTCGTGATAATGCTACTGCTATCTTTACTTGTCAACATGGTACTAGCATGACCCTAAGGGGTAGAGTCAAGCTCAATGCAAATGCTCCGGAGGAGCCTTCGGTAAAATCATATCAGATGATTACCGACACTTATGATCATATGCAACGGGAATACTTGCTATTAATAACAATCAAGGTAACATATGCTCAGTCATGGTCAAAGGGCTGCTTGCCTTGGTCAGCTAAGTATCCAGGGTCTTCGAGGTCTTCCGCTCCGATTCCCTCGTCACACGGGTTTTCTATCGTCGATAAAACCACAATAAGAAATAGCTCACACAGAAACAGTCCACAAAGTCATTTTAAAAATGTTCCCTATTTCTGATAAATCCAATATATCATTTTAAAAATACTTGCCTAAAGTTTCTTTGAAGGAATATTGTTGAAAACAACCAAGCAGAAGCAAAACTATTCCATTTTAGTCCTTTTTAATATTGCAAAGTAGATTAGTTGCTGGAAAAATTCATCTAAGCATATTATTAAATACTACACATTTTTAGAAAAATAACTGTGAAAGAATTATATCTTTACACTCGTTAAATGTTTTTATAAAAATCTTAGGAATCCAGTTTTAAAAACAAAAGAAAAACAGGCCAGCTCCTCGCCTGGCTCGGCTAAGAGCTGGGCTGGCCCATCGCCAGTCGACGGCGTGCCGAGGCGCGCGCGCCGTCAGGTTTGAACCTGACGCGCGGGGCCCTGCAGTCAGCGACTGAGGCCAGCGCAGGGGAGGAGGCTGGGACACCGACACGTGGGGCACACCTGTCGGGGTCGTCTCCTACCTCCAGCGAGAGAGGAGGAGGAGGACGCCGACGTAGCTGCCGACGCGCTCAAGCTCTAATGAGCACGTGAATGGGTTTGCCTGACCGTCGCCTACCTGCTGGTGGTCGAAACATCGACGGGGAGGCAGGGTTTCGCCGGCGACGAGGAGGCCGTAGCGGAGCGGTTTCGGAAAGTGGTCGAGGAGGTGGCTAGAGACACGGGAAATCTCGGGCGATTTGGGGGAAAGCTTCCTGGTGTCAAGGGGGTCAGTTTGGTGGGTCAAGAGGCGCAGGAGCCGTCGTGTAGCCGGAGATCGACCGGAGCTCCGACACGGAGGGGCCTCGGTTGATCTCAAGCACCGGGGCTCTGCTGGGTTGCTCGGGTGGCTAGGGAGGTGCTAGTGGATGCGGCAAAGCAATCTCAGGGGTTCTGGAGCGAGGGGGAGGGCTATTTATAGTCCCGCGACGGTGAGCAGACTCGGTTGTGCCGGTGACTTACCATGGCATGCATGGGGGTGCAGAGAGACATTGGGGTTGAAACCATGGTCTCAGGACGTGGTATTGGACTGCCCGAACCGTCTGCTGCAGAGAGAGAGGGAGGAGAGCTGCATTCGTGGCCGCACAAGCTTGGCCGAATCTGGAGCGCGCGGGCACGCGTCGCGCGAGCTCTTGCGAGGGAGAGGAGGGGCCCTGAGGCTGGCCCGACGCATAGGGGCTGTCAGGGAGGAGGTTGGACATCTCGGGGCAGGCTGGAACTAGCCGAGGGCGTCGCCCCCACCTCGGAGATTCCCTGTAGCGCACCCAGAGCACAGTTTTGGCATGCCACGACATGCTGGTGCGCTCTGAGGCACTTTGGACATGTCTAGCATGTCCTGACACTTGCTGGGGGTGTGTCTAGCCGTTTGGTTTTAGTGGGAGCTTCGGCTGGTCAAAGGAGGCAAGAAATACAGGTGCTGTCAATCATGAACTGATGCCTAAATTGGGTTTTTTGGCCTTTCCACTTTGAACCAGTGAGGGGCTAGTTGACTGGGGTTAGCTACTGGTGCTGGCTACTTAATCTAAGAGTTTGAAGCAAAGGAGTTTGGTTTAGCTGTGGCTAAAGTGGCTTTATCCTCTCTGTGAGAAGGTGTTCGACAGTGGTCACACGGGGGGCACCCCACCACTGGTGCTGAGACTTAACGAGTTTGATTTTAGGGATAATTCATGGATTTCTACCAAATTTGAGCTCCAAAGGATAAGTTTAGCTTTGTAAACTTGAAATCACTCCAATATAACCAGATCTGTTCCTTCCAAAGGGAGTGTGGGCAAACTAAGTCCCACAAATCCCATTTTTGGTGTAGAACCCTCATTTGAGGTATTAGGCACTCCTGCAAAGTTTTAGCCTCATTGGACAAACTTTGCTATGTAGAGTTGCTCTAACTTGATTCTGGACAGACATGGTTTTTGGGTTATTTGGGGTCCTTATCCACCTTTTATAAAGGTGAAACTTTATGTGGACACCAAACAAGGCTTTGGGACATTACTGGAATTTTCTAGGAATTTATTGAGAATATTTCCTTTGGAAATATTTCAAAATGCCAAAACAGACAGAAGTAGCTTATGCAGTTTTAATCCTTAAAATAATATAAAATATGTTTTAAAATCCTATGTATGGAATATATATGTCCTTCTGATCATCTCCAAATTTAATCAGATTTTTCCAAGGCAGAAAAGTATTTTTCCATGTTGGAATACCAATTCTGACCTTAGAAATGGACAGGTTATTTAATTGGGAAAATACTCACAAAAATAATTATTTTTGTGGTTTTGAAATATAAAGATAGGTAAAAATCAGATTACCAAATATGAGTAGTAGCAATGCTTGCTATCAAGGACATGTAGTGCAACTCAAGGTGGTTTTACTATGGTTATCAAAAGATTTTTGGAAATCAGTAAGATACCAAAAACGAATTTGGGGTTTTGGAACCTCACATGATCAAGCATACAAGCATACAATGTCAATCATGGCACTCACAATATTAGTTTTCAAAAAGTTTTAACAAACTCAGAATTTTACAATACAGACAGGTGATAGCAAAAACAGGGTGTGACAGACCTATCCCCCTTACAAGAATCTTGTCCCCGAGATTCCTAAGCTAAGTGCTAAAGAGGTCTCGGAACTCAGATCGGAGATAGTTTTCACGCTCCCATGTAGCTTCGGCTTCGGTGTGGTTTCTCCATTGAACCCTGAAATACTTAATGGTGCGGCTTCTAGTACATCACTGTCCTTCATCCAGAATGCGGATTGGCCTCTCGCGATAGGTGAGATCAGACTGAAGGTCAATGGCCTGGTGATCAATGTCCTTATAAGGATCGGAATGACTTGGCGTCTGGAGACACTTCCGAAGCTGTGATACGTGGAAAACGTTGTGCACACCTGAATGCTCCGGAGGTAACTCCAACTGATAAGCGACCTCGCCACGCCTTGCCGTGATCTTGAATGGCCCAATAAACCTTGGAGCGAGTTTCCCCTTAACGTGGAAACGCTTGATTCCCTTAAGAGGTGTAACTCGGAGATACACTAGATCTCCGGGAATGAACTCCACATTCCTGCGGCGAGAGTCCGCATAACTCTTTTGTCACGACTTGGATGCCTTCAGATTCTCTTGGACTAGTTGCACCTTCTCCTCTGCCTGGTGCAAAACTTCTGGTCCGAAAATCAGTCCATCTCCAGTTTCTGACCAGTTGAGCGGGGTACGACATTTTCGTCCGTACATCACTTCGAACGGGGCCATGTGGAGACTAGACTGGTAGTTGTTGTTGTATGAAAACTCAGCGAACGGCAGACAATCTTCCCACTTGGCTACGTGCGCTAGGACGCATGCGCGAAGCATATCTTCGAGTATCTGATTCACCCTTTCCATTTGTCCTCCCGTCTGCGGGTGGAAGGCGGTGCTGAAAGAGAGCTTGGTACCGAGGGCTTCCTGGAGTTTCCTCCAAAATCTTGAGGTGAACTGCGTGCCTCGGTCAGATACAATCTCCTTGGGAACTCTGTGAAGGCTTACTATGCGCTCGACATAGAGAGTGGCCAACTTGTTCCCGTCATAAGTGGTGTTGACAGGGATGAAATGGGCCACCTTGGTCAAATGGTCGACAACAACCCATATCGAGTTATGTCCCTTGCTAGACCTTGGTAGACCGGTAATGAAATCCATCCCCACCTTGTCCCACTTCCACTCCGGCACCTGGAGGGATTGTAGCAGTCCTGCGGGTCGCTGATGCTCAGCCTTAACTTGCTGACACACATCACACGTGGCCACATACGATGCGATTTCCCTCTTCATGTCGTGCCACCAGAATCTTTCTCAGAGATCTTGATACATCTTGGTACCACCGGGGTGAATGGAGTAGGGTGCATCGTGAGCTTCCCATAGGATGAGTTCCTTGAGCTCGGCCTTGTTGGGTACGCATAAACGTTTTCCAAACCACACCACTCCTTGATCATCCTCCAAGAATCCTGGGGCCTTGCCTTCTGGAATCTTCCTCTTGATACCTTCGATACTCCTATGACCCTTCTGGGCCTCCTTGATGTTGTCTTCCAGTGTTGGTTTGACTTCGAGAGTATCCAGGAATCGTGGTTCCACCAGTTGTAGTCCGAAGTTCTCCAATTCTTCGTACAAGGCAGGCTGCCTTTCCTTAAGCATGATGTTTAAGGTGCTAGTCTTCCGACTCAAGGCATCAGCCACTACATTTGCCTTACCGAGGTGATATTGAATGCTGAGGTCGTAGTCTTTGATTAGCTCCAACCACCTTCGTTGCCTCATGTTCAATTCCCTTTGGGTGAAAATATACTTCAGACTCTTGTGGTCGGTGTATATCTCGCATCGCTTCCCCAGAAGGTAATGTCGCCATGTCTTCAGGGCATGCACTACTTCTGCCAACTCTAGATCATGGGTGGCATAATTCTCCTCATGCGAGCGCAGTTGCCGCGACAAGTATGCCACGACCCTGCCATCCTGCATTAGAACCCCACCTAGCCCGGTGCTGGAGGCATCACAATATATCACGAACTCCTTGCTGATATCTGGAGTGGCCAATACCGGGGCGGTGGTTAGCCTCTTATTCAACTCTTGGAAGCTTGCCTCACATTCTGGCGTCCATTCGAACTTCTTGCCTTTCTTCAAGAGCTGAGTCATAGGTCGCGCGATGCGGGAGAATCCTTCTACGAACTTGCGGTAATACCCTGCGAGTCCGAGAAAACTCCTGACTTCCTTCACGTCGATTGGCGATTCCCAGTTGGTTACTGTGGTAATCTTAGAGGGATCAACTACCAATCCACTTGCTGTCATGGTATGACCTAGGAGTCCAACTTCGTTCAGCCAAAACTGGCATTTGCTGAACTTGGCATACAGTTGGTGCTCTCGAAGCTTTTCCAATACTAACCTCAAGTGTTGCTCATGCTCTTCTTCGGACTTGGAAAAGATTAATATGTTGTCAATGAATACGACGACAAACTTGTCCAAATATTCCATGAAGACCTTATTCATGAGTTACATGAACTAAGCTGGGGCATTTGTCAATCCGAAGGACATGACAGTGCATTCGTACAGACCATATCGGGTCACAAATGCCGTCTTCGGAATGTCTTCGGGTCGAATCTTTAGTTGGTAATATCCAGATCGGAGGTCGATCTTGGAGAATACCTTTGCTCCATTAAGCTGGTCAAACAAGTCTTCAATCTTGGGGAGTGGATACTTGTTCTTGATCGTGACTTCATTGAGCGAACGGTAAGCGACGCAAAGTCGGATTGTCCCATCCTTCTTGGACACGAAGAGAACACGCGATCCCCAAGGTGACGCACTTGGATGAATGAATCCTTTCCTGAGTTGCTCATCCAGTTGCTTCTTCAACTCTGCTAGCTCTTCGGATCCCATCCTGTAAGGCCTCTTATAGATAGACCTTGATCCGGGCATGGGTTCGATGATGAACTCGATGTCTCGGTCAGGAGGCATCCGTGGTAGCTCATCAAGAAAGACATTCGGGTATTCACAGACTATTGGCAGTCGGTCGAGTCCTTCCTTTGATAGGCTGTTAACTCGTGGCACTTGAGTGGGTACTGGCTCAGAGACATACTTGACTTTGACCCCTTGGTCACTTGTCATGGTAATGGCCATGTTAGCACAGTCCAAGATACTCTGATGCTTGGCCAACCAGTCCATACCGAGGATTACTTCTAGGCCTTGCGACTTAAGCACAATGAGGTCCGCTGAGAAGCTCGTCCCATTGATAACTATCTCAACCTTTCTACACCCTAGGTTGGTTCTCAAAACTGCTCCCGGGGTCTGAATTGCCATATGCCCACGAAGCAAGGTAGGTTCTAGTCCACACTTTTCCGCAAACTTTTGTGTAACAAAGGAATGAGAAGAGCCACAATCAAACAATACGGTTGCTGGGGTAGAGTTGACGAGGAACGTACCCAGAATGCAGTCAGGGTCTTCGTGTGCCTCTTCCACGGAAATATGATTAATCTGCCCCTTGCTGTGATACTGTTGATTGCGTGGAGCCTGATTCCTGCCTGGTGCTCCTTGGCCTGGATTTGGCGCATTGGGGCGCGGAACATCGGGTTTCTTATTGGGGCACTGCCGGGAATAGTGCCCTGGTTGTCCACACCAGAAACAGGTAACTTGCGCTGGAAGATTGGTCTTGCTTCCACCGTTGTTTGGCGGTGTGTTTGCTGGCTTGATGCTGACTTGCTGAGGTTGTTAATTCTGGCGAAAGGTTGGGTCCTTGTACTACTGCTGCTGATAGTTGGGTCTTGCTGGGGCTAACTGCCATGGTCGTGGTTTTGAGTTGATCGGTCCTCCACTACCCATTAGCTTGCGCTTATGGGTGTCGTCCATTGCATGATGCTTGTCTTCCAACATAAGGGCCTTATTAACCAGGTCACTGAAGGTCCGACATTCACAAACAACCAGTTGATACTGGAGCGACTACTGCAGTCCTTCCATAAAACGCTCCACCTTGGCAGCCTCAGTGCTGACATCTTCAGGTGCATACCTTGATAAGAGGTTGAACTTCTGCAAATACTGCTTGACTGATCCACTGCCTTTCCGTAAGGCTCGGAATTCCCGCTTCTTAATGGTCATCATCCCTGGTGGAATGTGAGCGGCGCGGAATCCATCCTTGGACACGGCCCATGTGATGACTTGCCCGGCTCGCATGATCTGGAATCCATCCCACCAAGCTCTGGCTGTGCCTCCGAGACAGTGGGTTGCATAGAGAACTTTCCAGTTGTCGTCGGTACACTTGACCAACACAAGAAGGTCTTCGATAGTGCGGATCTAGTCGTCGGCATCCAAGGGTTCAGTCGTCTCCGTGAATATTGGCGGCGTAGTCCTCATGAACTCAGAGAGAGTTGAGCGATTGTTGCCATTCCCGTTCTGCGGCGGGTGGTTCACCAAGGTTTGAGCGAGCTGCTGGATAGCGGCATTGTTGGCTTGGCACTCCTCCCGAAGAGCTTGAAGGAACTGAGCCATGGTCAAGCTTTCAGGGGGAGGCGGTGGCGGAGGAACATCGTCTTGCAGCACATGGTGATCTCCAGCTTGAGCTTCCCCTCCGGTTCCCTGTTGCTGTCCCGAAGAGGCAGAGCCGGGGTTGCTGAAAGTGCTGTTGCAAGTTGCATTCGCCATCCTGTCAGGGGAGTAGACAGGTCAAATTCTGCCAAACTGGTTGCACTCAAAAGGGATGACGTTCTAATAAGGAGGGGGGTCTGGTGTGCTAGTGTGCAAAGTTTTAAGACAAGGTTTTTTGAAAAGAACTACTGCATTAATTTAAAACGAGCGATGCAGTCACTAACACGCTGCTCAAGGCAGAATGCGACTTGCATCCAATAGGTTCACACAACATCCGAGTCATAAAATCCTAATACAAGAATTTCTACGCTCGGTACATCCTACGGTACTACGCGATCGACTGCACGGTTTCATAAGCCAGCTCAGTGGGATCTTCGTCTTCATCTTCATCTCTGTCTTCATCTTCATTAGTGCTTCCTTTCCTCGAAGGGGTAGGGGAAGGGAGTAAACCATCTCGACGTCTCTTGGTTGGTGAGTTAGAGAAAAGCTTGGTGTACTCTTCTGCATTTAAGCGTCGACTCTGAAGAGGAACTGCCTGAAGCGGAGGTATTCCTCCTCGGAAAGCGAAACCAGGTGATATGACAGGTGCTCCTTCTTTCTTCACCTTGTTGTTCTTCATCTTCTCCATACGATATAGGTCCTTAACTTGGTGCAGCTCTTGGCGAATCCTAGTTGACACCTTGATCAAAAGATGCCTCAGGGTGTCTGAGGAGAGGCTGAAGTAGGTTTGAAACCTTAATGGCATCCCGTCCTCAAATGAGGGGTTGAGTGTCCAGCTTCCGTCTATCTTATCCTTAACAAAAGGTAAGTGACGAGTAGCGGGTTCGTTTGCCATCTCAGGAAGGATGTCGCGGAGTCGCACGAGCGCCTCTCGTGCTGCAGTCTCCACGGCCAACATCAGATCCTCCATTTGTGGCCCTTCAAAGAACTAGCTAGTTGGGGAGTCATTAGCCTTCACTATCACGTCCACGTGATACTCCTTAGTGTCGGCGTTGACCCACTATTCGTGGTAGAGAAAGACGGGCGTTCGACGCACTTGGCACTTCTCGAGGCTATCACTCAAAAGTAGAGGAAAGCCCGTTTCCAGAAGCGTCTCAGGTACGGAGGCCATCTAGAAGGTGTAGAGGAGAGGGTTAGAAATATGTAGTGGGTGTGGTTCTCGGTCACTCTAGGTGCACTAATTGTTCGGCTATCGTCCATGCTACCTAAGGCTTCCTATAGTCAGGATGGCTCTGATACCAGCTCTGTGGGGACCCCGACTTACTAGTTGAGAATCGCCGTGCTCAGTGATCCCAGAGATCAATGCTCACCGAACACAGATACTGAATAAAGAGTCTTACATCCAAGTACTGATTATTACAACGCGTGACCAAAGGGTCAAGTTCACACGACAGGCCTAGGGCCAAATCACATGGATACACTATTAGAAGAAACACAGGGCTAAGCGGGTGCCCATGCCATCAAGCCTTCACCGACAGGCATTCTGACTCGGAAGCGTCCGAGTTCGCAGGGGTGTCGCCGAAGACATACTCATCTCCAAACTCCGGTCCTTCCATGTCTGGTCAAATAACATAACCAGTGGCAAGCCAATGAGTACTTTGAATGTACTCGCAAAACAGCCCATGATATGAACAATGAAAGTGAAGGATAACAATATCATGCATTTGTAGTGTAACTATCTGGGTGGAATGATCATGAATATGCATCAAGGAAAGAATTACTCTTGAAGAACAGGTTACGGATACCAAATATCTATTGAGGGCTGAACCATCCGGGTTCATCCTATATGCCAAGTCACCAAACTTGGTCATATTATTGCTATCATAGCAATGCCTTGCTCAACACAACTCACACACGCTTGGTTTATGCGGAAATATCAGGACGTAGTTTAAGCAGGATTACCCAACTGTCCTTGACCATGGACACGGCTATTCGAATAGTTTACACTCTGCAGAGGTAGTACGTTGGACCCACGAGATCCGGGAAACTTCCGTGTCATCCACGACTCGCGGTATTTCGCATACCCGAGGTAAGTACCCGATCAATGCCTTTCCCCTGACGATACTAGACAAAGAGTTTCACTCGATTGGTACCCAGCCCACATGTCGTACATCTTACGAGCACCAACTCTGGACCGTACCGACCATGCGGGGACCAACGGTGTGACTGGAACTCATAAAAATGGCATAGTCGTCCTACCCGGCACGACCCCATCACGAGAGTGACTACAATCACTCCCGCCACTAGTAATGTGACTCTTTGCTAGCACTGACCACAGTAATTAACATAGCACCGTCCCATAAGGGGTAACGTGGTCGTACTGGTAAGGTTGGGACGGTCGACACTTCATAAATCTAATCCCATTTCCGAAACCTTACTCACACAAAACACCGGGTGCATCACTTCACCAAAAGTGACCACCAACTCATCATCACCCTCGGGCATTAGTGGCACCCGACGGGGTTCTCATAAATTTTTGTTTTGTGACAACTTCATGCTCATGATAATGCTACTTCTATATTTACTTGTCAACATGGTACTAGCATGACCCTAAGGGGTAGAGTCAAGCTCAATGCAAATGCTCCGGAGGAGCCTTCGGTAAAATCATATCAGATGATTACCATCACTTATGATCATATGCATTGGGAATACTTGCTATTAATAACATGCAAGGTAACATATGCTCAGTCATGGTCAAAGGGTTGCTTGCCTTGGTCACCTAAGTATCCGGGGTCTTCGAGGTCTTCCGCTCCTATTCCCTCGTCACACGGGTTTTCTATCGTCGATAAAGTCATTTTCAAAATGTTCCCTATTTTTGATAAATCCAATATATCATTTTAAAAATACTTGCCTAAAGTTTCTTTGAAGGAATATTTTTGAAAACAACCAAGCAGAAGCAAAACTATTCCATTTTAGTCCTTTTTAATATTGCAAAGTAGATTAGTTGCTAGAAAAATTCATCTAAGCATATTATTAAATACTACACATTTTTAGAAAAAAAAACAGTGAAAGAATTAAATTTTACAATGGTTAAATGTTTTTATAAAAGTCTTAGGAATCCAGTTTTAAAAACAAAAGAAAAACAGGCCAGCTCGTGGCCTGGCTCGGCCCAGAGCTGGGCTGGCCCATGGCCAGCCGACGACTTGCCCACGCGCGCACGTCGTTAGGTTTAAACCTTACGCGCGGGACCCTGCGGTCAACGGCCGAGGCCAGCGCGGGGGAGGAGGCTGGGACACCGACACGTGGGGCACACCTGTCGGGGTCGTCTCCTACCTCTAGCCAGAGAGGAGGAGGAGGACGCCGACGTAGCTGCCGACGCGCTCAAGCTCTAATGAGCACGAGAATGGGTTTGCCTAACCGTTGCCTACCTGCTGGTGGTCGAAACGACGACGGGGTGGCAGGGGTTCGTCGGCGACGAGGCGGCCGTGGCGGAGGGGTTTCGGAAAGTGGTCGAGGAGGTGGCTAGAGACACGGGAAAGCTCGGGCGAGTTGGGGGAAAGATTTCTGGTGTCAAGGGGGTCAGTTTGGTGGGTCGAGGGGCGCAGGAGCCGTCGTGTAGCCGGAGATCGACCGGAGCTCCGAGGTGGAGGGGCCTCGGTCGATCTCGAGCAGCGGGACTCTGCTGGGTTGCTGGGGTGGCTAGAGAGGTGCTAGTGGATGCGGCAAAGCTATCTGAGGGGTGCTGGAGCGAGGGGGAGGGCTATTTATAGGCCCGCAACGGTGAGCAGACTCGGTTGAGCCGGTGACTTACCGTGGCGCGCATGGGGGTGCAGAGAGACGTTGGGGTTGAAACCACGGTCTCAGGACGTGGTATTGGACTGCCCGAACCGTCTGTTGCATAGAGAGGGAGGAGAGCTGCATTCGTGGCCGCGCAAGCTTGGCCGAATCTGGAGCGCGCGGCCACGCGTCGCGCGAGCTCTTGCGTGGGAGAGGAGGGGCCCTGAGGTTGGCCTGATGCATAGGGGCTGTCGGGGAGGAGGTTGGACATCTCGGGGGAGGCTGGAACTAGCCGAGGGCGTCGCCCCCACCTCGGAGACTCCCTGTAGCGCGCCCAGAGCGTAGTTTTGGCATGCCACGGCATGCTGGTGCGCTCTGAGGCACTTTGGACGTGTCTAGCATGTCCTGGCACTTGCTGGGGGTGTGGCCGTTTGGTTTTAGTGGGAGCTTCGGCTGGTCAAAGGAGGCAAGAAATACATGTGCTGTCAATCATGAACTGATGTCTAAATTGGGGTTTTTGGCCTTTCCACTTTGAATCAGTGAGGGGCTAGTTGACTATGGTTAGCTACTGGTGCTGGCTACTTAATCTAAGAGTTTGAAGCAAAGGAGTTTGGTTTAGCTGTGGCTAAAGTGGCTTTATCCTCTTTGTCAAAAGGTGTTCGACAGTGGTCACACGGGGGCACCCCACCACTGGTGCTGAGACTTAACATGTTTGGTTTTAGGGATAATTCATGGAGTTCCACCAAATTTGAGCTCCAAAGGATAAGTTTAGCTTTGTAAACTTGAAATCACTCCAATATGACCAGATATGTTCCTTCCAAAGGGAGTGTGGGAAAACTAAGTCCCACAAATCCCATTTTTGGTGTAGAACCCTCATTTGAGGTATTAGGCACTCCTGCAAAGTTTTAGCCTCATTGGGCAAACTTTCCTATGTAGAGTTGCTCTAACTTGATTCTGGACAGACAAGGTTTTTGGGTTATTTGGGGTCCTTATCCACCTTTTATCAAGGTGAAACTTTATGTGGACACCAAACAAGGCTTTGGGACATTACTCGAATTTTCTAGGAATTTATTGAGAATATTTCCTTTGGAAATATTTCAAAATGCCAAAACAGACAGAAGTAGCTTATGCAGTTTTAATACTTAAATATAATAAAATATGGTTTAAAATCCTATGTATGGAATATATATGTCCTTCTGATCATCTCCAAATTTAATCAGATTTTTCCAAGGAAGAAAAGTATTTTTCCATGTTGGAATACCAATTCTGACCTTAGAAATGGACAGGTTATTTAATTGGGAAAATACTCACAAAAATAATTATTTTTGTGGTTTTGAAATATAAAGATAAGTAAAAATCAGATTACCAAATATGAGTAGTATCAATGATCAGTCAAATATTAGTTTTGGAAAGATAGAAAAATCAGATTACTATGGTTATCAAAAGATTTTTGGAAATCAGTAAAATACCAAAAAGGAATTTGGGGTTTTGGAACCTCACATGATCAAGCATACAAGCATACAATGTCAATCATGGCACTCGCAATATTAGTTTTGAAAAAAGTTTTAACAAACTCAGAATTTTACAATACACACATGTGATATCAAAAACAGGGTGTGACATTTCCTCAAGTGAGGAATTTGACACTACAGGAGTAGTTGAAGAATTTGTAGCAATTGAAGCATTTGATGATTCTGATGAAGAATTAGCAGTTTCACGTTCGATGCATTTAAGACATGGAGGAATGAATTCAGCTTGAGCAGCGCTGATCTGTTGAGCTAGTAATGAATCATTTTCCATACGAAGATCATCATGAGAAATCCTCAGCTTCTCTAGATCAAGCTTCATTTGAAGAAATTCATAGGAAAGTTTCTCATGATCAGCGAGGAGTGTAACATGATGATCTTGAAGATTATGAAATCTGGACTGAAGACTTTTCATATCTTCTGTGAGGATTTGGGTAAGATTCATTTCATCAGTCAACAGATCATCGATTCTATCTAGCAGTTTCTGAAGCTTTTCCAGGGCAGTTTGTTGTTTAGTGGCAATGATAGCAAGTTTAGTGTAACTGTTTTCTTTTATAATCATCACGTTTATAGTCACTTGAATCAGAGGAGGAAGCATCATTCGGTACTGCTACTGCAACAAAAGACCTTCCAATGGCGCGAGAAACACGTGCTGACGGGAGACTGTTCTTGTCTTGATTCTCCTCACCAACGACACCAGGAATCCTTCTGCTATGGCTATGCCTTTAGGGACTTCCTAGGCAAATATGCAAAGTATTTCCCGGTGGCCTTGGAGCCTTGCGTTGGTGTTCCCTCGAAGCGGAAAGGGTGATGTAGCGCAGCGATGGTAAGTATTTCCCTCAGTTTTGAGAACCAAGGTATCGATCCAGTGAAGGAGTATCACAAGTGCATGCACAAACACAAAGAACCTGATCCCTACGCTATGAAGGGGTTGTCAATCCCTTATAGATTGTTTGCAAAGTGAGAACTGAAAGCAACAAAGTAACAAAGCAAAGTAAAAGCGGAGGTGTAAACGATATATGTGAATAGACCCGGGGGGCGTAGTGTTTACTAGTGGCTTCTCTCATGAAAGCAAGTAGACGGTGGGTCAACAAATTACTGTCGAGCAATTGATAGAACCGCGCAAAGTCATGACGTCATCTATGGCAATGATTATATCTATAGGCATCACGTCCAAAACAAGTAGACCGATACTTTCTGCATCTACTACTATTACTCCACACGTCGACCGCTATCCAGCATGCATCTAGTGTATTAAGTCCAAAAGAACAGAGTAACGCCTTAAGCAAGATGACATGATGTAGATGGACAATCTCATATCAACGACAGATCCCACCTTGTTACCCTTGATGGCAACTACTAAATGTGTGCCTTGCTGCCCCTACTGTCACTGGGAAAGGTCACCACATGGTAAGAACCCAAAACCAAGCACTTCTCCCATTGCAAGAATCATAGATCTAGTTGGCCAAACAAAACCCACGACTCGGAGAGACTTACAAGGATATCAAATCATGCATATAAGAAATCAGCAAAGACTCAAATATATATCATAGATAATCTGATCACAAATCCACAATTCATCGGATCTCGACAAACGCACTGCAAAAGAAGATTACATCGGATAGATCTCCATGAAGATCATGGAGAACTTTGTATTGAAGATCCAAGAGAGAGAAGAAGCCATCTAGCTACTAACTACGGACCCGTAGGTCTGAAGTAAACTACTCACGAGTCATTGGAGGGGCGATGATGATGATGAAGAAGCCGTCCAACTCCAAAGTCCCCTCCGGCAGGGCACCAGGTAGGGTCTCGAGATGAGATCTCACGGAAACAGAAGCTTGCGGAGACGGAAAAGTATTTTCGTGGATCCCCTGATTTTTTTTCCTGATATTTAGGGAATATATAGGCGCAAGATCTAGGTCAGGGGGCGCTCTAGGAGGCCACAAGCCTGCCCACCGCCGCCTCCCCTTGGTGGCGGAGTGGGGGCTTGTGGGCTCCCTGTAGCCCTCGTGGCTTGGCCCACAGCCCCCGTGATCTTCTTTCGTTCGGGAAAAAATCATTTCGGGGATTTTATTCCGTTTGGACTGCGTTCCAAAATTAGATCTGAAAAGAGCCAAAAACACAGAAAAAACAGGAACTGACACTTGGCACTGAATTAATAAGTTAGTCCCAAAAAATATATAAAAGGTACATAAAACATCCAAAGATGACAAGATAACAACATGAAACCATCAAAAATTATAGATACGTTTGAGACGTATCAAGCATCCCCAAGCTTAACTCCTGCTCGTCCTCGAGTAGGGAAGTGATAAAGAATGAATTTTTGATGCTTTCATGCTACCTAGCATAGATGTCCTTTGTAACTCCTCTAATGTGACGTGAATGTTCAGATCCATTAGATTCAAAACAACAGTTTTCTATTGACGTGGAAATAGTAATAATTCAAGCAAACTAGCAAGGTAATCATGAACTTTCAAAATAACAAGGCCAAAAGAAAGTTATCCCTACAAAAGCATATAGTCTGGCTATGCTCTATCATCATTGCACAACGAATTTAAATCATGCACAACCCCGGTATTGGCCAAGTAATTGTTTCACACCTTTACTTTCTCAAACCTTTTCAACTCTCACGCAATACATGAGCGTGAGCCATGGTTTTAGCACTATAAGTGGTGTGGAGTGTGAAGGAGGTTGCAAGACAAAATAAGGAGAAGATGATCACATTAACTAGGCATATCAATGAGCTGTGGAGATGCTCATCAATAGATATCAATGTGAATGAGTAGGGATTGCCATACAAATGATGCACTAGAGCTAAGAGTATGTGAAAGCTCTTAAGAAAACTAGTGGGTGTGCATCCAACTTGCTTGCTCACGAAGGCCTAAGGCAATTTTGAGGAAGCCTATCATTGGAATATACAAGCCAAGTTATATAATGAAAATTTCCCACTAGCTATATGGTGATGACAAAACGAGAGACTCTCAATCATGAAGATCATGGTGCTTAATATGCACAAGTGTGGAAAAGTGGTAGCATTGTCCCTTCTCTCTTTTTCTCTCATATTTTTATTTTTATTTTTTTGGTGGGCTCTTTGGCCTCTTTTTTTTTGTGGGCATCTTTGTACTCTTTTATTTCCTCACATGGGACAATGCTCCATTAATGATGATCATCACACTTTCAACTCAAAACTTAGAGCAACGATGACTCTATATGGAGTGCCTTCGGTAGTGTACCATGCCAATGATCTAGCATGGCATAGACATTAATGGAAACATCATGCTAGCTATCTTATGATCATGCAATGGCAATGTAGACGTGGTGGCACATGTCATGGTGGTAGTTGCATGGCAATATATCTCATAATGACTTTGAAAAAGCCATAGTAGGTAGGTATGGTGGCTGTTTTGAGGGAGGCTAATAGTGGGTTTTGTGCACCGGCGAAAGTTGCACGGCACTAAGAAGATAGTGATGGTGGAAAGTGAAAGTGCATCTAAACCATGGACTCAACATTAGTCATGAAGAACTCATATACTTGTTGCAAAAGTTTAATTAGTAATCGAAACAAAGCATTCAACGCATACTCCTAGGGGAAGGGTTGGTAGGTATAAACCATCGCGCGATCCCGACCGCCACGCAAAGGATGACAATCAATAGACTAATCATGCTCAGATTTCATCACATAGAGGTTCACCATACGTGCATGCTATGGGAATCCCTAACTTCAACACAAGTATTTCTAGATCCACAACACCTTACTAACATAACTTCAATATTACCAAAACCACAACTCAAAACTAATTGAGATGAATCAAACTTATCTAACTATTCAATGCACATGAAGGTGGAAGTTTTCGTATCCCTTTGGATAACTACCCTTTTTGAGACTACTTTCAAAGCATAGATCAACTACCAATCCATGCACCGCTGCGCTCTAAAAGATATAAGTGAAGCACATAGAGCAAAAGTATCTAGCTCAAAAGATATAAGTGAAGCACATGTGAGCTAAATTGTCTACCAAAAGATAGAAGTGAAGCTCGACAAAATCATGGTGTGTGCATGTCTATCTCTCTAGGTGTGCAGCAAGGATGATTGTGACACAACAAAAATAAAATACTCCTACGATACAAGACGCTCCAAGAAAAAACACATAACATGTGGTGAATAAAAATATAGCCCCAAGTAACGTTACCGATGGATTGAAGACGAGAGAGGGGATGCCTTCCTGGGGCATCCCCAAGCTTAGGCTTTTACGACATCCTTGAATCTCTTGAAGTGCCTTGGGCATCCCCAAGCTTGAGATCTTGCCACTCTTTATCTCTTTGTCCATAAGAACTTCACCCAAAACTTGAAAACTTCACAACACGAAACTTAAACAGAAACTCGTGATAAAATTAGTATGAGAAACCAAACCACCACTTCCTTAGGTACTGTAGAAAACTTAAATTCTACTTATGCTAATGTTGGGTTACTGTATTTTTAATTTTCCATGGCTAATACCCCTCGATACTATCCATAGTTTCATGAAAATAAGCAACCAACACAACAAAAACAGAATCTGTTAACAGCAGACCAGTCTGTAGCAATCTGTATATTTAGTATACTTTTGGTACTTCAAAAATTCTGCAAAATTACGACAGTCTGAAGAATTTGAGTAGAAATCAGAAGCAAAAAGAATCAACTCAAAATCTCTTACAGAAAAAATGAAAATTCTTTTCGTGAGCAGAAAGTTTCTGTCTTTTTCAGCACGACCAAACGATCATCCCCAAGACTAATCATAACGGGTTTGCTTGGCACAAACGCAAAAAGAAAGACAAAAACACAATCATAACAGAATTATGAAAGTGGGAAAACACAATACATAAAGAAAAAGGATAGATTCGTTGGGTTGCCTCCCAACAAGCGCTTTTGTTTAACGCCCTTAGCTAGGCGAAAAGTGATGGAATCACGTATAGTCATCTTTGGTGCTCAAACCATAAATAGCCCTCATCATAGATTAGTAAGGCAATCTTATTTTCTTTGTAGGAAAGTGCTCCATGCCCTTCTTTAAAGGAAATTGAAATCTAATATTCCCTTCCTTCATATCGATGATGGCACCAATAGTCCTTAGGAAAGGTCTACCAAAAATAATGAGACATGAAAGATTGCAATCTATGTCAAGTACAATGAAATCCACGGGTACATAGTTTTATTTGCAACAATAAGAACATCATCGATCCTTCCCATGGGTTTCTTGACAGTAGAATCCGCAAGATGCAAATTAAGAGAACACTCTTCAAGCTCCTCGGGTGGATAAGAGCAACCCCATGCTCTCTCTCTCACCGCCCTCGAAACCCTACCCCCAATCGCGCTCCCCTCTCTCTCCCTCGCCTCTTCCCGCCGTTCCCGAGCTCCTGTCGCCATGGACGACCTAGTCGTCGTGGCCACCGTGCTACTCGTCGTGGCCACCGTGCTACTCGTCGCGTGAGATGACGTCTAGGAGGTCCGCCGCGGGCGGATCCGTCCGTTCCGGGGACCTGCTCAAGCCGGGGCGGCCCGTACGCTCGCCATCGCCGCCATCTTCGCCCATGGCCACCACACCTCGCCATCAAGTTCGTCACATCCCGGCTGCCCCGTGCCTTTGGACCTTGTCCACGAGCCTCCTCGTGAGCTCCTCTGCCGATTCCGCTGGTTCCCGTGCTCGATTCGTAGCCAGGGGTGGAGCCAGCAATCTGGCATGCCTTGGCGGCTGTCACACCTAAATTTGCTGCAAATACTGGTGTACTAGTATATATTTCACGTGTTTGGATATTTGGTATCGTAAAAGAGTTCCTACCTTAGCTGTGCAACCGTTCCTCCTTATGTCTGATGGATTATTGTTGGTGGCCAATGGGTCATTGGCCTGATTGCCGGTGACCTGATTGCACGTTTTCACATAAGTAAAACCGCTAGCGATTACAATCTCTGCTATCATGTATGCAGGCACCACTGTGGGAAGGCACACGAGCACAACAGCAGCCGGCGAGCAATGACCGTAGAGCGGCATAGAGTGACCATCGGCTAGTCAGGCAAGACAAAGACCGGCGAGGCTGTGAGGATGAATAGGCAGATTGCTTTTAAGAAAAAGGCAGCAAATACCAGAATACGCAACGATTTTTTTTTGTCCATTCTAGTGCTCTTAGTTTACTCTTTGTGATTTTGTTATGCATTGTTTTTTCTTTATAAATCCGCCACACTTAAAAATAATTCCTGCCTCCGCCACTGTTCGTAGCCGTAGTTCTCGTCCCGAGTTCGTCCGTGCGCGCCCGTGCGTGGCCTCGGCGCTGCCGTGCTGCTGCTGTTGCGCCCCACCGTCCGCCTGCTGCCGCATCGTCGCGCCCCACGTCCACGCGCGCGCTCGTGCGCCCGTCCGACGCCCAGCCTGCGCGCGCACCGTCGTGACCGCCCGCTATCGTGCTCCTGCTGTTGCCCTGCTACTGCTGCTCTGCGCTGTTGCTCGCCTCGCCGCTTGCCACTGTCATGGTCGTCGTCGCCCCCGCGCACTTCTGCTGCCGCTGCTACGCCAGCGCTGCTACTCACCACGGCCATGTCTGCTGCCTATCTGCTCATGCTGCTGCTAGTTGCTAGGAGTTGCTACGCTCTGCTTTGCCCCGTCGTTGCCCCGCTGCTACTCACCACGGCCATGTCTGCTGGCCGAACCCCCGCGCTGTGCTTGCTGCATCTTGGCCACATTCAAGGCCTTGTGCGTGTGTGCTCTTGTGCATGATGCACGGCCACATATCGGCCGACTTGTGCCACTCCACCTGAACCAGCCAATTACCAAGGGCCTGATTAAAGGATGGTCAGGTCTAATTAGAGCTAGGTTAACTTGTAGTATATGGCATGTGGGACCCCCCTCCTTAATTAAATTAGTTAGGTGTTTTTTAACACATGTGATAATGACATGTGGGTCACACATATTGTGGACCAGTCAATTTGACTAGGTCAACCTAACCTCGTGTCCCCACTTGTCATGCACTCTAGCTAGAGTAGCACTAGATGACAAAAGCATTTACTGTTTTAAATTCGAATTAATATAATTACAGAATTTTAGAAATTATTTAAACTTTGGAAAATCATAGAAAATAAACTATAATCCGGATGAAAATAATGTATATATGAAAGTTGTTCAGAAAAATCCCACGAATCCGAATACGGTGTCCGTTCATCTGTGACATGCTCGGAGCATGATGAGCATGGACATTATGCATTAGGTTCATCTCCTCGGTAATAGCCAAAGGCTGGGAAATATCGTGAGATATTTTACCGCTTCGTTTGTAACTTTTAGTATCGCGTTAGGTCATTCCTAACATGGTGTATTACCTTGTCATGCTTTGTGGTGTGTTTGCTTGCTCTCTTATTTATTGTGTTTCCCCTTCGTTATTTTCCTTTCCGGTAGACCCCAAGACCGATGTTGATCCGGTGATCGACTACTTCAACGTCGGGGATATGTATCTGTTTGTAGAGCAACAAGGCAAGCAAACCCCCCTTGATCATTCCAATATCGCCTATGTCTTTCTTCCTACTGGTTGCATTAGTATTTTGCTACTCTTGTAGTTAGCTCCTATATCTGATGCATAGCCTATTTTTGATGAACTGCTACTTTCAACCGTGTACTTTAAATCTGCTTAGTATAGGTGGAGCAGTCATCCCCTCTGACCCCGTAATTCAGTTGCCCCGCTTGCTTTCAATCTCGATCCCTGATCGACGAGCCAGACCCGACACAGCACACACACCCCCTTAGTTGTATGACGCTACAGAGATACTATCGGGTACCGAGGGTGACACCTCACTAAGTACTCCTGATGATATCTCTGTAGTATAGCTAGTCGGTCGTGGTTATCGAGGGTGATTCCTCTTTCACCATTCCCGACGATGCCTCTGTCGTGCAACCCCTCAAGTGTGGGACCAACGAGGGTGATTCCTTTAAGCCCACCTTGATGGATACATCGTTCGGAATCCAACGAGGGTGATACCTCGGATTCCCCCTGATGTTACAACCACACAGTTACTCGACCATGTTACTTGGATCATTGGTGGTTAGTTGTTAAGACGGGTGGATTCCCGCGAGACTATGTTGATGGCCTAATTAAAATGTTAATGGATTTGGGTATTTGATCTGGTTGGTCGGAGACCTTTTCGCACTAACTGTCTACGTGGGAAGAATTATGGGTACTCGGCGTCGCGGTATCAGACGAAGCTTTTCAGATGTCAGCAACGTAGTGGCGCGCGCCCGAGTGGTCCCGAGATGCATTGCGCTTGTGATTAAGGGATGCTAGGACTGACGTCGGCCGCCCTCGCATCGTGCAGGAGCGCGGAGGGGAACTGGGCCCATGAACCCTTTGCGCTAAGGATTTAGACCGGCGGGCTGGCCTCTCTGATTAGTCTTAGGTGGGGCTGAGACGTGTCGATATTCCGAGGCCGGGCAGGACCCACAAAAGTGTGTCCGGCCAGAGTGTTATCGAGCGCGTCGGGACATGTGGTGCACCCCTGTAGGGATGAAAATTAACTATTCGAATAGCCGTGTCCACGGTTATAGGACGACTTGGAGTTGTGCCCTGATCTTATACAACTACAACTGTTACTTAACTGGATCATTGGTTGCCTCGAGATTGCTTCCTCGCAGGGAGTCGAGGGAGGATCTCTGGGCATGACCTCACTTTAATATGTTGCAACAATATGACTTTTATTTGTGTTAACCCCTGTTCTACTCTCGTCTATTGCTGCAAGACCGTGAAGGTGCTAGTCTTCGATAGGACTAGGCCTTCTCTCTCTATTCTCGCATTGCTGCAGTCAGCCCACATATAAAACCCCCCTTCTTTGATATTGATGCATATTTAGAATAGTTTTGATGTAAGACTTGCGAGTACTTTGGATGAGTACTCACCGCTGCTTTGCTCCCCCTTGTCCCCTTGATCCGTTTGCCACGACCAGATGATGGAGCCCAGGAGATGGAGTTTCCTGCCGATGTCTGCCATCCTGATGGTGTCTTCTTCGTGAAGGCCGCTGAAGACCAGGAGTAGTTAGGAGGTTCCCAGGCAGGAGGCCTCGCCTCGTTCGATCGTGTTTCTTTTGTGCTAGCCTTCTCTAAGGCACCCCATGTTTTATGTCTATACTCAAATATTTGTTGCTTCCGCTGACTCGTGTTTTTATCAAGCTTCTGTATTCTTGCCCTCGAGGCCCCTGGCTTGTAATATGAAGCTTGTATTATTTTATTTGTGTCTAGAGTTGTGTTGTGATATCTTCCCGTGAGTCCTTGGGTTTGATCGTACGCATTTGCGTGTATGATTAGCGTACGATTAAACCGAGGGTGTCACAAGTTGGTATCAGAGCCGACTGCCTGTAGGTAGCCCCCTTTCCAACTCCCTGGCCAAAGTTGAGTCTAGTGTTTGAAAAACTTTACTAACACTGGTGTTGTGGCTTACGGGCCCACATCTCAATTGGGTGGTATTAGCATCTTTTACTCCTTTCCTATAATTTGGGTTCTACTCTCTCTTCTCTTTCAGGATAAAGATTTTGCTAACTCTAACATTAGATTCTCGTAATTATTTCCTCCCGGAGGGCCCCGTATTCGAGACGATGGCTTTATCCCTCAGAAGAACTGCAGTTACTCTTCGATGTTCTCATGAGCTGTTGTGCTCATTGCTTTTGCAATTTTCCCTTCCTTCGTCAACCACTACGGATGACTACATACAAATGTCGTTCATACTTTCTTCTCCAATTGCTCTTGTTTTACGAGATGCAACGAATTATCTTATCGGGGATTCGTCCATCATCAGTTGTCATGGGTTTCGGAAGTTCTTCGACTTACTATTCGTTCTTCCGAAATCCTCCGTAGCCTAATGTTCATGACCTTTCTCACCTGCTTACATTATGGTTAAATCCATATGACTAGCCGCATTCATTAAAATTCCTTGGTGAATTTTCCTGTGATCTTATTGTTTCTACCTTTGGGTGAATGCACACAATCATCTGATGATACTCATGAATTATCTTCCGGCTCAGACGTCCTTTCAGACGGAGCGGGTTCTCGACAAATCAACTTTGGTTGGTTGTCCATCTAAGTCCATTCAACCCACTGGTATTTGACTAGAGCATCTATTTATGATACACCAATCTGGAAATCTTAATTCCTTTGGTAGTTAAGTATCGATATTTTTCAGATGTTCTATAATTCGATGCCTTGCGTTTTACCCCCTCTGATTGAGCACCGATACTCACATCAGATATTTTGTGTACTGCCAGACTCATTCTGTGCTATTATCCGCCGACATCCTTTGCTTTCGAAAATTCTTGTGATTGCTTCCCCTGACACATGATGCCATTGGTAAATTGTGTCTTCTCCCTCTTATAGAATTGTATCCTATACTTTGACAGCCATGCTCCTATAGCATGTGTTAATTACTCTTGGAGTTTACGGTATATGTTCCTAAGATGCCCCGACGGGTTGAACCTATACCTTCCTAAATCGATATGACTCAAAGAGTTTTCACGAGTCTTGCTCTTCTGGTGTTTTCTCGGATATTATTTCAAGGCCACAACCTAATCAGAGGCGAGGAGTGAATGACAGGTGATGCATTGATGAAGTGGGAGTCGACCTTGAACTTTGTGTTCATGCCCATGGAAGCGATGTTGATCATATCATAGAAATTTCTCGTATCAATAATCATTCATTCTGTGGTTTAAATCTGGTATCTGTGATCTTTTCCTTTGCAATCGTGGTACCGACCATGTTGTCCTACCTTGATTTCATTCTCAGATGAGTTGAAGTACTTGTCTTCTTCAGATCAACACGCCGGTCCAAACCTTAAAGTTGATCTACCTCCGAGTATTATTCCTTGTAGCTCGAGGATATCGTGGAGCTATGGAACTTCTTGTGAGGTCCTCATCAACTATGATATTTTCATTAATTCCAATTGCCTCGTGTTTGAGTTGTTGGACACGCGAGTACATCGATAACTGAATCGAGTACGCATTATGATTCAACAATTTTTAGTAATCTTCCATGTTTACGAGTTTGTACTCGATCCTGTCATTCCAAGCTGTTAAGCTACATCATCATCGTCATGTTGGAGCTGGACCATGCTATCTATACCCTTCATCCCTGGAACACAATTCCAACTGTGCGTTAAGCTTGCATCGAGCTTTCCACATCATGTTGGTTGTCTTGAAAGGCAATCTCAATTCTAAGCTAGCAGTCTTATCTGTGTTTCCGACAACCTCTTGCTTCATCATTCCCTAGCTTGATGTCGTCGCTAAACGATTACATCTTCATGAAATTTCTCGACAAATGTGTCGTGATCATCATCAGCATTCTGAGCTCTTGCAGGGCATCGATCGAATGCATGTTGAAAAATACCATCGTTGCCCCTCGATGATTGTATTATCATCGGCATCATTGTTTACCTTCCCTCCAACACAAAGGTGTTCATGTTTTGTGTTGTCCCTTAAGTTCCTTGCTATCCAGCTTATGTTATCCTCTACCTTGGGGTATTACTATCTTTTATGTCAAGGATGTCGTGAGAATTGCACACGTCTTAAAAATTCTTGATATAGTAATACTTCTCGCCATCATCGTTCATTCTTGGTCCCCGTGTTGTTTCAAACCGGAATACCAACAAGTGAACTCTCATGTGTGATTCCAATACTTCTGGCAACCCTATTTCCTTGAGGTTAACAACTAATTGTTTCATTCTTAGTGAGTTGGGTGTTGACTCAACATTTTTGACATTGGTTGTGCTACTCCGTCCGTATTTCCGAGTGCACCCTTCGACCAATGTTTAATTGTTGTTGTTCCACTCGAGCATACGACATTATAACATTTGATTTGACAAATGCTATCTCCTTGATATTATAATTTTGGAAATTCATCCCTGTCAAAATCTTGAGGGATTGTTGTTGAGCCCATCGGTCGCACCCTCAAATTCTCCATGGTTCATGATGAAGCTTTTGAAAGCACTATCGTTGTGCCTAGCTCATGGAGGATATGCTTGATGTAAGAAGTGTTTTTCCAAGGTTCACGTGCAATCCTGTCGTTGTGAATATATGAAAGTTTTGTTTTGCTTCCTCAAGGATCATACCAAGTCATTCCTGCATGTGCGAAGTGTTATATGTTTTGAAGATTTGTTATCTTCACTTCATATAACTTCTCTTGGCACGCCTAGCACTGACTAATTTGATCAAGGAAAAGAAGTTCCTTCATAAGAGTTAATCCAGATTTACACATGGAACCTTGTTATCCTCGATGATGGTTTCCAAATGAGGACTCAGTTGCATTTTGAGGTAAGAATTCTATGTGGACACGAATGTCTTGACATTGTGTTCATATGTCTTACAATCGAACTCATGGTTCAAGAATTGCTTGTGTAGCTCATATCATGAGACTCTTGCATCGTCATCTTTTCTTCTCAGGCATCTTGAGTCTGAGGTATCATAACACCAATCAGATCTGAATCTCGGACAGATATGATGGTTGGAACATTTTCCCAATGACTATAACTTTGGTCTTTAGGTAATCTGGTACGGTGATGTCTTGTCTGGCACATCGGGACGAAGGACCTATTGTTATAAATCCTTCCATATGTAAGGTTCGCCATTCTACCATGAGGAAATTGTATGACTTAGCTTTGTAAGTTGTTCCTCCTGGTTCCTCTTTGTATACCCATAGGTCCAACCCTTATCTGATGACCATGTCGATGCTACCCCGAAGCACGGATGTGGTACTTAAAATTTCAACAGGAACATTAGAAGCGCAGTGCTAAATTGTTCCTGATCAATTATCCAAACCTTATGGTATGGGTAAACAACATGGTTTTTCTTGCCTCTTTGTCTAAATGGTTATGTACATGATGACCTATCATGTATACCATACTCTATGTTTTCCTCGGGAATGGTATACTCTAAAAGCTTGTGTGTGTGAACACATTTTCCTTCCCATTGGTTTGTTTGACCTTTCTTGTGAAAATTACTTATCTAAGCAGTGTTAATTCCCTGCGTAGGTAAAATTCTCGGTATACAACTCTGTCAGTAAAACCCTGTTACTATTGTGGATAACATTCCGGTAGCCGCCGGTGGACGAGAGCCTTGCCTATTAGTCCGTCTCGTTTCAGCAAGAAGGAAAATGGTTCTATTCGTCCCCCGCCCTTGGTACCGACGTTGTTGCCAACATAACTGACATATTATTCTCTGACATGTCTTGCTACCAAGAACGTATAATATGTCACCCCTCTGTCTACTCCCGGCCCACGTGATGGACCCATAACCCAAAGTTCCACTTGATTGAAACCTGACTCTCCTGTACATGGTTGAATCCAAGGCATCCCTTACACTTGGCTTCGTATGGAATTCCAGAGCCACCGTTCAATGGACCAATCACTCTTCCATCCGAATATTATCCAACATACTAAAGGTCAAGTCCGCATTATTCATGCGGATCTAAAGGTTGCTCGGTCTCGTCAGAAGAGTCAGTATGACCATCATCACCAAGATATGGTCTATCAACCTGACAAAAGGGCTTATCTTTGCATCACATCAACGAGAGGTGAACACCATTTTGAGATCAAGGGCAAGTTAGCTCCTTGCTATATTGGTCCTTTCATTATTCTCGACCAGGCTGAACGTAAGATCGTCGCAAAGTCACCAAGTTCTTTAAAGTGTAGTGCTCAAATCATTCTGAAGATGAAGCCACTTGGGAACGCGAGGACGATGAATACCCTGAGCTCTTTCCTTCTACATCTGAATTCTCGGGATGAGAATTTCTTTTAGTGGTGAAGAGTTGTGACGCCCCAGTAGTTAATCTAGAATAATCACACGCTAATGGTACTATGTCATCAAGTTTAACTAATACAAATTTCCAATTGATAAAAATCATAGCCAATTTCAAATTTTAAAAATAAAGTCAAATTATTATTTCTTCAAACTGTAAAAGAAAAATCATGTTTGTCTTGCAAATATTCTCTAAATAATTGTCATATAAGAACCGACATAATTTGGGGCACCAAAAACGCCCTATCTATTTTAAAATTGTACCGACAAAATTTAATTGAGCCTTTCCAAATTTAACAAATAATTATACATCCTTAGATGGCATGGAACATTTTGTACTACACCATAATATTGCCTAGTAGTTACAGATGAAGTTTCTTGTGCAATAAAATTTGTTTACTAATTATATAGATACAAAACAAACAAAATAAAAGAAAAGCAAAGACTAAAAATAAAAGAAAAGGGGCAAATGCCACTCTGTATTGGGCCTTAGTGCGCAGGGCAAATCCAGTCCAGCCCAACTCGGTCATCCCCTTCCCCTGTACACGAGAAGGGGGTCGTGGCGTCAATCCGGGCCACCATGGCCACTGATGGCGCCCTGCCGGTCATCCCACGGCTCCCCGGGTGGATAAGAGCAACCCCATGCTCTCTCTCTCACCGCCCTCGAAACCCTACACCCACAGTCACGCTCCCCTCTCTCTCCCTCGCCTCTTCATGCCATCCCGAGCTCCTGTCGCCATGGACGACCTAGTCACCATGGCCACCGTGCTCCTCGTCGCGTGAGATGACGTCTAGGAGGTCCGCCGCGGGTGGATCCGTCCGTTCCGGGGACCTGCTCAAGCCGGGACGGCCCATACGCTCGCCATCGCCGCCATCTTCGCCCACAGCCGCCACACCTCTTCGTCAAGTTCGTCGCATCCCGGCCGCCCCGTGCCTTTCGACCTTGTCCACGAGCCTCCTGGTGAGCTCCTCTGCCGATTCCCCTGGTTCATGTGCTCGATTTGTTGCCGTAGTTGTCGCCCCGAGTTCGTGTGTGCGCGCCCGTGCGTGGCCTCGGCGCTGCCGTGCTGCTGCTGTTGCGCCCCGCCGTCCACCTGCTGCCGCATCGTCACGCCCCACGTCCACGCGCGCGCTCGTGCGCCCCTCCGTCGCCCAGCCTGCGCGCGCACCGTCACGACCGTCCGCTATCGTGCTCCTGCTGTTGCCCTGCTACTGCTGCTCTGCGTTGTTGCTCGCCTCGCCGCTTGCTGCTGTCATGGTCGTCGTCGCCCCCGCACACTTCTGCTGCCGCTGCTACGCCAGCGCTGCTACTCACCACGGCCATGTCTGCTGGCTATCTGCTCATGCTGCCGCTAGTTGCTAGGAGTTGCTACGCTCTGCTTTGCCCCGTCGTTGCCCCGCTGCTACTCACCACGACCATGTCTGCTGGCCGCACTCCCACGCTGTGCTTGCTGCATCCTAGCCACATTCAAGGCCTTGTGCGTGTGTGCTCTTGTGCATGTGCACGGCCACATATCGGCCGACTTGTGCCACTCCACCTGAACCAGCCAATTACTAAGGGCCTGATTAAAGGATGGCCAGGTCCAATTAGAGCTAGGTTAACTTGTAGTATATAGCATGTTGGATCCCCCTGATGTCAATTGTTCTTCCCCTTGCAACGGCACCAGAAAAATGCTGATTGCAATCCCCGGCAACCGAAACTAGAAGAATGTTGTTGACGCCCACCAGCGCGTGGGATCGTAGCAGTTTTCGAGGGTGGAGTATTCGACCCAAATTTCTTGATTCGCACGACGGGAGGTGAGAGAATACTCTCAAGTATTAGCATTTGAATTGTCAGATTCAACCACACCTGAAAGATTAGTATCTGCGAGCACAGTAGTAACAGCAAAGTAGCGAGTAACGACAGTGGCAAGGAACAAAAGTATTGACAATAGTAGCAAGTAGCAACAGTAGGAAGCGACAGTAGTAGCAACAGTAGCAGCAGAACAAGACAAGTAACAACAGTAGAAACAGTAGTAGCAGTAGTAGAGCAAGACAAGTAACAACAGTAGCAACAGTAGTAGCAGCAGCAACAGAGCAAGACAAGTAACAACAGCAGTAGGACAAACTCGTAGGCAATGGGACGGTGATTTGTTTGTATGATATTCATGATGCAACAGCTATAACACGGAGAGATATGTGGCTAGCTCCCGTTCGTCAATGTGATGTAGGCATGCATTTCGTGTGTAGTCATACGTGCTTAGGGAAAAGAACTTGCATGACATCTATTGTCCATCCCTCCCGTGGTAGCGGGGTACAAAAGGAAATTACGGGATATTAAGGTTCTCCTTTTAATAAAGAACCGGACCAACGCATTAGCACTTGGTGAACACATGAACTCCTCAAACTATGGTCATCACCGGGAGTGGTTCCGGTTATTGTCATTCCGGGGTTGCCGGATCATAACACATAGTAGGTAACTACAACTTGCAAGATCGGATCTAAAACACACATATATTGGTGACAACATAATAATTTTAGATCTGAAATCATGGCACTCGGGCCCTAGTGACAAGCATTAAGCATGGCAAAGTAGTAGCAACATCAATCTCAGAACATGGTGGATACTAGGGATTAATCCCCATACAAACTAACTCGATTACATGATAGGTCTCATCCTACTCATCACCGCCCAGCGAGCCTACGAATAGATTACTCACAAACGACGAAGAGCTTCATGGAATTGGAGAGGGAAGAAGGTTGATGATGATGATGGCGACGATTTCCCCTCTACGGAGCCCAAGACGGACTCCAGATCTGCCCTTCAGATGAAGAACAGGTGGTGGCGGCGCCTCCTTATCGCAAACGCGACGAAAACTTCTCTTTTTATATTTTCTGGGACGAAAGGGGACTTATAGACCTGAGGTTGGGGGCGGCAGAGCCGTGTGGGCCCCACAAGCCTGCCCACCGCCACCAGGGGGGTGGTGGCGGAGCCAAGGCTTGTGGCCCACTGCCCCCCCCCCCCCTGAGGTGGAACTTGGCGCAGATATTTTTTATAGTTTCCAAAACTGCTCCCCGTAGATTTTCAGGACGTTTGGAGAACTTTGATTTCTGCACAAAAATAACACCAAGGCAATTATGCTGGAAACAGCGTCAGTCCAGGTTAGTTCCATTCAAATCATGCAAATTAGAGTCCAAAACAAGGGCAGAAGAGTTTGGAAAAGTAGATACGATGGAGACGTATCAACTCCCCCAAGCTTAAAACCTTGCTTGTCCTCAAGCAACTCAGTTGACAAACTGAGAGAGAAAGAAAAACTTTGACAAACTCTGTTTGATCTTGTTGTTGCAACTATGTCTAACTCATAACTAGAATTTCAGCAAGATCACAAGTTAACCACATAAGCAAGTGACACAAAGGTTTCACGGTAAACTAATATCAATGACATAATCAGCTAACAAGCAAATAATAATAATATTCAAATACCAACACTTCAATCAAAACAAGCATGAAGCAATATGAATAGATGGTATCTCGCTAGCTCTTTGTGAGATCGCAAAACATAAATGCAAAGCACTTTCAAAGATCAAGGGCTGACTAAACATTATAATTCATAGCAACGAAGATCCAGTCATAGTCATACTCAATATCAATCAAAAGCAAAGCATAAAAATGATAGAGGTGCTCTCTAATTGGTGCTTATATAAGAGGAGGATGACTCAACAGGAAAATAAATAGACAGGCCCTTCGCAGAGGGAAGCATTGATTTGCAGAGGTGCCAGAGCTCAAGCTTTGAAAACAGAGATAATAATTTTGGGTGGCATGCTTTCATTGTCAATGCAATGACCAAGAGTTCTCAATATCTTCCATGCTACTCATGCTATAGGCGGTTCCCAAACAGAAAAGTAAAGTTTTAACTCCCCCACCACCAATCAATCACACTTCACGGCTAGCCGAATACTCGGGTACCGTCCATACTAACATCAGTCCAGGGGGAGTCTTGTTTTACAGTTATGTTTCTGATTTAAGCGTGGAACTAGGCATTCCAATTACCGGCCCCTTTCTCGTGAATGACAGTGAATAAACACATGTCGAGAATAACATTCCTAGCATGGAAGATACCAATAGCCCCCTGTCAGCACATGAGCAGTTCGGGCATGCAAAACAGATTATTTCTTGAAGGTTTAGAGAGTGGCACATGCAAATTTACTTGGAATGGCAGGTAGATACCGCAAAAAGGTAGTTATGGTGGACTCTTATGGAAAAACTTTTGGGTTTATGGAAGTGGATGCCCAAGCAGTATTCCACTTAGTACAAGTGAAGGCTAGCAAAAGACTAGGAAGCGGCCAACTAAAGAGCGACAACAGTCATTAAGATGCAATGAGTTTGACTAACATTGAATGCAAGCATGAACAGGATATAAATCACCATGAACACGAACATCATAGAGGCTATGTTGATTTTGTTTCAACTACATGCATGAACATGCGCCAAGTCAAGCCACTTGAAACATTCAAAGGAGAATACCATCCTATCATACTACATCACAGTCATCTCAAAATCTATGTTGGCATTCAAGACAAACCATTATAAGCTCTCAGCTAAATAAGCATGGCATCAGAAACTACGATCTCTAAGTTGTCATTGCAAACATGGTTCTCTCACAACAAAGCTAAATCTGGGTCGACAAGCTAGTCATATTTACAAAAACAAAATAGATAGAGTTCATACCAGCTTTTCAGTCTCAGTCACTTCATCATATATCATCATTGTTGCCTTTCATTTGCACGATCGAATGATGTGAACAATAATAAGCGCATTGGACTAAGCTGAATCTGCAGGCAAACAAAAAGGAGAATACAAAGTAATATGGCTCTTTTGAAAGCTAAACAGGTAAGCATGTAAGAACCACTAAGCATTGTAACCAATATCTTCTACCTTGACCCAAAGAAAAAGAAAACTATTTACACACGAAAGCTCCCAACAAGCAAAAGAAGAAAGAAAAATCTTTTTGGGTTTTCTCAAAAGGACACAAAACAAGAAAACAAGAAAATGAAAATAAACTAGCATGGATAATAGAGTGGCAAAGTGTAAACAACGGCTAATACAGTGAAAGCATAAGCATGAATGTAAAGTCGGTGAGAACACGTACTCCCCCAAGCTTAGGCTTTTGGTCTAGCTTGGTCTACTCCCAAGGTGGGAAATAACCAGCTCCAGGATACTCCGGAGCAGACTGTGGATGCCACTGCTATGTGAGCTCCTCTCGCTCCCACTGATAAATTGGCGTGTGGTACTTGACTGGCGGCTCGGGCACGGGCGCCTGTGGTTGGGCCAAGCCCCAATATGCGTAGATGTCCGAGGGCATAATAGTGTACCATCCTGCATGAATATCGAACAAAGAAGGAGCAGGCAAAGTAATAGTCTCTCGATTACCCTGACTAAATACCAGGTTATAAATCATCCGTCTACTAGCATCTGTATCTAGAAAATCATGGCGAACCATGCTGTCATAATCCAGATATTTCTCAGGGAGAAGCATCTCTCCTTCCTCTCCCAGTCTAATGGGTATCTCAAAGTGTCTGGGAAGACGGGAAGCGTAAATACCTCCATAGATGACACCCTTGGAACGGTTGATGTTCAACCGCTGGGCCACTATAGCACCTACGCTGTAAGTCTTATCGTTATAAAGGCCTTCGCGCAAAACCGCAAGGTCTGGAGAACTAAGTGATCCCGCCTCCCCACGGCCAATCAAACATTTTCCCACAAATAGTGAGAAGTACCAAAGCACAGGAAAATGTAAGCTAGCAATCCTAGCGCGAGACACACCTCTCTCCTCTCCAACAGCAATAGAACCAATGAAATCCTCCAAGTCCCATGGACGAGGGTCACGGATATCCCCAACATAAGGTAATTTGCATACATTGCAAAAATCCTGTAGCGTCATGCACTGGGGGACAACGTATATCATGAACTCAACCATGGGAGGATTCTTCCTCCGATAAAAGTTGAAGCTTTGAACGAATATATTGGTGAGGAGGAGGTATTGTGAGCACGTATCTGCAACGAACGCAGTAAGACCTACGTTCTCCACCAAGTAATAAAAGTCTTCATAAAGTCCGGCGGCGTGCAAAAATTCATCACTTGGCCACTCGCACGCTCGAACTTCTGTGACTCGAGGGACTACGTACTTGGGGTGGTTCTTCTCATCCTCCTTGGGGTTACGGCTTGAAGAGCCTCCCAAGAACCTCCTCATCTTTTCCTTTTTCTAGCTTTGAAAAATTCTGAAATTTTTAGAGACTTCGAAAGAAAAGTGAACAAAGATTAACCCAACTTGTAGCAACTACTCCTACTAGTGCCTAGAGACCGTAACACGCGCTAAAACTACTCGAGACCAGCTAAAATCAACCTTTCAAGCTCAAGAACAGGGTCACCAAGGTAGCAAGAATACGCGAAGGATAAAGCACTCGAGAAAAAACTAATTGGACCAATGGAGGAGTCACTTACCAAGGAGTAATTTCCCCAAAACGGTTCAGAGAATGGTGCTTTGAGCAAGGAGATCGAAAATCATAGCCAAATGAGCAAGAACACGAGTTTGAGTTGCGAAACAATTTTTTCTAGAGGTGGAAGAAGAGGCTGGGAGTTGGAATGAGTGGAGGGGGTGTCTGTGGGCCCCACAAGCTTGCACCCCACCACCAGGGGGGTAGGTGGCGGTGGCAGGGCTTGTGGCCCACTGGTCAGGCCCCCAGGCCAGCTCTCAGGCCCAGAATTTTTCAAAAATTCCAGAAAAAATCATACTAAATTTTCAGGACCATCGGAGAACTTTTATTTTCGAGGTATTTTTCTCCGGGACGCTAAAACAGAAAATAGGTAAAGCTAAACTAATTCTATCATTTTTCTTCTAAGCAACAGAAAATGAAAGCTTAAAACAGAGGTAGGTGACTCTTTGATTCATCCGTCTCATGGTCATCGAAAGAACTCCGTCAATGGGGTTGATCAAGTCCTTATGACAAAACCTTCTCGAATCGCAAGTGAGAACGGAGAATTTTCGTATAGCCACTAAGTCACCTCAATGGGTATATGTATCTCCCCAATAAGCAAATCAAACTTCATCTTGACACGAGGAATAGGGCATTCAAAGCTCCCAATGAGAATCGATGAAGTCTTTTCGATAGCATTGATGCAACGTACTTGATATCGTTTCTTCAGAAAGCGCACTGTGTGCTCATTACCGTTGACATGGAAAGTGACATTGCCTTTGTTGCAATCTATAACAGCCCCTGCAGTGTTTAAAAAGGGTCTTTCGAGGATGATAGCCATGGCATCGTCCTCGGGAATATCCAAGATAACAAAGTCTGTTAAGATAGTGGTGTTAGCAACCAAAACAGGCACATCCTTGCAAATGCTGATAGGGAAAGCAGTTGATTTGTCGGCCATTTGCAGAGAAATTTTAGTGGGTGTCAACTTATCCAATTCAAGTCTACGATAAAGAGAGAGCGGCATAACACTAACACCGGCTCCAAGGTCACATAAGGTAGTTCTTACGTAGTTTCCTTTACTGGAGCAAGGTATAGTGGGCACTCCGGGATCACCAAGTTTCTTAGGAGTTCCACCTTTAAAAGTGTAGGTTGCAAGCATGGTGGAGATCTCAAGATCTGGTATCTTCCGTTTATTAGTCACGATATCTTTCATGTACTTGGCATACGGAGACATCTTGAGCATATCAGTTAACAGCATCTGCAGAAAGATGGGTCTTATCATCTCAACGAAGCGCTCAAAATCCTCATCATCCTTTTTCTTGGATGGCTTAGGAGGAAAGGGCATAGGTCTCTGAACCCATGGATCCCTTTCTTTACCATGCTTCCTAGCACTGAAGTCATTCTTATCGTATTTCTTAGGTTATGGGTTATAAGGATTAACCGTAGGTTCAATCTCCACATCCTCATCATTGCTAGGTTGAGCATTATTATGAACATCAGTGTCCATATTGTCACCAGGTTCATGTTCATCACCAGATTGTGTTTCCGCATCAGACGCAGAAATATCATTAGGTTCTTCAGGTGTGATAGTATTTGGTGAACTAGCATGTAAGTTTCTATCATCCTTCTTCTTCTCCTTAGGATGACTAGTTGTATCAGCATTGATTCCTTGAGAATCTTGGTCAATTCTCTTAGGATAACCTTTAGGATACAAAGGTTCCTGAGTCATTTTGCCTCCTCTAGTAATGACTTCGACAGAGTTGTCATTTAATTCATTGAGCAAGTCATTCTGAGCTTTAAGTACTTGTTCTACCTGAATAGTAATCATAGAGGCATGTTTACTCAAAAGCTTCAGATCGTTGACATTTCTGTCTAGACAAGCACTTAAATGGCTAAGCATACGAGTACTTTGTTCCAAATGTGTGCTAACATAATCATTGAAACTCTGTTGTTTGGCAACAAAGTTGTCAAATTCATCAAAGCATAGGCTAGCAGGTTTATCAAAAGGAATATCACTCTCATCAAACCTACGTAGAGAATTCACTTCTACTACGTGTATCGGGTTATCGAGACCATGGATCTCTTCGATAGGTGGTAGAATTTTGACATCTTCAGATCTAATGCCTTTTGTCTTGCATAGATTTCTTGGCTTCTTGCATATCTTCGGGACTGAGGAATAGAATACCTCTTTTATTTGGAGTTGGCTTAGGAGGTGGTTCGGGAATAGTCCAAGCATTATCATTCATCAAGATGTTATTCAGTAGAGTCTCAGCTTGTTCTACAGTTCGTTCCCTAAAAACACAACCGGCACAACTATCTAGGTGGTCTCTACAGGCATGGGTAAGTCCGTTATAGAGGATATCAAGTATCTCGTTCTTCTTAAGAGGGTGATCACGCAAAGCATTTTGTAGCTGGACGAGCCTCCCCAAGCTTGTGGAAGACTCTCTTCTTGGAGTTGAGCAAAGTTGTATATTTCCTGCAAGGCAACTTGCTTCTTATGGGCAGGGAAATATTTCTCACAGAAGTAATAGAACATCTCCTGGGGACTACTCACACATCCAGGAGCAAGAGAGTTGAACCAGGCTTTAGCATCATCCTTTAGAGAGAAAGGAAACAACTTAAGGATATAGTAGTGGCGGATCTTCTCCTCATTAGTGAAAAGGTTGGCTATATCGTGTAGTTTGGCAAGATGGGCTATGACCGTCCTAGACTCATAACCGTGAAAAGGATCAGATTCGACTAGAGAGATTATCTCAGGGTCGACAGAGAATTCATAATCCTTATCGGTGATAAAGATAGGTGAAGTGGCAAACTTTGGGTCATATTTCATCTTAGCTTCCCGAGATTTTTCCTTCCACTTGGCAAGTAATTTATCAGTGTCATAGGCATCCTTACACGCAAGAAAATCCTCAGCTATCTCTCCCTCCATAATGTAGCCCTTAGGTATATCAGGCAATTCATATCTAGGAGAGCTAGATCTAGCACGAGCAAAAGCAGGTTATATCTCAATAGTATCGGCAGTATCAGAAGCATCACGAGCATTGGCAGTAACTCTAGCAATATGAGCATCAAGGAACACTCCTAGTTGAACATCACGCAAAGTAGTATCTCTAGCAGTATCAAGCATAACATCATCAGGCAAAATAGCATCTCTAGCATCATCAGGCAAAGCAGTATCAAGCATAGCATCTCTAGCAGTATCAGGCATAGCATCAGGCATAGTATCAAGCATAGTATCATCACGCATAGTATCTAGCATAACATCTCTAGCAGTAGTATCACAAGCATCATCAAGCACAGGCGACATATCAAGATTTCTAGCAGGAGGTGATGTCGCAAACTTACTCATAACTCAAGGTGAATCAAGTGCAGAGCTAGATGGCAATTCCTTACCTCCCCTCGTAGTTGAGGGCAAGACTTTGGTCTTCGGATCCTTCAGATTCTTCATAGTGATCAGCGGATATAAATCCCAAGTGACTCAGAGAATATAGCAATACCTCCCCGGCAACGGCGCCAGAAAAATGCTTGATGTCAACTGTTCTTTCCCTTGCAACGGCACCAGAAAAATGCTGATTGCAATCCCCGGCAACCAAAACTAGAAGAATGTTGTTGACGCCCACCAGCGCGTGGGGTCGTAGCAGTTTTCGAGGGTATAGTATTCGACGCAAATTTGTTGATTCGCATGACGGGAGGTGAGAGAATACTCTCAAGTATTAGCAGTTTAATTGTCAGATTCAACCACACCTGAAAGATTAGTATTTGCGAGCATAGTAGTAACAACAAAGTAGCGAGTAACGGCAGTGGCAAGGAACAGCAGTAGTGACAGCAGTAGCAAGTAGCAATAGTAGCAAGCGACAGTAGTAACAACAGTAGCAGCAGGGCAAGACAAGTAACAGCAGTAGCAACAGTAGTAGCAGCAGCAGAGCAAGATAAGTAACAACAGTAGCAACAGTAGTAGCAGCAGCAGAGCAAGACAAGTAACAGCAGTAGCAACAGTAGTAGTAGCAACAGCAGAGCAAGACAAGTAACAACAGCAGTAGGACAAACTCGTAGGCAATGGGTCGGTGATTTGTTTGGATGATATTCATCATGCAACAGCTATAGATATGTGGCTAGCTCCCGTTCGTCAGTGTGATGTAGGCATGCATTCCGTGTGTCATCATACGTGCTTAGGGAAAAGGACTTGCATGACATATATTGTCCATCCCTCCCGTGGCAGCGGGGTCCAAAAGGAAACTACGGGATATTAAGGTTCTCCTTTTAATAAAGAACCAGACCAACGCATTAGCACTTGGTGAACACATGAACTCCTCAAACTATGGTCATCACCGGGAGTGGTTTCGGTTATTGTCACTCCAGGGTTGCCGAATGTAACACATAGTAGGTAACTACAACTTGCAAGATCAGATCTAAAACACACATATATTGGTGAAAACATAATAATTTCAGATCTGAACTCATGGCACTCGGGCCCTAGTGACAAGCATTAAGGATGGCAAAGTAGTAGCAACATCAATCTGAGAACATAGTGGATACTAGGGATCAATCCCCATCAAAACTAACTCGATTACATCATAGATCTCATCCTACTCATCATCGCCCAGCGAGCCTACGAATAGATTACTCATGAACGACGAAGAGCTTCATGGAATTGGAGAGGGAAGAAGGTTGATGATGACGATGGCGACGATTTCCCCTCTCCGGACTCCAGATCTGCCCTATAGATGAAGAACAGGTGGTGGCGGCGCCTCCGTATCGCAAACGCGACGAAAACTTCTCTTTTTATTTTTTCTGGGACGAAAGTGGACTTATAGACCTGAGGTTGGGGGCGGCAGAGTCGTGTGGGCCCCACAAGCCTACCCACCGCCACCAGGGGGTGCTGGCGGAGCCAGGGCTTGTGGCCCACTGGCCCACCCCCTCAGGTGGAACTTGGCGCAGATATTTTTTATATTTTCCAAAACTGCTCCCCGTAGATTTTGAGGACGTTTGGAGAACTTTGATTTCTGCACAAAAATAACACCAAGGCAATTCTGCTGAAAACAACGTCAATCCAGGTTAGTTCCATTCAAATCATGCAAATTAGAGTCCAAAACAAGGGCAAAAGAGTTTGGAAAAGTAGATACGATGGAGACGTATCACCCCCTCCTTAATTAAATTAGTTAGGTGTTTTTAACACACGTGATAATGACATGTGGGTTACACATATTGTGGACGAAACCGAATACAGTGTCCGTTCATCTGTGACATGCTCGGAGAATGATGAGCATGGACATTATGCATTAGGTTCACCTGCTCGGTAATAGCCGAAGGCCGGGAAATATCGTGAGATATTTTCCGGCTTCGTCTGTAACTTTTAGTATCGCGTTAGGTCATCCCTGACACGGTGTATTACCTTGTCATGCTTTGTGGTGTGTTTGCTTGCTCACTTATTTATTGTGTTTCACCTTCGTTATTTTCCTTTCCGGTAGACCCCAGGACCGATGTTGATCCGGTGATCGACTACTTCAACGTCAGGGATCTGTATCTGTCTATAGAGCAACAAGGCAAGCAAACCCCCCTTGATCATTCCTATATCGCCTATGTCTTTCTTCCTACTGCTTGCATTAGTATTTTGCCACTGTTGTAGTTAGCTCCTATATCTGATGCATAGCCTATTTTTGATGAACTGCTACTTTCAGCTCTGTACTTTAAATCTGCTTAGTATAGGTGGAGCAGTCATCCGCTCTGACCCCGTAGTTCAGTTGCCCCGCTTGCTTTCAATCTCGATCCCTGATCGACGAGCCAGACCCGACACAGCACACACACACCCCTTAGTTGTACGACACTACAGAGATACTATCGGGTACCGAGGGTGACACCTCGCTAAGTACTCCTGATGATATCT
Source organism: Hordeum vulgare subsp. vulgare (assembly GCF_904849725.1). NCBI lineage: Eukaryota > Viridiplantae > Streptophyta > Magnoliopsida > Poales > Poaceae > Hordeum > Hordeum vulgare. The sequence goes on from NC_058518.1 coordinate 319,390,539, forward strand.
CTGTAGTATAGCTAGTCGGTCGTGGTTATCGAGGGTGATTCCTCTTTCACCATTCCCGACGATGCCTCTGTCATGCAACCCCTCAAGTGTGGGACCCACGAGGGTGATTCCTCTAAGCCCACCTTGACGGATACATCCTTCGGAATCCAACGAGGGTGATACCTCGGATTCCCCCCGATGTTACAACCACACAGTTATTCGACCATGTTAGTGGGATCATTGGTGTTTAGTTGTTAAGACGGGTGGATTCCCGCGAGACTGTGTTGATGGCCTAATTAAAATGTTAATGGATTTGGGTATTTGATCTGGTTGGTCGGAGACCTTTTCGCACTAACCGTCTGCGTGGGAAGAATTATGGGTACTCGGCGTCGCGGTATCAGCCGAAGCTTTTCAGATGTCAGCAACGTAGTGGCGCGCGCCCGAGTGGTCCCGAGATGCATTGCGCTTGTGATTAAGGGATGCTAGGGCTGACGTCGGCCGCCCTCGCATCATGCAGGAGCGCGGAGGGGAACTGGGCCCATGAACCCTTTGCGCTTAGGATTTAGACCGGCGGGCTGGCCTCTCTGATTAGTCTTAGGTGGGGCTGCGACGTGTCGATATTTCGAGGCCAGGCAGGACCCATAAAAGTGTGTCCGGCTAGAGTGTTATCGAGCGCGTCGGGACATGTGGTGCACCCGTGCAGGGATGAACATTAACTATTCGAATAGTCGTGTCCACGGTTACAGGACGACTTGGAGTTGTGCCCTGATCTTATACAACTACAATTGTTACTTAACTGGATCATTAGTTGCCTCGAGATTGCTTCCTCGCAGGGAGTCGAGGGAGGATCTCTGGGTGTGACCTCACTTTCATATGTTGCAACAATATGACTTTTATTTGTGTTAACCCCTGTTCTACTCTCGTCTGTTGCTGCAAGACCCTGAAGGTGCTAGTCTTCGATAAGACTAGGCCTTCTCTCTCTATTCTCGCATTGCTGCAGTCAGCCCACATATAAAACCCCCCTTCTTTGATACTAATGCATATTTAGAATAGTTCTGATGTAAGAGTTGCGAGTACTTTGGATGAGTACTCACCGCTGCTTTGCTCCCCCCTTGTCCCCTTGATCCGTTTGCCGCGACCAGATGATGGAGCCCAGGAGATGGAGTTTCCTGCCGATGTCCGCCATCCCGATGGTGTCTTCTTCGTGGAGGCCGCTGAAGACCAGGAGGTTCCCAGGAGGAGGCCTCGCCTCGTTCGATCGTGTTTCTTTTGTGCTAGCCTTCTCTAAGGCACCCCATGTTTTATGTCTGTACTCAGATATTTGTTGCTTCCGCTGACTCGTGTTTTTATCGAGCTTCTGTATTCTAGCCCTCGAGGCCCCTGGCTTGTAATATGAAGCTTGTATTATTTTATTTGTGTCTAGAGTTGTGTTGTGATATCTTCCCGTGAGTCCTTGGGTTTGATCGTACACATTTGCGTGTATGATTAGCGTACGCTTAAACCGAGGGCGTCACAGGCATAGTTTGTATGTCTCAAATGTTTCAAAAATGAGTGAGTACAAAGATCCATCAGCATGGAGCTCCTTCATGCATTTTATACCAATATAACTCAAGCGGCAGTGCCACAAGTAAGTGGTAGTATCATTACTACTTTCTATCTTTTGGCATCAATATCTTGAACATGTGTACCACTACGATCAGATTCAATAAACCATCGAAGGTATTTATTCAAGCAAATAGAATAACCATTATTCTCTTTAAATGAATAATCGTATTGCAATAAACACGATCTAATCATGTTCATGCTCAACGCAAAGACCAAATAACAATTATTTAGGTTTAACACTAATCCCGATGGTAGAGGGAGTGTGCGATGTTTGATCACATCAACCTTGCAAACACTTCGAACACTTATTGTCACCTCACCTTTATCTAGTCTCCGTTTATTTCATAGCTTTTATTTTGAGTTACTAACACTTAGTAACCGAACCGATATCTAATACCCTCGTGCTACTAGGAGTACTAGTTAAGTACACATCAATATCATGTATATCCAATATACTTCCGTCGACTTTGCCAGCCTTCTCATCTACCAAGTATCTAGGGCAGTTCCCCTTCAGTGATTGTCCCCCTCATTACAAAAGCACTTAGTCTCGGGTTTGGGTTCAACCTTGGGTCTCTTCAGTGGAGCAGCATCTGGTTTGTCGTTTCATGAAGTATCCCTTCTTGCCCTTGCCCTTCTTGAAACTAGTAGTTTTACTAACCATCAACAATCGATGCTCCTTTTTGATTCCTACTCTCGCGGTGTCAAACATTGCGAATAGCTCAAGGATCATCATATCCATCCCTGATTTATAGTTCATCACGAAGCTCTAGTAGCTTGGTGGCAGTGACTTTGGAGAACCATCACTATCTCATGTGGAATATTAACTCCCACTCGATTCAAGCGATTGTAGCACTGAGACAATCTGAGCACATGCTCAACGATTGAGTTTTTCTCCCTTACTTTGTAGACAAAGAATCTTGTCGGAGGTCTCATACCTCTCAACAAGGGCACGAGCATGAAATCCCAATTTCATCTCTTGGAACATCTATATGTTCCGTGATGTTCAAAACGTCTTCGGCGCCTCAATTCTAAGGCATTAAGCATTACGCACTGAACTATCACGTAGTCATCAAAAACATGTATGTCAGATGTTCGCAACATCCACACACGACGCTTGAGGTTCAGCACATCGAGTGGTGCATTAAGGACATAAGCCTTCTACGCAGCAATGATGACAATCCTCAGATTACGGACCCAGACCGCATAATTGCTACTATCATCTTTCAACTAAATTTTCTCTAGGAACATATAAAAATTAGTAGAGCTACAACGCAAGCTACAACATTATTTGCAAAGACCTTTTGACTATGTTCATGATAATTGAGTTTAGCTAATCATATTACTAATAACTCCCACTCAAATAGACATCTCTCTAGTCATTTGAGTGGTGCATGATCAAAATCCACTAACTCAAGTCCGATCATCATGTGAGTTGAGTATAGTTTCAGTGGTGAACATCTCCATGTTGATCATATCAACTATATGATTCATGCTCGACCTTTCGGTCTCTTGTGTTCCGAGGCCATGTCTGTACATGCTAGGCTCGTCAAGTTTAACCCGAGTGTTCCGCGTGTGCAACTGTTTTGCACCCGTTGTATGTGAACGTTGAGTCTATCACACCCGATCATCACGTGGTGTCTCGAAACTACGAACTGTCATAACGGTGCACAGTCGAGAAGAACACAATTTTATATTGAAATTTTAGTGAGGGATCACCTTATAATGCTACTGTCGTCTTAAGCAAAGCAAGGTGCATAAAAGGATTAAGATCACATGCAAATCATAAGTGACATGATATGGCCATGAACTTGTGCTTCTTGATCTCCATCACTAAAGAACCGGCATGATCTCCATCGTCACCGGCGCTGCACCATGATCTCCATCAATGTGCCCCCATCGAGGTTGTCGCGCTATCTATGCTATTACTACTAAAGCCACAACCTAGTCATATAGTAAAAGCATCTTCAAGCACAAACGCTAGTTTAAAGACAACCCTATGGCTCATGCCGGGTTCCGCGCCATCGACGTGCAAGTTGATATTTAACTATTACAACATGATCATCTCATACATCCAATATATCACATCATGTCTTTGGCCATATCACATCACATGCATACCGTGCAAAAACAAGTTAGACGTCCTCTAATTTGTTGTTGCACGTTTTATGTGGCTGCTATGGGTATCTAGTATGATCGCATCTTACTTACGCAAAGCCACAACGGTGATATGCAAATTTCTATTTAACCTTCTCCAAGGACCGCCTCGGTCAAATCCGATTCAACTAAAGTTGAAGAAACACACACCCGCCAGTCATCTTTATGCAACAAATTGCATGTTAGTCGATGAAATAAGTCTCTCGTAAGCGTACGAGTAAGGTTGGTCCGGGCCGCTTCAATCCAACAATACCGCCGAATCGAGAAAAGACTAAGGAGGGCAGAAAATCGAACATCAACGCACACAAAAACTTTTGTGTTCTACTCGAAATTTCATCTACGCATGAACCTAGCTCTGATACCACTGTTGGGGAACGTCGCATGGGAAACAAAAAATTTCCTACGCACACGCAATACCTATCCATGGTGATGATCACCTACGAGAGGGGAGAGTGCATCTATGTACCGTTGTAGATCGCTAAGTGGAAGCGTATATAACGCGGTTGATGTAGTGGAACATCTTCGCGATCCAAATAGCACCCCGTCCCACGATCTCATCATCTGTCCCGCGATCCCATCAAGATCCACCCCGATCTAGTGCCGAACGGACGGCACCTCCGCGTTCAGCACACGTATAGCTCGATGACGATCCCCACCTTCTTGATCCAGCAAGAGGGGCGGAGAGGTAGATGAGTTCTCCAACACGGCGGCGTGGTGGTGGTGGTGGTGAACTAATCCAGCAGGGCTTCACCTAAGAACCGTCGAACAAGACTAGAGGAGAAACAGATCTAGAGAGAAGTAGAGAGAGCACGTGGCAATTTTTATGTGCAAAACCCTCAAAAACCTCTAGTATATATAGGAGGAGGAGAGGAGAGGAGGCAGCCTTGGCCTCCACTTCAAGGAGGTTCGGCCGAACCACAAGGGAGGAATCCACCTCCCACAAGGGAGGTGGAATCCTATTAGGACTCCTTCCTAATTTGGCCTTTTTGCCTTTTTTCCTTTATCCTTTTCGCATGGGCCCTTGAGAGAGACTTAGGCCATCCCTCCAGGGGCTGGTCACCCTCCTCTCATAGTCCACGAGCCTCTTGGGTCGTCACACCCCTCCCGGTGGTCCCCTGACACTCACGGTACACTACCGATGAGCCCGAGACTTTTCGGGTGACCAAAGCATGACTTCCTATATATATATCAATATTTACCTCTGGACCATTCCGGAGCTCCTCGTGACGTACTGGATCTCATTCGGGACTCCAAACAACCTTTGGTCACCAACACATATAACTCAACTATACCGAAACGTCACCGAACCTTAAGTGTGTAGACCCTGCGGGTTCGAGAACTATGCAGACATGACCTGAGACACTCGCCGGTTAATAACCAATATCGGGAGCTGGATGTCCATATTGGCTCCTACATATTCTACGAAGATCTCTATCGGTTGAACCTCTGTGTCAAGGATTTAGTTAACCCCGTATGTTGTTCCCTTTGTCCTTCGGTATGTTACTTGCCCGAGATTCGATCATCGACATCTCCATACCTAGTTCCATCTCATTACCAGCAAGTCTCTTTACTCGTTCCGTAATACAAGATCCCGTAACTTACTCCTTAGTCACATTGCTTGCAAGGCTTGTTGTGATGTTGTATTACCGAGTGCGCCCCGAGATACCTCTCCGTCACACGGAGTGACAAATCCCAGTCTTGATCCATGCCAATCCAACAGACACCTTTGGAGATACCTGTAGAGCACTTCTATAGTCACCCAGTTACGTTGCAACGTTTGATAACACACAAGGTATTCCTCCGGTGTCCGAGAGTTGCATGATCGCATGATCATAGGAACAAATACATTGACATGCAGAAAACTGTAGCAATAAACTGATACGATCATATGCTACGTTCATAGTTTGGGTCTTGTCCATCACATCATTCTCCTAATGATGTGATCCTGTTATCAAGTGACGACACTTTTCTATGGCCTGGAAACCTTGACCATCTTTGATCAATGAGCTAGCCAACTGGAGGCTCACTAGGGACAGTGTGTTGTCTATGTATCCACACATGTATTTGAGTTTCCAATCAATACAATTCTAGCATGGATAATAAACGATTATTATGAACAAGGGAATATAATAATAACCAATTTATTATGGCCTCTAGGGCATATTTCCAACAATACTGATATTTGGAACCAACCTCAAAGGGATTGAGGAGGTTAAGTCTTTTCTGTCTCAAAACTTTGAGATGAAGGACCTTGGGGTGGCTGATGTTATCTTGAACATCAAGCTTTTGAGAGATGATGAGGGTGGGATGACACTTCTGCAATCCCACTTTGTTGAGAAGATTTTGAGTCGCTTTGGATATTTAGACTGCAAAATTTCTCAAACACCATATGATCCTAGTGTGCTGATTCAAAAGTTCAAAGGCACAACTATAGATCAATTGAGATTCTCTCAAATTATTGGTTCGCTTATGTATCTAGCTAGCGCAACGAGGCCTGACATCGCGTTTGCTGTGAGCAAACTTAGCCGGTTTTTTGCCAATCCGGGCGATGTTCATTGGCGTGCTGTTGAAAGAATCATGCGCTACCTGAAAGGTACTGTCAACCACGGACTTCACTATACGGGATTCCCATCGGTACTTGAAGGTTATAGTGATGTGAATTGGATCTCTGATGCTGATGAGATGAAGGCCACTACTGGGTATATATTTACTCTTGGAGGTGGTGCTGTTTGCTGGAAGTTTTGCAAGCAAACGATCTTAACGAGATCGACAATGGAAGCAGAATTAACAGCATTAGACACATCTAGTGTCGAAGCAGAATTTCTTTGAGATCTTTTGATGGACTTGCCTATGATTGAGAAGCCGGTTCCGGCTATCCTTATGAACTACAATAATCAGACAGTTATTGTCAAAGTGAAGAGTTCAAAGGACAATATGAAGTCCAACAAACATATAAGAATGAGATTGAAGTCTGTTAGACGTTTGAGAAACTCCGGAGTGATAGCGTTGGATTACATCCAAATGGCTAAGAATCTGGCAGATCCCTTTACTAAAGGGCTATCGCGTGTTGTGATAGATAGTGCATCGAGGGAGATGGGTATGAGACCCACATGAGTTGCCATGGCAGTAATCCAACCTATATGATCGGAGATCCCGTGAAGTAGGACCTGAGAAAACAAGCCAGTGGTGAACGGAGGAGAGTAACTTTACTAACCCACTCCGTTGGACATGCAATGCTCTCGGATAATGTATGGTAGGATGACTACTGTCTTAATGTGTTCTAAAGCTTATGTGTAAGCCAGAATGCAAGATGTTGTCCTATAGAGTGATCTTTGGAGGAACACACCTATATGAGCCCGACTGCTGGTCAGAGTCTATGAGATTGGGGTGATCTCTAGTAAACTCATGAATAGGCCAGGAGTGTGACTAATATGCTCCACCCGAGGGGTTGTGGCGCTCTGCCTGATTACCACTGTAGCCAGACGGTCCCCGCGCATACCAGCCCAGGAAATCACTATGGCATGCACGTTTACAACAAGTATCATGAACACACGCTCCAGTTCCTCACTAACGGACGACGAATCCTTATGTGAACCTGGCCATGTTAAAAGCCGCTGAGTACTTTTGAATGTACTCGCAAGCAAACCAAACAAACATATACACTAAGCAATGCAATCCATGGCATTTAGGCATGCATTTGTTATTAGAACAATATGAATCATCATAGCATACCTATCTAGCAATAATAATTATCAAGGTATAACAAGATTATTCAACAGGATAACTTCTAAAGTAAATGCGATAAGGTAAAGCATATTAGGTAAATAATTTATAGTCCAACTATTCTCATTATCCAGTTTGAATCTGATCCAAATCCAATCCAACTCATGTGGTCATCCGACCACTCATCTCATAGCCATCCCATGGCTAACATGTCCTATACCGGACATCTTCCGATGTCTACACAAGACGAGTTCTTCCATCATTATTATCACTATTACGGTTGACCACCTACTGAGGTCTGGTCGGGCTGTCCAATACCGTAGATGCGACTATTCGAATAGGTTTGACACTCTGCAGAGGTTGCACACTTTACCACACTATGGAGCACTGACGTCGTGATTCCATTCGGGTGGACTAGTGTTGCTCCAACGAAACTTGTATGACCTGTGACTCTTTCATCATACCCCCGGCATTCATCCTCCCCCGGAGTCCTGCCCTGTGTGGCGTTGTGTCCTTCTGACACCTGCCACCGTCGTGGCTAAACTAAACTGTCCCAACCGGGGACGGGTACCCAAACAACTCAACTAGGCTCACAAGATTATCACCGCCTACATGATTAGGGTAGCACGCGTGCATAACCCTCCTGCTTTGGAGGTACCGGTGAAAGGTCACGCGACCAGCCCAAGTCATGGCCGTCCCATATCGGCAAATGTGGTTGCACGGATAAGCTCGTACAGGTGACTCGAGATCAACCCACTAGGTTTGGTTTTAACAACATAATTATCAAGCATGGTTGTTGTCAACAATAACTTAACATGATGATAATTATGCATGAAATAGCAATGGTAGAAACACCACAACCTATCTCTATATCATGAGTCATTAATACGACAGGATGTAAATGGTAGACTATTACTTTGCAAGCTCTAACTGTAAATTAGACCCTCGGAACCCTCTCATAAAACCGGCAAATAAATCGGTAGCCACCAGAACGGTCTTTACAACGCAGATCTGGGACATTATCGAAATAACTCAACCCCGGCTCAAGACGGCTAGAGAGCAGCACAGAGCATAAGGCGGTGTTGATAAAAAGAATGTAGTAGTTCCCTAAGACAACCGAAGAACAACTCAGAGCATAGGGTCACTTCTACGGAAAGAAATTCAACAGCTTCCCGCGACGGACGAAAAGTAGCTCAAGACATGAGCTAGCTGCTGACAAGAGAATTATAAAGTCGGCATCCACCCCGAACGGCCGAAAACAGCTCAGACTCACGTGTGGTGCCGTCATAGAAAATGCGAGCAAGGGTTCGTTAGAGTCACATACATCACATTACTATCCATACAATCACAAACATATTAATTTAATCATGCAGAAATAACACAAAGCAAAGCTTGAGGGCATATATTAGATGGCCGGCTTGCCTGGGGTCGATGAATACTCCCGGAAGAGGTGCGGAGAGTCCGCGGAAAAGATCATCGGATACCTCTATCTCTCGAAGGGGCTGATTGGAGATAAGGGAAAAAGGGTCATTTTCAAAGTGTAACTAGCTTGTCCAAATGATACCAACATGATGGGCTCGACGAGACGAAGACGTGGGCTTTGGAATCACCTCAATTGGAGTCCCGAGCAAAAAGATATAAGCATTTGAAGAGGAAGGACCAATTTGCAATTAAAATAATTGCCATCGGGTCCCTCAGAGAACAGCCACTCGCGCCTTCTCCAGAAATACGCTTTCTGCTGAAGGAAAGCGTATTTTTATAAATACACCTCCACTTATCCACCCTGGCGGGTGTCTCTCTCATCGACAGGTGGGGTCGGGGCCCACCTGTTGGGTCCCTTTCTCTCTCCTCTCTCTCCTTCTTCTACCTCTCGCCATTGCACGCACAGCAGAGGAGGGCCACCGACGCCGTCGGTCTTTCCGGCGACTCGGGCCACCTCCGGTGACGTCCAGTCTACTAGCGTTCTCAGGGGAGCCAGCCGCACCCATCCCGGGGGTGCACGGAGCCCGACGATGGCCAGGATGACGACGCCGTCCTTCACAGCGGGGAGCGCATCGGACGTTGTCGGCGTCGATGCTCCGGTCATCCCTCGGAGAAGCTAGGCGGCTCGACGGCTTCCTGGGGACTCGTGGGTTCCATTTGAGGCGGCTAATAGGGAAGGGGAGGGGCTGCTGCTCGGATTGACCCAAGGGGATCACGACCGCGTTCCCTATCGAAGAGGAGGGAGAAGAGCTCCAACGTTCGATTCTTTGGACAAGGAGAGAGCTAGGAAGGAGGGGAGTCTGCCGAGGAGTCGAGGTGCTCGGGGAGGGGCTCGGTCGTGGCTATTTATAGCCGGCCGACAACGAGCGGATGAGCATGACGCCGTGGCATCCTTATCACCGCAGTAGAGCTCGCGGTGAGCTGGCTTGGACGCACTCGGTGCCGACCTGACGCTCCACAGGGGATGGGACGTCTCGGGAGAGAAGAAGACATCAGCGAGGGAAGACGACGATGCACACGAGCGGAACAGTGTCGCGGCGGCGACTGCCGTGGCGTGGGGAGGAATAAGGAGGACGGGGAAGGTGCTGGAGAGGGGCTACGTGGACTCCCCGAGGCTGTTTAACACGCTAGGACACGCTGAAGCTGGCCGGAGCTGTCGTGCCGACGACAACAGTGCACAGTTCACCGTTTTGGCCTGTCCCAAGCGTGGTCACCACGGGCGCCACATGCTCTGGAGCTATCCTGGATGCAACACTATGTCAAAGAGGTGACTTGCTGCTCAAAAAGATGAGATATGGGTCTGCAATAAGATGGGAGGCTCTAGAATAAGAGAAACTTGCACCAAAATGATCTAAGAGCAACCTGTTTGTGATATTTTCTGGTATATTGGCTAAAGAGAATATGCTGAATTTTGGTGTGTGGTAATGGTTTACTAAGATGAGTGCCTTGGCAAATTTCTAGGACAAATAACCCATCCTAGCTAGCACTTCCTTAACACCATGACAAACTGGACAGAAATAAAGATGGAGAGGCTGGTGTCAAATTGCTACATGGATTTGGCTCAAATTTGGTGGAGAATCTTTATTTGAATATATGGAGATGCTGGAAAAATTTCAGCTCACTTGGGAATGCCTACATGGTACTTCCTTCACAAAGCTTTCAAATGGGCAAAAACTTAGGAAAATTGGTGGGAAAATATTGCTAGAGGCCTTGAGCTGAGTTTTGGTATTCATTAGTGATTTCGAAATGTATACCACCATGAAAATGGTCAGCTCAAGGAGATAAAGGAATCAAGCACTTCCTTTGCAAATTGCCCAACTGGACAGAATTTGCAAATTGATGTTGTTCTCAAAATTTGAACTATGGGGCTTGGGATATTGATGCAAATGGGGAAGATAAGGATAGGAGAAGCTCCACAAATTATTTGCGATTTTTCCTGGCTACCAAAATGGTAGTTCCTTTAGAAAGTGCACGAAATGCAATATTGGCATTAAATAGGAAAAGGCAATTTTCCTTTATTCAATGATGACCAATATTTTATGGGAGCTCAATATGATCTCAAAGAATATCTCCACAAGTTTTCATAACCTTTGGAGATGGATAGCTATTTTCCTGGATTTAATTCCTTCATGTGACAGAAAAAGGAATTAAATATAAATGATAAATATTGCAAATGACTTAGCAACTTTTTTGCATATCTAGGGTTTAAAGATAGGGGATGATCATTGGGAAAAGGTGTGGGAGGCAACAGGGCAAAAGAAATTGGGGTTCCTTTGAAACATGAGGGATCAGGGTTTCCCTTCCCGCAATTCGGGAGGTAGGGTTTTGACGGCAAAACCCTGAGAAGAGATCTTGGGTGGAAAGGATGGACTGGGGAGAATCTTTTGTTGGATGGGAAAGGCAAGGATAGATGACCATCTTCATATACCCAAGATTGAAATAAATTCGATAACACCTAGAAAAAAGACGGGGGTCAAATCCTGCAAATGAAGAAAAACATGGAGCGAAAACCAGGGTGTTACAAACCTACCCCCTTAAGAAAATCTCGTCCTTGAGATTTCGAGGCTTACCTCCGGGGGAAGGGGGACTTACCTGTGTGCGACTTGGATCCATCAGTTTTCATGCCTTCGTTGGTTCTCTAACCTTATAACTGCCTCTTCGGAGGGACCAGGTGTTGTCTCTACATAAAACTCTCTTGAATCCTTCTCTTTCCTGTCAGGTGTACTCTTTGTTCTCATAGTAGTGTTGAGGGGTGGGGTAGCAGGTACTGCCAATAAACATCGTAGTTCTAGGTCCTGGGAGTACGTGCTTCAGGCTTTATTGTAATGCTTCGTATCCTAGCTGCCATGGGTAATTCGTTCGTTCCTGGTACCATGCTCATGTGCTCGTATGTCCTCGAGTGAATGGGATTGTCTTTCTTTTTGTTGTGTTAGAATGCTCAATCTGGTTGCGTGTTTCGTTCTGATGTTTCGTTCTGGCTTATGCATCCTATCTTTGCCCTTAGATGATCCATGACTGAAGGAATTCACATGACCGAGCTATTGCTGCTATATCCTCAACTCCAACGTCAGGCATGATCACAAAATAATCATAGACAGTAATCTCTTACTCCAATGATGTCATGATGTCTATGAGCTGTTGCTCCCGGTGTGCCTTGAGCCATTCGATCTTAATGTATTGTTCAGACTCTGTTGCTAGCGAAGATGGCTCTGTCATATATAGCTTATGTATTCCTTGTTGTGACCACTGAGATGAGCATAGTATGGCTGTCATTTGGTGTATCTTTTGGGGTATAGCCTCTTATCTGGGTTGATGGCCCATATTCATGATAAGTGCGGCAACTCACTTGTAACCGCAGGTACTACATTGTTGTTGCCGCATATGCAAGAGTCTCACAAGGGTTGGTAATACCACTTTGTCTTTGAGACTGTATCTTGTTGACCGCTATGAAGGTTGTTCGTCCACAACTTCTTTGGTTTTGAGGACTCCTTTGATGTACTTTTCATGTCCTGCCAACACTATTCCTTGATTATTTTCCCTAAGTGTTGGCTTGATCCCACCACTTACTCTTGTGTATGTCATAGGGGTTGATGTGCTCATTCTCTTCTTTTAAACATAGGACCGGTGTTTCTCTGACATGGTTATTCCCGTCCATGAGTGGCTTGCATGAACTGATTCACTAAACTGTATGTTCCCAACATATGCAAGTGTAGGATAGATCCTTCCATCACTACTGGGTTTTGAGGCGACTTATGTGTACTGACTAGTCCTTGCTTCTAACAAGCCCGTTGTAGGCACGATGGCGTGTTGAAGAAGACTGAATTCCTTATGCTCGAAGCTCCTGCTAGAGTAGCATGCTGAAGAAGGCTGGTATCATACCTCGTAAGTTTTCCTTCATGTGGCTTGCTGCGGAAGGTCGGGTTCCTTATGCCCGAAGTTTTCCGCGGTAGCACGCTGTAGAAGATGGAAATGTCGTACTCGAAAGGATTTCTCACTGAGTGGCGTGTCGAGGAAGATTGGAAGGAAGCTCTTCTTCGTAGCTTGTGGGGGAAGGCTAGGTTACTTATTCCAGAAGCCTTTTGCTATGATGTATTGTCATATCTAGGGCTGGTTCTGGCTTCCTTTTGAAGTATCCGGAACTTTCCCCATAGCAGAGCCATAACTTGATATAGGCTATAGCTTGGCAGAAGATATTCCATTGGTCATGCACATCGCTTGTTCTTCCGCTGGTCTGGTTATTGTTGCTGTAAAGGTTGCACAACTGGTGCAGACCTCATGTTGACAATTGATGCAGAAGGCCATATGTTCAAACCATATGTTGTCGATATAAGCAATTGAGGGATAATCCCATTTGATTCAGCTAGGTTTCCAAGCATGTTAGGTGCTCCTTGATTCGGACAACCGTGAATTTATCCATATTCCTCGTAGACCTTTGTTCATAGTGCTCAGGAAATTTTATATTTGCACCGTTGAGCTTCAAGGTTTGCCTTGAAATTTGTACCAACATACCGGAGTTTTGTTGCTGCTTTTGGTGCATTCGTTCTTGAAATATGTCCTTGGTGGGTGATAAATGGTTCTTGGATGTATTGAAAGAAAACTCCGGGTTCACCCCACTGACTGAAATAATCCTCGTACGGAATCATTTGTCCTTACTGATGTACATTCTTGGTAGCTCATGTGACTGCTCCTTAGGCGTGATTGGTTCTGAGGCAAATTCATTCATGTATAATCTGGCTTTGTCTGTTGCACACGATTCTGCTTCTGACCCATTCTTCATTCTTAACAGATCCGGTGGTAATGTTCTGAATATCAGGCAGTTGGCATGGCTTGACTTTTGTTGAGACGGGGATTATTGGGTATTATTTCAGTTGCATGCTGGTCTTCTTAGATAACTCTTGCAGATGGATCCAGTCGGAGCGGAAAAAAAACGAAATCGACTAAAGAAACGAAAACCACAAAAAACCAAAAAGGCAAATAAAATTCAAGTGTTGTGGACCTTACACATGGCCAAGGATTCACTAGTATAACTAATATAGCGCACTCGATGCATCTCTAAGGATTTAGAAGCGAAACCGCACAATGATCCTGGTAGCACTGGTGTCAAGCTCCTACTACTTCCTTAGGGAGCATCACACTCGACGCAGGACAATAGCCAAAATGGCTTAGTCAACGTTCCTACGGTTATTGAGGAAAGATAGAATTTATAAGCGTTTCCCAAAGGAAACTAGAGTAAGGAGAGAAATGTCATGGCTAGACAGCAGGGGTAAGGATATCTGGTTTACCTAGGGGTTTCAGGGCTCACGGGTCATTGTCGGGTGCGAGCATTTCACACCGAAGGCAAGGGCGACGAGAATTGGGGTCTGATGGAGCCAAAAACCTCTGGGGTTGCCTTATGGTCAATAGTAGCCATGCCAGATGGCAAAGATGGCTGAAATCCATCTGGGCTTTCTACTGAACACAAGACAGTGATGTCTGGCTAGGGTAACCTATAGTCAGCCTGGATGCTGTGATACCATTCGTTGTGGCGCTCCGCCTGATTACTACTGTAGCCAGACGGTCGCCGCGCATACCAGCCCAGGAAATCACTCTGGCATGCACGTTTACAACAAGTATCATGAACACATGCATTTCTATTAATGAATATAAGAGTTCTACATGATGAACTACAAGGGTGATGGCACCGTGAAAAGCTCTATCTAAGGCAGCATGGTCGTGGTGCGGCTCCAATCCACAGGGATGTGACTCGGTTATGCTCCTAGCCTGCAAACGCTCCAGTTCCTCGCTGACGGACCACGGATCCTTATGTGAACCTGGCCATGTTAAAAGTCGATGAGTACCTTTGAATGTACTCGCAAGCAAACCAAACTAACATATACACTAAACAATGCAATCTATGGCATTTAGGCATGCATTTCTTATTAGAGCAATATGAATCATCATAGTATACCTATCTAGCAATAATAATTATCAAGGTATAACAAGATTATTCAACATGATAACTTCCAAAGTAAATGTGATAAGGTAAAGCATATTAGGTAAATAATTTATACTCCGACTATTCTCATGGTCCAGTCTGAATCTGATCCAAATCCAATCCAACTCATGTGGTCATCCGACCACTCATCTCATAGACATCCCATGGATAACATGTCATATACCGGACATCTTTCGATGTCTGCACAAGACGAGTTCTTCCTTCATTATTATCACTGTTACGGTTGACCACCTACTGAGGTTTGGTCGGGCTGTCCAAATACTGTGGACGTGGCTATTCAAATAGGTTTGACACTCTACAGAGGTTGCACACTTCACCCACACTATGGAGCATTGACGTCGTGATCCCATTCGGGTGGACCAGTGTTGCTCCAACGAAACTTGCCTCACCCGTGACTCTTTCATCGTACCCCCGGCATTCATCCTCCCCTAGAGTCCGCAAACAACTCAACTGGGCTCACATGATTATCACCGCCTACCTGATCAGGGTAGCACACGTGCATAACCCTCCGGCTTTGGAGGTACCGGTGAAAGGTCACGCGATCAGCCCAAGTCACGGCCGTCCCATATCGGCAAATGTGGTTGCACGGATAAGCCCGGACAGGTGACTCGAGATCAACCCACTAGGTTTGGTTTTAACAACATAATTATCAAGCATGGTTGTTGTCAACAGTAACTTAACATGATGATAATTATGCATGAAGCAACGGTAGAAACACCACAACCTATCTCTATATCATGAGTCATTAATACGACATGATGTAAATGGTAAACTATTAATTTGCAAGTCTAAATGTAAATTAGACCCTCGGAACCCTCGCATAAAACCGGCAAATAAATCGGTAGCCACCAGAACGGTCTTTACAACGCAGATCTGGGACATTACCAGAATAACTCAACCCCGGCTCAAGATGGCTAGAAAGCAGCACAGAGCATGAGGCGGTGTTGATAAAAAGAATGTAGCAGTTCCCTAAGACGGCCAAAGAACAGTTCACAGCATAGGGTCACTTCTACGGAAAGAAATTCAACAGCTGCCCGCGACGGCCGAAAAGCAGCTCACGACACGAGCTAGCTGGTGACAAGAGAATTATAAAGTCGGCATCCACCCCGGACGGCCGAAAATAGCTCAGACTGAGGCGTGGTGCCGTCATAGAAGATGCGAGCAAGGGTTGTCAAAGTCACATACAACACATTACTATCCATACAATCACAAGCATATTAATTTAATCATGCAGGAATAACACAGAGCAAATCTTGAGGGCATATATTAGATGGTCGGCTTGCATGGGGTCGATGAATACTCCCGGAAGAGGTGCGGAGAGTCCGCAGAAAGGATCGCCGGATACCTCCCTCTCTCGAAGGGGCTGATTGGAGACAAGGGCAAAAGGGTCATTTTCATATTGTAACCACCTTGAGAAAATGATACCAACATGAAGGGCTCGACGAAACGAAGACGTGGGCTTTGGAATCACCTCAATCGGAGTCCCAAGCAAAAAAGATATAAGTATTTGAAGAGGAAGGACCAATATGCAATTAAAATAATTGCCATCAGGTCCCTGAGAGAACAGCCGCTGGCGCCTTCTCCAGAAATACGCTTTCTGCTAAAGGAAAGCGTATTTTTAGAAATACGCCTCCACTTATCCACCCTGGCGGGTGTCTCTCTCATCGACAGGTGGGGTCGGGGCCCACCTGCCGGGTCCCTTTCTCTCTCCTCTCTCTCCTTCTTCTACCTCCTGTCGTTGCACGCACAGCAGACAAGGGCCGCCGGCTCCGTCGGTCATTCCGGCGACTTGGGACACCTCCGTCGATGCCCGGCCTACTGGCGTGGTCAGGGGAGCCAGCCGTACCCATCCCGGGGGTGCACGGAGCCCGACGATGGCCAGGATGACGATGACGTCCTTCACAATGGGAGCGCGTCGGACGTTGTCGGCACCGATGCTCCGGTCATCCATCAGAGAAGCTAGGCATATCGACGGCTTCCTGGGGATTCGAGGATTCCATTTGGGGCGGCTAATAGGGAAGGGGAGGGGCTGTTGCTCGGATTGACCCGAGGGGATCACGACGGCGCTCCCTGCCGGAGAGGAGGGACAAGATCTCCGACGTTTGATTCTTTGGACACGGAGAGAGCTAGGAAGGAGGGGAGCTTGCCGGGGAGTCGAGGTGCTCGGGGAGGGGCTCGGTCGTGGCTATTTATAGCCGGCCGACGACGAGCGGATGAGCACGACGCCGTGGCATCCTTATCACAGCACTGGAGCTCGCGGTGAGCTGGCTTGGACGCACTCGGTGTCGACCGGACGCTCCACAGGGAATGGGACGTCTCGGGAGAGAAGAAGACATCAGCAAGGGAAGACGACGATGCACACGGGCGGGATAGTGTCGCGGCGGTGACTGCCGTGGCATGGGCAGGAAGAAGGATGAGGGGGAAGGTGTTGGAGAGGGGCTACGTGCACTCCCCGAGGTTGTTTGACACGCCAGGACACGCAGAAGCTGGCCGGAGCTGTCGTGTCGACGACAACAGTGCACAGTTCATCGTATTGGCGTGTCCCAAGCATGGTCACCATGGGTGCCACATGCTCTGGAGCTATCCTGGATGCAGCACTGTGTCAAAGAGGTGACTTGCTGCTCATAAAGATGAGATATGGCTCTGGAATAAGCTGGGAGGCTCTAGAATAAGAGAAACTTGCACCAACATGATGTGACACCAACCTGTTTGTGATATTTTCTCGAATATTGGCTAAAGAGAATATGCTGAATTTTGGTGTGTGGCAATGGTTTACTAAGATGAGTGCCTTGGCAAATTTGCAGGACAAATAACCCATCCTAGCTAGCACTTCCTTCACACCATGACAAACTGGACATAAATAAAGATGGAGAGGCTGGGGTCAAATGGCTACATGAATTTGGCTCAAATTTGGTGGAGAGGGTTTATTTGAATATATGGAGGTGCTGGAAAAATGTTAGCTCATTTGGGAATGCCTACATGGTACTTCCTTCACAAAGCTTTCAAATGGGCAGAAACTTGGGAAAATTGCTGGGAAAATATTGCTAGAGGGATTGAGCTGATTCTTGGTATTCATTAGTGATTTAGTAATGTAAACTACCATTTAAAGTTTTAGCTCAAGTAGATAAAGGAATAAAGCACTTCCTTTGCAAATTGCCCAACTGAACATAATTTGCAAATTGATGTTGTGGTCAAAATTTGAACTATGGGGCTTGGCATCTTGATGGAAATGGGGAAGATAAGGATAGGAGAAGCTCCACAAATTATTTGGGATTTTACCTGGCTACCAAAATGGTAGTTCCTTTAGAAAGTGCCCAAAATGCAATATTGGCATTAAATAGGAAAAGACAATTTTCCTTTATTCAATGATGACCAATATTTTATGGGAACTCAATATGATCACAAATAATATCTCCACAAGTTTTCATAAGCTTTGGAGATGGATAGCTATTTTCCTGGATTTAATTCCTTCATCTTACAGAAAAAGATATTAATTATAAATGATAAATATTTCAAATGATTTAGCAATATTTTTGCATATCCAGGGTTTAAAGATAGGGGATGATCATTGGGAAAAGGCTTGGGAGGCAACGGGTCAAAAGAAATTGGGGTTCCTTTGAAATAGGAGAGTTCAGGGTTTCCCTTCCGGCAATTCGAAAGGTAGGGTTTTGACGGCAAAACCGTGAGAAGAGATCTTGGGTGGAAAGGTTGGACTCGGGAGAATCTTTGGTTGGATGGGAAAGGCAAGGATAGATGACCATCTTCATATACCTAATAGTGAAAGAAATTCGATAACACCGAGAAAAAAGACGGGGGTCAAATCCCGCAAATGAAAAAAAACCGGGAGCGAAAACCAGGGTGTTACATGGGGTCAGCCTTCGGTAGCCTAGTACTAGTAAGACTTCTGGTGAAGCTTCTTTACATCGAACTGACAATTCAAGGCATAGTTAATTGTTCAGTTGTAAAGGGGTATAGCTGCTTGTTCTAGGTGAAGCTCAACCTTAACAGGTCTTCACTGAAATGCTGGTATATCAAAACACTGATTGGAACGAAGGAACACGATGTGCCCTTGAGATCTAGTGGGCGATTGTTGAAATTTGTGGTGGGCTTTAGGCCCATAAGAGAATTTCAGAAATCTCCAAGGGCCCATGTAGGTGGTGGCACCATAAGGTGGTGGTGGGAAGTTTAGTCCGAGTCCGCTAGTGGAGAAGAAGTTGGACCCTTTTATAAGGGTCTCTCTTCTACATGCTATTGGAGAGAGATAAGAGAAGAGGCCCCCGCGCACTCCTCCTCCGCCGCCCGCCTCGCCACGCCTCACCGCGACGCGACGTGACACCGGAATGAGCCGAGCCGAGCTCATACCTACGCGCTTATTTTTGCCGGCCAGGAACGGAGAATACGTAACGGACGCGACATGATCTGAGACATCGGATCGTGGGCTGTTACCGACTCAGACGTGGGTTCATCCCATGTTTCTCCACTCAACCGTCTATATAAGAAGGGCTAACGCCAACCCTAGCCGTCACGAGATCAGATCGTCTCTGCCTCACGCGCTCGTTCCTTTGCTGCTGCCGCCGGCGACTACGTTCCGTTCACCGCGTATTGAGGAGGCCTCCGAAACCTCGCCACTCCGGTTCCTGTACGGGAGAGGGGCGATTAGGTTTTTAGGGAGCGATCACGCGACTGCTTGCCTCCGTCCGTCTGCTTCGTCTACGTCCACGTCGTCCTCATCATCGCCATGTCTTCACCAAGTGAAGCCGACCGTCTCCTCCTCGAGAAGGCCGAAGCCGAGAAGAAGGCAGCACAGGATGCTGCTGCCGCCAACGCTGGTGCTACGACCAAATGGCCAATCGAAGGGTATAACCTATTTACCCCGCTCCTGTTTATTTCTGCCCTAATAGTACTAGCTATATGCGTAGATGTTTCTGCTATATGCGTAGTACTTGCTAGTATGCTGTGTGATCAGCATGTCATGAATCTAGTCAATGCCATGTTAGTAATTATTTCATGGATTAATCTACTCGAAAAATTGATTATTTACTTAACACTGGGAGAGTACATGATACTATCTATATAAGTTACCTCTATAGCTAGTCTAAATTATGACGGAAAGTCAGGAAAACGGAAAAAAAAAAATCTTCGATCCGGGAGACCATCGGCTTTCGCGCGACCCTAACGCTTGAGCTAGGGGTGGGTATTATAAAACCGAAAACCGAAAAACCAAACCAAACCGAACCGTATTAACCGATTTGTCGGTTTATTTGGTGATTTGATTTTTGGTTCGGTGGGAAATTTTAAGGTTGCTCGGTGTTTTGTTTTTGTTCGATTTTTGGTGCCCAGAAACCGAATAGACTGAACAAACCGATATGTGAGATACCCTATGTAATACCTTATTTCCGGAAGTGCAACTGTATGAAGGCATCACATTTCTTCGTAAATAATACATTTCACGTTTCATGTGTTTTTTCTACTTAATTATGGTTACTAGTTTGTTTGACCGAATAAACCATAGAATGATATTAAGGTTGCTAAAACTTGTGATTATCTTTTTGCATATTATAAAATGTGCTCTCGAGTCATTACACTTATACTGGCAAGTGCATGAATTTTGATTTTTCGATTAACCAAACAAACCGAGCCGATATATTATGGTTAATATGGTTCGGTTTCTAAATTTTAAATGATTATTTCGGTTTCTATTTCTCCAAAACCAAAATTATATAAAATCAAATAAAGCAAACCGTATTATAACCATATAAATCAAATGCCCAGCCCTAGCTGGAGCCCCGTCGGTTACTAATACGTACTGCGATAGAAGAGAATCCAAGAGATATCTTTCATCCGTATTTAATACTAATACGTATTACTACAACTTATTACTGTATTATTACTGGAGATGAGGCAAAGATACTAGTAGTAACAATATTCAAATCCGAAGTATATGCCGTAACAAAAACGAGTTGCTTTCTTTCCCGACCCGTGCCTTATAAAACTTGCAGTAAACCCGCTCGCAAATAGCAAAATAAATAAGGGAATAGCAGCACACCCAATTGAAAAAGAGAAGAGGAAATCTGAAACATGTTGACATTTAGTGGAAGCTAAACAACTAGAAGGATCCACAAGCAGCAGCACAGCCAGCAATCGGACAACAGTAGCCCACCAAACATGTCAGGTATGACATATACGTAGGTTTGTTGTTCATGTAAAGGAAAAAAAGCATGGCTTGAGATTCATTACCCCATAAGGGAGACTGTTGCTGGAGAAGAGCGGGTCAGGGAGGCATTGTTTAGCTACTGGGCAGGTCGGGTCGTTGCCTCCTCCGCCCATGTGCACGTGAAGCAGAG
Source organism: Hordeum vulgare subsp. vulgare (assembly GCF_904849725.1). NCBI lineage: Eukaryota > Viridiplantae > Streptophyta > Magnoliopsida > Poales > Poaceae > Hordeum > Hordeum vulgare. The sequence goes on from NC_058518.1 coordinate 319,411,821, forward strand.
TGAAGCGGTGGATAACCCATAGGACATGTTCGACTAGATCTGGCCGTAGCAGGCGACGGAAACCTCTCGGTGCAGCAACTAACAGCGGCAACCACAACACGCCCTTCCGGCACCTAGGCAGGGTAGGGCGCAGTGCAGCCGCGAACGAGCGGAGGCCCCAAGCGTCGGACGAGACGGAGAGGAAGGCACCGGGCGCAGCGGTTCCGACGCGTGATTGCCAACGCCGTCGATCCGGTGGAAACGAGTGTCAGGATCAAAGCACCTTACGAGATGATCCAAGTTATTCTGGTGCGCAATTCAGACAGAACTCAGTGATCGGAGGGATTGAATTGCTTGGAGAAAAGGGAAAAGTGCATGTGGCGCGCCGCCGGCGGTCTAGGGTTCTACCCAGATATTTATTACATGCCTTTTAAGGCTGTAAATCGTGGCTTATATAGACCAGCAAAGAAAAGGAAAGAAACTAGATTAAACAGCAGAAATAAATGAACTCCTGTCAGAATTGATACAACGACGCGGACAGCTCCAGTAGCCGTTAGATGCTGGATCAACGACGCAGGTCGACTCCCGTCTGAAGCGGTATCTTTCAACCACAGCCGTTGGATCACCCGTCAACTCTTCAGAGCCAAACCGGCAAGTAGAAACAGGGGATGCTATCGACCGAGCCTGACAATACCTCCTTGTTGAGCGGCAGCTTGCCCTCAAGCTGCGAACGATGGGAAAACTTTCTGGATGAAAGCCGAATCCTCCCAGCTAGCTTGCTCCACTGGAATGTTGAGCCACTTGATCAACCAACGAACCGCAGGTATAGATATGTCTCCTTGAACTCGTGGGGCCAATTTCCTGTCCAGAATAGCTCCAGGCTCCATCAGAACAATGCCATTAGATCCCACTAACGGCAGATCCTTGGAGGGCACCACCTTTTGCCCAATGTGCTTTTTAAGCTGGCTTACATGGAAGGTAGGGTGTAGCCTGCATCCTTCAGGCAGAAGTAGTTTGTAAGCATGCTGTCCCACCTTGTGCAGAATTCTAAATGACCCATAGAATTTAGAATGCAATTTCAAATGTCTGTGCAGGCTTAGGGAAGTATGCCTGTAGGGTTGCAGCTTCAGATACACCATGTCCCCTACATCAAATTCCCTATCCTTCCTTTTCTTGTCAGCAAACCACTTCATTCTCTCTTGTGCTTTGAGCAAATTCTGCTTGATGACCTCCATTGCTAGTTCCCTGTTTTGCAACAGATCAACAGCATCCATAGATATAGAGTCAGGAAGAACAGACTCAGCCACCATAGGTGGGGGAAAACCATAGAGTGCCTGGAATGGAGTCATGTTCAAAGCAGTGTGAAAGCTGGTATTATACCACCACTCTGCTAAAGCTAACCAGCTGTGCCACTTCTTAGGTTGCTGGAAGCACATACACCTTAGATAATTCTCAAACACTGGTTAACCCTCTCACTTTGTCCATCAGATTGTGGGTGATAGCTAGTACTCATGTGCAACTTAATCTTTAGGGACTTGAACAACTGCTGCCACAAGTTACCTGTAAAGATTCTGTCTCTGTTAGTCACAATCACTACTGGCATACCATGTAATTTGAAAACAGTTTCAGAGAATGCTCTAGCAATAGATTCCACAATAATGGGATGCTTCATGCCAATGAAATGTGCATATTTAGTGAACCTGTCCACTACCACCAGTATCAAATCCTTGTTTTCAGACACTAGCAATCCTTCTACAAAATCCATGCTCACATGAGCCCAAGCAAAATCAGGCACAGGCAATGGCTCCAACAGTCCAGGATAGGGACAATGTTCAGCTTTGTTGAGTTGGCACACTGGGCAAGCTTTAACAAATGCAATCACATCCTGTTTCATACCAGGCCAATGAAACACTAACTTAATCCTTTGATAAGTAGCCCTCTCACCAGAGTGGCCCCCTAGCTCTAAATTATGAAATGTTTTCAGTAATTCCTGCCTGAGCTCGGTAGCTTTACCTACAACCACCTTGTTCTTAAACCTGAGTATACCATTGCTATAAGAGTAAGACCATGAGCCCCTTTATCCACTGCACATTGAGTGATCCACTCCTTTATATTTTCATCCTAGCTGTAACTATTCACCACCTCTACAACCCAAGTGGGAGTTACAGTACTTGCAACCAGCATAGAAGTCCAGTATTTCACTCTAGACAATGCATCAGCTACTTTATTTTCTTTGCCTCTCTTGTACTTAATTGTGAAATTGTATCCCAACAACTTGAGCAGCAACTTGTGTTGGATACCTTCTGTCAACTTTTTCTCCTGGATGTACTTCAAACTTTCCTGGTCAGTTCTGATAATAAGAGTAGTAGCCAGGAAATAATGTTTCCACTTTTTGATAGCTTCTATGATGGCCATGGCCTCCTTATCATAAGTAGACAAAGCAGCAACTCTAGATCCAATAGACTTGCTCAGGTATGAAATGGGTCTCCCTTCCTGCATCAAAACAGCTCCCAGACCATAACCACTTGCATCAGCTTCCAACACAAAGGGCTTAGCAAAATCAGGTAATATCAGGACAGGAGAGTTAGTTAATTTGTCCTTGACCACCTCCATTGCTCTGTCTTGAGGAGCACTCCAATGAAATGCATCTTTCTTCAGACAGTCAAACAGGGGCCTGCAAATAATTCCATAATCTTTAATGAACCTTCTGTAATACCCACTCAAGCCCAAGAAATTTCTCAGTTCAGTAATGTTCTTAGGAGTAGGCCAATCCTTGATTGCTTTGATGTTTGATGGGTCAGTAGCAACTCCCTCTTGACTAATTATATGGCCCAAATATTCCACTTCAGTCTGACCAAAAGAACATTTTTCCCATCTAGCATACAGCTGATTCTTCTGCAAGATATCAAATACTTGGGTCAAATGATCCTTATGCTCATTCAAGGATTTGCTGAATACCAGTATATCATCAAAGAATGTGACCACAAACTTTAACATTCCAAAGAGAAAGTTCATCAATGCCTGGAAACTAGCTGGCCCATTTGTTAATCCAAAGGACATCACCAAGTATTCAAATAAGCCCATATGAGTGACAAATGCAGTTTTATGAATATCCTCTTCAGCCATCCTAATCTGATGGTAGCCATTTCTGAGATCAATCTTTGAAAAGAATTTAGCTCCCTTCAACTGGTCTAATAGGTCCTCAATTACTGGAATAGGATATTTGTTCTTGATAGTAATTGCATTCAACTTTCTATAATCTGTGCACAACCTCCATGACCCATCTTTCTTTTTAACCAACAGAACAGGTGAAGAAAAAGGACTTGTGCTTGGTCTGATGACTCCTGCTTTGAGCAGCTCCTTGATAATTCTTTCTAGAATTTCTTTTTGATGGTGTGGCATTCTGTAGGGCCTTTGGTTTACAACCTTAGCTCCTTCTATCAGAGGGATCCTATGATCACAAGGTCTTGTAGGAGGCAACTCTGTTGGTTCTTGAAACAATTGCTCATATCTATCCAATAATGACTGAAGCTCTTGAGGAAACTTCTTTTCTGCATTGCAAACTTCCATAGCAGAAGCAGTGAACAACACAAAGCCACATACAACATGTTCCATTTCCTTTTGATTTAAGTGACTAGCTTCTTCAGGCTGAGCACTGGGAATAGTTTCATCAGAAATGTAATAGCCCTTCCATTGCCCATTGATATTTTCATTTCCATCTTCAGAAAGTCCATGTATACAGGACTATACTTCTTCAGCCAATCCACTCCCAAAATCATATCATATCCTTTTAATTTTAGCACCCTGAAACTGTCCCTGAATTCTTGCCCCTGAATTTCGTAAGTACAATCTTGCACTATAAATGCACTCCAGAGTACTTCACCACTAGCTACAGCCACCTTGACTCTAGGAGTAGCTCTTGGTTTAACTAGCATTTTGGATGCCATTTCAGGAGAAACAAAAGTGGAAGTGCTACCACTGTCCACTAGTGCTGTTGCCAGAAGCTCACCTACCTTAACAGTAAGAATAAAGGTATTCTTCATAGCACCCATGCCCATCACTGCATGCATAGAAACTTGGAGTATAGTTTCTCCTGGCACCTGCTCTGTATTTTCCAGATCAGGGTCTGCAAAGTCAGTGACAAAAATGGTTTCAGGCCACTCTTCTTCCTGTGCTTGCAAAGCTTGGACTTGAGCTTTCTGGTTCATCTTGCATACTTGCCTATGACCTGGAACCCAAGGCTCTCTACATTTGTAACACACTTGATTCTGCTTAGCATGCTGAATTATAACATTCCTATTGTGATTGACAGTACTACCTTCACTCTTAGTTTGCTCAAACAACACTTGTGTCTTAGGTTGAGGAACATAAGCTTTAGTTTGTACCACTTGAGGTTGTGCTTTTTTCCATTCTCCTAGCATACCACATAGCAGTCTACATATCTTTGGGTTTAAAACATTCCACATGATTCTTGATGTAAGGACTTAAGCCAGCCACAAAACTAGTAACATAGTAGCTATCAGGAATCCCAGGGTTTTCCCTCCTCATCACATTCATCAATAATTCAAACTGTTCCACATACCCAGACAATGATGCAGTCTGATGAACAGCATGGAAAGAGCTTACAATATCACAAGATGATTCCACGGAAAATCTCTCTGAAAGATAAGAACAAAACTTATGCCAAGGCACATTACTAGGAGCATATCCAGTACCTCTCCACCACTGTACTGCACGGCCCTTCAGATATGACACTGCTAATTCAGTTCTATGTTCAATAGGTGTTCTTGCAGCAGCAAAGTACTGATCCAGATTCTGTATCCAAGCTTCAGGATCTGCACCCTCAAATTCCACAAGATTAAGCTTTGCAGGTTTTACTGTAAGTACAGGTCTTCTGCTGTCAGGCATAGCAAACTGCCTGTGTTTCTAGCCATCAGGCCATTACTCAATTGTACCCACTTCTGCTTGTTGCATAGGTAACAATTGCTGCTGTCCATTACTCTGAATATTGTCCATCTTGTTGCTAGAAAAAGTTGGATGCCTGTAAGGAGCCTTGACAGTACCATCTAAGTTCAACTCCTTTCCTGAATTATCCCTGAGCACACCAGTCCCAACCACTACAGCAGCTTCTTTTTCTAAGCCATGCACTGAAGGTGGAGTAAAATTGTGCAGCTGTTTGGGCCTACCCAGAGGAACCACAGGTGATTGCACCTCTTCAACTTTCTTTTGGACACTACCATGCTCTCAATGATCTCCCTGATCTTCTTCAGAACCATGATCTAACATCAACTTTCTGAAGTTATCCTGTATCTTATCAAAGTTGTTTTGCATAGTAACAAAGTTCTTGTTCACCATAGCACGAAATTCCTGAAATTCCTTCCTATCCTCCTCTCTACTACTTCTCAGTGTTTTCACATCTAACTCCAAAGAAGCTAGTTGCAAATCCCCTGTCAAGACTAACTCAATAGGTCCTGTCATCCTTAGAAGGACAGGGTGGGTGGTGGGAAAGATCAGGACTCACCTTGAGATGGATCCCGCCCTCCAGATCCAATGAGAAGCTCCGCTACCCTCTTCCTTCACCGAGAATCGGCTGGCTCTGGTACCAATTGTCAGGATCAGAGCACCTGACGAGATGATCCAAGTGATTCTGGTGCGCAATTCAGACAGAACTCGGTGATCGGAGGGATTGAATTGCTTGGAGAAAAGGGGAAAGTGCATGTGGCGCGCCGCCGGTGGCCTAGGGTTCTACCCAAATATTAATTACATGCCTCTTAGGGCTGGAAACCATGGCTTATATAGGCCAGCAAAGGAAAGGAAAGGAACTAGATTAAACAGCAGAAATAAATGAACTCCTGTCGAAATTGATACAGCAACGCGGGCAGCTCCAGTAGCCGTCAGATGCTGGATCAACGACGCAGGTCGACTCCCGCCTGAAGCGGTATCTTTCAACCACAGCCGTTGAATCACCCATCAACTCTTCACAGCCAAACCGGCAAGTAGAAACAGGGGTGGCTATCGACCGAGCCTGACAACGAGTCCCACGCCTCCACGTTCTTCTCCGTCGGCGCCGAGCACTGGGTCGGTCCGAGAGCATGCCGTGCTCGAGCGGATCGTCGGGCACTTCATCGACCGATCTGACAAGGATGGGCTGAGAAGAGCGGGGGAGTGTGAGACCTGAGAGGAAGAGAGAGATGTTGGGGAACGTCGCATGGGAAACAAAAAATTTCCTAAGCGCACGAAGACCTATCATGGTGATGTCCATCTACGAGAGGGGATGTGTGATCTACGTACCCTTGTAGACCGTACAACAAAGCGTTAGTGAACGCGGTTGATGTAGTGGAACGTCCTCACGTCCCTCGATCCGCCCCGCGAACTATCCCGCGATCAGTCCCACGATCTAGTGCCGAACGGACGACACCTCCGCGTTCAGCACACGTACAGCTCGACGATGATCTCGGCCTTCTTGATCCAGCAAGAGAGACGGAGAGGTAGAAGAGTTCTCCGGCAGTGTGACGGCGCTCCGGAGGTTGGTGATGATCTTGTCTCAGCAGGGCTCCGCCCGAGCTCCGCAGAAACGCGATCTAGAGGTAAAATCGTGGAGATATGTGGTCGGGCTGCCGTGGCAAAGTTGTCTCAAGTCAGCCCTAAAACCCCACTATATATAGGAGGAGGAGGGGGGAGCCTTGCCTTGGGGTCCAAGGACTCCCAAGGGGTCGGCCGAACCTAAGGGGGGAAGGTCTCCCCCCTCCCAAACCGAGTTGGACTTGGTTTGGTGTGTGGGAGTCCTTCCTTTCCTTCCCACCTCCCCTTTTTTTTCTCCTTGATTTTGTTCCCAATGCGCATAGGACCCTTTTGGGCTGTCCCACCAGCCCACTAAGGTCTGGTGCGCCACCCTCGAGGCCTATGGGCTTCCCCGGGGTGGGTTGCCCCCCCCCCCCCGGTGAACTCCTGGAACCCATTCGTCATTCCCGGTACATTCCCGGTAACTCCGAAAACCTTCTGGTAATCAAATGAGGTCATCCTATATATCAATCTTCGTTTCCGGACCATTTCGGAAACCCTCGTGACGTCCGTGATCTCATCCGGGACTCCGAACAACATTCGGTAACCAACCATATAACTCAAATACGCATAAAGCAACGTCGAACCTTAAGTGTGCAGACCCTGCGGGTTCGAGAACTATGTAGACATGACCCGAGAGACTCCTCGGTCAATATCCAATAGCGGGACCTGGATGCCCATATTGGATCCTACATATTCTACGAAGATCTTATCGTTTGAACCTCAGTGCCAAGGATTCATATAATCCCGTATGTCATTCCCTTTGTCCTTCGGTATGTTACTTGCCCGAGATTCGATCGTCAATATCCGCATACCTATTTCAATCTCGTTTAACGGCAAGTCTCTTTACTCGTTCCGTAATACAAGATCCCGCAACTTACACTAAGTCACATTGCTTGCAAGGCTTGTGTGTGATGTTGTATTACCGAGTGGGCCCCAAGATACCTCTCCGTCACACGGAGTGACAAATCCCAGTCTCGATCCATACTAACTTAACGAACACCTTTGGAGATACCTGTAGAGCATCTTTATAGTCACCCAGTTACGTTGCGACGTTTGATACACACAAAGTATTCCTCCGGTGTTAGTAAGTTATATAATATCATGGTCATCGGAATAAATACTTGACACGCAGAAAACAGTAGCAATAAAATGACACGATCAACATGCTACGTCTATTATTTTGGGTCTAGTCCATCACGTGATTCTCCTAATGACGTGATCCAGTTATCAAGCAACAACACTTTGTTCATAATCAGAAGACACTGACTATCGTTGATCAACTGGCTAGCCAACTAGAGGCTTGCTAGGGACAGTGTTTTGTCTATGTATCCACACATGTATATAAGTCTTCATTCAATACAATTATAGCATGGATAATAAACGATTATCTTGATACAGGAATTATAATAATAACTATATTTATTATTGCCTCTAGGGCATAATTCCAACAGTCTCCCACTTGCACTAGAGTCAATAATCTAGCCCTAACATCATCATGCGAATTACATTGTAATAAATCTAACACCCATACAGTTCTGGTGTTGATCATGCTTTGCCCGTGGAAGAGGTTTAGTCAGCGGGTCTGCTACATTCAGATCCGTGTGCACTTTGCATATATTTACGTCCTCCCCTTCGACGTAGTCGCGGATGAGGTTGAAGCGTCATTTGATGTGTCTGGACTTCTTGTGAAACCGTGGTTCCTTTGCTAGGGCAATGGCACCCGTGTTATCATAGAACAAGGTTATTGGATTCAGTGTGCTTGGCACCACTCCAAGATCCGTCATGAATTGCTTCATCCAGACACCCTCCTTAGCCGCCTCCGAGGCAGCCATGTACTCCGCTTCACATGTAGAATCTGCTACGACGCTCTGCTTGGAACTGCACCAGCTTACCGCACCCCCATTAAGAATAAATACGTATCCGGTTTGCGACTTAGAGTCGTCCGGATCTGTGTCAAAGCTTGCATCGACGTAACCTTTTACGGCGAGCTCTTCGTCACCTCCATACACGAGAAACATCTCCTTAGTCCTTTTCAGGTACTTCAGGATATTCTTGACCGCCGTCCAGTGATCCACTCTTGGATTACTCTGGAACCTACCTGCCATACTTATGGCTAGGCTAACGTCCGGTCTAGTGCACAGCATTGCATACATGATAGAACCTATGGCTGAAGCATAGGGGACGGAGCGCATGTGCTCTCTATCTTCATCAGTTGCTGGGCACCGAGTCTTACTCAATCTCGTACCTTGTAAAACTGGCAAGAACCCTTTCTTGGACGGTTCCATTTTGAACCTCTTCAAAACTTTATCAAGGTATGTGCTTTGTGAAAGTCCTATCAGGCGTTTTGATCTATCCCTGTAGATCTTAATGCCTAGAATGTAAGCAGCTTCTCCTAGGTCCTTCATAGAGAAACTTTTATTCAAGTAATCCTTTATGCTCTCCAAAAACTCCACGTTGTTTCCAATCAGCAATATGTCATCCACATATAATATTAGAAACGCCACAGAGCTCCCACTCACTTTCTTGTAAATACAGGATTCTCCAACCACTTGTATAAACCCAAATGCTTTGATCACCTCATCAAAGCGTTTGTTCCAACTCCGAGATGCTTGCACCAGTCCATAAATGGATCACTGGAGTTTGCACACTTTGTTAGCATTCTTAGGATCGACAAAACCTTCGGGTTGCATCATATACAACTCTTCCTTAAGGAAACCGTTAAGGAACGCCGTTTTGACATCCATCTGCCAGATTTCATTATCGAAAAATGCAGCTATTGCTAACATGATTCTGACGGACTTAAGCATCACTACGGGTGAGAATGTCTCATCGTAGTCAACTCCTTGAACTTGTGAAAAACCCTTTGCCACAAGTCGAGCTTTATAAACGGTCACATTGCCGTCAGCGTCCATCTTCCTCATAAAGATCCATTTGTTCTGAATAGCCTTGCGGCCCTCAGGCAGTACCTCCAAAGTCCACACTTTGTTCTCATACATGGATCCTATCTCGGACTTCATGGCTTCTAGCCATTTGTTGGAATCTGGGCCCACCATTGCTTCTTCGTAATTTGCAGGTTCATTGTTGTCTAACAACATGATTGATAAGACGGCATTACCGTACCACTCTGGAGCAGCACGTGGTCTCGTCGACCTGCGTGGTTCGACAGAAACTTGAACTGGAGTTTCATGATCATCATCATTAACTTCCTCCTCAACCGGCGTCGCAAGGACAGAGGTTTCCCCTTGCCCTGCGCCACCATCCAGAGGGATGAGAGGTTCGACAACCTCGTCAAGTTCTATCTTCCTCCCACTCAATTCTCTCGAGAGAAACTCCTTCTCGATAAAAGCTTCGTTTTTAGCAACAAACACTTTGCCCTCGGATTTGAGATAGAAGGTGTACCCAACTGTCTCTTTTGGGTAACCTATGAAGACGCACTTTTCCGCTTTGGGATCCAGCTTTTCAGGCTGAAGCTTTTTGACATAAGCATCACATCCCCAAACTTTAAGAAACGACAACTTTGGCCTTTTGCCATACCACAGTTCGTATGGTGTCGTCTCAACGGATTTTGATGGTGCCCTATTTAAAGTGAATGCAGCTGTTTCTAATGCATAACCCCAAAATGATAATGGCAAATCGGTAAGAGACATCATAGATCGCACCATCTCTAATAAAGTACGATTACGACGTTCGGACACACCATTACGCTGTGGTGTTCCAGGCGGTGTTAACTGTGAAACAATTCCACATTGTCTTAAGTGAGCACCAAACTAGAAACTCAGATATTCACCCCCACGATCAGACCGTAGGAACTTGATCTTCTTGTTACGATGATTTTCAACTTCACTCTGAAATTGCTTGAACTTTTCAAATGTTTCAGACTTGTGCTTCATTAAGTAGACATAACCATATCTACTCAAATCGTCAGTGAAGGTGAGAAAATAACGATATCCGCCGCGTGCCTCTACGCTCATCGGACCACATACATCGGTATGTATGATTTCCAACAAGTCACTTGCACGCTCCATTGTTCCGGAGAACGGAGTTTTAGTCATCTTGCCCATGAGGCATGGTTCGCACGTGTCAAGTGAATCAAAGTCAAGTGACTCCAAAAGTCCATCGGCATGGAGTTTCTTCATGCGCTTTACACCAATATGACCTAAGCGGCAGTGCCACAAAAATATGGCGCTATCATTGTTAACTCTAACTCTTTTGGTCTCAATGTTATGTATGTGTGTATCACTATCAAGATTCAATATGAACAATCCTCTCACATTGGGTGCATGACCATAAAAGATGTTACTCATAGAAATAGAACAACCATTATTCTCTGACTTAAAAGAGTAACCGTCTCGCAATAAACAAGATCCAGATATAATGTTCATGCTCAACGCAGGCACTAAATAACAATGATTTAAGTTCATAACTAATCCTGATGGTAACTGAAGTGAAACTGTGCCGACGGCGATTGCATCAACCTTGGAACCATTTCCTACGCGCATCGTCACTTCATCTTTCGCCAGCCTTCGTCTATTCCGCAGTTCTTGTTTCGAGTTGCAAATATGAGCAACAGAACCGGTATCAAATACCCAGGCACTACTACGAGAGCCGGTTAAGTACACATCAATAACATGTATATCAAATATACCTGATTTTTCTTTGGCCGCCTTCTTATCAGCCAGATACTTGGGGCAATTGCGCTTCCAGTGACCCATACCCTTGCAATAGTAACACTCCGTTTCAGGCTTAGGTCCAGCTTTGGGTTTCTTCGTCGGATTGGCAACAGGCTTGCCGCTCTTCTTCGAATTACCCTTCTTGCCTTTGCCATTTCTCTTGAAACTAGTGGTCTTATTCACCATCAACACTTGATGCTCTTTACGGAGTTCAGACTCTGCGACTTTCAGCATCGCAAACAACTCGCCAGGAGACTTGTTCATCCCTTGCATGTTGTAGTTCAACACAAAACCTTTATAGCTTGGCGGCAGTGATTGAAGGATTCTGTCAGTGATAGCTTCTTGCGGGAGTTCAATCCCCAGCTCAGCTAGACGGTTTGAGTACCCAGACATTTTGAGCACATGTTCACTGACAGACGAGTTCTCCTCCATCTTGCAAGCATAGAATTTATCGGAGGTCTCATACATCTCGATCCGGGCGTTCTTCTGAAAGATAAACTTCAACTCCTGGAACATATCAAATGCTCCATGACGCTCAAAGCGACGTTGAAGTCCCGGTTCTAAGCCATACAAGACTGCACATTGAACTATTGAGTAGTCCTCCTTACGTGCTAACCAAGCGTTCTTAACATCCTGATCAGCCGTAGCGGGTGGTTCATCTCCTAGCGCAGCATTAAGGACATAATCCTTCTTCCCAGCTTGTAAGATTAGCTTAAGGTTACGAGCCCAGTCTACAAAGTTGCTTCCATCATCTTTCAACTTAGCTTTCTCTAGGAACGTATTAAAATTCAGGATGACTGTCGCGTGAGCCATGATCTACAACACAAATATATTCAAAGTGGACTTAGACTATGTTCAAGATAATTAGAGTTTAACTTAATCAAATTATTCGCTAAACTCCCACTCAAAAAGTACATCTCTCTAGTCATTTGAGTGGTTCATGATCCACTTACACTAGCTCAAGTCCGATCATCACGTGAGTTGAGTATAGTTTCAGTGGTAAGCATCCCTATGCTAATCATATCATCTATATGATTCATGATCGACCTTTCGGTCTCATGTGTTCCGAGGCCATGTCTGCACATGCTAGGCTCGTCAAGCTTAACCCGAGTGTTCCGCGTGCGCAACTGTTTTGCACCCGTTGTATGTGAACGTTGAGTCTATCACACCCGATCATCACGTGGTGTCTCGAAATGACGAACTGTAGCAACGGTGCACAGTCGGGGAGAACACAATTTCGTCTTGAAATTTTAGTGAGAGATCACCTCATAATGCTACCGTCGTTCTAAGCAAAATAAGGTGCATAAAAGGATTAACATCACATGCAATTCATAAGTGACATGATATGGCCATCATCACGTGCTCCTTGATCTCCATCACCAAAGCACCGTCACGATCTTCTTGTCACCGGCGCCACACCATGATCTCCATAAACGTGTCGCCATCGGGGTTGTCGTGCTACTCATGCTATTACTACTAAAGCTACATCCTAGCAAAATAGTAAACGCATTTGCAAGCACAAACGTTAGTTATAAAGACACTATGGCTCCTGCCGGTTGCCGTACCATCGACGTGCAAGTCGATATTTTCTATTACAACATGATCATCTCATACATCCAATATATCACATCACATCGTTGGCCATATCACATCACAAGCATACCCTGCAAAAACAAGTTAGACGTCCTCTAATTTTGTTGTTGCATGTTTTACGTGGTGACCATGGGTATCTAGTAGGATCGCATCTTACTTACGCAAACACCACAACGGAGATATATGAGTTTCTATTTAACCTCATCCAAGGACCTCCTCGATCAAATATGATTCAACTAAAGTTGGAGAAACTGACACCCGCCAGTCATCTTTGAGCAACGGAGTTACTCGTAGCGATGAAACCAGTCTCTCGTAAGCGTACGAGTAATGTCGGTCCGAGCCGCTTCGATCCAACAATACCGCGGAATCAAGAAAAGACTAAGGAGGGCAGCAAAACGCACATCTCCGCCCACAAAAACTTTTGTGTTCTACTCGAGAAGACATCTACGCATGAACCTAGCTCATGATGCCACTGTTGGGGAACGTCGCATGGGAAACAAAAATTTTCCTACGCGCACGAAGACCTATCATGGTGATGTCCATCTACCAAAGGGGATGTGTGATCTACGTACCCTTGTAGACCGTACAGCAGAAGCGTTAGTGAACGTGGTTGATGTAGTGGAACGTCCTCACGTACCTCGATCCGCCCCGCGAACTATCCCGCGATCAGTCCCACGATCTAGTGCCGAACGGACGGCACCTCCGCGTTCAGCACACGTACAGCTCGACGATGATCTCGGCCTTCTTGATCCAGCAAGAGAGACGGAGAGGTAGAAGAGTTCTCCGGCAGCGTGACGGCGCTCCGGAGGTTGGTGATGATCTTGTCTCAGCAGGGCTCCGCCCGAGCTCCGCAGAAACGCGATCTAGAGGTAAAACCGTGGAGATATGTGGTCGGGCTGCCGTGGCAAAGTTGTCTCAAATCAGCCCTAAAACCCCACTATATATAGGAGGAGGAGGGGGAGCCTTGCCTTGGGGTCCAAGGACTCCCAAGGGGTCGGCCGAGCCAAGGGGGGAAGGTCTCCCCCCCCAAACCGAGTTGGACTTGGTTTGGTGGGTGGGAGTCCTTCCTTTCCTTCCCACCTCCCTTTTTTTTTCTTTCTCCTTGATTTTATTCCCAATGCGCATAGGCCCCTTTTGGGCTGTCCCACCAGCCCACTAAGGGCTGGTGCGCCACCCTCAAGGCCTATGGGCTTACCCGGGGTGGGTTGCCCCCCCCCCCCCGGTGAAGTCCCGGAACCCATTCGTCATTCCCGGTACATTCCCGGTAATTCCGAAAACCTTCCGGTAATCAAATGAGGTCATCCTATATATCAATCTTCGTTTCCGGACCATTCCGGAAACCCTCGTGACGTCCCTGCTCTCATCCGGGACTCCGAACAACATTCAGTAACCAACCATATAACTCAAATACGCATAAAGCAACGTCGAACCTTAAGTGTGCAGACCCTGCGGGTTCGAGAACTATGTAGACATGACCCGAGAGACTCCTTGGTCAATATCCAATAGCGGGACTTGGATGCCCATACTGGATCCTACATATTCTATGAAGATCTTATCGTTTGAACCTCAGTGCCAAGGATTCATATAATCCCGTATGTCATTCCCTTTGTCCTTCGGTATGTTACTTGCCCGAGATTCGATCGTCAGTATCCGCATACCTATTTCAATCTCGTTTAACGGCAAGTCTCTTTACTCGTTCCGTAATACAAGTTCCCGCAACTTACACTAAGTCACATTGCTTGCAAGGCTTGTGTGTGATGTTGTATTACCGAGTGGGCCCCGAGATACCTCTCCGTCACACGGAGTGACAAATCCCAGTCTCGATCCATACTAACTTAACGAACACCTTCGGAGATACCTGTAGAGTATCTTTATAGTCACCCAGTTACGTTGCGACATTTGATACACACAAAGTATTCCTCCGGTGTTAGTAAGTTATATGATCTCATGGTCATCGGAATAAATACTTGACACGTAGAAAACAGTAGCAATAAAATGACACGATCAACATGCTACGTCTATTATTTTGGGTCTAGTCCATCACGTGATTCTCCTAATGACGTGATCCAGTTATCAAGCAACAACACTTTGTTCATAATCAGAAGACACTGACTATCGTTGATCAACTGGCTAGCCAACTAGAGGCTTGCTAGGGACAGTGTTTTGTCTATGTATCCACACATGTATATAAGTCTTCATTCAATACAATTATAGCATGGATAATAAACGATTATCTTGAGACAGGAATTATAATAATAACTATATTTATTATTGCCTCTAGGGCATAATTCCAACAAGAGATACAGTTGTGATGAATGGGTAGTGGTGGGGAGACAGTGAAGGAAAAGAGGTGGGGAAGGTAGGTGACGAGGCAAGGAGAGTTTTTTTTTTCATAAGCAAAACGAGTCGAGGAGAACATCACTTGCCGGGTATTTCCAATTCTTTTGTTCTTTTATTTATAATATTTTTTAGTTGGTCTTCTTACTCCATTTGGTCAAATAATGATAATTATAGATATAGCGCCTTGTTGCAGAAAAACGTTTATAGATATGGTGTCAGTCTTTGTCTGATTTATTTTCTTTATTGATAGCCCATTTGGTCATTTTTTATATTTAATGTTGCATGTTATCAAAACCGGTTTAAAAAAATGTTGTCAAAATCTTTTTTCTCAGGCTTCCAGGTTTGGCGATCTTTAGGGTTAAAAAATGTTAAATCATGATCATTTAAAAAGTTCTATAAAATTATTATGATTTTTATTGATATTTGTTATTGAACATATAGAACTTTTGTAATCATGCATATCATCTTGTTGTCTCTATTGTTGCTTAGTACAGTATATTTATGTGATGAAGAATTTTATGTGCGCATTCACATCGATGTGCATGAAACACATTAAATGGCTCGGTAGAGAAAACTTGCCAAATAAGAAATAACATTCAAAATACTATGTGTTTTTAGATTATAATACGTGCATTGCACGTGCACGCTAACTAGTATGCCGTAACAAAAACGAGTTGCTTTCTTTCCCGACCCGTGCCTTATAAAACTTGCAGTAAACCCGCTCGCAAATAGCAAAATAAAGGAAAAAGTTCAAAAAAAACCTTGAACTGGTAGACGGTGACGAGATCGCACCCCGAAGTGGTAATCCCTGGAGTTTGCACTCTCAAGTCAGTAATCCCGGTCTAAAAATAACCTTGACAGCGTTTTAGGCTAAAATCGCTGACGTGGCAGTAGTCAACCGGGATTGACCTGAAATGTGGGCCACACAGGGGTAGTGATGACCCGTGCGAGCGCATCTGTTCGAACAGAATTGGGGGAAATTGGGAGGTAGGGTTCATCCGTGCGGCGGCGACGGCGCGCAGAGGACGGTGCGATGTCTTGGTCTTCGGGGGCATCTTCTGCTCCGGGATTCCGTCGAGCAAGTGGACGGAGGGGCGTGGAGTCGAGGTCGCCTGTGCCCTATAGGGAGAGCACAGTGGCTTACGAGCCGGAGAAGAAGTGTCGTTTCAATCCTCCCCGGAAGGCCCCTTGATGGATCTCGTGGAGCAGGCACAATCCTGGGAGGAGATACTATGCCTGCGTGGATGCCATGGTAAGTTTGTTTTTTGCTCGATTTTTCTGCTCATGTCTCCTTCTTCCTCTGCTCCTATCTGTTTCTGATTGCTGGGATTGATTTTGTTTGAATGAATAGCACGGTGGGTGTGGCTATGTTGAATGGCATGATCCGGAGCTGCCAAATTTTTTTAGTGATCTCATTGGAGATTTGAAGCATGAGGTTTGGAGGCTCAGGGGACTAGGTTCTGCTGCTCGAGGTGATGATGAATGTCCAGTGCTGGCGAATGCTGGACATGAAGAAGCAATATCCAATGCAATTGAGGCTCTGCAAGCTCAGTTGAAGGAGAAGGATGCAGAAATAGAAGCTCTCAAGGGAAAATATATGAATGT
The DNA here is from genome assembly GCF_904849725.1 of Hordeum vulgare subsp. vulgare. NCBI lineage: Eukaryota > Viridiplantae > Streptophyta > Magnoliopsida > Poales > Poaceae > Hordeum > Hordeum vulgare. Next base: position 319,428,572 of record NC_058518.1, read on the forward strand.
TGTGATGATTTGCATTGTGTTTGTGTTAGGTCTAGTTGTAGGTAAAATGGCAGTGTATGAACTAAATTAGGAACATGTATGCACTGGGTTATGTAAGGAATGACACTGTATTGAAGTACATTATCTATGTAAGGAATGACAGTTATTTAAAATCTATGAAGTGCATTATGCTATCAGTTTCAATAATATGAACTTGTCATTCAGATTGTCAGTCAGAACATAGCAGAACATATAGCAAATATCTGGCAGAACATATATCAAATATTTTGCAGAACATATAGCAAATATCTGGCAGAACATATATCAAATATTTTGCAGAACATATAGCAAATATCTGGCAGAACATATAGCAAATATATAGCAGATATCTGGCAGAACCCAGGTTTGCAAACATAGCATTACATACCACTGCTTCATCCAAAAGCTGTTGCACTACTAGGTTTGCAACATTCCATACCACTGCTTCATCAAAAAGTAATTGCCACTACCAGGTTTGCAAATAAAGATTACACATTGCCACTGGAATTGAAGTACTTAAAGCTAGGAATAGATGATGCAGGAACTCTCTTTCTCTTCTTTGTTGCAGCAGAAGTAGATGTTCCAGCATGTGCATCTGAAGAGGTGCTTCTGGGAGGCTTAAATGTACAAGATCCCCTTCCTCTAGGTGCAGCAGATGATCCCCTTCCTCTAGGTGCAGCGGATGATCCCCTCCCTCTAGGTGCAGCAGATGATCCCCTTCCAGAAGGTGCAATATGTGCTGGTGCACTAGATGACTGCCCAGGTACCTAATATATAGCACAACATAAAGTTAAACAGCAGGTTAAATTCAAACTACATTGCAGGACACATACTATGCAAATAAAATTACCTATGATGCCTTGTTCTTTTTGGTAGTCTTAAGAAGGTGAGCATTCTTCTTGTTGGCTCTCTCTGGGTTATTTTTGCAGCTTCCTTTATTGTGGCCAGCTGTGTGACATAGTGAGCAAGTAATTACAGTGCCATGCTTGCTCATTTTGTTAGTAGGCTTAGGTTTCTCATGCTCTTCTCTCTTCCTTGCATTTTTCTTTGGCCTACTTGGCATCCTCACATAACCTGGAGCTTCAGGCCTAGGATTGGGAGAAATGGGCCACATTTCCTCACCTTCCACAGGTTGAAGACAGTGGTCATATATGCTGTTGAAGGTATCAACTGAGTAGCATGGAGCAATGTAGTCTTCCAAATTCTTCTTGCTCTTGTAGATAGCACAGATTGCATGAGAGCAAGGTAGACCAGCTAATTGAGAGTACCCACAAGAGCAAGTCATATTTAAAAGACTGACTGTGTACTTCCTCTTTCTGCCAGTTAGTATTTGCACTTCATATGAATCTTTCCCACCCCACAACACCTCCATGAACTGTGTCCTTGCTATACTGGCCTTCAACTTGTTAAATATGCTTGGGCATATTTTTCCATGAAACTTTGCACCTTTCTCCCTTTGTTCTTGGATTCTAACAAATATTTTCTTTCTGATCTTCTCTTGCATTGAAATCAATGGATAAAACCTGGCATCAACAATTGCATGGTTAAATGATTCACATAGGTTATTGTCAACTGATTCACAGATGGAACCAACTTGAAAGAAAGCTCTTGCCCAATGTCCAGGCTCTGTTTTCATCATGTCCTGTGCACCCTCAGGAGTTTCTTGTGCAAGCTTTGCTTTGTAATAATTAAAATCTTGCTTATTGGATGCTTTGGCCACTTCCCAGAATTTTTTCTGCCATTCATGTGCCCTATACTTCTTCCTCCAGTTGGCATAGATATGTCTTGCACACATCCTGTGCTCTGCATTTGGCAGATAATCCCTCATGGCATTAATCAATCCTTTTTGCTGGTCATAGATGAAGACCCAGCCAGCTCCATTGTTGTTGATGTCTAGGTCTTTAATAAGCAAGCCAATGAACCACTTCCAACTCTCATTTGTTTCTTGTTCAACAACAGCCCAAGCCACTGGATACATCTGGTTATTGGCATCCCTAGCAATGGCACACAACAGTTCTCCCTTCACTGCTCCTTTGAAGAAACATCCATCTAAACCAATAACTTTTCTACACCCAGCTTTGAAGCCTAACTTCAAAGCATTGAAGCACACATAGAAGCTTTGGAAAACATTCCTATTCATGATTGTTGGATCCAAGCAAACTGCAATTGTGCTACCAGGATTACTTCTTAGCAACTCCAGCTGATAATCAAATACTCTTGTGTACTCTTCTTTCATGCCAGCCATTAACTTGTCCATGACAATTTTTTTTGCATGCTTGCACTTAGAAGGGGAAACATCTACAAACATGTCCTGTAAAACAGTTGCCTTCATGCTCTCAATCTTCCACATTGGGTTTGCTAAGATAAAATGCTCATATCTCTGAGCAATGACTTTAGCAGTGACCAGCTTATTTTCTCTGTTCTGTGCACAATGGTGCTCATCATTGTATGTAATTATCTGAAACCTGTTTGTTCTTGAGGTTTTGGCACCATAAATAAGCCAGGGGCAACCATCCCATCCACACTTGGCCCTTACCCTGTCAGCCTCTGATTTAACAAACTTAATGCTCCTTTTAGTTACAACGTCATATCTCTTGAGTGCTTTAACAAGCTGGTTCTTGCTTCTAAACACCATTGACAAACTGAAATGTGGAATCTCCGTGTCATTGATATACCTTGGAAACTTGCTCTTCCTCCTCACTTGTTGTCCATCTGAATCTTCATCATAAGAGTAATCCTCATGAGATGAATCATAGCCCCACTGTTTGTCATCTGCTTCTAATTGTTCTTCCATATTTGCAATGAGCTCCAATGGAACAACTTCTGTGGTATCTCTGCCAATCCAACTCTTGGTGTCTCTCATTTTCTTCTTGAATTTTCTAGCATGCCTTCTAAGCTCAACAACCTCTGAATTTTCACCACTGTCCTCACTGTGTGCCAGATACTCAGGGTCTGAATCTGAGTCACTATCTGAATCTGTAGGTTGTGCTTCACTTGGAGTTTCTGTACCATGTCCTGATGCATGAGCTGCAGGATTTAACACCTGAGAAAATGCAACCTGAGATCCATCTTGCACCTGCTCCTCTGCAACTTGGTGTGCTACAACTCTCCTTGCTCTGGCATCTACATGGATGTGCTTCACAGGACTAGAAATAGTTTGAGTTATCACACCACTATCATCTGGAACCAACACTTCCTGCACAAACTGCACATCATCATCATCAGAAAAGCCTGCTGGCTCAGCACTTATAACTATGGCAGGTTCATCAGCATCACTCAAATTGACCATCTCATCCATCTCAAAATCACTCCCACTGCTGCTATTCTCACTGTCTTCTTCCCCATGGTACTCAACAAAAATGCCAGCAACTCCTCCAACATCTGTGTACTCTCCCATCTGTAGACATGCTCTGTCATCATGCAGAAACATCAATCCATCTGCCATTGATTTCCCTGGCACCTGAAAATATAATTTCATCGACTCCTTCAACTGCATATGATCATTCAGAAAGCCCTTCACCTCCTGCAGTGACAACTTATCTCTCTCGATTTCTGACATCTCTTCATCCCCACCAACATACTGCAAATTGGGACCAGTGCCAACAAACTTGCCACCAATGTGGAATCGGACGTTCAAAATCTCTGTTGGATCCATGATTAAACTGAAAAAACAAAGACACATCACTACCCGCACCAAAATCGCAGCTTTTACCGCCAAATTACCCGCCCCAAAAACCCTAACCCCTAACCCTAGTGTTCTGCAGAAAACAGAAAGAAAGGTGCCCACAGGACGTGAACGACGGGGACATACCTTGGCCTGACGCTCGCTGTCGAGCGCCGCCCCGATCGTTGCCGCTGCCGTCGATCACCAGGTCATCGCCATTGTCGCCGCCAAAGCAGAGCAGAAGACAGGGAGACAGTCCTCGACAGGGAGACACTCCTCGGGCTGGGCGACCGTCGGTCTAAATAAGTCAATGGGCTGTTAAGCTGGGCCGGTCCACCCTATAAGCCTTCTCCTTCGGTCTGAAAAAAGGAAAAAAAAAAACGAAACCCGACCCTCACTTGCCACGCATGCAATCCCTGTTTGGGAACGCTGTCAAGGTTATTTTTAGACCGGGATTGCTGACTTGAGAGTGTAAACTTCAAGGATTACCACTTCAGGGTGCGATCTCGCCACCGTCTACCAGTTCAAGGTTTTTTTTGGACTTTTTCCCAAAATAAATAAGGGAATAGCAGCACACCCAATTGAAAAACAGAAGAGGAAAGGAGCTGTCTTTTTTCATTGCGATGGCCGGCGGTTGGTCCTCCCTCCCGGCCGATCTTCTCTATCAGATCTCGGCTCGCCTGATCTCCGATGCCGACCAGCTCCACGCCCACCTGGCATGCGCCCACTGGCGAGCCACTATTCCTCGTCCGGCCGCCTACCGCCCGTGGGTCGTCGCCGCCCGACAGGCCCCGGACGGACTGAGCCCAGTCGGCGAGCACTCCTTCCTGCTCCCTCGCGGCGTCCCGGGCGTCGACTTCCAGGCGATCCCACCCGGCCTCCCGTACTGCTGCGGCGCGCCTCGCGGCTGGCTCGCCCTCGCGGACGACGCCCGGTCCCCGACGCGGCTCGTGCTGTGGGAGCCCCACTCCGGCACCGAGATCCCGCTCCCGTGCCCGTGCCCAGTCATCCAGGTCTTCCTCTCCGGCGACCCGCTCGAGTCGTCGGACTGGACGGCCGTCGCGACCCGGCTCAGACGGCCCAGGGCGCATATTATCTTCTTCTGGCGGCCCGGGGACGCCTCCTGGAGCGGCCCGGCCACTGTCCCTTGCGCGAAGCTCTACAGCGTCGAATTCCATGCGGGGAACATATACTGCATAGACGGCATGTTTAACCTGTCCATCTACGATCTTCAACTCGGCACAAGGTCTCCTCCCATTGCTCGGTCATGTACCCTTGTCAGTGGTCAGAGTCGTGGGCTATCCGCAAGTCTCTCAGGGACTGCGTGCGTGCGGTGCACGTCGTGGCCTGCCGCGGCGAGCTCCTGCTAGTTCTGCTGTTCCACGGCCGCCACCCGTCGCTCATGGAAATCTACAGGCCGCCGTGGACGCTCGGATGCGCCTTCCAGATCGGTGAGAGGGTGACTGACCTCGGGGGCTACACGCTCTTCCTCGGCCGCGGCGATGCTTTTGCACTGTCTGCCAAGGAGTACCCTGCGATCAGGGGGAACTGCGTTTACTACCTGGTGCACAACCTCCCCAAGTACAGGAAGGATTGGGCAATGGTGTATGATCTGGGGACGGGTGATGTGGACGATGTACCTTACCCCGAGGTGCACAAGCAGGAGAATAGTTGCTGGCCATACTCTTGGTTTTGTCCTCGAAGGCCTTTCCTGAAGACGCAGGTTGCTTAAGCAATAAGCATGGACTTTGAAAATTAATCTTTTCCTTGTGAATTCCCTGTTGTAACTGTTTTAACCTAAGAACTTCGCGCCTCTTACATTGTACTCCCTCCGTTCCTAAGTTTAAAACCTTTTAGAGATTGCACTATGAACTACATACGGATGCACATAGACATATTTTAGAATATAGATTCACTCATTTTGTTTTGTATGTAGTCTTTTAGTGAAATTTCTAAAAGGTCTTATATTTTGAAACGGAGGGAGTATATAGAGAAACAAATTCGAATCACAGGGAGTATCAAATTTCTGTTGAAGACTGCATGATCTTTTTCTAATAGAAATAAGAAAACGTTTATAAATGACGCGCCGACTGAACGCTTCCGCCGGACGTCTTGGCACGCACCCTGCTTGCAAGTCCATGTGACCATTCGTCGGAGCCGTGAAATCGTTGCAACCGTTTTTCTTTTTGCTACTACGAGTTAAATGTTTTTGCTACATCCATCAAGCAAAAGCTACAACCTCGCGATGACAAAGATTTTGTTGCAATCATAATTGGTTTTTGCTAGCACCGACGAATTTTTTGGATGTATTTTTTTTATACATCCATCAAGGCATAGAGAAACGTTTATAAACAACGCACTGTCCGAACGCTTCCGCTGGACGTGCGGGCCCATGACGAAGATTTTTGCTACAACCTTACTTGTTTTTTGGTTACTATGGGTCAAGTGTTTTGCTATATCCATCAAGCAGAAGCTGCAACATCATGATGATGGCGATTTTGCTGCAACCGTAATTGGTTTTTGCTAGTACCGACGAACTTTTTTTGCTACATCCATCGAGGCATGGCTGTGACCTCGTGATGGTGATTCGCCGCAACCGTAATTGATTTTTGCCTACTACTGGTGAACTTTTTTAGAAAATGATCAGAAATCAGCCGTGTCACGCGAACGCCATGCGTCCCATGGACCACGCGGGCAGAGTCTCTTATCTCTAGTGAACGCAAGTGGCTGGTTCCTTTTTTCTATCCTACCAGCGATGCAACGAGATCCACTTTCTACCTATCATCTTCTACCTTCGTCTGGATGCACCACCCGTCCACCACTTCGCCATTACCATCGTGGGAGCAAGCCAGCCCGCATCTCCTCCATCGGCCCTCGCTGGAGCGAGATGCCTGCAGGAGCCGGCTGCAAATTGCAGGCTGCAGCACCCGCGTCGACCTGCAGTTTTCGGTGTGGCCGTCCTGCTGCCATGGTCAGCGGGAGCTGCGTGCAGCAGCAAGCAGAGGGGGCTCACCGGCGTTGCGATGAAGCGACACGAGGGCCGTCGGCGCTGTAGTGACGAGTTGCAGCAGCCGGTGAAGCAGATGGGGCTCACCGGAGTTACGATGAAGCATCACGAGGCAGTCGTAGTTGCAGTGAAGCGCCGTCGAAGCTGCAACGAGCGCCACAGGAGTTGCATTGAAGCGCCGCCGGTGCTGCATTGGAGCTCCGTCGGTGCTGCAATGAAGCTTCAGTGGCATCGGTGGTGCTCTGCAGCTTCGTCTCGTTGCTGGGTTGCTATGGAGCTTCATGGAGGTTTAATGTTGCCATGGACAACACATACAACTCCCGGTGCAGCTTCAAATCAGACGTTCAGTAGTGCCAAATCGAACGACTGGCTAGGCGGATGATTTCCTGGAGAAATCATCCGCCAGATCCGTAGCACTCGCCAATTTTTTTTGCTGGAACCAGAAAAAAGTGGAGGAGTTGCAAACAATGCCTAGAAATGCTGTAACCGGTTGCAAGATTTGCTGCAATGCTGTTTTTGAAAAGCTTCAACCGGCGAAACGACATGCACAACCAGCTACAGCCGAAGGAAATGATGTTTTTGATGCAACTCGTTGTAGACTTTTGCTACAATTGGTGATACAAAATGCTACAACCAAACGGCCACGCTATGACGAGCGAGGTCATTTTCGTTGGAGCGTGTGAGGTTGATTTTGCTACAACCGATGCATTTTTGTTGCAACCATTACCAACATTTGCTACTACTGTCCGGAATTGCCGCAACGATGAAGGCCCAACTGATGCGCTAATCAAGATCCTTTTACGCGTGTTAGAACGGACGCTAGGCAGCCGACCGACCGAAAGTCTCGGCCGACGCACCGGCGTAGATCAGTCTCCATAGAAATATGAAATTATCACCCGCGAAACAGAAAGAAATTATGTCAAAATGGTAGAGTACATCTTTCAGTGGATTTTTGACCATTGGATCAGCATTGTATGAGATGTGTGCTCTTTAACTATTTGTCTCCAAATAATAGGCTCACTAAGAGCTGATTTGTCCATGCATAGTTTTTTTTAGGGCAACAAGACTTTATTTCTTAAATAATAGATAAATCGTATTTATATCTATATCTATACCCCTATATATATACCCCTACTAATAAATTAATTTGATATTTTTAATTTTGTCCCGTTTAAATGACGGGATTGACTAGAGAGCCGCGCTGCATATGTGCTCTTCCATGCAGCGGTTCCTTAAATAGCCGGCTGGGCCCGATTCCCTTTGATGTTTACAATTCAAAAAGTTTTATCTACAAAACCGTTAATTCAATCGATGATCCGTTTTCACCATTGACTTTCTCGCGACGAGTTCTTCGAAACTAGATCCTATGTCGACATGTTCTAACAATTATTTTTTCCGGTTCATACTTGCCACATTTTTTGACCCCACTTGTCATATTATTAACCACTTACTTGTTTGGGAAAAATAACTTGATTGACATTTTTCAATGTTGTTTCGTATAAAGCTTTGTAGCAGTTTCTATTATGCATGATATAAAAAAGCATGTAATAGGTTGTGTTTGCCAATTAAAATATGCTAACTTATCGTATTTACATACAACTTTGCCAGAAAACTACTTTGTGTGCTTGTTAGTTTAAATATGCCGAGTTGTCATATTTACAATCGATGACTAAAAAAGATTTCTTGTGGTCATCGGTTTTAAATATGTTGAGTTGTCATATTTTCGCGCGTAATCGCCTATATAAAGAGTTTGTGTTTGCTAGTTTGATTATGTCGAGATGTCATATTTATATGCAATTTTTAAAAAATATGACGATTAAGTTATTTTTTATCAGACAAGTAAGTACTTACTAATATGACAAGTAAGTGCAACAAATGTGGTAAGTACGAGTAAAAAAAAAGTTGTCACAACATGTCAACATGAGATCTAGTTTTGAAGATTTCATCGAAACAAAGTAAACAACGAAAATGGATCATCAATCGAATTAATGATTTAACAGATAAAGTTTTTGAATTCCGATCATTTAAAGATGAATCATTGCATGCATGAAAAGAGAACACAATGCATGCTTGCGCAGTCGCAGCACGTAATGCCGAGATGCGGCGCTGTTAATTAGATTTTCCTTTAAATGATTAACTTCATTTTTTTAAGGTGGTACTAATCTATTGCGTTGTTTTGGTCTGGCCGCTAGAGCCGAGTTGGGCTTGCTACATAGCTTATTGGTGGAGTAGCAAAAAACAGGGTTATGGTGGGGGTCGGATTCACGCCTCCCTGACATCCCAATCGTTGATTCAAACCAGGCTAGCCTATGCATGTGTTAGAAAGAAGGGATCCTCTCTTGATTAATAGTATCACATCACTTTTTCAAATTAAATCCGACCGTTTTATATAAATGCGCTAATTGCCTGGAAAATGAGCCAGTTGCCTCAAGAATCAAGAAATTGATGAATTGTGGGTCTCGTTTATCCTAGACTAGATGAATGAACGAAGGAATAATACTAGAAACCTAAATTCTAAAAAGTGCAGCTCTGCTCGATTGATGTCTCGGTCGCGTCACGTCTCTGCACCATTCGATCGCGATCGACAGCCCCACGTGCCGCGTGGTCGGATCGCGACGATGTGCTCGGGTGTTGCCTTGTCGGTTCGAGGCCCGTTGGGGTGGAGCGGCGGTGCCAAGGCTCACCACACTACCACCCACCACACACACACACACTACGGCTACAACTTCTCCTCGACATCCCATTTTCCCCTAAATCCGGCGAGGAGTCATCGGCAAATCCGCGGCCGATTCCGCGGGTGAAAAGGATCGAGATGGACCTAGGGGGGGGGGGGGTGAATAGGTACAAATCCAAATTTTAATAATTACTTAGCAATTTTAGGCTAAAGTGCGGAATATGAGTGTAAGCCTAATAATTGCTATGACAAAGAGTAAGCTATTAGGAGTGAAGCAAGGCAAGCGGTAAACAATAATCAAATACAAGTATGTAATAAGGATTAACACAAGTAGAGAGTTAGGGTTAGGAATAACCGAAACTCCGAGAGAGACAAGGATGTATCCCGATGTTCACTTCCTTGGAGGGAAGCTATGTCACCGTTAGAGGGGCGGATGTTACCACGAAGGCACACCAACGCCACGAAGGCTCACCCTATTCTCCCTTTGAGATAACTCCACGAAGACGTTTCTCAACCACTAGTGGTAAGCCTTGAGGTGGCTTCCAAACCTTCACAAACTTTCCGGGGGATATCACAATGGTTTGATTCCTCTCCGAAGACTCCTACCGCCTAGGAGTCTCCAACCTCCAAGAGTAACAAGATCACGGGGATTGCTCAAAACTTGCTCAAAACACAAATCACTTTGGTGGGAAGGAGGAGAGGGAGACGATCTATCTTTTGATTGGAACAACACTCAAAATGACTCACAAATGCTCTTGGGATCTAGGATTTGGTGTAGACAAGAGTGAGTGAGAGAAAATGTGTTCTTGGGTGTATTCTAGCTGTGTTGAACACCCTTTCACGAGGTGGGAGAAGAGTATATATAGTGTGGAGTGAAATCCAGCCGTTGGAGGTGCAATAAGTCACACAGGGTCCGGACGTCCGACACTTGCCGGAAGTCCGGGCGTCCGTGAGGGGCCGGACGTTCGACATGAGTCGGTCGTCCGAGGCTTGTAGGCACGACTAGAACTCTTCTGAATTTATCAGTGACCGGACGTCCGACAGTGGTCGGTCGTCCGAGGCCTGTTGATGCGCCTGAACCTATTTGAATTCATCAGCGTCCGGACGTCCGGACGTCCGGAGTGGATCGGAAATCCGTGTTATGCAGTTCAATTTCTACTGGTGGTGGCTTCCGGATTTCCGATGGGGTTCGGACGTCCGACGCTCGGACGTCCGGAGGGAGCCGGTTTTCCGAGATGTAGAACACAAATTCTACTGGTGTAGACTTCCGGATTTCCGGAGCTTGGCCGGACGTCCGGCCCTCGGATGTCCGGAGGGAGCCGGATTTCCGAGTTATATGCCTCACAAACTTCTGGTGACGGGCTGCGGATTTCCGAAGCCAGCCGAACGTCCGGCCCTCGGACGTCCGGAGGGAGCCGGATGTCCGAGGCAATTGGACATGTATTGAATTGAAGACAAAGTGGATAGTATGTGGTGTTTGGTATGATAGTAGAGATGTGGTATGAGCAAGTTTATCGCAAAACCTGTGATCCCCTCTTAATAGTGCAGGATCCCTATACTCAATATCAGTAAACTCAAAAGACTACTCTACATCATCTCTTCTTAATCCCGAGCCTTCTCGAAATATAAATCACCAATCTTTTCAGGCAACCTTTGGCACATAAATCTCAATCTACTAAAGTACTTGCCGTCCTGAGATACACTCAACAAATGGGATTAGTTTCCTATGTATGTGTTGTCATTAACACCAAAAGACGATTAGGGGCATATCATGCACTTTCAATCTCCCCCTTTTTGGTAGTTGATGACAACATATACATAGGTCTCAAAAAGATTTAACATACATTATAGTCTAGGAGATATTTAGTACGGAGCTCCCCCTTAAGATATGCATGATAAAGAAATCGAAGCTCCAATGGATCAACATGTAAAGACAATAAATCATCATAGAAATAGGGAAGCAAGACATAATAGTCTATGATGATATCATAGCAATCCATAGCAAGTCACAACCATTCATAAGGAGCCATACATGAGTTTATCCATTACATTAAATCTCCAAAGACTAAAAATGACAATAATAAAAACTACGATACATTACTCCCCCTTTGGCACCAAGTACCAAAAAGGGAGAGCCATCAACAGCACCAAACAAACTCAGAGCTCATCACCATCATCATCAGCATCATCAGCCAAGCCACTGCCCCCAGCCTTGTCAAGGAAATCAGACCACTCAGGACCAGAAGGGAAGCCAAAATCAGTAGGAGGAGCAACAGGAGGGGCCTCATCATCACTCACATCAAGAGCGCCCGAGGCTCGCAGACGAGCCTTAAGGGCATTCTTGGAGGAAACTAAGCGGGAAACCACGTCATGGGTTTGACCACACTGAAAGGAGACAACCTTCATCAAAGAAGAATGAGCTTTGCCAAGGAATTTGGCAATGCGATTGAGAGGAGCGGAGCTAGATGAGGGGGTGGCGGCCCGTGCAGCAGTGCGGCGAGTGGATGTGGAGGAAGAAGGGGCTTTCTTGGGAGCAAAGTCATCCGCCATGTGAGCGGGAATGACCCACTTGCGATGGGTGTGAGTGACAGCCACAGAGAAATCAACAACGTGGTTAATAAGTGCCTGGATGAAAGGAGCGTGAGGAAAGGCTCGCTTGTACTGAAAGCTAGCAAGCCGAATCTCATGCCATAGGAAATGGGGCACATTGATTTTGCTCTTGGGATTCTCGAACAAGTGATACATGATGTTGATACAATAGCCACTTCAAGAACCCTTATCACCCATCTTGGGATAGATGGTGCGGGTGAGCCACTGAAAAATAATGAAGTAAGGTGAGCGCCAGATGGATACCTGGTTAAGGTCCTTCAGGCGCTCATCCGCATTGAGCTCACGTAGTGGCTTGAGAAGATGTCCACACACGTCAATAGTCTTAGGCGCATGGTTAGGATCATCCTTATGTATTTTGGAGCCGGAATTGGGGAAACCCAGTGCGGCAACAAATGTAGCATAAGAAGCTTTGAAGCGAACGTTACAGGTGATCCAGCTGACAGTGTTGTCGAAGCCAAAATGGCATGTGGCATAGAATTGGTGAATGGCAGCAGCATTATAGTCGCAACGAAAAGCAAACGGGGCGGCAAGCCCCGATGCCTCAATAAGCTCAATGGCACCTGGATATTTCGCCGGGTGCATGCGAATATGCTCAACATCAATAAAAAGATGATTAGACAACCCCTTAGGAACTATGACTGTGGTAAAGATGTCCGCCTGGACGTTTGTACGGAAACGTGAGTCCGTAGAATCACGGCCGACCTCGTATTGATCTATGTCGCGGCGGAAAGTGAGATAGGAAGTTGCGCCAAGTGTGGTGAAATTTGTGATAGCACGACCTAACATGGCAGGAGGCTCTAGTGAGATGCGGCGAGCTTCACCTGCAGGCCGGGCAGGAGGAGGTGGCGGCATGTAGGACGCCCTGCGAGTCCCGGGCTTTGACGTGGACCTTCGAGCGACGTGTTGAGGAAGTTCCTCGGCGGCAAGCTCCTCCTCGAAGTCGGGGTCAGCACCATCAGACGACGAGGGAGACGACGAACGACGGGCAGTCCGTTTGAAGGGACGGATTTGCTCATCCGTTTCCGACCCCGTGTTCATAGGGGTGCGAGGGGATGAGCCGGCCACGGTCTTCCGAGCGGTGTGCTTGGTCTTGCCCATGAAGCACAACACCTACGCGGATGAAAAATCCCCAAATGAGGAACGAACATGGAAATACATGGGAGAGAAAATCAAATCCAACGCGAAAGGAGACGGAGGAGCGACCTGAGGATGGATCCCGCAAAGAATACGGAGGAAGAAGTGGGGGATCCGCGGAGGAGATCGGCCCGATCTCGAGGTTGGCGGCGCTGGGCAGGAGCTCCTCGAGCAGCTCCTCGAGCTGGCGGTGGCGGCTGGGGAAAAGGGGTGCTGGGGGTTAGGGCAAAAGCCCAGCCCCGCGCCCAGCTTTATATAGAGGCCCCGAGGCGTCGGATGTCCGAGAGGCGTCGGACGTCCGGAGGTTGTTCTGGCGTCGGACGACCGACAATGGTCGGACGACCGGAGGAGGCTTTGTCGCCGGACGTCCGAGATTAGCCGGACGTCTGAGAAAGAGGAGAAGGGAGAGGCCAGTTCTGGTAATTTTTGTTTTGATGATGATGACTTGCATGGTATCGCAAGAAAAAAAGATACGAACACTGTTTTCCTAGAAGCATTACATGCATGAAATGACCTGTGCGTACGTTGTAAGCTTAAAAACACATAGAATTGCGACTCACTCCCCCTAAATATATGCGCACATCAAGACACAACCATAATGTGAGTGTATGTATGTGTGCAAGATTTCAAGATATGTTGTCAAGCTCCAAGATACCAAGTTCACGCCTAAGTTGACAGAACCTAGCTACGCTAAGTGGCTTGGTGAAAATGTCGGCTAACTGCATGTCGGTACCCACATGGGTAATATCAATGTCACCCTTTTGCACATGGTCTCTCAAGAAATGATACCTAATATCAATATGTTTTGTGCGAGGGTGATCAATGGGGTTCACGGAGATCTTTATGGCACATTCATTATTACAGAGAAGAGGAACGTGTCGATACGTGATACCATAATCCTTTAGTGTTTGCCTCATCCATAGCAATTGAGTAGCACAGCTTGCGGCTGCAATATATTCAGCCTTGGCCGTGGAGAGAGAAACACAGTTCTGCTTCTTCGAGGACCAACTTACCAACGAGCGTCCAAGGAACTGACATGCACCGGAAGTGGATTTCCGTCCCACTTTATCACCGGCCCAATCCGCATCAGAATACCCAATAAGATCAAAGTTTGCATCCTTAGGGTACCATAAGCCTAACTTTGGGGTGTGAACAAGGTATCTAAAATATGCTTAACCGCCGTGTGATGGCTTTCCATAGGGGAAGCTCGAAATCTAGCACATATTCCTACACTTAACATGATATCCGGTCTAGATGCGCAAAGATAAAGCAGCGAACCAATCATGGAGCGGTAAGTAGATGGGTCAAAAGGAATACCGTTCGAGTCTTCATTTAGAACTACATCGGTGGCCATGGGTGTCTTCATTGGTTTAGCATTTTTCATATCAAATTTCTCAAGAATTTCCTTGAGGTACTTAGTTTGAGACAAGAAAATCCCTTCTTGAAATTGTTGTATTTGAAAACCAAGAAATAACTTCAAGTCCGTGTTGAGTGACATCTCAAAGGTCTTGGTCATGGAGGCCGCAAACTTCTTGCACAAAATGGATGTTAGGAGAACCAAAAATGATGTCATCTACATAGATTTGACATAAGATCAAATCAGCATTTTCCCTCTTAGTAAAAAGAGTGGGATCGATCACCCCCACCACAAAGCCATCATCGAGTAAGAACTTCTTAAGATGATCGTACCAAGCACGGGGTGCTTGTTTAAGACCATAAAGTGCCTTGTGAAGTTTATATACATGGTCTTTGTGATGAGGGTCAACAAACCCAGGTGGTTGTGATACATATACCTCTTCTTGTAGAGGACCGTTAAGAAAAGCACTTTTCACATCCATTTGATGCAAAGTAAAACCATTGAAAGCAGCAAGGACAATAAAATGCGAATGGACTCAAGACGAGCAACAGGGGCGAAAGTTTCACCAAAGTCCAAACCTTCAACTCGGGAGTACCCCTGTGCTACTAACCTTGCCTTTTTGCGTAGGACAATCCCGTTCTCATCTTCCTTGTTCTTGAAAATCCATTTAGTTCCAATGACATTATGTTCCTCAGTTGGTCGTTCTACCAATGACCATACTTCGTTGCGTGTAAAACTGTTTAGCTCCTCTTGCATAGCAAGTAGCCAGTCATTGTCACATAATGCATCCTGAACCCTGTGTGGCACGGTACTAGAGACAAACGAAAAGTGAGCACAAAAGTTTGTTAATTGTTTACGAGTCACTCTACCTTCCGACACGCCTGTGAGGATTTGATCAATATCAACATGACCGGCCACACGTGGCATGATGGAGGTCAAGGTTTCACGACGTTCCACTTCGTTTCCATCATCAACGTCCTCAACATATGGATCATTTATGTGCGGAGGAAGATATTCCTTTTCGCGTTGCACCTGTTGAGGTTCATCATCAAGCATACCCATACTTTGGTCCACCTCTTGAAGATCAACTTGTTCTTGAGTGTCATCAGAGTGAGAGACATGTTCTCCCACTTGATCCTCAACAACTGGCATGATGTGTGTGCTAATATCTTGTGGAGGTACGGGCAGTGAACTGTCTTGAGGATGCGAGATATTCTCATCATCTTCATCATCATCATGGGGTCTTTGTTCCATAGGCAGAAGTGCACCTACACCCATGTTTAAGATATCTTGTGGGGAGTCTTCTTCACCTGCATCATTTAGATCAACTTGCTCCCCATGGGAGCGGTTAAATTCATCAAACGTCACGTCACAGGTTTCTATAACACATCCAGTGGATTTGTTGTAGACTCTGTAGGCGTGAGAGTTTGACCCGTAGCCAACAAAAATCCCCTCAGTTGTTTTGGATTGAAATTTCCCCAACCGTTCCCGTTTGTTGAGGATGAAGCATTTGCATCCAAACACACGAAAGTACTTAACATTGGGCTTGTTCCCAGTTAGGAGCTCATATGGAGTTTTCTCCAATATTGATCGGAGGAAGAGCCGGTTTGATGCATGACATGCTGTGTTGACGGCCTCAGCCCAAAAACTATGTGGTGACTTGTATTCATCTAACATGGACCTTGCCATTTCCACAAGTGTCCGGTTCTTCCTTTCTGCCACACCATTTTGTTGAGGGGCGTAAGGTGCGGAGTACTGATGTTCAATCCCCTCATCACTAAGAAATTCTTCTAGGGTGTAGTTCCTGAACTCAGAGCCATTATCACTTCTTACTGCCTTGATATCCTTGTCAAACTTCTGCTGGGCTTGTTTGGCAAAGTCAATGAAAGTGACCTTCGTCTCGTCGTTGGACTTGAGAAAGAACACCCATGTATATCTTGAGTAATCATCAACAATGACTAGGCCATACTTTTTCCCTCCAAGACTTGCCCATGAAGGAGGCCCAAACAGATCCACATGAAGGAGCTCTAACGGCCTCGAAGTGGATAGAATGTTCTTGGGTGGATGTCTTGATTGATGTTGTTTCCCAGCTATGCATGCACTGCACACACGATCTTTCTTAAAGGATACATTTGTTAGTCCAAGAATGTGATTGCCATTTAAGAGATTTTGAAGATTTTTCATGCCAACATGGGCGAGCCGGCGATGCCACAGCCATCCCATGTCGGCCTTGGCCATTAGACAAGTTGTATGGAAAGTGCTCTCTTTTGAGAAATCAACCGTGTAAAGGTTGCCATCCAACTCTCCAACAAAAGCCACTTCAAGAGTGTCTCTCTTAAAGACTTTCACATCCGTTAGTCCAAATAGTGTGTCATAACCGACGGAAGCCAATTGGCGTACTGAAAGTAAATGATATTGAAGAGATTGGACAAGCATGACATTTTCAATAGACATGTCATTAGTGATTGCCACCTTGCCCAACCCAATTACCCGCCCTTTCGACCCTCCACCAAATACAATGCTCATGTATGGTCAAATGGCTTGCATGAAGTCATAGAGCAAGTTACTATCTCCGGTCATATGATTTGTGCATCCACTGTCGATCACCCATTTGGCTCCACCGGAGAAAACAACCTGTAACGAATTAAGACTTGGTTTGAGGTACCCATTTTGTCATGGGGCCTTTCACATTAGTTACAAGAGTCTTAGGAATGCAAATAGCATAGAATCGAAATGCATTACGGGGACCAACGAATTTAGCATAGACCTCTCCTTCCTTTGATTTGCGTAGTACATAGGATGGCGGCATGAATTCGGTTGTCTTGTTGTGAGTAGACGAACCCCTAGTGGCCGATCCACTCACAACCTTACCTTTCTCCGTGTGTCCCTCTGGTACAAATATTTCCTTAGGAGGAGTGGTACACTTGAGAGGAGATGCACTTTTCTTGGCAGTGCTTGGGTTGAACCCAAGCCCTTCCTTGGCGAAACCTCCATTGTGTCGACTTAAGATCTCATTGAGAGTCTTTTGTCCTTGTGCACATGTCATGAGAGCTCTGTCTAGCTGTACCTTTAACGAACAGTTTTCCTCAAGGATAGATGTCAGTTCACTACTAGGGTTAGTAGTGCAGGTATCAACATTGATAATAGGTGAGGAGTAGGCCTTAGCTAGAGTGTCAAGATAAGTGACCTTAAGTGCCTCAAAGCTCTTTGTAAGAACAGTGAGTTTCTCTTCCTTGTCTTTGAGAGACAAGGATAGACGCTCACAGTCCTTAGAAAGAGAAGCATGAGAGTTCACAAGTCGGTCTTTATCATTTAGTAATTCTCTGCACACATTTTCAGCCTTTTTCAAGGAGGCAAGATCATTAGCATGTTTATCAAGATTTTCACCTACTTTTGAACATAATGCATCATTTTGTGCTTCCTCATACAGGACTTTCTGCTCAAGGAGTTCATTTCTCTCCTTCTCCTCAGTGACGAGGGTTTCGAGTTCCTTGATGGTATTGGTGTGCTTACTCACCATTTCCATAAGTATGCGAAACATAGTGAGCTTCTTTCCTTTAAGAGAGCACATAAATTTGTTTATTTTAGCAAACATGGGATGATCTAAATCATTATCCTCATAGTGATCTTCCGCATCAAGATACTCATCAGAAGGGGTAGAAACTAGACTGAAGGAGTTTAACCGTGGGGTTACCTTAACCTTATCATGGGAGCTTTGGTCTTCCCCATCTCCCATGGCAGTCTTTGCCATCAAACACTTGTGAGTGTTGCCCTTGTAGTCCTTCATATAGTTGTAGTGAACAACATCACCACTTTTTTTGACTAGCCTCAAGGTACTCTGTGTATCTTGAGCTACTCCGGCAACTCCACCAACATCTTCTGGATCTGATTCTTCTTGTGCAACCATTGCTCTTCCATCTGTCCTCTTGAACTTGGAGTTCATAGGGTTTGGCAACTTCTTATTTACAAAGGTCTTTGGAAACCTTGGTTTGTCTTCTCTCTTCTCATAAGGGCAGTCATTGGAGAAGTGGTTGGTTTCCTCACAGTTATAGCATTTCCTTACCTTCTTCTTTAGGAATCTTCCCTTGAACTTCCCTGCACTGAACTTCTTTACAAAGAGAGCAATGTCCTCAAAAGATGGGCTTTCATCAGAGTCAACGTCATCACCATCTTCGCAGTCATCATCACCCTCTTCTTCTTCACTTTCTTCTTCGTCACACTCATGCTTGGCTTTCAAAGCAAGATTGATCTTTGATGTTGAAGTGCCATACATGGCTAGGTGCTTTGTTGCATTTGCCTTTGACTCTTCAAATAATTGGAAGGTGGATATGATGTCATCCGGAGTCATTTCTTTGAAAGCATGATGCTGCCTCATGTCCCATACCATTTGATGGTGATACGGAGCAAGAGCGTGAAGTAACTTGTCCACAAGAAATCTCTTGGTCAGATTGAAACCATCTTGCGTCTTGTCACAGTCACATGACTCAATGTCTGCGGCGAGAGTCATGAGCCGTTCTAGTAGTTGCTTGGGAGATTCACCCTTTTCCATACAGAAATTCTGTAATTGCCCCTTGGCAATTTCATATTGAGCAAGCCGAAGAGTGGAGGTACCGGTCTTGGTCCTTATGATGCTGTCCCACAATTCCTTGGCACTTGTGATGTGAATGTAAGGTCTTCGTTGCTTGTCATTCATTCCTTTTCTTATGCACATGATCGAAGTGTCATTGAGATGCTTGTGTTGGAAATATGCCCTAGAGGCAATAATAAATTAGTTATTATTATATTTCTTAGTTCATGATAATTGTTTATTATCCATGCTATAATTGTATTGATTGGAAACACACTGCATGTGTGGATACATAGACAAAACACTGTCCCTAGTAAGCCTCTAGTTGACTAGCTCGTTGATCAAAGATGGTCAAGGTTTCCTGGCCATAGGCAAGTGTTGTCACTTGATAACGGGATCACATCATTAGGAGAATCATGTGATGGACTAGACGCAAACTAATAGACGTAGCATGTTGATCGTGTCATTTTGTTGCTACTGTTTTCTGCGTGTCAAGTATTTGTTCCTATGACCATGAGATCATATAACTCACGGACACCGAAGGAATGCTTTGTGTGTATCAAACATCGCAACGTAACTGGGTGACTATAAAGATGCTCTACAGGTATCTCCGAAGGTGTTCGTTGAGTTAGTATGGATCGAGACTAGGATTTGTCACTCCGTGTGACGGAGAGGTATCTCAGGGCCCAGTCGGTAATACAACATCACACACAAGCCTTGCAAGCAATGTGACTTAGTGTAAGTTATGGGATCTTGTATTACGGAACGATTAAAGAGACTTGCCGGTAAACGAGATTGAAATAGGTATGCGGATACTGACGATCGAATCTCGGGCAAGTAACATACCGAAGGACGAAGGGAATAACATACGGGATTATATGAATCCTTGGCACTGAGGTTCAAACGATAAGATCTTCGTAGAATATGTAGGATCCAATATGGGCATCCAGGTCCCGCTATTGGATATTGACCGAGGAGTCTCTCGGGTCATGTCTACATAGTTCTCGAACCCGCAGGGTCTGCACACTTAAGGTTCGACGTTGTTTTATGCGTATTTGAGTTATATGGTTGGTTACCGAATGTTGTTCGGAGTCCCGGATGAGATCACGGACGTCACGAGGGTTTCCGAAATGGTCCGGAAACGAAGATTGATATATAGGATGACCTCATTTGATTACTAGAAGGTTTTCGGAGTTACCGGGAATGTACCGGGAATGACGAATGGGTTCCAGGAGTTCACCGGGGGGGGGGGGGGGGGGCAACCCACCCCGGGGAAGCCCATAGGCCTCGAGGGTGGTGCACCAGCCCTTAGTGGGCTGGTGGGACAACCCAAAAGGGTCCTATGCGCATTGGGAATAAAATCAAGGAGAAAAAAAAGGGGAGGTGGGAAGGAAAGGAAGGACTCCCACCCACCAAACCAAGTCCAACTCGGTTTAGGAGGGGGGAGACCTCCCCCCCTTAGGTTCGGCCGACCCCTTGGGAGTCCTTGGACCCCAAGGCAAGGCTCCCCCCTCCTCCTCCTATATATAGTGGGGTTTTAGGGCTGATTTGAGACAACTTTTGCCACGGCAGCCCGACCACATATCTCCACGGTTTTACCTCTAGATCGCGTTTCACCGGAGCTCGGGCGGAGCCCTGCTGAGACAAGATCATCACCAACCTCCGGAGCGCCGTCACGCTGCCGGAGAACTCTTCTACCTCTCCGTCTCTCTTGCTGGATCAAGAAGGCCAAGATCATCGTCGAGCTGTACGTGTGCTGAACGCGGAGGTGCCGTCCGTTCGGCACTAGATCATGGGACTGATCGCGGGATAGTTCGCGGGGGGGATCGAGGGACGTGAGGACGTTCCACTACATCAACCGTGTTCACTAACGCTTCTGTTGTACGGTCTACAAGGGTACGTAGATCACACATCCCCTCTCGTAGATGGACATCACCATGATAGATCTTCGTGCGTGTAGGAAATTTTTTGTTTCCCATGCGACGTTCCCCAACAATGGCATCATGAGCTAGGTTCATGCGTAGATGTATTCTCGAGTAGAACACAAAAGTTTTTGTGGGCGGTGATGTGCGTTTTGCTGCCCTCCTTAGTCTTTTCTTGATTCCGCGGTATTGTTGGATCGAAGCGGCTCGGACCGACATTACTCGTACGCTTACGAGAGACTGGTTTCATCGCTACGAGTAACTCCGTTGCTCAAAGATGACTGGTGGATGTCAGTTTCTCCAACTTTAGTTGAATCGGATTTGACCGAGGAGGTCCTTGGATGAGGTTAAATAGCAACTCATATATCTCCGTTGTGGTGTTTGCGTAAGTAAGATGCGATCCTACTAGATACCCATGGTCACCACGTAAAACATGCAACAACAAAATTAGAGGACATCTAACTTGTTTTTGCAGGGTATGCTTGTGATGTGATATGGCCAACGATGTGATGTGATATATTGGATGTATGAGATGATCATGTTGTAATAGTTAATATCGACTTGCACGTCGATGGTACGGCAACCGGCAGGAGCCATAGGGTTGCCTTTAAACTAACGTTTGTGCTTGCAGATGCGTTCACTATTTTGCTAGGATGTAGCTTTAGTAGTAATAGCATGAGTAGCACGACAACCCCGATGGCGACACGTTGATGGAGATCATGATGATGGAGATCATGGTGTGACGCCGGTGACAAGAAGATCGTGCCGTTGTTTTGGTGATGGAGATCAAGAAGCACATGATGATGGCCATATCATGTCACTTATGAATTGCATGTGATGTTAATCCTTTTATGCACCTTATTTTGCTTAGAACGACGGTAGCATTATGAGGTGATCTCTCACTAAAATTTCAAGACGAAATTGTGTTCTCCCCGACTGTGCACCGTTGCGACAGTTCTTCGTTTCGAGACACCACGTGATGATCGGGTGTGATAGACTCAACGTTCACATACAACGGGTGCAAAACAGTTGCACACACGGAACACTCGGGTTAAGCTTGATGAGCCTAGCATGTGCAGACATGGCCTTGGAACACATGAGACTGAAAGGTCGAGCATGAATCGTATAGTTGATATGATTAGCATAGAGATGCTTAACACTGAAACTATTCTCGACTCACGTGATGATCGGACTTGAGATAGTGGATTTGGATCATGTACCACTCAAATGACTAGAGAGATGTACTTTTTGAGTGGGAGTTCTTAAGTAATATGATTAATTGAACTAATTGTCATGAACATAGTCTAATGGTCTTTGCGAATTACGATGTGGCTTGCGCTATAGCTCTACTGTTTTTTATATGTTCCTAGAGAAAATTTAGTTGATAGTTGATAGTAGCAAACTTTGCACACTAAGTCTGTAAAACCGAGGATTGTCCTCGTTGCTGCGCAGAAGGCTTATGTCCTTAATGCACCACTCGGTGTGCTGCACCTCGAGCGTCGTATGTGGATGCTGTGAACATCTGACATACACGTTTTTGATGACTACACGATAGTTCAGTGCAAAATACTTAATGGCTTAGAAGAAAGGCACCGAAGACGTTTTGAAATGTCACGGAACATAAGTGATGTTCTAAAGAGATGAAATTGTGATTTCATACTCGTGCCCTTGTTGAGAGGTACGAGACCTCCGACAAGATTCTTTGTCCACAAAGTAAAGGAGAAAATCTCAATCATTGAGCATGTGCTCAGATTGTCTGAGTACGACAATCACTTAAATCAAGTGGGAGTTAATCTTCCAGATGAGATAGTGATGGTTCTCCAAAGTCACTGCCACCAAGCTGTGAGAGCTTCGTGATGAACTATAACATATCAAGGATAGATACAATGATCCTTGAGCGATTCGCGATGTTTGACACTGCGAAAGTAGAAATCAAGAAGGAGCATCAATAGTTGATGGTTTGTAAAACCACTAAGTTTCAAGAAAGGCAAGGGCTAGAAGGGATACTTCGTGAAACGGCAAAACAGTTGCTGCACTAATGAAGAGACCCAAGATTAAACCCAAACACGAGACTAAGTGCTTCTGTAATGAGGGGAACAGTCACTGAGGCGGAGCAACTCTAGATACTTGGTAGATAAGAAGGCTGGCAAAAGTCGAAAGAAGTGTATTTGATATACATGATGTTGATGTGTACTTTACTAGTACTCCTAGTAGCATGAGGGTATTGAATACCGGTTCAGTTGCTAAGTGATTAGTAACACGAAATGAAAGCTACGGCATAAAAGGAGACTAGCTAAAGGCGAGGTGACGATACGTATTGGAAGTGTTTCCAAGGTTGATATGATCAAACGTCGCACGCTCCCTCTACCATCGGGATTGGTGTTAAACCTAAATAATTATTATTTGGTGCTTGCGTTAAGCATGAACATGATTGGATCGTGTTTATTGCAATACGATTATTCATTTAAAAAGAATAATGGTTACTCTATTTTCTTGAATAATCACCTTCAATGGTTTACTGAATCTCGATCGTAGTGTTACACATGTTCATGATATTGGTGCCAAAAGATACGAGGTAATGATGATAGTACCACTTACTTGTGGCACTGCCGCTTGAGTCATGTTGGTATAAATTGCATGAAGAGGCTCCATGCTGATGGATCTTCATACTCACTTGATTTTGAATCACTAGTGACATGCAAATCATACCACATGAGCAAGGCCCTGTTTTTCATTGAGATGAAATAAGATAGTAACTTGTTGGAAGTGATACATTTTGATGTATGCAGTCCAATGGGTGCTGAGGCACGCAGTGGATATCATTATGTTCTTACTTCAATGACGATTTGAGTAGATACTAGAGTATTTACTTAATGAATCACAAGTCTGAAATATTGAAAAGTTCAATTCTGTTTCAGAGTGAAGTTCGTCGTAACAAGAGGACAAACTATCTACGATATGATCATAGAAATGAATATCTGAGTTACGAGTTTTGGTACGCAGTTAAGACAATGTGGAAATTGTTTCGCAGTTCATGCCACCTGGAACATCATAGTGTGATGATGTGTCTGAACGTCATAGCCACGCACTATTTGGTATGGTGCATACTATGATGTCTCTTATCGAATTACCACTATCGTTTATGGGTTATGCATTAGAGACAACCGCATTCACTTTAAATAAGGCACCACGTATTTCCGTTGAGATGACACGGTATAGACCGAGGTTTAGAGAAATCTAAACTGTCGTTTCTTGAAAGTTTGAGGCTTCAACACTTATGTGAAAAAGTTTCAGTCTGATAAGTTCGAACCCAAAGCGGATAATGCATCTTCATAGGATATCCAAAACGGTTTGGTACATCTCCTATCTCAGATCCGAAAGCAAAGTGTTTGTTTCTAGAAACTTATCCTTTCTCGAGGAAAGGTTTCTCTCGAAAGAATGAGTGGGAGGGTGGTAGAACTTGATGAGGTTGTTGAACCATCACTTCAACCAGTGTGTAGCAGGGCGCAGGAAGCTGTTCCTGTGGCGCCTACACCAATTGCAGTGAAAGCTGATGATGGTGATCATCGAGCATCGGATCAAGTTAGTACAAACCTCGTAGGTTGACAAGGTCGCATACTACTGCAGAGTGGTACGGTAACCCTGTCTTGGAGGTTATGTTGTTGAGCAACAGTGAACCTACGAGTTATGGAGAAAGCGATGGTAGTTCTAGATTCCGACAAATGGCTGGAAGCCATGAAATCCGAGAGAGGATCCATGTAAGAAAACAAAGTGTAGACTTTGGAAGAATTACTTGATGGTCATAGGACTATTGAGTAAAGATGGATCTTTGAAAGGAAGACAGACGATGATGGTGATAAGTCACTATTGAGAAAAGCTCGACTTGTCACAAAGATGTTTCCGACAAGATCAAACAGTTGACTATGATGAGACTTTCTCACTCGTAGCGATGCTAAAGGTCTGTTAGAATTATGTTAGTTGGTGATGCATTATTTATGAAATATTGCACGTAGGATGTCAAAACATTGTTTTCTCGACGGTTTCCTTGAGCAAACATTGTATGTGATACAACCAGAAGGTTTTGTCGATCCTAAAGATACTAGCAAGTATGCAAGCTCCAGTGATCCTTCAATGGACTGGTGCAAGCATCTCGAAGTTGGAATATACACTTTGATAAGATGATCAAAGATTTTGGGTTTGTACAAGGTTTATGAGAAACTTGTATTTCCAAAAAGGTGAGTGGGAGCACTATAGAATTTCTGATAAGTGTATGTGGTAGACATATTGTTGATCAGAAGTAATGTAGAATTTCTGTAAAGCATATAAGGGTTGTTTGAAAGGAGTTTTCAAAGGAATACCTGGATTGCGCTACTTGAACGTTGCGCATCAAAGATCTATGGAGATAGATCAAAAGCGCTTAATGAAGGTTTCAATAAGATGCATGCCTTGACAAGTTTTTGAAGGAGTTCAAAATAGATTAGCAAAGAAGGAGTTTTTGGTTGCATTGTAAGGTGTGAATTTGAGTAAGACTCAAAACCCGACCACAACAGAATAAAGAGAATAGACGAAGGTCGTCTTCTATGCCTTAGCCGTAGAATCTGAAGTATGCCATGCTGTGTACCGCACCTGATGTGTGCCTTGACTCAAAGTCTATTGAGAGGTACAGAGAGTGATCCATGATTGAATCACTAGCAGCGGTCAAAATTTATCCTTAGTAACTAATGGACTAAGGATTTTTTCTCGATTATGGAGGTGGTTAAAGAGTTCGAAGTAAAGGGTTACGTCGTTGCAAGCTTTGACACTAATCCGAATAACTATGAGTAGTGAAACGGATTCATATAGTAGAGTAGATATTTGGAGCATTTCCGAATAGCACGTAGTAGCAGCATCTATAAGATGACATAAAGATTTGTAAAGAACGCACGGATCTGAAAGTTTCAGAACCGTTGACTAAAACCTCTCTCACGAGCAAGACGTGATCAGACCCCATAACTATATGAGTGTTGGATTCGTTGGAATCACATGGTGATGTGAACTAGATTATTGACTCTAGTGCAAGTGGGAGACTGTTGGAAATATGCCCTAGAGGCAATAATAAATTAGTTATTATTATATTTCTTAGTTCATGATAATTGTTTATTATCCATGCTATAATTGTATTGATTGGAAACACAGTGCATGTGTGGATACATAGACAAAACACTGTCCCTAGTAAGCCTCTAGTTGACTAGCTCGTTGATCAAAGATGGTCAAGGTTTCCTGGCCATAGGCAAGTGTTGTCACTTGATAACAGGATCACATCATTAGGAGAATCATGTGATGGACTAGACCCAAACTAATAGACGTAGCATGTTGATCGTGTCATTTTGTTGCTACTGTTTTCTGCGTGTCAAGTATTTGTTCCTATGAACATGAGATCATATAACTCACGGACACCGGAGGAATGCTTTGTGTGTATCAAACGTCGCAACGTAACTGGGTGACTATAAAGATGCTCTACAGGTATCTCCGAAGGTGTTCGTTGAGTTAGTATGGATCGAGACTGGGATATGTCACTCCGTGTGACGGAGAGGTATCTCAGGGCCCACTCGGTAATACAACATCACACACAAGCCTTGCAAGCAATGTGACTTAGTGTAAGTTACGGGATCTTGTATTACGGAACGAGTAAAGAGACTTGCCGGTAAACGAGATTGAAATAGGTATGCGGATACTGACGATCGAATCTCGGGCAAGTAACATACCGAAGGACGAAGGGAATAACATACGGGATTATATGAATCCTTGGCACTGAGGTTCAAACGATAAGATCTTCGTAGAATATGTAGGATCCAATATGGGCATCCAGGTCCCGCTATTGGATATTGACCGAGGAGTCTCTCGGGTCATGTCTACATAGTTCTCGAACCCGCAGGGTTTGCACACTCAAGGTTCGACTTTGTTTTACGCGTATTTGAGTTATATGGTTGGTTACCGAATGTTGTTCGGAGTCCCGGATGAGATCAGGGATGTCACGAGGGTTTCCGGAATGGTCCGGAAACGAAGATTGATATATAGGATGACCTCATTTGATTACCGGAAGGTTTTCGGATTTACCGGGAATTTACCGGGAATGACGAATGGGTTCCGGGAGTTCACCGGGGGGGGGGGGGGGAACCCACCCCGGGGAAGCCCATAGGCCTCGAGGCTGGCGCACTAGCCCTTATTGGGCTGGTGGGATAGCCCAAAAGGGGCCTATGCGCATTGGGAATAAAATCAAGGAGAAAGAAAAAAAAAGGGGAGGTGGGAAGGAAAGGAAGGACTCCCACCCACCAAACCAAGTCCAACTCGGTTTGGGGGGGAGACCTTCCACCCTTAGGTCCGGCCGACCCCTTGGGAGTCCTTGGACCCCAAGGCAAGGCTCCCCCTCCTCCTCCTATATATAGTGGGGTTTTAGGGCTGATTTGAGACAACTTTTGCCACGGCAGCCCGACCACATATCTCCACGGTTTTACCTCTAGATCGCGTTTCTGCGGAGCTCGGGCGGAGCCCTGCTGAGACAAGATCATCACCAACCTCCGGAGCGCCATCACGCTGCCGGAGAACTCTTCTACCTCTCCGTCTCTCTTGCTGGATCAAGAAGGCCTAGATCATCGTCGAGTTGTACGTGTGCTGAACGTGGAGGTGCCGTCCGTTCGGCACTAGATCATGGGACTGATCGCGGGATAGTTCGCGGGGCGGACCGAGGGACGTGAGGACGTTCCACTACATAAACCGCGTTCACTAACGCTTCTGCTGTACGGTCTACAAGGGTACGTAGATCACACATCCCCTCTCGTAGATGGACATCACCATGATAGGTCTTCGTGCGCGTAGGAAATTTTTTTGTTTCCCATGCGACGTTCCCCAACAGCTTGTCATAAGTTTCTCTGGGCGTGAGGCATCTTGGATCAACAGGATTGTAGCCATGCTCGAGGATGTCCAGCATCTCATCATTGGCGTACCTAAGATGATCCTGCATACCAACTCTCCACAAAGCAAAATCGGAATTGTCATCAAGCAAGGGAGGTTTTCCTCCAGGATTGTACTTAGGTTTCTCAATTTGAGATCTAGCATAGAGCCATGGAACACTGGTTTGGTTCCTCTCCGGAGGAGGTTGGCCAAATGAGGTACCGTGCACGTGGGGCCCTGAGACCCTCGGGGACGTGGTTGTCCCCGTGGTTAGTGATGCTAGTCTCATTTGAATTATGGCCTCAAGAGAAGCATCATGCTCCTCTTTTTGCTTGGCAAGGGCCCGTTCCAGGTCCTCAAAGGTGAAAGACTTGACTTCCGCGGAAGTCCCGTCCCTCTGCACTGGAGCTACCGTAGTTGGATCCACGTCCATCTCGCTCTAGGGCGGTTAAGTCACACAAATAGAGCATGAGGCTCTGATACCAATTGAAAAGGATCGAGATGGACCTAGAGGGGGGTGAATAGGTACATGTCCAAATTTTAATAATTACTTAGCAATTTTAGGCTAAAGTGCGGAATATGAGTGTAAGCCTAATAATTGCTATGACAAAGAGTAAGCTATTAGGAGTGAAGCAAGGCAAGGGGAAAACAATAATCAAATACAAGTATGTAATAAGGATTAACACAAGTAGAGAGTTAGGGTTAGGAATAACCAAAACTCCGAGAGAGACAAGGATGTATCCCGATGTTCACTTCCTTGGAGGGAAGCTACGTCACCGTTAGAGGGGCGGATGTTACCACGAAGGCACACCAACGCCACGAAGGCTCACCCTATTCTCCCTTTGATATAACTCCACGAAGGCGTTTCTCAACCACTAGTGGTAAGCCTTGAGGTGGCTTGCAAACCTTCACAAACTTTCCGGGGGATATCACAATGGTTTGATTCCTCTCCGAAGACTCCTACCGCCTAGGAGTCTCCAACCTCAAAGAGTAACAAGATCACGGGGATTGCTCAAAACTTGCTCAAAACACAAATCACTTTGGTGGGAAGGAGGAGAGGGAGACGATCTATCTTTTGATTGGAACAACACTCAAAAGGACTCACAAATGCTCTTGGGATCTAGGATTTGGCGTAGACAAGAGTGAGTGAGAGAAAAGGTGTTCTTGGGTGTATTCTAGCTGTGTTGAACACCCTTTCACGAGGTGGGAGAAGAGTATATATAGTGTGGAGTGAAATCCAGCCGTTGGAGGTGCAATAAGTCACACAGGGTCTGGACGTCCGACACTTGCCGGAAGTCCGGGCGTCCGTGAGGGGCCGGACGTCCGACATGAGTCGATCGTCCGAGGCCTGTAGGCACGACTAGAACTCTTCTGAATTTATCTGTGACCGGACGTCCGACAGTGGTCGGTCGTCCGAGGCCCGTAGATGCGCCTGAACCTATTTGAATTCATCAGCGTCCGGATGTCCGGAGTGGATCGAAAATCCGTGTTATGCAGTTCAATTTCTACTAGTGGTGGCTTCCGGATTTCCGATGGGGTTCGGACGTCCGGAGGGAGCCGGTTTTCCGAGATATAGAACACAAATTCTACTGGTGTAGACTTCCGGATTTCCGGAGCTTGGCCGGACGTCCGGCCCTTGGATGTCCGGAGGGAGCTGGATTTCCGAGTTATATGCCTCACAAACTTCTGGTGACGGGCTGCGGATTTCCGAAGCCAGCCGGACGTCCGGCCCTCGGACGTCCGGAGGGAGCCGGATGTCCGAGGCAATTGGACATGTATTGAATTGAAGACAGAGTGGATAGTATGTGGTGTTTGGTATGATAGTAGAGATGTGGTATGAGCAAGTTTATCGCAAAACCTGTGATCCCCTCTTAATAGTGCGGGATCCCTATACTCAATATTAGTAAACTCAAAAGACTACTCTACATCATCTCTTCTTAATCCCGAGCCTTCTCAAAATATAAATCACCAATCTTTTTAGGCAATCTTTGCCACATAAATCTCAATCTACTAAAGTACTTGCCGTCCTGAGATACACTCAACAAATGGGATTAGTTTCCTATGTATGTGTTGTCATTAACACCAAAAGACGATTAGGGGCATAGCATGCACTTTTAGCGGGGCCGTGCAGCAACCTTGGACGTGCAGCGACCGGAGGCCTGCGTCAATTTTTGGAGGAGGAGAAGTGGAGGAGAGCCAGGGTCGTGGGTCGAGCAGCACGTGGCGGTGGGGGAGAGATTCGAGATGCGACACTTTTCCGTGCAAAGGGAAGCAGAAGCCGAGGCTCCGCGATTCCACACTATCCCCACTACGTCTTCTTCTGCCTCCCGTCGATTCCACGGGCTGCGCAACGTTTCCACACCTGCAAAACTATGGTAAGCATCTCGTTCTCGATTCTGTTTGTGTTTGTTTCCCAAGGAGAGGATGCGGTCGATTTTTGGTTACGGGCGTGCGAGATGCGCGAGGAATGAGGGAGGGGTGCGGCTTGTGGCTTCAAGGGTTTGGCTACGGGTATTTTTACACTACTTTTGCTCGTTTTGCAGCGCTAATTTGTTAGGATCCCTCTTGTGATTATGTCAGATCTATGTGTTAGATTTTTTGGTGAATTTTTGGAGATAGGTACAAGATATGTCGTTAGTTATGATATTGAGTCCTCAATATAGCCGTTGACATTTTGGCATCGTTGATATTGTTTCCTGACTACCCTTTGTTTATACTTTACTTTATGAACTTGCCTAATAGCTGTTTCCTTAGTTGCCTGTTATTATCATGGTTTTTGTCTAATAGGGCTTGTCAACTTGCTTACGTATTAGTGTCCCACCCACCATCGTCAGCAACAACTCCTTTTCTCTTCGTGTGAAGAAGGAAGCAACCTAGCTTAGTTGATTAGTTTGATTGATAATAATATGTTCATTTTGGTACTCTTGATTATTAGTTATAGGCTTATAGCTAATTTTTGGTCCTAGTGCTTAACGGTGTATTTATGTGTGTCGACATGGAACTATGATATAATTTGCGATCGATGGCTTCGCTTTGTTTGATGCGCCCCTTTTTGTGAATGAATAAATTAAGTTTTTAGGGATGTGATAGATGATTATATTTGTATGCACTTATGCATATATATGTATGTATGTATGTATGTATAGGGGCGGGCGCACGTTCAGCTGAGCGGGGGCCAAGGATCCCTCTCAATTTTTGATCCTCCCTTTATATATCCAGCGCTAGCCTAGCAAGGCCCCGAGTCAACCCCGACCTGATGCCCCCACTCAATTCCAAAAACCGTGAAAAGAAAGAAGAAACGCAACAAAGGCATTGTTTCTACTTGAAAGTAGTCCTTGCATGCATGAGTGATTTTCACTAGATAAATTTATTTCTAGCAATTAAATGGGAGGCGAGACGACACCGCTGCTTGAATCTTGTTGCATCTATAAACAGCAAACGAACCGTTGGCTAGGACACTGCCTGCTGCGAACATCGCCCTCCGTTGCTCGGGTCTCACCAGTCACCACAGTTGCGCCCGGTCCGCCGCATGCCCAGTTCCGACGACTGCTTCACCGTCGTCGACCAGCCTGGACGCTTGTCCATCCCTTGCTCGGCACTATAGGTCTGCAAGCCTCATCCCCAACTTTAGAGTTCTTCTCCAGCTGATCCATTCATGACATGATTTTTCTCTTGAGGGTTTCTTGTTTTGGTTCATGTCAAATCAAATGCGAATATGCTTTCTTGGTAGTATAGATTATAGTACTGCTACTTTTATCAGACATATATGTATTTTTGTTCTAGTCAAATTTGATAGGATTAATGTGACACACTACCCGTAGGTCATTTTCTAGGATTTGAGAATACAGTGTACTACTTGTGTGCAGACGAGCAGTATGCTAGTCTGCTAGTAGCACCGCAGCAGTCTCCTACTACTAGCATGCTTTGTTCTAATCATTTTTTTCCTATGCAATTCAACCTTACATATTTAGGACTTGTGTGCTAGCATACTTTTTTCTGAACTTTTTTACGGTAAGCATTTGAATTATTTGACAGGGAAGAAGATGGAAGACAATTGGACGTATTTGATAAAGGAATCAAGAGATGTCAACACCACCATCCAAGGTTTTTTGTAGGGTATTTTCACTTTAGTGATAAACTCCGCATGTTCCTATTGGATGAAATATCTTTTTTTGAACTTGGTTGAAGTATCTTATTACTTAATGGGAAGCACTATTTTCACTTAATGCAAATTTTGCCTCTTTTGTTGTTACATTTGCCCATTTAATATGTGTGAGTTGCCAATCAACATATATGTCATACAAACTTGTTCA
The DNA here is from genome assembly GCF_904849725.1 of Hordeum vulgare subsp. vulgare. NCBI lineage: Eukaryota > Viridiplantae > Streptophyta > Magnoliopsida > Poales > Poaceae > Hordeum > Hordeum vulgare. The sequence goes on from NC_058518.1 coordinate 319,460,768, forward strand.
AATCACTTAATAGACTTTTTTTGCTACTTCTGGTGTTTTTAGGGTTTAGGAACAGGGTTTGAGAAACTCGCACACCAAAACCAATGAAAGTCCATGAGGAAACAAAAAAACCTTGAAAACTAGTCCAGGCAAGTTCTTGGCTTGGGTTTGAGCAACTCACATACAAAATGTATCGACCCGACTCAATACGAGTCAAGCCTCTCGTGTTTCCGTACCATCCCAAGATCATGCTGGTACACACTCAGTACATCAATCTATATATCAAGAGTTCAATCACACAACTTTATTAATCGAAATCTCATATCGAGTACTTTATTACAATAATGAATTACAATAAAGTGGCTGAAGGCCATCTCATGAGATATCTAACGAAGACTAGCGGAAGCATCAAGTAGACGAGTCCATCCGACTCCAGGGCATGTCATTGATCGTAGATCGTAGCCTCACTCCTGGTCGGAAAAGTACTCTGCAACATGATACGTTGCAGCCGTGTAGGTCAGCATATGGAATATGCCGGCAAGTCATCAAAGAGAGGGGAAAATAATAACCAACTATCTCTACATGCATATTTGGCAGGTGGGGCTATAAGTTTTAGCGTAAAGCCAATTTTCTCCTACAACAAGAGAGGGCTGAAAACAAAAATATTACTACATTGTTTGTTGTTAACAAGATGGTTCCGCAAACCAATTCTCGTACCCGAGTTGTTGATAATTCCCACATCATTATTAAGTTGTGTCGAGAGTTCAGGGAAATTTCAATGCCTTCGGCTCAAGTTGTCCATGACCATGGACATGGCTAATCGATTAGGTTTGGGCACTCTGCAGAGCTTTGCACACGTTCCCCACAAGATTTGATCGCCTCCGAGTATGTCCTCGCACTTCAGGGGGTTTGAAGACGGGATGATCAAAACATGGTCTTTCAACGGGTCCCCCTGAATCCGTGTCGGTGCCCATCCAATCCTACCGTTCTTCTACATCTGCTAGCACCGCCTGTCCAGAGTCGCCGCGTTGTCCAACCAAGCCAGTGCCCATAATGACTTGTGGCTGTGCAGGTAAGCCTTGGGTCTTGAAGCCTCCGTCCGTCTCTTCAAGCCTGGGTGAAGCTTTCCGCAAGATGTCATGGCACGTCTCCAGCATACCGGGGTCGTCCACTGGTTTCTCCAGGGAGCCCGTCAAACCGTCCTTCACCCAGAGTTGCATTTCTTCACGAGGTCTTAAAAATCTTGACTTAACCGGTCTAGTTTATTTAATTATCCTCGCATCACTCGTGTTATGCACTCAACCAGAATCCCGTCTACTCAAGCATAGCAATATGAAATTTGTCGTCCCGGGCCAAGTATCGGGGTTGTTGTGTGCCTACCACATGATACTACAACCTATAACTATAATTTCCAAGTACCTACTCAGCATGCAATTGGGCAAAGAAAGGCAAAACTACCATGCATAGAAAACATAGGCGATAGTATGATCAAAATGACTTGCCTTGATGATAGTTGTCTTGATCGAGCGCTTCTAAGTAACAAGCTTCGCACTTCGGGTGATCTACCGATACAAACAAATACACACCATAAGCAGTACAATCATCAACAAGTAAAATAACATCACAAGCATAAAGTAGCTATGGCATAAAGTGAAAGAATTCACTTCACCTAACTAAGGAAGAAATTGTTTCTGTTAAAATCCCCAGTACAAATATTTAAAAAACATTGAAACTTATACTACAGAAATATATAATCACTAGGAAACAGCAGCAAAAAGAATCAAATGAAAATCTATTTTTAAACTCCTGGAATAAGCAAAACAAGGTTTAAACTAAATCTGATCTAATTCAAATTTTAAAACTTCCAACATAGACAAATTATATGTTTTTGAAAACTACAGAAAAATTGTGATCTACTGGAAAAAGAATCAACCTCATTGGATATCTAGATCAAAAGTTATGAGCCAAATAAAATTGGAACTTTCTCTGTTTTTGAATTAAAACAGAATAAACAGAAAACTAACTAGTCAACGGGGGGGGGGGGGGGGTAGGTTGGTGGCAGCTCCTGATTCGCTAAGGGTGTGTGTGTTGCGGGGATAACCAGTAAACACCAATATGTAAGCAAAAGCACCGGCTAACTAATAAGTAAATAAAAACCGTTTCGGTTTTTGATTAAAAACCGAAAGGTTATCTGTGATCTAATCCCACACGTACAACTACGATTGGACGGCTACGGAGAGGGGGGGGGGGAACTCATAGAGGCTGCCGATGGCTTCTTCTCCGGCGAGCCGTGATGAGGTGGAGGTTGGGGCGGTGGTTCTGGCGAGTCCCGACGGCGTCTGAGGGGTTGGGGAGGCGGCGGCGAGGCTCCCGCGTCCAGTGGCGATGTCGGCGAGGCGAGGAGTGATCGGGGGTGTGCAGGGGAGGGCTCGGGAGCTTTGGGTGGAGCTCGGTACTCCGGCGAGGCCGGCAGGGTGGCAGGGTGGCGAGGGGCTCGGGCTGGGGAGGGGAACGGGGTGCGGTGGCGGAGGGGGCTTTATATAGGGGGGAGGAGGCTCGGGAGGGCAGGTGGAGGGAGATCCGGGGAGATCGGCGGCGGCCGGCGAGGTTGGAAGGGAATCGGGGCTGGAGATGGAAGGGAGGAAGAAGGAAGGAAGGGGATGACCGAGGGAGGCTTGGTTCGGCCAGGGGGCCCGCTGGCCAAAGAGACGAGGGGCGAGGCAGCACGATCGGTCGGCCGATCTGATCCAGATTCGGATCCGGCTGGTCTGGGATTTGGCCCGATAGCGCTATAATGCGCTCGGGCGCATTCCTAAAAAGATTTTTTTCCTATTTTCTATTTTTTTTAAAACAGAAATTAAATCAAAGGAAAAGGCAAGAAAATCAAATCTAAAAATAGTGATACTATATATCAAAATTTTCAGAAAAATAATCTCTATTCATTATAACATTTTTCCAAGACCAAAATAATTTTTTTTTAAAAATGTTTTTTTTTCAGAAAAACCTCTAAAGGCTTTATTTTCTTTTTGCAATTATTTTCTTCATAAAACTCTGGTTTTCTTGGCTCAAATATTTTCAAAAGTGCCCCTGATTTTGGAGGGTCATATTCCTCCTCTCATTCTTGCTTGCAAGAATTATTCCCCCGCATTTCTCGTGTGAAAAAAATAGAAATGCAAAAGCAAAATTTGAGAGAATTCAATTGCAAATCTTTATTGCCAACAATATGCTTAGATGCTTAGCTACATTTGTAAAACATTCCAAATTAGGAAATAATCAAGGCAAGTACTTGTCTTGGGTTTGAGCAACTCACACACCAAACCTAGGCAAGTACATGAGATAAATAAACTTATAGTCAAATTGCAGTTGTGAATATGTGTGAGAAAGGTTCTTTCTTTTGGGGGATCCCTTGGTGTGATCATAGATACTTAGTCAAAGATGGTTTGTCAACCAATTTATGGTTGTGCTCATCAACAAAGTAGATCAACTCCCAACAACTATCTATCAATTGTACCACCATCTTGCCTTTGCACCCTGTTTGCACTATTGTATCCCGCTTTCGCTTCTTGCTTCTATTTTTTAGTTTACTCTCATAATCAACAAAGAAAATTTTATCCTCTTCATCAACATCTTATGCTTGTTCAATAATAGTATCTAGTGCAGGAATAATTTCTACTCCTCCATCATCAACATTAGGTTTCCAAAACTTATTGCAAACAAGTTGCTGCTTTATCAACTCACGAGTGTTAATAGACTTCCTTGGAGTGTTCATTTTCATGGAAAACCCAAGACGCAAAGCATATGCGTTGTAGTGTTCTTTGGCGCCTTCCAAAGTGTTAAACCTCATACCCATATAAGGCTGCCTAGGCTATGACCAAGCCTCATCATCGTTTTCAGCACTCAAGCCTGCCAAACCATTCCCAATTCAAGGTTATTTTCATCTACATCTCATTTAGTCCAATCATCTTGAACCTGCATATTCTTCCACCCAGAGAATTATAGCAAGTTAGTTGCATGAGTCCAACAATTAACACACTAATTGTAGGCAAGTACTCCCTCCGTCCCAAAATAAGTGTTGCAGATTTAGTACTAAGTTAGTATAAATTTTGTACTAAACCAAAGACACTTATTTTGGGACTGAGGGTGTAATATACTACAATAAAATTCACACTAACTATATGATTTTTCTATCAGTAATGCAACTTGAAAACATGACACAAGTTTCCACACAAAGGCATGTATGGAAGTTTAATTGAGCATATGAGCAGCAGCCACAAGTTGTTTTGCACACATGCTTCAAATAGCCAAATGTAACTACAGTAGTGTCTACACTTGTCAAAGTATATCAACACAGGTTGCCCACCAAAAATACATAATGTAATTTGAGCATAGTATTACAAGTTACCTACACATACATTAACCATACATTCCCAATAGATGAACACAAGTTGCCCGCACACATGTTTTTGTGCCAGAGTGTATCAATGGTAGTTGCCTACAACAACCATTTTTTTGCAGTATAATGATTTATTTTTTGTTTTCTAAATGTTCACAGGTGGTAACATTTTTTCGTGTGCTTTCAAGGATTGGTGAAGCAAACCTCCATCGACAGAATGTCCTTTGAAGTGTTTTCAGCATGGGAAAATCACCAAAGTCAGTGAGAGAGAGAGTAGATTGTTCTATGTTCCAATAAATTTAAAATAGCAGCAATAGAAGTAGCCCCGGGTGTCACGATCTCTTATGTTCAATACAATTTACATATTTTGTACTAGGAGCACCAGAACTACTTTTCTTTCTGGCCTTTTTATGTTCAATCTTGCTTCCATTCGTATCATTGGTTGACGCATGGGAGCCCCTGAGTTTCCTTTCTTTTTATTGGCATGCTTTTTTTGTGTTTGTTGTCTATCACGTTTTTTTGTAGGATCAATCTAACATTTTTTTAGGAGTACAAATTGAAGCACTTTTCTCTTCCTAACATGCCTAAGGAAGGGAACAATATTCAGCCAATTCTCCAAGGTAATTTTCAATACAGCCCCCCCTGCAATTTGTTTTTAGGATATTTTTTCAATTTTGCTTGAACAGAACTAGTGTCTTGCAAGTGAGCAGAACCTGTAACTTTGTACAGTTTTTTGTAATCTACATTACTGTAGTTTTTATTTTTTATACATGTAACATGCATACACTAGCTCATATGAGCTCCTTCGTGGTAGCTGTGTATTTTTTGCTTAAACAGAACATATGAGTTCCTTAAAATAAGTACAATAGTTGCTATCAAGCAGGGTTTTCCCTTTTTGCTGGCTACATTAGCAGTTTATGTAAAATGACCATAGTAGTTGTTTAAAATAACAATGGTAGTTGCTTAAAATGAGGGATTTTTTTGTATTGCCAACACTATCAGTTTGCTTAACCACAATGATTACTTAAAAGGACCAGATTAGTTGCTATCAACCAGGGTTTTTTGCATTTTTTGTGGAAAACACTTCCAGTTGCTTGAAATAACCATAGTAATTGCATAGAACAACCATGGTAGTTGCTTAAAATCTGGATTTGTACGAATGTTTTGCTTTTTACTATATTTTCGTTGAAAATACTTGCAGTTGCTTGAAATAACTGAAATATTTGCTTACAACACCCGAGGTAGTTTCTTAAAATCTGGACTGTACTGATGTTGCCAATCCCCTAGAAGTTTTGCTTAAAACAACCACAGTTTGTTGTTGCAACCATAGTAGTTGCTTGAATTAATCACACTAATTGCTTATAGATGAGTTCAAGCCTAGTAAAGATCTCAATTTACTAATGCTGCCAAACCCTAGCAGTTTGGTTTAAATTAACCATAGTAGTTGTCTCAATATCCCACATGAATACAAGATGTAGTAGGGTTTTTTATAGATGAGTCTGGAGATGTAAGAAACTAAAGAGAAGAAAGTACAAGATGGGGAATAGGTGCTGAGGGGGGAGCAATTAAATGGAATAGATGAGCAAATATGACCTCCTGTGTGTTTTTCTGCTTCGGTTCTTTTCCCTTGAGTTTTTCTTGGTTTTTTGAACTGACACCCTTATGTCACCATTGCAGGGAAGCCAAGGTTTCTTGCTTGGGGGAGAAGATGGGGACCGCGGGGGGTGGGGGTGGGTTATGAGATGGAAGCTATAAGGTCCCGGCTGCAAGAGGAAGCACGTGTGGGGGAGGTTGGATGCGCGAATCAGCGAAAATTGGGGTGGACCACCCATGTTCCTTTCTTGCGAGGGCGGACAGAAACATTCCTATTCTGGGCGGTTGCCAGGGATTGCTAGGGATGAGCCATCCGCTTCTCGCTTTGGGCAGGCCGCCAGGGAACGCTAGGGAGCGCCCAGCTGCTCCCTAGACGCGTCCTACTAGAAAATGAAAGGCTGAATCGAGAAGATGCAATGAGGAGAATAGCAGCCATGAACTGTTTCTCATAAAAGAAAAATCAGCCATGAACTAAGCAAACGTTACTATCTAAAGACAAAACGTTGATGCATTTTTATTTTTTGGTGTGCTGCTGCTATGAAATTTTATTTTCATGCCATGCGTCTTTATTTCTTGGTGTGTTGCTATCAAATTTTATTTAGATGCCATGTGTTTTTAGTTCTTGGTGTGTTGGAGTCAAATTTTATTTTAGTTTGAAAAAGGTACCGGGTTGATCTAGCTACATGCAGTTTTGATCCTCAATCGCTGGGGCAAGCGGCACACACGACACTATAAGCCTTGTCAATGTTTTTTGCATGCTGGACGAGACGATACAAGGCCGAGCACTCGGTGCATCTAATCGGAAGCACACCAATGCAAAATCAATTGCATTTTTCTTCTTTAGAAAGTTAGATTGCCGTACCGCGAAACCGACTACACAAACGCTACAAGGATGAACGTCGGTGTTCCTACCATCAGTGTTAAGGATCGTTTCGTGTTTAATGTGCGGCTGATATGCATTTCTTTTAGACCTTGGCATATGCCTCCCTGCCACAACTGGGTGGTACCTTTCAGATGCTATCATGACGATGTCGATGGATGTTTTAATGGACACACTAATTTTCACTTCCGTTGCATCGCGTGAGCACATGTGCTAGTAGAAGCATATGAGAAATAGAATCTCGGGGAGGGGGGAGGGGGGAGTTAGAACTGAAACTAAGCTTAGCTAAACGATCTTCTCTCTCATTTGCTTCACGGAAGAAATGGTTGTAACGGTAGCTTCAACAATAACCCCTAAATTTTCTCCCGCATCCGTCTGCGACGAATGGGGATCAGTCCGTGGACACGGATGCGAGAGGACGCCATTCTGCTGTAGCCACATACATCCAGCTTTTCTTATTTTTTTTCAAGTCCTCATGATCAAATAACCGCATGCAACACTAGTTCATATTTTAAAAAGTTCAAATGTTAGATCCCAACATTCTCGTTCCCCTTCACCGTCCACTGATGCTCAATCAGATCTTCCTTCAACTACTCGTGAGTTGATCGATGCTGAATTTGTTGATGCATTTGAATAAACTCTTTAAATGTGGCCGAATTCTATTTCGGAAGTTGGATAGGATCACCCATGTTCTCAAATTCCAGAGTTGCGGCATGCAGTCAAGAGATCCAAGCAAACCTAGCCACCTATTTCTTCTGAGATTACCAAGAGCCTCTCACTCTATGTCATAGTTGGTTCTCTCAGATACTGAGGTCCGATCGCGTCAACCACAATAGTTGGAAACCTGACCATGGCATCTCCGCATGTGATCTCAAACATTCGTATGTACTCATCCGACGAATCAATGACCGTGCCATATGAAAGCATCCGAAGGGCGGCCGTGCACTTCTGGTGACCAGAGAAGCCAATCGTTCCCACGACATCCTTCTTCGGTACGAGGTAGTCATCGTATGACCGAAAGCCATGGTACAAACGATCAAAGATAGTCCCGCGCATTTGAAAACGCTTGCAAAAATGGTCAACAAGTAATGCATAGGGGGCAAAGTAGTTGGCTATCAGTGTCAAATGCCCGTGCGCCCTGTTGCAGTTGAGCACTCGATGACTCTTGATCGATCCCTTGAAATTCAGAACATGCTCCTCTACACGCTCCGCGTCTTCAAGGACCGCCTACATCATCGCCGTCTCATCTGAGTACTCCTCGTACGATGAGCCATCACGCGACTCAACATAATGCTTGTATATATACTCCAAATCGGATTCCATTTCTAGAAAGAAGAAGGGACAATTTTTTCCAGCTTCGACGATTCATCGAATAGTTGCCGGACATGGTGAGAATAGCAATAGAGGATGGTACCCCACAGGGCAGTCGGAGAACATGAGCTGAATGGAGATGGAGGAGAAGCGGCGATGAACCATGTTGGAGCATCGGAGGGTGACAAAGACGCATAATTCTGGGTGGGGTGTGTCATGGTGGCCGTGATGATGGAGCAGCGGTGAAGACAAGAGAGAAAGAAGGAAGGACAGAAAACGAGGAGGACAGAGTCGCAGGAGTCCCGAAAGGGTTTTGGGTGGGCCACTTGTGAAGAATAGCGACGTTCCTCATGTCAAGAGTCCCACAAATGTCCCTCACTTTTTTCCCGGGTTTGCGAGAGAAATTGCATCTGGACTGCACCGCGGACTGATACATGCCTAAGTTGTACGTATCTCGCGGTCCGGACAACACATTATGAACGGTTTGCTGGTCCGCCTTGGAGATGCCCTAAGAAACTTTCCCAAAGTCACTCTCTAGGGTGTGACATTCCATTACTGTCACCACCTATAGACCGGAGTAATCATCGTGTTGGTTTAATGTTTGCGCGACAAATGTATTGCTAAATTCTACGATGACTCGGTTGCATCCAATGTTTGCGGATAGCACTTATCTATGCAGAATCAACATTGTTAACATGTGGTAAGAACCAAGTTGATGCAACAAGAAAATGTTAGGGAATGTTGCATGGGATGCAACAAGAAAATGTTAGGGAATGTTGCATGGGAAACAGAAAATTTGCTACACGCACCCAAGATCAATCTATGGATATGTAGGGGAAGTGCATCTACACACCCTTGTAGATTGCTAAGAGGAAGCATTAAGAAATTTTGTTGTTGCAGTCGAGCGTCTTCGCGATCCAATCACAATCCGTCTCGATCCAGCGCCGAACGGATGACACACTAGTAAGAAAAACCATATATGTAGGAGCCTAGTAGTAGTGCTGGAAAATATCACGCGTTCCTGCTACTTAGTAGTAGCGCTGGCTGTGCCAAGCGCTACTGATAATGGCCTTAGCAGTAGTGCTTGATATGCAAAAAGCGCCATTGCTAAACGTGGCCCAATGAGGCCACCGACGGTAGCAGTAATAGCAGCGTGTGCATGTAAAAAGCGCTACTGCTAAGTTTAATAGCAGTAGCGCTCGTCTGGAAGCAGTTCTACTGCTATTGGGTCCCACTTAGCAGTAGTGCTTCTTTACAAAAAGTGCTACTCCTACGTGTGGTTGTGGGAAGCTTTCACCCCCACACACCCCTCTCCCCCTTCCTCCCCCCTTTGCCCTCTCCCCTCTTTTCTCCTCTCCTCTCTCTAAGTTGCTTCTCCACCATTGTTGCCCTTCTTCTCTCTTCTTTCTACCTCTCTTCTCTCCCCATTAAGGCCCCCTCCACCCTAATTATCCTCCATAAATGGCCTCTTCTAACTCTACCTTCCACATTTATTTGTCTCTCCATCCTTCCATACATATAGATCTAGCTAGCTAGGTCATCTCTCTCCCTCTCCACTAGTTAGCTAGAGTCATCTCTCCTCACAACAACTAGATCTATCTATTTATTTAGCCGTGCACAATCTCTCTCGGGATATAGGTGAGTAAAAAGTTGTGCATTTCAATAATGGGAATATGTGTGTTTGCGATATGAAGGGATTTGTGTGAGTGACATGCCCCGTGAGTTGCTTATGTTTTGCAAAAATGTCAATTTATTTCCATTTTGGCGAATTTGGAGCAAACTCGATATGTCATATTTTTTGGCAAGGGCATGCCAAATTTTTATATGACTTTGATAGATGCATGCGTTTTGTTTATAACCCTTTTGCATGTTATACTATGCAGTCATGAAGGTGAGTAGAAGGAAGGTGGAGCAATACTCGCAATCCGGGGTGATGGACATGTATGCAAATAAACTGACGGGGATTAGATGTCCGTGTACAAAATGCAAAGAAGGAGTAATTTTGGACCCTTTTGATGGTGGCAGTTTGAAGGTCCACTTGTTGATCAATGGTTTCATGGATGGCTATACTCGGTGGATAAGTGAAGATGATGATGAGGATGTCCACATGGCAGGGAATAACGACATGGGACTAAATGAAGAGATGACCGATCGACACGAAGACGATGGCGCTGGACACAACGGCGGTGAAGAGTCCGAACATGGCGGCGGGGAAGAGTCCGGACACGGTGGCAGGGAAGATTCTAGACATTTCGACAAAGAAGATTCTCGAGACGATGGAGAAGCAGAGTCCGGACATGGTGGAGAAGAGGCGATGGACACACCGTAGACTTCAACTCTACTAAGTTCAGTCATGCAGGACCCTCATGTTCGAGACCTCATTCGCAAGAGTACGACTAGCGACATATTTGCTTCTAGAGAGGAGGCCAAGCTGGCGCAACTTGAAGTAGACTTGAAGACTCCATTATATGACGGTTGTGATCCCGAGGTTACCCAATTGAGTTTCATGCTCGAACCTCTAAAGACAAAGGCCAAAAAAAATGGACAAACAAAATCCTCGATGAGCATTTGAAGTATGTGCATAATAATGTTCTTCCCACGGGGAACCTGTGTCCTACTAGTGTCGATGAGGCCAAGAAAATCGTTTTCCCTCTTGATCTATCGCACAGTAGATACCATGCATGCATCAACAATTGCATCATTTATCGGGGGGAGCACGCGGAGAAAACCAGGTGTCCAGTGTGCAATGCTTCTGAGTACAAGAAGGCAGGAAAGAAAGCTCCTCGGAAAGTTGTATGGTACTTTCCGATCACTCCCGTCTGCAGCGGTATTTCATAGATCCTAAGGAAGCAAAGCTCATGTGCTAGCACACGGAGAGGAAGAATCCCGATTTTGGAGATGATTCGAAGCGAAGACACCTCGCAGATGCTATCCAGTGGAGATCTTTCAACGCCAAATGTCAATTTTTCGGAGAAGATGCAAGGAACATCGTGCTTGGTGTGTGTACCAATGGCATGAATCCGTTTGGAAACCAGAGCACCAACCACAACACATGGCCCGTCTTTGTATGGATGTACAACCTCCCCCCATGGAAGTGCATGAAGACAAAACACATACACATGAGCATGCTGATTCAAGGCCGAAACAACCTAGAAATAATATTAACCTGTATATGGAGTTTCTGAAAGAGGAGCTAGACACATTATGGAAATCGTCGGTCAAGACATGGGACGCCAGCACAAGAGAATATTTCTATATGAGAGCTACGCTGATGACGACGGAGCACGACTATCTCGGTTACGGGTACACCTCAGGGTGCTATTTGGAGTTAACCGGCTCCAAAATTTCCCTAACTCCCTCCACTCCCACCTCTCCGTTCGATCCCCTCTCTCCCTTTCCCCCGATCCAGCACTGCCGTCACCATCGTCTCGATGCCAACGCCCTCGTGTCGCGACCCCGACGCTGTGCTATCTCCCTCGCCGTTGCGACCTCAATGTCGTCACACCTGGAAGTAGAGCAAATGCCGGCAATAGAGGAGATCCTCTCTGTTCCCGGCTAGGCGGCGGTGACACCACTAGAGAAGAAGACATCCGCGACAGCCTGCGACCACATCGACTTCGGCAACAACGCTGAAGCATTTGCACCTGCTCCTTGTGCGGCTACCTCACAGCCCACATGCAGAAGTGTAAATCCATCCCACCCCCAGGTCCCTTTGTTACTCTGCTCGTATGCGATCCCGGTCCTTCAAGATAGTTGTTGTGCTTGATTCTGGTATCAACTGTTTGTGAGACATCGTGTTTGCTTAGGTTACCGACTGTGTTGTGGTAGACCGGTCGCTCTAGCCTTGAATCTCATGCTAGCTAGCTGTGCGGCTCGACGTGGTACGCCGGTGGCTTGGTGTACCATGGTCTTTATCTGAACCTAGGTTGTGAGTAGCTCTTGTTCCATGTGGTGTGTTAGCCTTTGATCGTAAGCATGATTGGTTGAAGATGTCTAGAATGACTGTAGTATATAATTGCTACAAGACCAACTGTGAGAATGGATTGACACATGTCTTGCATGCTATGCTCTGTTACAACATGATAGAGGTTCAGTAACTGGATCTATTGATTAGAGGGATGACTTTACCGTTTGTTCACATGTATTGTTGATCACAAAATTTAAGACGTTCATTCTCTTCTAGGTAGTACACATTTGTAGCCAGCCTTTCCCGATGAAGTTTTAGTTAGTGAAAGGCAGTTGAGATTAATTGTCATGTTGCTCTTGCAGTTTATATCCAACACTCTCAGCAGCTTATAAGTTTTGCCGGAATGTCCGAGTGGCCTATGTTTTGCCGGAATACTGATTCATTTCTGTTCCGGCGAATTTCACGCGCTCCATATGTCCACTTTTTAGCAAAGGTCATGCCGAAAATTTCTGTGAATTTCGGCATGCCTTGTGCTAGAAACTAGGACATATGGAGTGCCCGGGAATTGCAGGAAAGGGGAATGAATCAACATTCCAACCAAATATAACCGCCCTTCTTTTATTCATATTATTCGGCCTAGAACTAAACTATTATACGTAAATACTCATAGAAAAATTAATATGTCTAGCCACGACGAAGCCGGGGGTTTTGGTCGCCACGAACAAGACCATTTTGAGGGAAAAAAATCCTTTTTTTGATTACCTCGACCAATGAGAGATGCGGATGCAGGGTGGCAATGAGACCAATCCGACACCGACACTGCCACCAGTAGAAATAGTGGCACCAACACCAAGACCGGCGATGATGTTGACATACCCGGTGAAGGACCGAAGCCGGAGAGCGCAAGAAACCCAAACGAGCTCGGCACCAGACAAATTATGGTCACGATGATGCACCCCACGAAATTAGAGCCAACAATGCTGGAGTCAGCGCGCAAGTGCTATGGCAATCAACTAGGATGCATCCTGAGGGGAACCGCCAACATCAACGACGAAAAGTTAAAGAAGATACCACATATGGAGCACACACTCCTAACGAAGTTGCACAATAGGTTCTTGTTCCCCGGGTGGACTGAAAAAAACTTCTGTGGGATGACGAACCCATGACAAAGATAAATAACAAGGCAATGGTGACGTTCACCAACGCCTTGTCCGCTTGGAAAGTACAGGTGAAAAAAAGATTATGAAGAATGAACCATGGTCCAAGATTCATGCTGACAATCTATCACTAACAGAACATGACTTTGAAAAATTCAAGAGACTTGCGCTACAGAAGAAGCACAGAAAAGTCGAAGAAAATGAAGGAGCTACAGACCAGGAACACGCCTGCCCACCGCCTCGGAAGCTGTGGTTACGAGGGGAAGAGGCATGTATGGGCCAAGGAGGACGCCGAACGTGAAAGTCACAGAATACCAGACCCCTTGGTGGAGTTCACTGACCCGCACGAGCGCGACTGGATCAGGGCCCGACACGAGTGGGACCCCGTCAATAAGGTCTTTTACACGAACCCGAACAAGAGAGAGTTCATGAGACTACTGGTAATTGTTCTATTGCCACCTTACATTAATTAGCTTCCAATCAATTCGACAACAAGTTTTGTCACATTTATAAACCATCCACGTTCCTTTTGCAGAAAGAGATGCACCCAAAGGCAGCCGAAAGCGACGAGTCATGTTAGTCGTCGGCGAGGCCCAAGTGGGACAACCCATTCAACCGGGCCCTGAACATACTTTAAAATGTCTCGGTGGATAAACCTCCGTCTTATGGACGTGTGCACGGCGTCCGAGATGGCACCCTCATGGACGAAGTGCTACCACGAGAAGCCAGAGAAAAAAAAGTAGAGACGTCAACTTTCTGAACGGACCATCGACGAGAAGGTCGCGCAAGCGGTCGATAAGAGCAAAGGTGAGACCAAAGAAGAGAAGGCCAAGGTAATCGACGATAAAGTCAATGCAGCTGTGGCAGCTTCCTTGGGCTAATTGATTCCGGTAGTTTTTGAGTTTGTGAGGATGAATCGAGAAAAAGGGCCAAAGGACTTTCCCCTTCTCAGACTTGTCGGGAGCAATTCGGCAAACATCGCACCACCAGCACCTGCTCACGCAACCGCACATGCTCCCGTACCTGGTCTCGCTCCGGTTCATAGCAGCCCATCCTTCGTCTCTGGTGTGCTTGACAGGGCTTCGTCTTTGGTTGAGCTCAACGCCATCACGGTAATTACGCGTCACACACTCTTCACCAGCATGTCTATATAGACTTCTATTTCAGTTGCCTTTCGGATGTCTGCCATCGTAGTCATGTCTTCGCAGGGCGAAGAAACCCTGTGCTCCCTATTATATGATGTCAACGGCCAGAAGGTGGACATGGGAAAGGCAACGATCATGAAGCCGAAGGACCGCATGCTCCACAACCGACAGATGCCCCAGGGCGTCTTCAAAGTTTGTGTGGACAGTGTGAAAGCGGGCTTCGAGGATTTGCCTCTTCCGACACGAGTCGATGAAGACGAGACCCCTAAACAGATTGGCACATGCAAAAGCTGGATCTTGCCTTGGCCGAAGACTCACCTTCGTGTGGAGGCGCCTGGTAGCACACCAACGACAACTCCTCAACAAGGTATGAAAACCACCCCACCTACCCAATTACCTGCACCTGTCATGGTGGGTGACAGCGGTCGGCGCGGTGAGGGTGAGCCTCCATTAGTGCCAGCTGACGTCGCCCCCGTCGAAGAAGCAAATGCTGATGATGTATTAGAGGAGGATGCTGATGACCCTAACCAGTATATCAATACCGGCTATGACGATGCTCGGGAGTATGGCTCATGCTATGATCATGGAGATGACTTGATGATACCTGAATTGCCGGAGCCTCAACGTCCTATGGCTGATTGCAAAAAGTCTCTCTTCATGTGATCCTTGCACGAGGCACCTCCAGATGCCGCCTCTACCCAGCAAGAAGAACACGGGGGACATCCGCTGGTAATTAGCCCGACGACGATGGGGGTGGTGGTTAGGGAAGGTATGGCGTGCTCACTACCGCCACCCGCCAAGAAGCGAAGGAGGAGACCGGAGAAGAAAGGATCTAAAGGCATCAGAGCTGCTTCAAACAGCCAGCCGCCTCTAAAGCCCCCGGAGGTAGACAGAATACTCATCGTAGGTGCAAATGGTTTCCATGTCGCCGGCAACCCGATCCTACATCAGAAAGCGCTAGAGAACATACAGAACAATGATCTAAGGAGACTTCATGATGATGTGCTGGTCATAGAGAGAAGACTTCTCAACACGGAAAAACGAGGATACCTGCTTTACCCTGATTAGGTTCCGGGTGCGATGTCATACGTCGACAGATGGCGTATGCATTGTATCTCATCGTAACCACGACATGTTCCACATCTAAGACATGTTCCACATGACCAAGTTGGATTTTCAGTTCATCCGCCTGTATGCACTGTATCTCAACTACCTCATCACGCGCGAGAACATAGAATATATTCGTGCCGCGGACCCGTACTATATCACGAGAGCTTCTTGGCAGTGTGCAAAGACCCCCGTGACTATGCGAGCAAGTACACCTATGATTTCATGATCGCTAATAAGGACAAGGAAACGATTCTCCTGCCTTATCATCCCATGTAAGTCATCCGCGGATATCTTTCATAAGTTTTGATCATTCCTTTGCAATCATTGAGGCTAATTGTAGGTGTACCTATTTTGCGCAGCGGGGGGGGGCACCGTCCTCATCTGTCTGTACCCACAATACTCCCATGATCTGTACTTGGACTCATCGAAGAACATCGAGAAAAAGGATTACACGCACATAAAGAGTGTTCTCGATAGTGCCATTTTAACCTTCAACCTTACTGGTGGATATATCCAGGTGAAAAAGTACAGGAATCGAGCGTCGGCTTTCGGCCATAAGACCGACTTCTGGTGCATCCAGCAACCCAACGGTAGTAAGGCTGATGGATTTTACCTCATGCATCACATGATCGAGTACAGAAGGGATAGACAACGCCTTCGCATGTGAAAGGACGTGGATGTTGCCTAGAGGGGGGGGGGTGAATAGGCACTTTAAAA
Source organism: Hordeum vulgare subsp. vulgare (assembly GCF_904849725.1). Taxonomy (NCBI): domain Eukaryota; kingdom Viridiplantae; phylum Streptophyta; class Magnoliopsida; order Poales; family Poaceae; genus Hordeum; species Hordeum vulgare. The sequence continues at coordinate 319,476,960 of NC_058518.1, forward strand.
AATTATGGTTTAGGCTTGAACAAATGCAGAATAAAACTAACGTTTAATTTGTCAAGCACAAAACCTAAAACAACTAGGCTCACCTATGTGCACCAACAACTTTTGGTAAGCAAGATAAACAACTAAGTGATAGCAAGATATAGGACACGAAAAATGTGACTATACAAAGTGAAGTGCATAAGTAAAGGGTTCGGGTAAGAGATAACCGAGGCACATGGAGACGACGATGTATCGCCAAGTTCACACCCTTGCGGATGCTAATCTCCATTTGGAGCGGTGTGGAGGCACAATGCTCCCCAAGATGCCACTGTAATCTCCTCACGCCCTCGCACAATGCAAGATGTCGTCATTCCACTAAGGGACCCTTGAGGGCGGTCACCGAACCCGTACAAACAAGGTTGGGGCAATATCCACAACTTAATTGGAGGCTCCCAACAACACCATGAAGCTTCACCACAATGGCATATGGCTTCGAGGTGACCACAAATGCTAGGGGAAATCTCCACGACTTAATTGGAGACCCTGATGCTTTCCCGGAGCTTCACACCGCAATGATTGAGCTTCGAGGCACCACCAAGCTTGTAGGATGTCAAAGCATCCACGAAGAACAATCTCTAGGGGTACCAAGTACCCAAGGGTAATAAGCTTCTCAACTTATCACTTCCACGTATCACCGTGGAGAAATCAAACCGATGCAACTGATGCAATGGCAAGAACACACAAAGTGGTCAAGTCCCTCACACTCAAATCCCTCCGCAACAACAAAAGCTATGGAGAAATATGAGAGGAAGAACAAGGACCTCACAAAGAACTCCAAGATCAAGATCCAAGGGGTTCCCCTCACATAGGGGAGAAAGTGGTTGGTGGAGATGTGGATCTAGATCTCCTCTCTCTTTTCCCTCAAGAACTAGCAAGAATCATTGGAGGGATTGAGAGTTAGCAAGCTCTAAGAAGGTCAACAATGCACTACAGGAATCTAAGAATTTGCCGTCCTCCATGGCGGACGGCAAAGGGGGGAACCACGGACGACAAAGCCTTTGCCGTCGGTCAGCAGACGGCAAATTAGACGGCAAAAAAATCCGGTGAATAGGTTCTTCGCCGTCTGCTTTTTCAAAGCGGACGGCAAAGAATCTTTGCCATGAGGGGGTAGACGGCAAATTAAATGGGACGACATATACTGCAACGGCCCCGTTAAGTGTTAACGGCAGGCCTCCCCGCTTTGCCGTCTGCCCTCCCCCCTTTGCCATGAGGGGGCTGACGGCAAAGGGGGCACACAACCCCTCTCTCTCCCCTCTTTGCCGTCTGCCCTTCCCCCTTTGCCATGAGGGGGCTGACGGCAAAGGGGGCACTCAATCTGCTTCAGCCCAGGGCTTTGGGCCCTTTGCCGTCTGCCGTGGGGCGGCCCTTTGCTGTCTGCTGGCAGAAGGCAAAGGGCTTTGCCATCTGCTGGCAGATGGCAAAGAGCCTGTATTGCTCCTTTTTTGTCTGTTTTCTTTTATTTCCCTACATTTTTATACTATATCTATATACATATTTCACAGCATATATAGTTTTAGACATCTTCAACACATATATTTCTCAGCATATATATTTCCAACATCATCATCAAATATTTAACAAGCTAGAGAACACATAGGCTAGAACATTATACTATATCTATATACATATTTCACAGCATATATAGTTTTAGACATCTTCAACACATATATTTCACAGCATATATATTTCCAACATCATCATGAAATATTTAACAAGCTAGAGAACACAAAGGCTAGCACAATACGTAGTTTCACATAGTTCATCCATATATATACATACATAAGTTTTATATCGTTCATCAATACAAATGAAAAAACTAAACACTAACAGTCCATCAATGCCAGCTTCCATGAAATTAATCAAATCTGCAAAAAGGAGAGTAATTAAGAAAGTTAGAAGAAGTAGAAGAAGAAAAAATACTAAAAGAATAATAAGTAAAAGAAGAAGAAGAGGTAGAAGGTGCATATATGCGGGAATGTTCATTGCATATATGTAGACAACTTGTTAAGGCCTGACAAAAAAATACTAACATTACAAGAGGCCTCTAATGTGAAAATCAATAAGATTACATCTGCTTTCAACATACAATCAATGAAATAGGACTACTCAACAAATTATGAAATCGATGCAAAACTAAATGTAGTGTTGTATCTCTCTTATGACAAGTGAAGCTGCTACTCAAGATATATATGCATTGATCCAAAATAAAGTTGAAGAAATAGATGACCTTAACAATCTTATCAGGGAACTTCTCTGCAAGATCTTCAATGCTCGTTGCTCCCTCGGCACAAGCTATAATGAGATGGAAAAAAAAGAACCTTAGCAATCAACCCTAGAAAAAAAACTCTCAAAGCAGGAGTCTCTGCAATTGAAACAAGGGAGAAAGGACATTATGTAGCTCTAGGTTTGATTGATAATGTACATTTTTTTAGCTGGATAAAGTACATTATAGGATTTAGAAAAAGCTAAACGGCTAAAACAACTAAGAACGCTCGAGGACTAGGTCACATCACCCCAAATGTTCAGTTCATACCTATATCAAAACAAATACAAAAGTAGAAAGACTGTGATATGTTCATATTTTAGATAACTATCGAGATTAGAATATCTTCCCATGTGTTCTCTTCCAAATGATCCCTTATTTTAGAAGCTCTAGTAATTAGCTCTGTTTTATATGGCTCACAAGGTATCATATTCTTCTCCTGCAGCTATAATCAGGATTCACAGTGTGAACGACGGCTCATCTTTGTGCAGCTATATTGCTTCCAAATCTAACCTGGAGCATGAAAGTATATTATGAAGTATAATCGTGGAGCCCGTTCAAACTATAGGTTATGTTGTGGAACATTTTCAGCCAGTTTGTTATTTTTTTCTCCTTTTTCCTTTTTGTTCTCAGCTAATGTTGTGTTAAAAAGTAAAATAAAAATATAACAACTTGATTTGGCTCTTATAAAACTATAAAATAAAAATGTGCATATTGTTGATCCTCTTTTGCAATAAAAATGTGCACATGAGTCTATATGTTAATCCATATAGTCATTCGGTAGAGTAGTAGAAAAAAAAAGATGGAGTCATTCTCCCTGTACGAAAACCATGCATAGTTGTAGGATAAATTCGTCCTATACTTCTACTTGATTCACTATGTGATCATGTTGATATTCTTCAGACCTTTTTTTTTTCTGATAAGGAGCTTATTCAGACTTTAATATGGTTGGTTGTCAAAAAATCAGCTAGAATTCAAAGACAAATCATATGTCATTTATTTGCTAATTTATTTAGCCAGATCCAGAGATCCTCATCCATCAAACTTACAAATTGGAAGGGGATTCACCTTAGAAATTGAGGTTGTTGGAGGGAGATGCTGCACTGGGATGCCCCTCTACCCGACATCAAAGATTTATGTGGGGGCGGCGGCCAATGGCGTTGCAGTTGGAAGTGGCCGCTGCTCCCCAACAGCGACGGCGGGAAGTTGCTGCTACTCCTCTCCAGCGGCAATGGGAACAACAGCAGGGGCGGGCGACTGATCCGTGGGCGTGGGGAGATCCGGCACCGGTGACTCCCTCGCTTGGTTCATCGGGCCGCGCCACGCCACCGGCCTCGACGGAGACATTGCCGAAGGCCATGGAATCGAGGCGCTCCAGGTCGGCGCCCGCGGCCTCCACCAAAACCATGTCAACTTAAGCAGGTCAGCTCACATATTATTGGACAAATAGGACCTTCAGATCAGATTGATACGACCACAACACTGCGTATCTTACAACAAATAGTGGCCGGAAGAAACAGTAAACAAATATGAAAGATTCAACCAATGTTGTTTGAAAAGTGAAGGTTATTGTTTGCCAATTTCTAAGTTCAGAAAATAACAGCTGAAAATAGGAAAGCATGGTCTTCCAAAAAAGTAATCCTGCTAGCTGGCAATACTACAAATGTTTCTAACTCAGGCAAGCATATCAATCATAAATGGTGACCAACAACTACAATTTAACCCTCAACATAGACTAGGAAAATGCATCAACTACAATTACATGGGCTGCTTGGCCGTGTCTACCATTTGCATAACCATGGCAAATTGACATCACATCTATTTCTGAACCATGTACACAAACAAACAAAATGCTTCACAATAGCAGTACGAAACTACAAATGCCGCACATGGTGAACAGGCTAGGATCTAATAGGAACTAACAAGCCAGGGGCATTAAAGGCAGATGGTGGACAAGCTAAGAGCTTGCGAATGTGACTCAAGAATCTGATGGTGCAGGAGCATTGTGAAATACATCTAACTGAACCAAAAATTGAAGAAGAATGGCCAAGTTATAAACGTCATACAATATTTTTATGAAATACGACACTATATATATAGTCCACATTCCTTACAATTTACCTCATGTTAGTTATTAGGTCCATCCTATGTAATGTGGACATATAAGTAAAATTAGGAAGGAAGTGGTCGTACTGAACCATTGTTTGCAACCTTATGGAAGTACATGTGACAATCGATCCAATGCAAGCCAAAGTAGCACGAACAACAAAGGGCAGACCCTGCAGTACATAATCGATGTGAGATCATGCATCCTATCATAATTATCACTAAAAAACACAATCAAGCTTATGCAAGAAATAAAATGGTTTACATATCTGAACTTCAACAAATTTTGTAAGAGAAGTAGGAAATATGGACGCAATCTATGGACACTGAAGAAGTACAATACAAGTAGGAAGCATAAGAAGAGTGTTACTTGAACTAACACAAGTTCGTGTGGCCTTTGTGTCCCATAAATTTCATTATTTCAAACAACCACGTCATATCCTGCATTCTTTGAGCATGGAAATGTACATATGGACCAAATGGTGATAGTTCAACACAAATGAAATGTAGAAGGCTGAATTTGTAGTGTAGATAAGTTTGTGTTTTCTTCCTTTAAATAGTCAAAATTCAATGATGGTATTATAGGAAGCACCTTTCATGTGAACAAAATGCTGAAAAATTAGAACATGAACAGCCTAATACAGTACAGTAAGAGATGCGAGCACTAAACGGTTCACAAAAGTATATAGTTCCCTATACATACTCTGTTGTGGGTTAATGAAAACGGAATATACTCTAATGTAGGATCTTCAAATTACCTTCAACTGGCTACACTTCACTCAGATCAAATACAAGCCAATAACATCATCGCTGCTACGTAGGCCATTTGTTCATAACAAAGAGTGACGCATTCCAACCCTTGCTTATCTACATTACTGTACCCCTGCTTAGTTGCATTGCTACAGAATTAAACTGATCGAGTATTGCTATTGCCTAAACAACTTAACCATCACAAGACATGTAGCTTAAGAAACCTACAACTCATAATACCAGACCCGCTCATAGTAATCATCCATAGCCAGTAATTCATCCTTTACTGCATTACCGTGGAAGTACACTATAACTTATAGTTAGTAAGTTAGAACAAATTAGGAATCAGCAGGCACAACCTACCATACAAATTTCTAATATAAAGGAATATTTCCATTCTTAATTAATCAGTCAATCACATACGGATGTCATCGAACCAATTGAACAATGTAAAATAGAGTATACCTAAAGCATCCTTTTATTTGCCAACACCAATGCTTCTTGAAAAAGCCTACTGATTGATGTCCCTCAAATATCAAATGATTGGTTTGCTACCTCTAATATCAGGAATTTCTACAAAATTGACACCACCAGATGCAACCACTCCATTAGCCTTTAAATCTAAATTGAAAATAAATAAATTAGTGAATCAAAAGAGAGGGTAAGTGCAGTTGTGAAGGCAGAAGAATCCAAATAGTCTTCGGTCGAGCGGGTCGGGGCTGATGTGGAGCTCGGCGAGGCTAGAGAGGCGGAGGCAGCGGAGGCGCGGGCAGCAGAGGGCGACGCTGCGGAGGGCGTCACTGGAGATTTGGTCGAGCAGGTCGGGGCTGATGTGGAGCTCGGCGAGGGCCCCATGGCGCACGGCGAGGACGGCGAGCGCGGCGTCATTGAGGTCGTGATAGCCAGAGAGGCGGAGCGAGCTGAGGCCGGCGGTGCGAAGTAAGGGCGCGACCGGCGAGGCGGAGGCTGCACAGGTGGGGCGCGTACCGGGGCATGAGTGTGACCGCGGCGGCTGGGTCAAGGCGCCGGAGCTGGAGCGCGGCCCAGAGGCACGGGGAGACCCCAGGGTGAGCGAGGGGGAGGAAGGGTGGGGGCGGCGCGGTGGTGGTGGTGCGGGCGGCGTGGGAGAGACAGAGAGGTGGGGAGTGTGGGAGAGAGATAGAGGTCGGGAGTGGGGGAGAGAGAGAGGTGGGGAGATGGGGTGGGAGGGACCGAGCGCTGCCGTTATGTGGCCATCCCCTTTGTCGTCTGCTAGAAGACGGCAAAGAGGGAGAGGCACACGGCAAAGATGGAGCTGACGACAACAATCTTTGCCGTCTGCCTGGCGCATCTTTGCCGTCCGCTGGCAGACGGCAAAGAGGTGGCCGACGGAAAATAAAACCTTTGCCATCAACAACCTCTTTGCCGTGTGCTTTGTGCCAGCTGACGGCAAAGAGCATCTTTTCCATGCGTCAGCAGACGGTAAAGGCACGACAGACGACAAATTTATCAATTCCAGTAGTGATGGGGGAAGAACACGAGCTCAATAGATGGATTAGATCCGATGGGGAAGAAGACCCCGTTTATATAGTGGGGGAAAGAATCCAACCGTTATCCCCACTCATAGCCCGAGAAGAGCGGTACTACCGCCGCTAGGAGTGGTACTACCGCCGCTAGGAGAGATACTACCGCATGATAGGTTCACCAACCACGGTAGTAAAAAATTACTTCTGTGCCTACCACCGCTGAGGCCGCGGTTGTGCAAAATCCCAATGGCACGGTAGTACCAGACGGTACTACTGCCAGAGAGCGGTAGTAAAGAACTACTACCGCTAACACCAACAGTAGTACCGCTGGCCACTGAAACTGCCATAACTTTCGCATACTAGCCCCGAATCGAGCAAACTCAAGCTTGTTGGAGTGAGGTCAACAAGAGCTATCCAAACAGATGAGAGACCTCTATGAATGAAGAACCGACAAAAACTTCTAACATTGAAAACATCATAAAAGATGCATATGGAGTCCGTTTTCGATGAACTTGAGCTTGTCATGAAGATGACCATAAGCTCTAAAACTCACAAAGAGAGACACCAAACAAGAACCAAGAAAGATGATGCAAGGATGCAAATGGTTTGAGCTCTCAACAAACTATACGATCAAGCTAGTCACTTGAGAGCCCCCTTGGCAGTACGACAAACTATGCTACAATATAAAAACCTATCAAGGGCAAACATATACCTTGCACCTAGTCCTCTTGAGCTAGATGACGATGATCTTGGCTTCCTCAAGATGGACCACCTTTCTTGATTGCGTTGGTTTGAGGAATACTAGTTAATTTCTCCCCCATACTCACTATGGGTGAACCACTCTTCAACACATCTTCACAAGTCCATTGCCACCACAATCGACAGAAAGCTTCAAGCATGATATCTTCGTGATGCTCCACTTGAACTTGCACATCGCAATCTTGATGACGATCACCACTTGATGTCATCCTTCATAGGTTGAATGAGATATTCCTCTTGATGCAAACCCATGGAAACACACCTAACCCCACATAGAAATCTCACGAAGACCATGGGTTGGTACACAAAAGCGTTATGGACAATGCTTACCATACCATGGGATCACTTGATCCCTCTCGGTACATCTTGTACACTTTTTGTGTTGATAATATTGATTTACTCTCTGCTTAGTCTTGATCAACCCTGTGTCTTCATGACCAATCTTTGGATAATACTTTGAATACCACCTTGGTCATCATATAAACTCCTTGAAACCAAAAGATGGACTTCAAGAAGTGCATATGGACAAATCCTTTGAATATAACTTAAGGCAACCATTAGTCCATAGTGATTTTCATCAATTACCAAAATCACATATGGTGAAATATTCTCTAACATCATGTCAGCTAATTCCGGCGATGCCGAGATTGTCAATTGGGCCACAAGCATAGGAAGGACACCGGATCATCGAATCTGAGCTGAGTTTTATCACATACAGTGTGAACTTGCCCAAGTGATCATGAAGCAGGTCGTCGAACAAGGAGGGATGTTCTTCCATGGGCCAATGAGGCGCGAGAATGTCTGAGAAGTGCTACGCGCTCAGCGTTTGGACCTAAAGCCTTTCAACAAGCTCGGGTCATTCATCCCTGACTATGAAGATTGGGGCGCCGACATGGTGGAGTGATTGACGATGACAATGTGTGTTTATAATTGGTACTACCGACTTTCTATGAACTAGCATATATATCGCTCTAGTTAATTAGTTTGTGTATGAGGAACTTTGATATTTATGTTTACTGCTTGTATTCTGCTAACTATGTCTCTTTGTGTTTCTCAAGTATATTATGTTGCATATTATATATCCTTGTTAATCAACTTATGATGCAGGTACATAGATCGGAGATGGCGAAGGACTGCTACGCCGTATTCATTGGGAGGATTCCAGGAGTGTATGACTACTGGCCAGACGCTCAGGCCCAGGTGGACAGGTACCTGGGAGCTAGCCATAGAGGGTTCGACAGCAGAGCCGAAGCGGAAAAGAGTTACTTGAGGTGGATGCTATGGCAAGAGTCGGAGCAAAACTGGTGCCTCAAGAAATACTACATAGTCGCGCTCTTGCTCATGCTGATCGCCCTTCTCTTCTACAAGATGGTTTAGATAGGGATGATGAAACTTGTGGGTGTGCCATGACTTGTGTGTATCGCTAGTTTCGTGATTTGATGATATTTGTGTTGGATAATGATGATGATGGTATAAATGACGAGACTACTTTATGTGTATGATATGATGAGAATAGTGCAAGTTTATTATGATATGATGAAACTACTGTATAGAGCAAGCACAAATACGTAGAGGGGGCATAAATACGACATGAATTAAATACTGAAAGCACGAATATTAGCAGTAGCGTTGGCTTAGCAGCAACGCTTTATTTATTTCAGCGCTACTACTAACGTAGATACTAGTAGCGCTTTAAATCCACCGCTACTGCTAACAGGTTAGCTTTAGCGCGTTAGCAGTAGCGCTGCCCCCAGCGCTACTAGTCAGGGAAAAACCAGCACTACTACTAGGCTTTCTCGTAGTAGTGACACCTCCGTCTTCAGGACATGTACGGCTCGGCGACGTCTCCACCTCCTCGATATAGTGAGTCTAGGCGGAGTAGTAGATGAGTTCTCTGGCAGCATGACAACGTGGTGACGGTGGTGGTGATGCAATCTCGGCACGGCTTCGCCAAGCGATGTCGCGACACGATGGGAGAGAAAACTATCTAGAGAGAGAGGGAGGGCACCACCAAGGATTGGTGTGTTGGCTGCCTCCCTCTCCTCTCATATATATAGGGGGATGAGTGGAGGGGGCCGGCTCCTAGGGCTTCCCCTAGGGTGGGGCGGCGGCCAAGGTGGGCAGCCTTGCTGAGGGAGTCTGGGATTAAGGGGTCTTCGGGCCACTTAGCTATTCTCATGGGCTGGACTCCCGGTCTTGTTCAAATATTAGTAGAAGCATTGGACTCGAGATGGACTCTACCGAAGACTTGGCGTGCAATCCAAGGAGATGTAGTAATCAACATATTCCTTCTCTATTGTAACCTTCTTTCTGTAACCCTAGTACCCCTGGCATCTATATAAGCCAGGGGGCCATAGTTCATAGGACACATCAATCTCATTACGATTAGTGTTTAGACCACAACATCGATCTCGCAGTAGATAAACTATGTACTCTGTAGTATTCCATCAATAACAACAAGAGAATGACATAGGGTTTTACCTCCATCAAGGGGGCCCGAACCTGGGTAAACACTGTCTCCATCGTCTCTTCCTACCCATCGACCTTAGATCCACAGTTTGGACCCCCTACTGGAGATTAGCCAGTTTTGACACCAACATTGGTGCTTTCATTGGGAGCTCCTTTGTGAGGTCGCAAAAAGGCTTGATGGCTTGGTTGGTCACCAGCGACAACATCAAATCCGAGGATATCTTCATTCCGGCCAATCCTGTGCTTCTAGCAATACCACCCCGCACTTCAAGGTGGCTCATCATCACATCAACGGGGTCACCCCGGGTAAGGAATTTAAGTTCAGCGAGTTGGAATTCGTTGCCAACACCCGGGGAGACCTAATCCTCTCCGAGGCTCCGTCCATGGCCGAAAACCTCAAAAATTCTGAAGCTTTGACTGCGGGTCCTCTTCCCGACCTCGAGTCTGGAATAGATTTTAAACTTGATTCAGCCTCAAGCCATGATCCACTATGGAATTCACATGCATGAGGGTCATCCCGCCCGAACCCACGTCCTGCGTCGAAGCTCTAGAATATAGTTATGTGAGGGCTCTCAGAGCTAGTCCGATAGATCTCTGATGGCCGAATGAGACGAAGACCCAATCCCACCCGATGACTATTCTGACAAGGTAGCCCTGATCTAGGACCTTTCCGTCCCTGGAACCAGGTGCATGGATCTCTATTCCCCACCCACCACCCACTTCGTCACCACCATTGAAGATCTAACTGATCTATTGGAATTCTCTTATGAAGAGGACGAAGATATGGACACAACCATTCAATCACCAGGCCCTCCCATAACGGGACGATGGACCACCACCTCCATATACTACATCTACATGGTGGATACCCCAGGGACGAAGGTGATACGGGGAAAAGTGATGCTGACACCCCAGCCAAGAACAACAGTGACGAATCTGTCAACGCCACCGCCAGCGCAAAAAGCCTAAAGCTCGTAAGGGTAAGGAAAGTAATGCAGGCAGAGCGGAAAATCCAGATCCCGAGAATACAGATAATCTCGCCAAATCCCCAAAACCTCCAGACCCCGCATATGACCCCGACCTACTGAGATACATGGATACAAATCAGCCTGAAGATCTCGGCCATTTCGAAGACATCAACTATGTCCCTCCGATCGAGGAGGATGAGAGCCTGGGAGACGAAGATTTTATCGTCCCCGAAGATCCACTGGATGAGGAAGTATTCAGGTAACAACTCATTGCCACTGCTCAGAGCCTTAAGCTAAAGCGGAGACACCTCAAAGCCGAACAAGACTCCATGAATGAAAGATTGGTCAAAGTCTTGGCTATTGAATAGGGGTACAAACAGGAGCCACAAGGGCAAACCATGAGTTACCCACATCAACGCGTGTTACCAGAGTTCGAAGATGAGGCCTTAGAGACCGCACCACCCAGATTCACACAAGACGATCCACTAGACCATCCTATTTGAGGGCGGGACAAGGAAAAGGAAGCGATTCAACCCAAAGACCGATATGGTCTACGGTAGAAAATTAAGTCTAAATTAGAACAAACCAGATCCATCTATGGATCTGGGAGTCACACTCCCACAAGACAAGACAGATACCAAGCTCGACCCAATCAGAACGATGGAGTTCGGGATATGCAACACAACAGAACCTCGTTCGATCTCCAACATGAAACATCTAGGATAAGGGGAGCCGCTTGTCCAATGTGCTTCACACATGAAATAATGCGGCATCAGTTCCCCGAAGGGTTTAAACTTGTAAATATCAAGCACTATGATGGGACGACAGATCCGACCGTATGGATCGAAGATTTCCTCCTCCATATTCACATGGCTCGTGGAGATGATCTCCATGCCATCAAATACCTACCACTTAAGATCAAAGGCCCGTCTATGTACTGGCTGAGCAGCCTCCCAGAAAACTCCATCAGGAGTTGGGAGGATCTTGAAGATGACTTTTGAGACAACTTTCAAGGCACTTATGTTCAGCCACATGGGTCTGATGACTTAAGCCACATAATCTAGCAGCCCGATGAGTCATCTCGGCAATTCTGGAACAGATTCCTCACCAAGAAAAATCAGATCGTTGATTGTCCGGATGCTGAGGCATTAGCTTCCTTCTACAACAATATACGGGATGAATGGCTCGTCCGAACGCTTGGACAGGAAAGGCCGAGTATAATGGCCGCCCTCACCTCCCCCATGACCCGCCATTGCGCGGGTGAGGATACTTGGCTGGCTCGACGGAATAACCCTCCCTCAAACCCCGTCACTTCTACAGTCCAGGATAGTAATAGAAAACCACGACGCAAGAAGAATAAGCGGCACCACAAGAGTGGCGAGGCCGGTGACCCGACGGTCAATGTTGGATTTAGCAACTCTAGGCCTGGACTCAAGAAGAAACCTTTCAAGGGAAATCGGGATGGGCAAACCGCGTTGGACAAAATACTCGAGAGGCCCTATGAGATACATGGCACTCAAAATAAGCCCGCTACTCACACCAACCGTAACAATTGAGTGATCAAAGAGGCGAGCAAAAACATGGACGAATATAAGGCCAAGAGCCCATGTAACGAGGACGACGAAGAACCTCATCGCTCGAATAATGGGGGCCAAAAGTAGTTCCCCCTGAATTAAAAACGATGAATATGATATATGTCACCCACTTGCCCACAAAGGAGAGGAAGCGTGCACTTCGGGATAATATGCTATAAGGCGAGTAGCCGTGAAGTAAAATCCATGGTCGGCATGCCCGATCACCTATGATCGCACGGACCACCCCATTAGTATTCGACATCAGGGGTCAGCGGCCTTGGTACTCGATCCCATCATTGACGGGTACCACCTTACACGTGTCCTCATAGATGGGGGTAGCAGCCTTAATCTTATTTAAAGGATACAATACGGAAAATGGGTATTGATCCATGACGAATCAAACCTAGCCAGACTACATTCAAAGGAGTAATTCCTGGCGTTGAAGCTTGTTGTTCAGGCACGATATCCCTAGAGGTAGTGTTTGGTTCGCCCGACAACTTTTGCAGCGAAGATTTGATCTTCGACATTGTCCCTTTCTACAGTGGATACCATGCACTCCTCGGTCATATGGCATTCGGTCTCTTTAATGCCGCCCCCATTATGCATATCTCAAGCTGAAGATGCCACGACCTAAAGGTGTTATTACAATCAATGGTCACATTGAACGGTCCTTTGGTACCGAGGAACACACTGCGGCTTTAGCAGACGAAGTACATGTTGGTGACATGATTCGCAAGCCTAAGGTATCCGCCAAGGAGTATAAACAGGCTCGTGCCCCGTCACAGTCACATACCAGGACAGATAAATAGGGATACACTCCTCATAGCAGCTTCTTGCCTCCAGCAAAGTATGTACCTCGAAGACACTACTTTGCGCTCAACGTACCATTGGCGGCTATGGGGATTAATAATATAAGGCTTATTGTTCGGAGAAATCGAATCATGGCCAATACATTCTTCGGGCATATACATGTCCCATTAAGGAGCGACCTTTGCGTCAACCACACCTACACATCGGCGGCTTTTGAAGACCGCCATTGTTCGCAAGGGCTGTTCATTGAAGTCCTCTCCTGTTCAAGGAGCATTCTCCGACGAGTGAAGGTGCAAACGTGTAGTAGGGTGCTTATAGGAATATCAATCTAGTTATACCAAACCCTGTGTAAACTTCTACTCTGTACACTTTTTCATCTATACATATAAAACTGCTTGTGGAGTTTGAATTATACGATTCAAAAAATTCAGAAGTTCGGAATGATGTTTGTGATTTGTGAGCTTCTGCAATGAATTTTTGCCTCCTACTTTTCCCGAACCGTTTCTCGAACACTTATACAAGTTTGCTTTTACACACATGTTGCCAGAATTAACGGGGGGCTTGGATGTCACGACCACCCCTTTCGAATTGTTACACTACTATTTGGCATTTCACGAATGCAGCATCTTGGATTTGTGTTATATGCATCAGTTCCGGATTATGTCTTTGGGCAATTGTTGGGTTGCTCCGCTCTCGTGTTTACCCATTTACGTTCTGCTAGTTTGGCTAAAAGGGTAAAGGGAGAACCACTACGATTGTATTTCCAGCTAGTGTGGTTAAGTACCTTTGTACAGAAAGCCGAAAATTGATCGACATGATGAGCAAGAACTGGTCTGCGATCCGAAGACAAGTGTTAAACTAAAGAACTATTACGGGTTCATCTCATTTTGCTAAAGGTTTGAAGTCACTCATATCAAGTGATTACAATTTTTTACACCACGGCATAAGCCGTATCACACTTTTCGAAAGGGAGGTCAAGCTCTTATGGCTAAATGAAAGCATTAAAGCCAAATAGTCCTATTTCCTAGTTTGCTCGCACATTACCGCCTTAGGGTCCAAATACGTTGGCTAAGGGTAACTATGCGGAAGCAGAAAACACCCCTGCTAGAATCTGGTGGGGGGCTGAAGCCGACGATTGGAAACTTTCAATATCAAAACAACCAAAACTAGAGTTGCAATTAAAAAGACATGGTCTACCATGCAAAAAAAATAAAAGGCATTGTATTCTACAACCACTTTTCACATGATAGTATTTTTTACTCGAAGACTATGTCCTTAGAGCATTGTGCCTCTATAGCTCGCACACCTTGAATAATAGTGGAGAATATAGTTCGGGGTGCTTGTGCTCCTTCCCAGGTGACGGAGGTGCGTTGGACATCTTCGAGGGCTCTAACTTTGGCAAGTGCATCATTGTTTTCGCAAAGGCCATACGAGCTCCTTCAATGCAAACCGAATGCTTCACGACATCAATTCAAGGCGAAGGAGCAATCAACCTTTGAACCAAGCTGAAGTAGGTACTCGGCAATGGTTCGGCTGGCCACGACCTAATGCACAAATCCTTCATGGAAGGCTTGATCGTATTGTGCAGCTACATCAACTCCTTCAACTGATTAGATGCTAGCTGAGGATGCTCCCGATTTTGGAACTATTCCCAAAAGAGCATTTGTTGTGCCACGCCCTCCTGAGAAGCATAGTACTTCTCAGCTTCTTCGACACTCTTTGGAAGATCGTCAATTGCACCTGGAGAACTCCATATTCAAGTAAGAGATACAAATCTTCGTCCGCCAAAGGTACATTATAGTAAATATCGCTTACCACCTACAATTTTATTGATTTGATGGACCTGTTTCCGAAGATCGTGCGCCTCCTTTCGTGCTTCTTGGAGTGCGGTAGTGGTCGATGTTAGTTCGGTCGATTTTTATTTTCCTTTCTGCTAAAGGGACTCATTCTTCGTAATGGCCTCCTTAAGTTTTTTCTGAACTTCGCTGACCCGGTCCTCAGGTTTGTTGCTGAAGGCTTTGGCCTGTGCGGCCGCTGCCGTGTGTTCAGCGGCCTCTTGCTTGGCCTGGCCCAGTTCGGCTTTAAGCCGATCAACGTGAGCAGCAACAACTGTGACAATCATTTGGACAACACGCATTTAGAGATTTTTTTACCAATAATTCAAAAATAGAGCTCACACTTGCACACTTACTTTGAGCATCTTCAAAATGCTTGTTGATGCGATCGAACTCCTCTTCGGAAACTTTTAGTTTCTGATTCATTTCCGCCAACTCCACAGAGTTGGGGGCTATGGCTAATGTAGAAGCCTGCAGAAGAATATATTTTGTAAGTTTTCAGATTTTTTCGAAATCTTTTGCTAGGGTGTGTTTTCATTAACCCACTTATGCATTGGGGGCTACACGCACGCTTTACGAACTATTCTAACCCCCGCATGAGTCTTTCAAACTCACATAAGGCTTGGGGCCTACTAGGCATAATAAATTTTTTTATTCAATGCATAATTACAAACGAAAATGTATGCGGATTACCTTCATGCTTGCTAGAAGTGCGTGGAAAGGTCCTTTCAAACCGTTATCAATGGACTGAATGCTTTGCAAAACCGCACTCAGATGAGTGCAACATTCTTCAAGAATGGAAGGATCATCCAGACCTTCCATTCTTAAGTTAGGCCATCCAGTTCAGAGTGGCTCCGTCATGATTGGTTCTGAGTGTGCCGTAGCAGTCTCCCTTTGAGAAGTGACTACTACTAATGGCACCGGAGAGGGAGGACCCTCCGGAGTTGTCTTGGGAGGAGACCCAGAAGGTTGGGACCCTCCCTCCTTTCTCGCGAGGGGGAGTTCATCCTCCTGGTCCTTTGCGACCGAAGTATTAACCTTGGCCATAATATCGTCACCCTTGGCCATAGTATCTGGCGCTAGGGGAGGGCTTCCTAGACACCACCTCCCAGGTCTCCTCGGCTACAGGGGGAGGTGTGTAGGGAGAGCCGGTCCCTCTTTCAGCCAAATTGGCTGGCATGGAACCCCCCTCTGAAATTTGATCTGTGGGAAATCGCGCCGCGGGTTGCAATGCGGAATATGAGCCTAATTAGAACAGTGACAATTAGAGGGAAGGTATATTCAGATTGTTTATACATACCTTTTTTCTCGGGGTTTCACCGTGAGGGTCCTTCGAGGGACTTGTGCCTCATCCACAGACTCCTCATCCGAGTCTAGAATATCATCAAATAGGGCCATAGGGGCCCTACGTAGCTTCTTCGAGGCAATGGGAGCTTGATCTCCCTTGACATCTTCGGATGCTGCTCTTTTTCTGGTATGGGGGGATTCACTCACCTCGTCCTCATCTTCTTCTTCCTCTCCCTCCACATGGGAGGGAGCCAATGTCTCTTCAAACGTAGTGTCCGGGGGACCCTTCGACCAAAGACCCTCCCAGATATTCTTCTTCTCCTTCTTCTCTTCCTCCTTATCGTTCAGAGTCGTGTATGGCTTCTCGGCTAACATAGATGCCAACAGTGGGGTCATGACATCCTCGGGCAAAGGCACAAGACAGTTAATCCGTACGGATTTCTTTAACCAGATCTGCACGTATTGGGGGCGGAAGGAGTGAGTGCCTTGTTAAAAAAGGAAGGGATGTAATCTAAAAGATATGGTAAAAACATTATAGGTCCCGTAGGATTGAGGAGGGAAAGGCCTTCTTCTTGCTCCTCGTCACGCCAAGTATTTTGTGAGTTGAAGAGTGCTTTCAAAAACTTCTCGAGTGTAGTGGAGAAAAAGCTCCACAAAGGACCAACTCCACTGTCCGGATTCTTCGGATCATATTCCGACATCGGGACGGGCCAATGCTGGCACAGGAGAAGGCCACGATGCAACATCACTTGGACCATGTTGGTGAGGTTGATTTTCTAAATTAAATCGGAGATCCTCTTCGTGAGATCCTTCACCTCCACGGCCTCCCCCAATCTAGGGCCTTTTCCCTCCAGGACACGAGACGCGTGGGAGGGCCATATCTAAATGTAGGAGGAGCTGCCTCTATGTTGCACGACTCGGCGATATAGAACCACTCATTCCGCGATGACTTGATGGTGTCGATGAATGTGCCCTTCGGCCATGTGGTCCTCTTGAGATTTTTGATCATCACCCCTCCGCAGTCAGTCTGCTCACCATTAATGACCTTGGGCTTGACATTAAGAACCTTCAGCCACAAGCTAAAGTGGGGTTGGACCCGCAAGAAAGCCTCGCAAACCATGATGAAAGTGGAAACATGGGTGATGGAGTTCGGGGGGAGATCGTGGGAGTCAAGCCCATAGTAGGACATGACCCCCCCCCCCGAACAAAAGGGTGAAGGTGAAAACTTAAGCCTCCAATGAAATGAGGAACTAAAACTACTCTTTCCCCGTCTCTAGAGGTGGGAATGACCTAGTCCTTCTCTAGTGCACGGTAGGCTATGTTCTCTGGAAGATAGTCGCAGCTCTTCAGCTCCAAAATGCCCTTCTCAGTGACACATGATACCTCCCACTTACCCTTGGAACCGGCACTAGCCATTGCCAAACTCGTGAGGGGATTCCAAAGCTTGGGGGGAGAAGGAGAGTCGGGGTGCTAGAGTTTTGGGAGCAGGGAGTGGCGATGGTGAACAAGATCTGAGGTGCGTGAGGAAGCTGAGGTGAATGTTTTTACCTTTTATAACTCGCAAGAATACCGAAGGCCCCGCAGCTGCACCATAAGCTCCTCCACTTCCCAATAAATTCGTGATTATGGGTGCGTGGGATAAATCCAAACCATAAACCATATCCCTGGAAAAGGGGGGCACGATCTCGATGATGGAACATGTTAGTAAAACGGTCTCAAACCGCTCTTTCATGGAAGGCTACATGCCTTGACAAAACCACAACCTTTCAAATAGGGAAAGACACTGCTCGTTATAGAACGGTCGTCCTGGAGATAAATATAAATATTAATATATATATATATATATATATACATACGTGTGTCTATGTATTTGAAGGAGAGGGAGCCATCGGTGGCCGAGCTATCATCTGTCGAAAGGAAGAGAGGAACTCACCTCGTGAGCCAAGACTCCCATGACGTCTCCAAAGGAAGAAGATTTCAACGTTAGAGGCCAGTTTTGGGGATACCGAGGGAGTCCGAGATTAAGGGGTCCTCGGGCCGCTTACTGATACGTCTCCAACGTATCTATAATTTTTGATGGTTTCATGCTATTATCTTGTCAAACTTTGGATGTTTTGTATGCGTTTTATATATTTTTTGGGACTAACTTATTAACTCAGTGCCAAGTGTCAGTTCCTGTTTTTTCCATGTTTTTGACCCCTTTCAGAGGAGGATTTTGAACGAAGTCCAAACGGAATGAAACTGCCAAAATGATTTTTTCCGAAACAGAAAAAGATCGGGAAGCCAGAGAATCAGGGCAGGGGGCCTGCAGGGACCCCACAAGCCGTCATGGCGTGGCCAGGGGGGCCCACGCCTCCCTGGCATGTGGGCTCCCTAGGCCACCTCTGCCCTAGGTTTTGCGCCTATATATTCCCTAAAATCCCATAAAAATCCAGGAGATCATCAAAAGTACTTTTTCACCGCCGCAAGCTTCTGACTCCGCAAGATCCCATCTGGGGCACGTTTTGGTGCCCTGCCGGAGGGGGGATTCGGATACAGAGGGCTTCTTCATCAACACCATGACCTCTCCGATGATGCGTGAGTAGTTCACCATAGACCTACGGGTCCATAGCTAGGAACTAGATGGCTTCTTCTCTCTCTTGGATCTTCAATACAAACTTCTCCATGATCTTCATGGAGATCTATCCGATGTAATATTCTTTTGTGGTGTGTTTGTCGAGATCCGATGAATTGTGGATTTATGATCAGATTATCTGTGAATCTTATTTGAGTTTCTTCTGATCTCTCTTATGCATGATTTCATATCCTTGTAATTCTCTTCGAGTTGTGGGTTTTGTTTGGCCAACTAGATCTATGATTCTTGCAATGGGAGAAGTGCTTGGTTTTGGGTTCATACCGTGCGGTGACCTCACTAAGTGACATAAGGGGTAGCGAGGCATGCATCGTGTTGTTTCCATCAAGGGTAAAAAGATGGGGTTTTCATCATTGGTTTGAGATTATCCCTCTACATCATGTCATCTTGCTTAAGGCGTTACTCTATTCTTCATGAAGTCAATACACTAGATGCATGTTGGATAGCGGTCGATGTGTGGAGTAATAGTAGTAGATGCAGAAAGTATCGGTCTACTTGTCTCGGACGTGATGCCTATATGTATGATCATTGCCTTAGATATCGTCATGACTTTACGCGGTTCTATCAATTGCTCGACAGTAATTGGTTCACCCACCGTAATACTTGCTATTTTGAGAGAAGCCTCTAGTGAACACTATGGCCCCCGGGTCTACTCCACATCATATTTTCAGTCTTACACTTTTTCTTCGTTGCACATTCCTCTTTCAGATCTCACTTTGCAATCAATCTTGAAGGGATTGACAACCCCTTTATAGTGTTGGGTGCAAGCGCTTTTGTGTTTGCGTAGGTACTCTGGACTTGACGAGATTCTCCTACTGGATTGATACCTTGGTTCCCAAACTGAGGGAAATACTTACTGCTCCTGTGCTGCATCACCCTTTCCTCTTCATGGGAAAAACCGACGCAAGCAAGAGAAGTAGCAATAAGAATTCCTGGCGTTGCCGGGGAAGAACTTTTGTTGCCGTAGCACTTACCTATTCTCACAGGCCGGACTCCCAGGCCTATTCAACCATTTGTAGAAGTATTGGACTTGAGATGGACTCTTCCGAAGACTTAGCATGTAATCCAAGGAGATGTAGTAATCGACATATTCCTCGTCTATTGTAACCGACCTTGTGTAACTCTAGTACCCCTGGCATCTATATAAGCTAGAGGAACATAGTTTATAGGACACATCAAGCTCATTAATATTAGAGTTTAGACCACAACATCGATCTCGTAGTAGATCAACTCTGTACTTTGTACTATTCCATCAATAACAACAAGAGCAGGATGTAGGGTTTTACCTGCATCAAGGAGGACAAAACCTGGGTAAACACCATCTCCATCGTCTGTTGTTACCCATTGAACTTAGATCCGCAGTTCGGACCCCCTACTTGAGATCCGCACGCTTTGACACCGACACTTGCCACCCAAGGCAAGGGGTGGCGCCCCACCTTGGGCTTGCCCTAGCCCTTGGCCGCATGGGCCTTTGGTAGGAGGGGTGACCGTCCCACTAGGGGATGGAGCACGTCTTCTCTCAGCCCATCGGGCCTTCTGGGGTAAGTGGACCCTCCCGGTGGACCCCCGGAACACTTTCGGCACCTCCGTCAAAAAATTGGTAAATCCCGAAACTATTCCGGAATCCGAATACCAACTTCCCATATATGAATCTTTACCTATGGACCATTCCGGAGCTCCTCATCATGTTTAGTATATCATCCGGTACTCCGAAAAACCTTTGGTTACCAACATACATAACTCAACAATACTATCTCGTCATCAAATGTTAAGCCTGTGGACCTTGCACGCTCGAGAACTATGCAGACATGACGAAGACACCTCTACGATCAATAACCAATAGCGGTACCTTGATGCCCGTATTGGTTCCTACATATTCCACGAAGACCTTTAGCGATCGAACCACAATGCAAATGATTCAGTCAATCCCGTATGCAGTTCTGTTTGTTCAGCGTATGTTACTTGCCCAAGATTCGATTGTCTGTATCTCCATACCTAGTTCAATCTTGTTACCGTCAAGTCTCTTTTCTCATTCCACAACATAAGATCCAACGACTAACTACTTAGTCACATTGCTTTCCAGCTTCTTGTCATGTTTTATTACCAAGAGGGCCCATAGATACCTCTCCGTTATACGGAGTGACAAATTCCAGTCTTGATCCATGCCAACTCAACAGACACTCTCGGAGATACGTGTAGAGCATCCTTATAATCACCCAATAAGATTGTGACATTTTATACATGCAAGGTATACCTCCGGTCTGAGGGAGTTGCATGATCTCACGGTCTTAGTCATATTTACTATGGCATGCAAAAATAAATAACAATAAACTTAGTCATATGATCAAATGCGATGCTTACGGTTGGGTCTTGTTCATCATATAATTCCCCTAATGATGTGATCCCATTATCAAATGACAACTCATGTCTATGGCTAGAAAACCTTGACCATCTTTGATCAATGAGCTAGTCTAGTATAGGCTTACTAGGGACCCAACGTTGTCTATGTATCCACACATGAATATGAGTTACCAATCAATACAATTATAGCATGGATAATAAACGATTATCATGAATAAGGAAATATCATAAAAACCGATCTATTATTGACTCTATGGCATATTTCCAATAGTATCCCACTTGCACTAGAGTGAATAATCTAGTATTACATGGTAATGAATCTAACACCCATAGAGTTCTGGTGCTAATCATGTTTTGCTCGTGAGAGGGGTTTAGTCAAGGGCCTGCAACATTCAGACATGTATGTACTCGAACAGAGCACACATGCGTGACTAAGGAGATTAGCACGGGGTGGTGCTGAGGTAGCAGGCATGTGAGGCTGTCGGCAGGAAGCTAAAGTGGACTGAAGTGGACGACGGGCATGGGGTGGCTGAGATGACCGGTAGCAGTGAGCTCGAGCGGCGGTGACGGGCGGCGCTCGGCGTGAGAGGGTCAAAGAGTACGAGAGCTCAACAAATAGAGGCCACCAGCATCCAATCAAGCTCACACACATTTCCCCTCTGCCAATTTGGTGCTTCTCCCTCCCCTTCCTCATCTCCGGTGATGAGCGCCGCCGGCCATCCGAGATTGATGTCGTTTGTTTCGACAAACCCTCTTCAAATACTGGTCCTAAGAGCCCCTTTGAGCTCCCTCTTCCTTCATGCTCGTAAATCTTCTGCTTAGGAGGTCCCCCGCAAGCTCCCTGTGGCAACTGTCATCATCCATCACTTGACTCCATCGGGAACTGGATCCACTGGCCGCGTGTGCACCCAACTGGAGAGCGAGGGAGAGCGTTAGAGAGATAATGCAGGAGAAAGGGCTACGACGTCAAGGGAGGCTAGCGGCAAAGGCGGCGGCCGTTTGGCACTCTTGCCAGAGTTGGTAAGGAGTGGTCGTTGGCCCGTCGTTCCACAGGGAGAGAGAAAGAGGTGATAGAGATATGGATGAGGGGCCCACATGTAAGTGTCTCTAAGAGAGGGGGGGGTGAGAGAAATGCTTTTTTCATTTTATGCTTTGAGAGTGTGTCCCATCGATAAGTGGCACATGGAGATAGGGGCAAACATGTCAAAGAAACTAGCACATACCGGTCAAAGCCCTTTGACCAAACAGAAACGTAATGGAAGGGCATTTTTGTAAGGCCACATAACAACGAAGGGGCAAATTTGAGCACACTTTGGAATTAGGGGAAAACTGAGTAGTGGGAACCATTTAAGGGTAGAAATAGAATGAGTTCAGTTAATCATATTACTAAAGAACTCCCACTCAAATCAACATCCCTAAGGTTGTCTGAGTGTAACATGATCCAAATCCACCAATCCACGTCCTATTATCACGTGATATGAGGTGGTTTCAATGGAGAACATCTCCTTGTTGATCATATATACTATATGACTCATGTTCGACCTTTCAGTCTCCTATGTTCCGAGGCCATGTCTGTACATGCTAGGCTCTCCAAGTTTAACCCAAGTGTTCTCCATGTGCAAAACCGGCTTACACCTGTTGTATGAGAACATAGAGTTATAACACCCGATCATCACGAGGTGCTTCGAAACGACGAACCTTCGCAATAGTGCCCACTTGGGGAGAACACAATTTTATCTTGAAATTTTAGTGAGGAATGATCTCATAATGCTACCGTCATCCTAAGCAAAATAAGATGCATAAAAGATAAACATCACATGCAAATCATATAAGTGACATGATATGACCATTATCATCTTGTGCTTTTGATATCCTTCTACAAAGCACTAGCATGATATCCATCATCACTAGCATGACACCATGATCTCCATCCTTGTGTCATGGTGTGGTTGTCATGCCAACTATTGCTTCTACAACTATTGCTAACTCATAACTATAACATAAAGCACAAATAAATTAAAGATAACCCTATGGCTCCTGCCGGTTGTCGTACTCATCGACATGCAAGTCGTGATAATCTATACATAACATGATCATCTCATACATCACATATATCAAGTCACGTCTTTGGCCATATCACCTCACAACATGCCCTGCAAAACAAGTTAGACGTCCTCTACTTTGTTGTTGCAATTTTTACGTGGCTGCTATGGCCAACTAGCAAAAACCGTTCTTACCTAGGAAAATCAACAAGGGTGATTCAAGTTGCTATTTAACCTTCTAGAAGTACCGCCTTTGTCGAATCCGATTCAACTAAAGTGGGAGAAACAGGCACCCATGAGCCACCTTTATGCAACCAGGTTACATGCAAGTCGATGGAACTGGTCTCTTGTACGTCGACAAGTAAGTTTGGTCCGGGCCGATTCATCCCACAATACCGCCGAATCAAAATAAGACTAAGGAAGTAAGAAATCTGAACATTAATGCCCACAAACACTTTGTGTTCTACTCGTGCATATCATCTATGCATAGACCTAGCTCTTGATGCCACTGTTAGAGAACATTACATGGGAAACAAAAAACTTCCTACACACACCCAAGATCTATCTATGGAGATGTATATCAACGAGATGGGGAGTGCATGTACATACCCTTGTAGATCACTAAACGGAAGCATTAAGAAACACGGTTGATGTAGTCGAACGTCCTCGTGATCGAATCATGATCCATCCCGATCCAGTGCTGAAAGGACGGATCCTTCGCATTCAGAAGACGTACGGCTTGCCAACATCTCCACCTCCTCGATCTAGCATGCGTAGGCGGAGTAGTGCATGAGTTCTTCGGAAGCACGATGACATGGTGATGGTGGTGGTGATGCAATCTCGGAAGGACCTTGCCAAGCACTGCTGCGACGCAACGAGAGAAAAAACTATCTAGAGAGAGAGGGAGGGCGCCGCAAAGGATTGGTGTGTTGGATGCCTCCCTCTCCTCTAATATATATAGGGGGTGGAGGAGGCTGACCCCTAGGGTTTTCCCCTAGGATGGGGTGGCGCCCAAGGTGGATAGCCTTGCCACCCAAGGCAAGGGGTGGCGCCCGACCTTCGGCTTGCCCGAGCCCTTGGCCACATGGGCCTTTGTTGGGAGGGGAGGCCAGCCCACCAGGTGTTGGTGCGTCTCTTCGCTCAGCCCATGGGGCCCTACGGGGTAGGTGGACCCTCCCGGTGGACCCCCGAAACACTTCTGACACCTCCATCACAAAACCGAATATCAACTTCCCCTGTATGAATCTTTACCTACGGACCATTCTGGAGCTCCTCGTCATGTCCGGGACCTCATCCAGGACTTGGAACAACCTTCGGTTACCAACATACGTAACTGAACAATACTATCTCGTCATCGAACGTTAAGTGTGCGGACCCTACGAGTTTGAGAACTATGCACACATGGCTGAGACACCTCTACGATCAATAACCAATAGCGGGACTTGGATGCCCTTATTGGTTCGTACATATTCCATGAAGATATTTATCGATCGAACCATGATGCCAAGGATTCAATCAATCCCGTATGCAGTTCCCTTTGTTCGGCGGTATGTTACTTGCCCAAGATTCGATCATCGTCATATCCGTACCAAGTTCAATCTTGTTATGGGCAAGTCTCTTTACTCATTCCATAATACAACATCCTGTGACTAACTCCTTAGTCACATTGCTTCCAAGCTTCTTGTGATGTTGTATTACTCAGAGGGACCAAAGATACCTCTCCGTCGTACGGAGTGACAAATACCAATCTCGATCCATGCCAACTCAACATACACCCTCGGAGATACCTTTAGAGCATCTTTATGATGACCTAGCTATATTGTGACGTTTGATAGACACAAGACATTCCTTCGGTGTCAGGGAGTTGCATGATCTCATGGTGTTAGGAACATAGACTTTGACATGGAGAAAACAATAGGAATAAACTTAGTCATACGATCAAATGCTATGCTTACAGTTGGGTCTTGTCCACCATATCATTCCTCTAATGGTGCGATCCCATTATCAAATGAAAACTCATGTCTATGGCTAGGAAACCTTAACAATGTTTGATCAATGAGCTAGTCTAGTAGAGGGTTACTAGGGACATGGTGTTGTCTATGTATCCACACATGTATGTGAGTTTCCAATCAATATAATTATAGCATGGATAATAAACGATTATCATGAACAAGGAAATATGATGATAACCAAATTATTATTGCCTCTAGGGCATATTTACAAGAGAAAATTGCCCTTATCTTCCCTTGAGATAGCTCTCGTGGCGCCCGATTGCATGTCATGATAAGAGGATGCATTCTCATTTAACTTCACACTTCCTTGAGTCGGTCTCTTCCTCATATGATCACACTTTTGAACTGGTTGATTGGGGGTTGTTGCTCTTATGAATATTGTGGCCAAAAATTTGACCGAAACACGCGTACGATCAGGCGCTCATGTTTTTGGAGAAAATATGGAGGGCAAATTTGGTGGTGTTAAAATTTCACACCATCTTTGAGGCCCATGCCTTAGTTTGTTATGTGCATACAATCTTTTCTTGGAAAGGAAGACAATGGGGAACCAATCCACGGAAAGATAGGAATGCTTTTGTCTTCAGAGCAAAGGTACAAATGGTCGGTAACGTCCTACACACCGTGAGAAACGATCTTGAGCTACGGAGATTAGCCGGTGCATTGTGTCTAGAGCCACCTCCGAGGACGGGCCGTGAGATAATCAGCTGTGCTCAACCCCTCTCTTATTTTCTTGTTCTTGTTGTTGTTTGCACACTTTCCTTGAGCCCATGATCACTTGATCCCCACTGCTTCCCGGTTTCTCTATCCTAAATATATGAAGCTGCCCTAAAACCGAATATTTAAAAAAATAAACAGTGGTTTACAATGATATCGCCTACCCATCAGGGTTCAAGACGTAGACTTGACATTGGTGCTCACATTTTCCTAGATTTATTACAGGCCTTTCGACGATGTATGTTTGGTGGGAAGTGATGTTCCTGTCCACTATGAAGGCGTATGTGGTGACTTCATCATTCTTAAGACAATGTGTCTACTTAGTTTCTCGAAGATGTTCATAAGGATGGTGATATAGCATGGAACCCTAGATGAAATCTTCTTGACACTTGGAGGTGGGAAGGGGAGGAATCCACAAGAACACAATGGTAGAACACTCAAGAACAAGTCCAAGTCACACAACCACTAGAGTCAAACCATACAAGGTCCACAAGGTACATTAACAACAAAGGGAAATCAAATATACATGGTAAAGTTCATCGCAAATCCCATGGCAAGATGAGGTCTTGAATCCAAGATGGATCTTCCCTTTAGAAGGGTCCTTGACATCCACTAGTTATATTCTCACATGGAGGCTCAATGGGAGAGCTAGTAGAAGGAGCAAAGCTCAACTAGATATGAGCTATCACTTTGCTATCCCTAACAAATAGTATAGGTATCAAATATATAGGTGGCTGAAGGTGGGGGACAAAGTAAGGGAAAATCTTGGCACATTATTTTTATAATACAATGGATATATACAAGGGGATAATTATTTTTGAGAAACTTCCATGAAAAATTCTGCATTGCTTCCATGAGCATGAACACAAGTGTTCAAGGTCGACCCTCACTTCTCCAATGCACAACCTTCCAATCACTTCCCTTTTTGAAAACTTCTTAGCCATAACAGGAAAGTAATTCTTTTAGCATATTTATTTATTTTGTTTTTTCACCCACAACTAAATAAATCAAAAAGGGAAAACAAAATCTACTTAGTGAATAAAGCAAACAAGCACACACGAGAATATCAACCCCACGCTATTGCTCCCCGGCAACGACGCCAGAAAAGAGCTTGATAATCCCCAAGTGCAAGGAATCATCGTAGCAATTTCCAAAGGTGGAAGTTATAAGTATGGAGTGTTGAACGCACAAGGATCTAAAGGTAAGCGCAGTATTCTCTCAAGTCCTATCTACCACTGATACAACTCTACGTACGTCGAACGTTTACTTCCAACTAGGAACGAGAAATAAAACTACGTTGTGGGTATGAAGAGAATAGCTTTGCATGACAACAGAGAACTAAAATATAAAAATAGGTGTCATTATCATAAGGTTAGAATATATTACAATATATTACAAATAGCGAGTGTGGAATAATGATGGGTCGGTGTGCGGAATTGTCCTAGGCAATTGTTAACAAGATCGGTAATCATTATTGCAATTTTATATGAGGGAGAGCATAAGCTAACATACTTTCTCTACTTGGATCATGCACTTATTATTGGAACTCTAGCAAGCATCCACAACTACTAAAGATCATTATGGTAAAACCCAACCATAGCATTAAAGCATCAAGTCCCGTTTATCCCACACGCAACAACCCACCTACTCGGGTTTATGCTTCTGTCACTCAAGCATTCCACTATAAGTGAACCATAAACGTATTGCAATAGCCTACAACAGGAATCCCTCACGCTTGCATGACACGGAGAGCACCATAGGACAATGCCAATAATAAAGCATGCAACTCAAACCAATCTAGATCATCAATCAACCCATAAGACAAAGGGAATCTACTCAAAACATTATAGGACGGCAACACATCATTGGATCATAATATGTGGCATAAAGCACAATGTTCAAGTAGGGGATTACAGCGGGGTGCAGGAGAGTGGACCGCTAAAATAAGATGATGATGGTGGTGAAGAAGGTGATGTTGATGAAGACAATCACCACGGCGATGGTTCCGCCGGTGGCACTCCGGCGCCACCACGAGAGAGGCGGAGAGGGTCTCCCCCTTATGCCTCATCCTCCATGGTCTCCCCCCAAGGTGGGGAGAGGTTCCCCCTCTAGTCCCTGGCCTCCATCGTGATGATGGCCCCTCCATCTTCCTCCTCCATGGTCTCCAGTGATGGTGACCCCCTCCGGTAGGGTGCCGGAGAGGGCCAAGATTGGTTTTTCGTGGCTCTAGAGGCTTGCGACGGTGGAACTCCTGATCTAGGTTTCTTTTCGGGGGTTTCTGTATTCATAGGAATTTTTGGCGTCGGTCTCACATCAAGGGTACTCCCGAGGGACCCACAACCTAGGGGCGCGCCCTAGGAGGGGTGCGTCCCCTAGGCTTGTGAATGCCTCGGGACTCCTCTTCGGTATCTTTTTGCTCCAGTATTTTTTATATTTTCCAAAAATATTCTTCGTAAATTTCTAGCTCATTCTGAGAACTTTTATTTCTGCACAAAAACAACACCACGATAGTTGTGCTGAAAACAATGTTAGTCCGGCTTAGTTCTAAAAAATCATACCAAAATCATATAGAATTATTGTAAACATGGCATGAATACTTCATAAATTATAGATACGTTGGAGACGTATCACCATGATCAAAATTCTTTGGTTTCCTCTAGTTGTTCTATGACAAACCATTTAGAGGAAATCAAGAAAAATGATGCACTCTTGATTGATGAAGAACCTTATTCTCTAAAAGAATCATCATCAACACCTTTGTTCACATGTGCCTCATGGCAAGAGGTAATGATGAAGTATCATCTTTTCTTAGTGATAACGATGATATTTTTAATGAGGATGATGATGATGACTTGACTTAAAATCTCTATGTGATTGGAAAAAATCTTCATAGAGCTAAAAATAACGCTTATAAAAGGTTTCAAGATGTTCTTGATTGCTTTGAAAAGCGCTGATATATTTATTAACGAGCAAGCTAAAAGTGAACAACTCGAGCACGAACTTGCTAGGGCTCATCAAACATTTAGAGACTTAAGATCTTCAAGGTAAGTATATGCATCATATCCTTGTTCATGATGACCTCTTGTTTCTTGCACATACTGTTTGCAAGAGGGAGTCTTGAACATGTAACTTCTTCATTTACATATGTTTGATGCATATAGCCAGGATGTCTATGACTTGTCTTGTCCTTCTACCTTGTGTTTGCCCATGCATTCCAAAGAAATTATCCTTTAAAAAGGGATTGCACACATTTAGGGGGAGCTTGTACTAGTCATGTTTCTTTCAAAGTTGTCATATCCTTATGATTATCTTTATTTGAAGCTTTGATTGTATGTTGTCATTAGTTACCAAAAAGGGGGAGACTGAAAGCACATATGCTCCTTTTGTGATTTTGATAATTCATGACAACATACATTGCATCTTGGACTAACACTTTTACCTAGATATTTCAGGAATAGTCCATGGAGAGCTTTGTCTAAAGGTTTATGTGGAGATGCCCCTGGATGCAAGAAAGGAATAATATTAGCTCAATCTTCAAGCTAGAAGACTCTTCATTTTATATTTGTGAGAAATCACTTTTGAGTCCATAGGAAAGCCAATACTATTAAAAGGGGATGAGGTAGTAAAATGAATTGATTGCTCAAATGCTCAAAGTTAGCCACCAAAACACTCAGTCATTTTTCCCACATATCCACTCTATCAAGATACACATACACAAATTAGGTGTCACCAACATTTCCATATCGGACCCACCGAGTTTGACCTCGGACAGAAACCCTAGCCATGCCCACAAAATATGTGCATCAGAAACCAAGTCGGTGCTACTTAGTTCAGTGTGACCAACATTCTGTTGCCAAGATACACAAAATTGAAATTTCCGAGTTTGAGTATAGGTGTCACCAAGTTTGGACATCTAACCGTTAGTCACCTTTTCGGTGCCACAAAGTTTCATATATCGGTCTCACCAAGATTCAAAAGTTCACACGTTTGTGAAAATCGGCACCACCGAGTTTTCAACTTCGGTGTCACCAGTTTGCCCTTTTGTGTGTAACAGTTGGATTTTGGCTCCTGCCAATATATACCCTTTCACCCACCTCACACTTCATTGCCCTATCCATTTTCTGAGAGAGAACCACCTACTCATGTGTTGAGACCAAGATATTCCAATCCTATCATTTGAAACTTGATCTCTAGCCTCCCCAAAGTGCTTTCCACCAAATCAACCTATCCTACCCATGCATATTCTGTGAGAGAGTGATTTGTGTTGATGAGACTATCTTTAGAAGCACAAGAGCAAGGAGTTCATTGATCTACCACATCTATTACCTTTAGGAGGGTGGTGCCGCCTAGATTGGTTAAGTGTCGCTTGGGACCCTCCTACTTCGTGTTGTGGAGTTGAACCAAGATGTTTGTAAGGGTAAGGAGATTGCCTACTTCGTGAAGATCTACTATGAGTATGTCTAGTCCTCCGTGGACGAAAGCCGTGGTGGAATAGACAAGGCCGCTTCTTTGTGGACCCTCTATGGGTGGAGCCCTCCATGGACTCTCATAGCCAGTATCCTCCGTGGGTTGAAGTCTCCACTAACATGGAAGTACGATAGCGCCACCTATCCGAACCATGCCAAAAATCGTCATGTCAACCTCATGTGTTTGATCTTCCTAACCTCTACTCCTTCACATGTGCAAAGTATTAACTTTTCCGCTGCCATATATGTTGACTAGCATGTGTAGGGTGCACTATACTTGTTAGAACTGCTAAATTTCTGCCCTCCAAGAATTTGTGTTAGGCTAGAAATTTTATCTTGACAAGTAGTCTATTCACCGCCCCTCTAGACACATCTTCTATCGATCCCTCAATTAACAAGCAAGCTAAAAGTGAACAACTCGAACACGAACTTGCTAGGTCTCATCAAATATTTAGAGACTTAAGATCTTCAAAAGGACAAACTAAAATTGCTCATGGTAAGCTTAAAGAGGATTTGAGATCCTTCTCCTTGAATGCAATAGTGTTAAGGGAGAGCTTGTCAAAATCTCTAAAATTCATGAGGAGCTTCAATCTACTCATGAGATGTCTCTGATTGCTACTTGCTCCTCTCATATTGTTAATGATACTTTTGCATCTAACTTTACCTCATGTGAAGCATCAACTTTGAAGGAGAATGTTTAGCTATGCGCCCAACTTGCTTTGCTAACAAGCAATTATGGGAAATTGGATGAAAGTCATGAAAATCTCTCGGGCACTCATGATGATATTCTAATCTCTCTTAGTGAGCTAAAGTTAGCACATGAGACTATGGTCACCAAGGTAAAATATTGAGTCTCATGTGAACATTAGCACATCTACTCTAAATGCTTTATTACCATCTGCCAATCCTTAAAATTCACCCACCTCTCATATTATTACCACTCATTATGAATTTCTCGCCTTGTCTTATTGCTCTAACCATGAAGTTTATAATTCCACTAGTCCTCTTGTTTCTGGTGTTGAAACTAACCATGTAGAAGAAATTAATGAGATCAAGGCCCAAGTCACTAGTTTGAAGAAAGACTTGGAAACGTGTGATGATGGACATAGTTTTCACTCCAACAAGAATAAGTCCAGGAACAAGAAAAGGGGACAAGACCAATCCACAAAAGAGTCCAACATGTCTTGCTTTATGTGCGAAAAGGTTGGCCATCATGTGAGATCTTGTCCATTTAAGAAAAGGTCTTATGAAGAGAAGCTACATCGGAAGCGGCCTCAACCTCAATCTCAAGCTCAACCTCATGTTGAAGAATCACCAGTATGTATGACGAAATATGTTATTTCCCCCCAAGGTGAGAAAGTAAAGAATAAGAAGAGAAGGGCGAGTACATGTTGTTATATATGTCTTAAGAAGGGACACATAGCTTCATCATGCCCTAATGGTAACATCTCTAAGCCTCCAATTATCAATGATCATTATTCACTTAGGAAGGATAATTTTGGCAATTCGTTTGCCAATTATGTCGGTGCCCAAAGTGGTTTGAAAGTGGAGAAGACCATTTGGGTTGCCAAGCCTATTTTTACTAACTTCTTAAGACCCAACTTGTTTAGGGACCATCAAACTCAAACTTTATCAATAGGTGTGTCGAGGACATTGGAGACTTGTACAGTTCATGAAAATGATTCTCACCATTTATTATGGTCCAAGCCAAGTCAAGTGGATTATCATCATGTTTCTCAACCCAATGCTCCTCGAGGCGGTAACTTGTACTTATATTTTCTACATTGTAAGTTACTTGCCCCATGCATGTTTAGGTTTTGTAGCTAGCATGAACTTGTATATGTTGTGCCTCCTAGTATGCTTGATTTGTGTTATCTAGCATGTGTAGGTTGCTATGCACGTCATATAGTTGTTTGTACAGTTTCGAGCCTTTATTTCTACTTGGTTGCATCTTATTTGGCTCTTCTGAGATATTAATGGATCATCACATTATGGAGGAGTATTATGTTTTACCCATACCACAAACCTTAAACATGTACATATGTGTAATACCACGTAGCATTGTTAGTGCGAGATATAATCTAGACAGACCGGATGTTTGGCTCTTGGCATCATGTACGGGATCCACTACGTGCCCTGATATTCGGGTCACTCCCGGAAATCTGGCACCCAGGGTCCAGAAACATGACAGATTTTGAGCATTCTATCACCGGATGTCTGGCGCATGCTCGGATGTCTGGGCTCCTAATGTTACGTCGAATGTCTAGGATCATCCAAGATTTCCAGCTCCCCATGTCCTCGTATTAGCTGGTTACTATGTGGTATGTTAAGTTCATTTTAAATTCAAATTATCATTCATTAATTATATTTGGTTGAATTTTACTTGCCTATCATTGATAATATACGAATAGTCACATTATGGGGTAGAGATATGCTCTGTGCAAAACACAATATATCTTAATGTGAAAATTTGAGAAATGCCACTTAGAATTATTTTAAGAATATCTCATATCTATGTGGCTTGATCTCATCAACACGTGCCTAATTGCATAAACATGTTTGTGTTGATCATCCTTTGGATTTGTTTGAGTATGGAATTCTTGTGAGGTTTTGCCCATGGTTTATGTTAAAGATTTTATTTGGGAAATCAATTGATTCAATACATTCCGGTTATTACTTTGCATGATGATCTACCTAATTCTAATATAAAAAGTTTACTATCCAAGCACCCTGTTTATTCCTAAACTCTCATGTTATGTTGTGTTACTATAGACGATCGTGTGCCTATTTAAATCTACCACCTAATAATAATTCGAAATACCATTTTGGTCTTACATTTGGTATTCCTTAATTGGTAGACCTTGATGATCCTCGTCATCTTGGCTTTTGCCCCAACTTGCATTTTTTATCTAGTCGAGAAATTTGTTGCCCACTAATCCCCCATGCCTTTGTTTGAGTTCATTTTACTACTTTTATGGTATTATGGGCGTTGGTATCTTATTACTTGTACTATCATATATCTACTTAAGTGAGATATGCATGTAAGAATATGTGCAATGCATATCTTATATGCTCATTGATTTTTCTTGTTTCATGTGTTGAACTTGGTGTACTATCATATGTTGATTTATCACTTTGATTTATTTTGGACAACATGAATGATTAATGATGTTATTGGAAGTATTAACGGTTATGTGTTCATTTGTCTAATTTGTATCTCTTTGGATTTTGGTAGGCTTGTGCATGCATATTTACTATGTGTAATTTTTCATATCTTGTTTACTTGATCTGATCCTATATATATATATATATATATATATATATATATATATATATATATATATATATATATATATATATATATATATATAAATATAACAAATGTTTCCTACCACGCGGTGGTAATTACCACCACTTAAGTTTTGTATCTTGTATGTAGTATCTATTAAATCGGAGAGTATGTACGCATAGTATGTAGTATATAAGAATTTTTAGGGAGTATATAGTACTCCCTCCGTCCCAAAATAAGTGTCTCAAATTTAGTACAAACTTAGTACTAGAGCAGCGACACTTATTTTGGGACGGAGGGAGTACTTTTCTCATAGTATGTCTCGTATTCTGAGTATGCTCCTTTTTACATACAAATATATATGTATTTCAGAAATGTAAAAAAAATGGGCCAACTTGCTAATTTTTTATGTAACTCTCTTGGAAGTATCTTATATATAGTATATCAACATACTTACAATGATAAATTAGTATATATACTATCACATGACAGTATATGAGAACTGTGGGGTAACTACCCATAGGTGGTAGGATGTATTTTTCCTATATATATATGGTAAATCCATCAAATTCTCAATAGCTAATATGTGTATGAAATCCAAATTCATATCTATATGCACATAATTGAGTGGTTTTGACCTATATTATATAGTTACGCTAACTACTTTGGAACTGATAAGTATGGGAACCATATTGTACTTAGAAGTGACTTAGGTACATTGGAGAAGCATTGTGTTCTTGGCTTATTCATAAAGAAGGTGGTTTAACCACGAGGGAATTAGAGCCAAGATTATATGACTCACTCATCACTACACCATACTAATGCTTTCTCGGTAACAAGTATTTACTTCATGCATGTATATAAATATAGTCTACCTTGTGCAGGTTACATCGCAGCATGTATAGTACTTATTGTATTTGTGTTTTCTTGTGTTTTCTTAGAACACACTCTATTGCAATCGTTATACATTTGAGTACAAGCATATAATGGGGGTCTATAAAATCATATTCATGATTAACTTATGCCAAAATATGCCAATTAAGCAATTCATTGCATATCAATTCTTAATATGTTCTCTCATGTGTAATTTTTATGAAATTGTAAAAATAGTCTATTTGTTTCTGGTATTTGCTATCTTACTTAGTAATTCCTTGTTATGAAAATGATATCAATTTTCCCATGTGCTTTGCACCATGTGCCATGTGCCTTGCTCTTATGATAGGATCACAAGTGTATAATAATGGATTCACTTGTGCATATCACGTTCTTATCAATTGCAACTACTTTATGTATCAAGTTTCTTTGTGGATACATAGACTACTATTGTCCACTTGGAAATATTTTCACATAAATTAGTTCCCACCTTTCCTTGATATTACTTGATCCTTGCTGGTCACTTGGTTGTTTCCTTATTGATTCATTGGTGGTCTCAGTAAGAGGTTCTGAAGTGAGTGCTTGTATATTTTCATATAATATTGCACGATGATGTGTTTGGATGTATTTTGGACCCATAATTATCATGACGATCGAATTGGATATTCATAATATATCTTGTCCAAAATATGTTGTTTGGATCTTTTGAATGTTTTTCTCACATGTCGAATGCTTATTTTCATATCATGCCTGTTCCAATCTCTAGATCCCGAGCTCCTCAAATTTCTTGTCATTGAATATGTTCATTTAATTTCACTCAAATCTTTTAATATGCATACTTTAAGGGGGGGACTCATTGTCCTCAAGATTTGTCCCATTTTGGCATTTGTTGCTAATGGGGGAGAAGTAAAGGATTTAAGATAATCTTAAAGTGCTTATTAGTTATTGACATTCATGCGTATTTAATTTAGTTATA
Organism: Hordeum vulgare subsp. vulgare; assembly: GCF_904849725.1. Taxonomy (NCBI): domain Eukaryota; kingdom Viridiplantae; phylum Streptophyta; class Magnoliopsida; order Poales; family Poaceae; genus Hordeum; species Hordeum vulgare. The sequence continues at coordinate 319,512,690 of NC_058518.1, forward strand.
TATGTTTATTGCAGGAACGAATTTATAGAGAAAATTCAACCTAGTGTATGTCAACCAATATATAAAAGGAAATTCAAAGTTCATTCACACAAGCATATATTGTGGGGGAGATTTCTCTATATTTTGTGGTTTTGTCAACATAAAATCGTTGTGTAGTGTTTGGATGTTAGTACACCGAGTGTGAGAAACTCAAGTATCTTTGTGACACTTGATACTATCAAAACCATCCCAAGTTTCAGTTTATTCCTCGGGTGAGTTGCATACTTGTGTTAAAATTCATTATATATGTCATCTTGTTGATATTGTTATCAACTACGAAAATGGGGGAGATTGAAAGTGCATGTAGTGTGTAGTTCCAGTAATTGATGAAAATCCTAATGGACTAATGTTTTCATTGAGTTATACATTTGAAGGAAGTTCTATTAGCAATGCATGAAAAATATTATATGAATTGAATGATGTTTCCTCCATGGTGATGCAAGAAGGAGATCGAATGAATTCTAAATGAATGTCATATACATATTGTTGTGCATGGATCAAGGATGAGCTCAGGGATTGAATCCAATACGATACAATCAAGGTGAATTCCATGTGATGAACAAGATGTGATATATGTTGAGTTCATTGAGGATCTAATACGTCTCATGCTGTGGTTTATGGGTTGAACCATGATGGGTCAAGATCTTGACATGGTAATTAAAGAGAAGTATTCGACATATATCTTGAAAATAAGATCATGATGAGCTCATATGTTGAGTCAAGGATGATTATTCTGTAAGCAAGTAATTCAAGTGAATAATTAATTGTGCTTCTCAAGAGATTATGTTGGATCATGAAGACGAGCAAGTTATAGCCAATATGGGATTCATGTAGAAAATTTATATGGTCATGGTGAATTAGGATATTGGTAATCATGTCTTGAATCAATGAAGCATAGTGAAGAAACCAATAGGGCCTTCAAGACATCTAGATTAATCATGGATCAAAGATAAATGTTGACCAAGATGAAGATCAAATATTTAACTCAAAGATGGTCATCACACAAGAGCAAATGATGTACCACATGGGATCTTGTGGTATGGTAATTAATTGTCAAATGCACTTTGTGTACTAACCCATACTATGTGTTGTCTATGTTTATGAGGGTTAGGTTATTCTCATGAGCTCGCATCAAGAGAGAGATTCCAAGTGTCCATGATAGGATGACATCAAGTGTTCATGATCATGGTTGGGAAAGTTCAAGATAACCATCCCGGAGGATTACATGCTTGAAGCTTGTGGATGTTCACATGATGGACAAGTGAAGATGAATAAAAACAAAGGCTTCCCACATTGTGTATGGGAGTGATACTTGAAGACTTCACCAATGTCTAACCTTCAACTTGAGCCAAGAAAAAACAAGAACATCAAGCTCAACTAAAAGGCTACAGACAAAGGTATTAGTTCCTTGGTATTTGTGGTGTGGAGTGATGACCACCGAAAGAACATATACACTCAAGAATGGATTCCCGATAGCTATGTAGTGTATATCTTTTATGTTTCTTGAGTTATAGGTATCCCGCACTATTAAGAGGGGATCAAAGGGGTTTGTGATGGATTTTCTTAAGTCAACATGTTCTATAAATAATTCCACTCCTATGCTATATATAGAAGAAATATGTAGCCTACTAGGTTCCCCAAAGTATATGATCTAAACTTTGCACCCTCCATTCTGGATTAACTTGCATGGTTCACTATGTGATAACCTGGAGTTTTTCACTAGCTTTAAAACAAGTCCAAGATCATCAAAATTGCAGCGTGTATGAGGAAATTACGCCTGTTTTACTATTGGGGCACCTGCAGTTTTTGTGATGTTCGGATATCCGGGATTTGGCCGGATGTCCACGCACCCGGGTTGCCATGGATATCCGGGATCCTCTCGGAAATCTGGCCATCGATGTCTAGAAACCATTTTGAAATGCTGGTTGTGACCCCTTGATGTCCGGTACTTGGCCATATGTCTGGGTCGTGTACATTGATACTATTTTGTGTGCTCGTGTGTACACTTGACAACCGTCGGATGTCCGGCCCTTGGCCCAGATGTCCAGCCCGACACAACCACTTACACTACAACAGCCATATTTGCACACACACACACTATGTATACCCCTTCACCACTTTGTGGAGGGGTTGAGAAACACACTCATATGAACCCTAGAACACAAAAGGCCCCCTCTCACTTATCCTACGCCAAATCTTAGGTTCCAGAGAGATTTTCCAATCAAGTTATAGATCCACTCCCTCTCCCTTTTGTGACCAAAATAAATCATCATTTGAGCAGGTCTTGAGAATTTCCCTCTTGATCTTGTTACTCTTGGAGGTTGGAGACCCCTAGGCGGTAGGAGTGCTTCGGTGAGGAATCAACTTGTGATTTGTCCCCCAAAAAGTTTGTGGATATTTGGAGGCCGCCTCAAGGCCTAACAGTAGTGGTTGGGAATCGCCTCTGTGATGATATCTCAAGGAGAATAGGATGATCCTTTATGGCATTGGTGTGCCTTAGTGGTAACATCCACCTTTCTAATGGTGACTAGCTTCCCTCCAAGGAAGTGAACATTGGGATACATCCTCGTCTCCATGACTTCGGTTATCCCTAACCCTAACTCCTTACTTGTGGTTTACTTTGGTAACCTAAGCGTACATTCACTATATATTGTTGTCCTCATTATATTGTGTTGGCTATTTCCTTGGAAATATTAATTATTTAGGACTAAACTTTATGTCCCGCAATTCATACTTGCTACTATTGATATATCTTGTGTTTAATGTGAATTGCTAAATTATGTCATACACTTACATATCTTGTGATATTGCTCAAGTAAGTTTGTATAAATTACTTGTACTTGTAACTAATATTGTTGTGATCACCTCATTTAAATTAAGTTGTTGGTGCACTTAGTTGAGCCTAGTGTATTTAGGATTTGTGCTTAAAAAGTATGGTCTTGGTTTATTTCCATATTCGGATAAAACCAAATATGTATAAGTTTTTAAAATGCCTATTCACCCCCCCCTCTAGGTGACATCATGGTCCTTTCAGAAGTTGACATGAAGTCGAAGGATCCTACTGATGCACAAAACAAAGCAATGAATGTATGTGTATGGTATATAAGTACACCATCCATCATTGATGTTTCTCTTCTTTTCCACATAACCGTTAGGAGTAAAGTGCATGAATAATATGGTGCAAAAATGGCTATATTCATGGCACTAGGCATAGGCTTCACATGAGAGATGTCAAAGGCTCAAATCATATGGGAGAAAGCTATCAGGGCGATCTCATTAGCAAGATTACAAGCATTGTTGCACTCAATACAAGGCAAATTATCTATCATGAGAGAGGCAACATATGAAGACATATGATACTATGTAATATCAACCATGGCATGCAAAGCATGGGAATAGGTGACATCAACCGCATGAAACAAGCGAGTATAAATCAACGTTGATGCAATAATAAAGGCAAGCATATCAATTATGTAATCCAAGCTAGTAGTGCAAAGATGCAACATACTATAGGAAATCATGGCAATCATGTCACGTGAGCAAATATGGCATAGGTAATGCAAATGGCATATCGTAAGCACGAACACAAAGCAAGATCAAAATATCATCATTGTATTGGCGATAAGTGTTATGTAAAAAGCAATTGGTTGACATGACTCTCCCAACACAAGTAGTAACCATGGCATGGGGCACAAAAAAATCATGGCAATGACAAGAAATATCTCCACCAAGCTTGAAAATGCACATACAAGTCATGAAATCAATTGTTGTGTGATATGCAAGGCATGGGTCACAAATGCATTGAAAGGGCATGGAGATGAGCATATCATGCAAGGTGAACATGGGAATATGGGCATATTATGTGTAGTGTGCAAGAAATCATAGCCATGTGAGGTCAATGTTTAAGGAAGACGCGAAGTCTTAGCGCAAAGTGAGTGGGTGGAGGGTAAGCACTCCATGGTGGGCACGTCTTCATTGCTCTCTAAAGCTCATTTCGACAACTCATGCGCTTGCAAGGTTGACGAAGAATCATGTGTACCTACACAACAAGGATACACAAGAAACAAAATGTGTGTGCGTGTGGGGGGGGGGGGGTAAATATACACATCATCCGTCATGATGTGTATGTGCATGTGAGAGTTAGCACAAGATGAGCAACTCTCAAAGAAATTTAATGCACGATATAGAAATAGGACATCCATCATGCAATGATAATTACTATGTTCAACATGAGTGCGACACAAATTATGGCAAATATATGGCACAAGTATATCATTTGTATCGATGATAAGCATATTGTGCACACAATTATTGGAATGATGCAATGTACAAGATATATTAAATCTCTTAATAGGTATGAGGAAACTATAGGGGTCTCCTAATGTGCAACAGCAGAATAATAATATGGAGAATATGGACAACATTGAAAATAAGGCATATTCAAAGCATGGTGTTTATGGCATGGCATATGTGAATAATTGCGCAAATGATGCAAAAGAATCATGGCAATATCATCACAAGAAAACAAATGTCAATAAGCATCCGCTAGTCATCCATGCATATGTGCAAATTGGTTTATTTTATGGGCATATGCATAGTTACTACGATGATATTGCAAAGATGCGTTGTGGGGACCCCGACTTGCGAGTCGAGATCGCCGAATGAACGTGCTCAGTGATCCCAGAGATCAATGCTCACCGAACACATAGATACTGAATATTAAGAGTCTTACATCCAACATACCAAAATGTACAACAAATGACCAACAAGGTCAAGTTCTCATAGGTAGGGCCTATAAGGCCAAATCACACCGATACATTTACTAGAGGAAATCTTGGGGCTAAGCGGGTGCCCATGCCATCAGCCTACACCAACAGGCACTCTGACTGGGAAGCATCCTAGTTCACAAGTCCGTCTGCGACGATGTACTCTTCTACAAACTCTGGTCCTTCCATGTCTGGTCAATGACATAACTAGTGGCAAGCCAGTGAGTACTTTGAATGTACTCGCAAACATCCCATGATATGGATAATGCAGTATGTATGATAACAAGTAATATGTAGTATTGGTGGATAGCAGCTTAACTGTGAATAAACATGATCATAAATGGATATGCAACATAAGCTAGATGGTATTTAGAAGAACAGGTAACAAATATCAACATATCTGTTGGGGGCTGAATGATGACCCAGAAGTATAGGGGATCAATCATACTACTTTCAATAAGTAAGAGTGTCGAACCCAACGAGGAGCAGAAGGATCTGACAAGTGGTTTTCAGCAAGGTAAAATCTGCAAGCACTGAAATTGTCGGTAACAAGTGATTGTGTGGTGAGATGATTCGTAGCAAGCAACAAGTAACAAAAGTAGCAACGGTGCAGCAAAGTGGCCCAATCCCTTTTGTAGCAAGGTACAAGCCTGGACAAAGTCTTATAGGAGGAAAAACACTCCCGAGGACACACGGGAATTTCTGTCATGCTAGTTTCATCATGTTCATACGATTCGCGTTCGTTACTTTGATAGTTTGATCTTGGTGCCACCGGGGTGAATAGAGTAGGGTGTGTCATGAGCTTCCTGCAGGATCAAGTCCTTGAGTTCCGCCTTGTTGGGTATGCATAAACGTTTCCCAAACCTCACTAATCCTTGTTCATCCACCGAGAATTTTGGGGCCTTGCATTCGTGGATCTTCTTCTTGATGCCTTCGAGGCTCTTGTGCCCCTTCTGGGCTTCCTTGATGTCGTATGCCAGCGTGGGTTTGACTTCTAGGTTAGCTAGGAATCCTGGTTCAACTAGCTCCAACCTAAAGCTTTCCATCTCTTCATGTAATGCGGGTAGCCTTTCCTTGAGCATAACATTCAAGGTGTTGGCCTTCTGGCTTAAGGCATCGGCCACCAGATTGGCCTTACCGGGGTGGTATTGAATACTGAGGTCGTTGTCTTTGATTAGTTCCAAGCATCTTCGCTGCCTCATATTCAATTCTATTTGAGTAAAGATATATTTAGACTCTTGTGGTCGGTGTATATTTCACATCGCTTCCTCAGAAGGTAATGTCACCATGTCTTCAGGGCATGCACTACGGCTGCCAACTCAAGATCATGTGTGGCGTAGTTTTCCTCATGTGGGCGCAGTTGCCGTGACATGTAAGCCACGAATCTGCCGTCTTGCATTAGGACTCCACCAAGCCCGGTTCTGGAGGCATCACAATATATCACAAACTCCTCGCGGACATCTGGAGTAGCCAATACCGGGGCGATGGTCAATCTCTTCTTCAACTCCTGGAAGCTTTCTTCACACTCCTGCGTCCATTCGAAGTTCTTCCCTTTCTTCAAGAGTTGAGTCATTGGTCGGGCGATGCGGGAGAATCCTTCTACGAACTTGCAGTAGTATCCTGTGAGTCTGAGGAAGCTTCTGACTTTCTTCACATCGATTTGTGACTCCCACTTGGTTACTGTGGAAATCTTGGAAGGATCGACTGCCAATCCGTTTGTCGTCTTGGTATGACCCAAGAATCCAACTACGTGTAGCCAGAATTTGCATTTGCTAAACTTGGCATAAAGCTGGTGCTCTTGAAGCTTTTCCAATACTAACCTCAAGTGTTTCTCATGCTCTTCTTCGGACATGGAGAAGATTAATATGTCATCGATGAAGACGACGACAAACTTATCCAAGTATTCCATGAAGACTTTGATTATGAGGTACATGAAGTATGCGGGGGCATTGGTCAACCCAAATTACATGAGGGTGCACTCTTATAGACCGTATCGGGTCACGAATGCAGTCTTAGGTATGTATTCTAGTTGGATCTTCAATTGGTAATATCGAGATCGGAGATCGATCTTGGAAAATACCTTGGCTCCATTTAATTGGTCAAATAGGTCTTCAATCTTGGGGAGTGGGTACTTGTTCTTGATCGTCACTTCATTGAGAGAATGGTAATCGACACAGAGTCTGATAGTCCCATCCTTCTTAGACATGAACAAAACTGGTGATCCCCAAGGTGATGCACCCGGACGGATGAATCCCTTCGTGAGTTGCACATCCAAGTGCTTCTTTAACTCTTCTAGATCTTCAGATCCCATCCTATAAGGCTTCTTATAGACAGGCCTTGATCCGGGCATGAGCTCAATGATGAACTCAGTGTCTCGGTCAGGAGGCATCCCTGGCAGCTCATCAGGAAATACGTCCGGGTACTCATAGACTATTGGCACGTGCTCCAACTCTTCTCCCCATAGGCAATTTACCCGAGGGACTTGAGTGGATGTAGGCTCAAGGACATACTTGACCTTGACCCCTTGGTCGCTTGTCATGGTAATAGTCCTGTTGGCATTGTCCAAGATGCTCCGGTGCTTGGCCAACCAATCCATTCCAAGGATCAATTCCAAGCCTTGCGACGTTATGACGATGAGATCTGTTGTGAAGCTTATACCATTGATATTGATCCGGACTCCTCTACATCCTAGGTTGGTCCTTAGCACTACTCCCGGGGTATGTACTGCCATTTGCCCATTAAGTAAGGTAGGCTTCAAACCACATTTTTCCGCAAACTTCTAAGTAACAAAAGAATGCAAAGCACCACAATTAAACAATATTGTTGCTGGGTGGAATTGACAAGGAACGTACCCAGAATGTAGTCCGGGTCCTCCTGTGCTTTTTCTGCGGAGAAGTGATTAATACGTCCCCTGTTGTGGTACTGCTGATTGCAGGGAGCTAGGTTCCTGCCTGGCGCTCCTTGACCTTGTCTTTGATTAGGCGCATTGGGGCGCGGTGCATTGGGCTTCTTGTTGGAGCACTGCCTGGAGTAGTGCCCAGTCTGACAACATCCAAAGCAGGTCACCTGCCCTCGTATGTTGGACTTGACTCCACTGTTATTGGGCGGGTTGATTGCTAGCTTGCTGTTGACTTGCTGCCGGGGCTGGTAGTTCCCGCGGAATGTTGGTGCCTTGTACTGCTGTTGCTGATAGTTGGGTCTTGTTGGGGCTGACTGCCATGGGTGTGGGATTGGGTTACTGGGTCCTCCACTACCCATCAGCTTGCGCTTACAGGTGTCATCCACTGCATGACGCTTATCCTCCAACATGAGGGCCTTGTTCACCAGATCACAGAAGGTCCGGCATTCACAGACAACCAGCTGATACTGGAGTGGCTGCTGCAGTCCTTACATAAAGCGTTCCACCTTTGTGGATTCAATGTTGACGTCTTCTGGTGCAAATCTTGACAAGAGTTTAAACTTCTACAGATACTCCTTGACGGTTCCACTGGCTTGCCTCAAGGCTCAGAACTCCCGCTTCTTATTGGTCATCATTCCAGGGGGAATGTGAGCAGCGCGGAATCCTTCCTTGAATACTTCCCAAGTGATTGCTTGCCCTTCTCGCATGATCTGGAACCCATCCCACCAAGCTCTGGCTGTGCCTCCTAGATAGTGAGAAGCATAAAGAACTTTCTCGCGATCATCGGTGCACTTGACGAGTGCGAGGAGGTCTTCGATGGTGCGGATCCAGTCATCGGCATCCAATGGTTCAGTTGTCTCCGTGAATATATGAGGCATAGTCTGCATAAACTCAAACAGAGTAGAGTGACTATTGCCATTTTCATTTCGCGGCGGATTGTTCACCAAGACTTGAGCCAACTGCTGGATGGTGGTATTGTTGGCTTGATGTTCCTCTCGAAGATCTTGGAGGAACAGAGCCATAGTTAGGCTCTCCGGAGGAGGCGGTGGCAGAGGAATATCGCCTTGCTGCTGCTCGAGGTGATCTCCAGCTTGAGCGTTCCCATCGGTTCCCTGCTGCTGACCAGAGGGGGCAGAGCTGGGGTTGCCGAAGGTGTTGGTGCGTGTTGAAATCACCATCCTATCAGGGGAGTAGATAGGTCATTATGCTGAATTGGTCGGGGAATCGTAAGGGATGGAGTTCCTAAATAAGGGGGTTTTGGTATTGTCCTAGTTTGCGAGTTAAACAAAGGTTTTTGGGAAATCTAATGCATTGAATTAAAACAAATGATGTAGTCGCTTACAAGCTGCCTAAGGCAGAAATGTGGCTTGCATCATACATGAACACACAACACTCATGGTTCTCATGAACCGATACATGGACTTAACTGCGCATGAGGAGACTCCTAATTTCCTAAGACGTTCCTCTAAGTGGCGGACAGCTCGGTCTCGTATGCAGGCTCATCAGGATCTTCGTCTTCATCCTCGTCAATACCTTCCTCCTTCAGAGGTGTGGGAGAGGGGAGCGGTCCATCACGGCGTCTCTTTGTTGGCGAATCGTTGAGGAGCTCAGTGTATTCTTCCGCGGTCAGACGGCGACTCTGCATAGGAGTGGCCTGGAGCGGTGGTATCCCTCCTTGGAAGGCAATTGTTGAATGCCCTCCGGGTGCTCCTTCCTTCTTGACCTTGCGGGTCTTCATCTTTTCCAGGCGAAGTAGGTCCTTGACTTGGTATAGTTCTTGGCAAAGCGTCACAGACTCCTTGATCAGAAGGTGAGTCAAAGTGTCAGCGGAGAGGCTAAAGTAGTTCTGAAACCTGAGTGGCGTTCCATCCTCCGAGGATGGGTTAAGCGTCCACCTCCGATCAATCCCGTCCTTAATAAAAGGCAGGCGACGAGTAGCCGGCTCATTATCCATCTCGGTAAGGAGGTCGCGGAGACGCATGAGCGCCTCTCGTGCGGCTGTCTCCACTGCCAACATCAGATTCTCCATCTGTGGTCCTTCAAAGAACCAACTAGTTGGGGAGTCGTTAGCCTTCACTATCACGTCCGCGTGATATTCTTTTGTGTCGGTGTTGACCTAGTGCTCGTGGTAGATTAAAATGGGCGTGCAGCGTACTTGACACTTCTCGAGGCTATCTCCCAAGAGTAGGGGAAAGCCTGTCTCGAGAAGCATCTCAGGTACGGCGGCCATCTACAAGGTTGTAGGAGAGGGTTAGAAATTTTGTGGGCGTAGAAAATATCATGTGTAAGGGCTGAGTGCAGTACTCGTCTCAGCTATCGTCCATGCTACCTAAGGCTTCCTACAGTCAGGATGGCTCTGATACCAGCTCTGTGGGTACCCCGACTTATGAGTCGAGATCGCCAAATGAACGTGCTCAGTGATCCGAGAGATCAATGCTCACCGAACACACATATACTGAATATTAAGAGTCTTACATCCAACATACTGAAATGTTACAACAAATGACCAACAATGTCAATTTCTCATAAGTAGGGCCTATAAGGCCAAATCACACCGATACATCTACTTGCGGAAATCTTGGGGCTAAGAGGGTGATCATGCCATCAGCCTACCCCAACAGACATTCTGACTGCGAAGCGTCCTAGTTCGCAAGTCTGTCTCCGAAGACATACTCTTCTCCAAACTCCGGTCCGTCCATATCTGGTCAATAACATAACCAATGGCAAGCCAGTGAGTACTTTGAATGTACTCGCAAACATCCCATGATATGGGTAATGCAGTATGTATGTTAACAAGTAATATGTAGTATTGTTGGATAGCAGCTTAACTGTGAATAAACATGATCATAAATGGATATGCAACATAAGCTGGATGGTATTTAGAAGAACAGGTTACATATATCAACATATCTACTCGGGGCTGAAGACTTCGGGTTCACCCGATATGCCAAATCACCAAACTTGGTCATATCAACTCTTTCAAATAACACCATTAAACTCACACACACACTTGGTTTATGCGGAAATGACCGGACGTAGTTTAAGCGGGATTACCCAACTGTCCTTGATCATGGACACGGCTATTCGAATAGTTTTACACTCTGCAGAGGTTGTACATTGTACCCACGAGATCCGGGAAACTTTCGTGTCATCCAAGACTCGTTGTATATAACATACCCGATCAATGTCTTTCCCCTGACGATACTAGAAAAAGAGGTCCACTCGATTGGTACACAACCCACATGATGTACGTCTTATGAGCATCGACTCTAGATAGTATCATCCATGCGAGGACCAACGGTGTGCCCGGAATACGTAAAAACGACATAGTCGACATACATGGTACGACCCCGTCACGAGAGTGACCACACATCACTCCCACCACTAGTAATGTGGCTCTTTGCCAGCACCGACCAGAGTAATCAACAAAGCCCCGTTCCATAAAGGGGTAACGTGGTCGCACATGTATGGTTGGGACGGTCGACACATCATAAATCTAATCAAATTTCTGGAACCACTTACACCAAAATATACCCGGTGCACCACTTCTTCACAAGTGGTCACCTAACTCATCATCACCCTCTCGCATCAGTGGCACCTGACGGGGTTTTCATAAACCTTTGATATTTACCATCATCATGCTCATGCTTCTACTATGCTTAGCTGTACTTGTCAACATCATATTAGCGTGACCCTCATAGGTGGTAGGATCATGCTCAAAATGCAAGTGCTCCGGAGGAGCCATCAGTAACATCACATCGATGATTTACCGAATACTCATGATCATATGCAACGGGAATAATTGCTCTACTAGCATGCAATATAATATTTTCTCAAACATGGTCAAAGAGTTGCTTGCCTTGATCAGCTAAGTATCCGGGGTCTTCGGGGTCTTCGAGTCCAACTCCTTCATCAAACATGATATCTATCGTCATAGTAAATAATAAAATAATAAATAGTTCACTCAAAAATAGAGCACAATCTCACTTTAAAAATGTTGCCCTATTCTGATAAATCTACATTACCATTTTGAAAGCATTTGTCTCTCGTTTTGGTGAAAAGATTATTTTTAAAAATCATTTTTACACAGTTAAAGTATTCAAAATAGTCTTTTTAATTATTACTATACAGATTGTCTTAAAAATTTGTGCAATGGCTCTATTAAATTCTACTCATTTTTAGAAGAATTATGGTGGACAAATAATTAAATTATATTGGATAACAAGTTCTACAAAAATCTTTGAAAACAGGGTTAAACAGAATACAAAAAAGGCTTTAGCTCAGGCCTAGCTCGGCCTGTGGCTTGGGCCGGCCCAGCTGGCCAGCCAGCCAGGTAGCCCCGGGGCGCGCGCTACGAGGTTCAAACCTGACGCGCAGGCCCGTGCGGTCAGCGGCAGAGAGGGGAGAGGGGGAGAGAGAAGAGCCACCGACAGGTGGGGCACACCTGTCGGGGTCATCTTCCACCTATGGACAGAGGGGAGGGGAGGCACTCAGCGGCGATACCGACGCCCTCGAGCCCAACTGATGGCACGAATGGAACTAGCAGATCGTCGCCCACCTGCTGGTGGTCGAGGGAATGACGGGGAGGCCCTGGTTCATCGGCGACGAGGTGGCTACGGCGGGGCCGAATTGGGAGATGGATGAAATGGGTGCTACGGGCAGGGATTAGCTCGGGGAAGGGGGGAAGCTTCCTGAGCGGACTGCGGTAACGAGGAGGAGAAAGGAGCGTCGGAGCTAGCGTGTAGCCCGAGATCAACAGAGCTCCGAAGCGGCGGGGCCTGGGTCGAACTCGAGCACCGGAGCTCGCTGTGCTCGAATGGAGTGGCTAGCGGATCAATAAAGGCTCTGGAAGAGTGGGATGCGGGTGTTGGAGCGAGGGGGAAGGCCTATTTATAGGCCCTCGACGGTGCACCGAGCGGGAAGCGCCAGTGGTTTCACCGTGGCTCGGAGGAGGGGCAGTGAGAGCTCGGGGTCAAAACCAAGGTATTGCGGACGTGGTTTACCTACGACTCACTCAGAGGGAGATAGAGTGAGGAGGTGCGTGCATGTGTGGCTGTGGTCTTCTGGTCGAATCTGGCGCACGTGGGCACGTGTCGCTCCGATCAACAGAGCGACGGAGGATGGGCCCTGAGGCTGCCCTGATGCACAAGGGTTGTCGGGGTCGCGAATGGGCAACAGTGGGAGGCTTGAACCGGCCGGGGTTGGCCACCTTTGCCTCGGGTGGGTTGGCCACCTTTGCCTCGGGTGTGCCCTGTAGCGTGCCCAGAAAGCAGTTTTTGCATGTCATGGCATGCTGGCGCGCTCTGGGCTGCCTTGGCCGTGTCTGGCGTGTCCTGGGGCCGGGTTTGAAGATCCTTAGCCTTTTGAGAGCCGAGACATTCCCTGCTGGTCAAGGGAAGTGATTAAATAGGTGATGCCAGACTTGAACCAGAAATTAGAATGGGTTTTTTTGGCTCTTTTTCTTGGAGTCAAGGAGGGGCCACTCTCCTGCAGTTGGGGAGTGTTGCTGGTTGTTTGGTTTATGAGTTTGGAGGAAAGTGTATGGGTGTGGGTTGAGGTAGGAGCTGTTTTACCAATCTGGCAGAAGGTGTTTGACAGGTGATTGGGGTAGCTACACTTCACCACTAGTGATGCAAGTTAACATGATTAAGCTTGATGCAAAAATAGGATGCTCCACCAAATTTGAGCTTCATTGGACAAGTTTGGCAATGCAAACTTGAAATCACCCCCAAATGGGCAGTTATGTCCCTTCCAAAGAGAACGTGGGTATATTACCCCCTGCAAATCCCATTTTTGGCAGAGACTCCTCATTTGGGGTGTTGAACACTCCTGCAAAGTTTCAAGCCATTTGGATAAACTTTGCAATGTAGAGATGTTTCAACTTGGTTCTGGATAGAGAGGGTTTTAGGATTATTTAGTGAACCAAACCACCTTGGAATGAGGTGAAACTTGGTGTGGCCACCAAATATAGCTTGGGAAGGTTGCTGGAATTTCTAGGAATTTATTGGAAATATTTCAAAAGGTCAAAATAGACAGAGTTGGTTTTCAAGGGTTTGCTCAAATATTTTGAATATAAATAGGGGTTGAAAATTTGATGTACGAAAAATATATGTCCTTTGAGTATCTCCTAATTTTCTCAGATTTTTCTAAGGCAGAAATGTAATTTTTCATATAGAAATATCATTCATGGCCTCAGAAATGGACATGCATATAAATTAGGAAACTAATTTGAAAAATAATTATTTTATGATATTGCAGAGTTAAAATAGTTCTAAAACAGTTTATCATCGTTGGGTAAAGGCACTCCCTTGTCATCAGGAACTTGTAGTGCAACCCAAAGCAAGGTTTTGAAATAATCAAAATAAGAAAAGAATCTTTGGGAATAATCATGTTATAAAAAATGTGTTTTTGAATCCACTCATTCAAGCATACATACACGCAATGAAAATCATGGCACTCACAGCATTCATTTTGAAAAAAAACTCAGATTTTGAAACTCCAGTGGAAGTGATGTGAAAACAGGGCGTGACATGCGGTATGGTATATCTCATGCATAGCATCTGACAAGTCAAGCGGATTGTTAAACATAATGTGACCTAAAGAATTCACACAAGGTGTCCTATGCAACATGACATCACAAATAATGGTCTCCACATGATCATCATCATAAATGGGCAATAAATCATCGCATGGGGAAATCATACTAGTATGAGGCATGATAATAGGAAGATCAACATCATGCAAGCAATCAATGTCCACTAGTGGGACAAGAGAATCACCTTCACCTATGTTAACTTTTGCATTCCACTCGTGTGGTGTAGGTGAGGTGGCCAAGAGAAACCTGTGGACATCATCATCATGATGGAACCATGTGGGGGTGGGGTGCATCATTTTCCACCATGGCCATCGTCTTGCCCGAAGAAGGGACCGAGTCATCAAGGATCGGGGCGTCATCATATATGGGACCTTGTACCAAATGAGAAAACATAATAGAGGTAGATGTTAAGTTGTTACAAATCGAAATGGCCTCAAAAGACCTATCAACTACCTCACTCGGTCTATGTGGTGGTGGCTCACTCACTCCCTCAAGGTATGTGCACTCAAAGTCACATATGGTGGAGTAACTCATAGCACTCATGTTGTGGTGGGGGTGGCTCTCCTCACATGGAAATTGGGGAATCTCATCATATATGGAGTTAGTAGTAAAGTCACTCTCACTCTCAATATGGTGGCACAAGTCTCTTGTGGTTGAAGGGAAAATCCAAAGCTAAACCATGTCGTCACCATCTTCGTGGATGAAGGCCGAAGATGGCACATCGTCACTCTCATGCAAGATCGAAGGCAAAATCCCAAGCTCGGCATCGGTGCTCGACTGAGAGTATGTGTCCCATATGGGCATCATCTTCATGTTGTTGAAGAGGGTAGAGCTCGCCGCCTTGGTCGAAGGGAAAATCCCATGTTCGATCGTCTTGTCACCGTCGGCTTGTATGAGACTCATTTGATGTGGCACTTATGTATACTACACAACTTTATTCTTGTAGACTTTGTAGGTCCTCCAGGCGTAGAGTTTTGTAGGACAGTATCAATTTTCCCTCAAGTGGATGACCTAAGGTTTATCAATCCGTGAGAGGTGTAGGATGTAGATGGTCTCTCTCAAACAACATTGTAATCAAATACAAGAAATCTATGGTGTCCCCAACACACCCAATATAATGACAAATTGTATAGGTGCACTAGTTCGGCGAAGAGATGGTGATACAAGTGTAGTATGGAGTGTCGAAATAGATTTTTATAATCTGAATAAATAAAAACATCAAGGTAACAAGTAGTAAACAACAAGCAAAATGGTATATAAATGCTTGGAAACAAGGACGGGGGTTCATACTTTCACTATTGCGATCTCTTAATGGTGCTAACATAATTGGATCACATAATCATCCCTCAGCATGCAACAAAGAGTCACTCCAAGGTTCCTATCTAGCAGAGAACACAAGATGAAATTGGTGTAGGTAGTAGAACCGCCTAAAAGTTATCCTTTCCGATCAATCTATTGATCCATCCCTATGAGTATCACAAACATCCCTAGAGTTCATACTAAAATAACATCTATGATACACATCAATCAACTCTAATACCAGCTAGATACTCCAATGTCACCTCAAGTATCCGTGAGTTGATTATTCGACACGTATCAAATAATTTCTGATTCATCATGTTCAATCCAACACAAATAACTTCAAAGAGTACGCCAAGATTTCTATCAAAGAAAGTAGGACAAAACGTGCATCAACCCATGTGCATAGATCCCCCAATGTCACTGGAATTCGCAAGTTTATGCCATAACATATATCAAGTAAATCATTAGAATACCCCATTGGCACCACGGGTATCCACATGCAAGACATACAACAATTGTTCTCAAACCCAAAGTATTCAATCCAACATAAAAAATCTCAAAGGGAAAGACTAAATTCATCACATCAAGATAGCAAGGGAAGAACACCATACGATTCAACTATATTAACAAAGCCCATGATACATCAAGATTGTGACATCTCAAGAAGAAGAGAGAGAGAGAGAGAGGGAGAGAGAGATCAAACACATAGCTATTGGTACATACCCTTAGCCCCGAGGGTGACCTACTCCCTCCTCACCACGAAGACCACCAAGATGATGAAGATGGCCTCCAGTGATGATTTCCCCTACGACAGGGTGCCGGAACAGGGCTCCGGATGAGATTGCTTCAGAATAGAGGCTTGTGGCGACGGAGCATAAATTCTAGGTTTATTTCTAGGGGTTTCTCAATATATATAGGATTTTCCAGCATTGGAATCATGCGGAGAAGAGCCACGGGGTTGGGGCATAAGGCATCAAGGCATGCCTTTGGGGGTGGGCGCGCACTGTTTCCTTTTGGGCAACTGGTGGCCCCCTTCTCGTGATTTCGCTCCGGTGTTTTTTATATGTTCTAGAAAAAATCAACAAAAAGTTTCGTCTAGTTTTGGGAACTTCTATTTTCTGCACAAAAACAAAAACACGGTAATTCTGCTGAAAACAACATTAGTCTGGGTTAGTTTCATTAAATCATATTAAAATGCATCAAACCCATACAAAACTTGTTGGGGAACGTTGCATGGGAAACAAAAAAATTCCTACGCACACGAAGACCTATCATGGTGATGTCCATCTACGAGTGGAGATTAGATCTACATACCCTTGTAGATCGCTCAGCAGGAAGCGTTAAGAAACGTGGTTGACGTAGCGGAACGTCTTCACGTCCCTCGAACCGTCCCACAATCCGCCCCATGAACCATCTCGCGATCCGTCCCACGGTCCATTCCGATCTAGCACCAAACGGAGGGCACCTCCGCGTTCAGCACACGTACAGCTCGACAACGATCTCGGCCTTCTTGATCCAGCAAGCAAGACGGAGAAGTAGATGAGTTCTCCGGCAGCGTGACGACGCTCCGGTGGTGGTGATGATCTACTCCTCCAGGGCTCCGCCCGAGCTCCGCAGAAATCCAATCTAGAGGTAAAACTATGTGGAAGAGGCTAGAGTTGCACGTGGAAAAGTTGTGTCTCAAAACAGCCCTAAACCACCAATATATATAGGAGGAGGGGAGGGGCAAGCCTTGAGACTCAAGGCCCTCAAGGGTGCGCTCGCAAGGGGGGAGTTGGACTCCAAGCCCAATTCGGTTTGGTGGGGAAGGAGTCCACTCCTTCCTTCCCACCTCCCTGTTTTTTTTCCTTTGGTATTTTTTGCTTGTGGAGCCATAGCCTTCATGGGCTGACTCCACGAGCCCACTAAGGACTTTGTGCGCCACCCTAGGGCCTTAGGCTCACTCCCGGGTGGGTGGGCCCCTCCCGGTAAACACCCGGAACCCATTCATCACTCCCGGTACATTGCCGGAATTGTCCGAAACTTTCCGGTGACCAAATGAAACCATCCTATATCAATCTTTGTTTCCGGACCATTCCGGAAACCCTCGTGACATCCGTGATCTCATCCGGGACTCCGAACAACATTCGGTAACCACACATATAACTCAACTATACTAAAACATCATCGAACCTTAAGTGTGCAGACCCTACTGGTTCGAGAACTATGTAGACATGACCCGAGACACTCCTCGGTCAATATCCAATAGCAGGACCTGGATGCCCATATTGGATCCTACATATTCTATGAAGATCTTATCGGTTGAACCTCTGTGCGAAGGATTCATATAATCCTGTATGTCATTCCCTTTGTCTTTCGGTATGTTACTTGCCCGAGATTCGATCGTCGGTATCCGCATACCTATTTTAATCTCGTTACCGGCAAATCTCTTTACTCGTTCTGTAATACAAGATCCCGTGACTTACACTTAGTCACATTGCTTGCAAGGCTTGTGTGTGATGTTGTATTACCAAGTGGGCCCTGAGATACCTCTCCGTCACATAGAGTGACAAATCCCAGTATTGATCCATACTAACTCAACGGACACCTTCGGAGATACCTGTAAAGCACCTTTATAGTCACCCAGTTATGTTGCGACGTTTGATACACACAACGTATTCCTCCAATGTCAGTGAGTTATATGTTCGCATGGTCATAGGAATAAATACTTGAGATGCAGAAAACAATAGCAATAAAATAACACGATCAATATGCTACGTTCATAGTTTGGGTCTTGTCCATCACATGATTCTCCTAATGATGTGATATCGTTATCAAGTGACAACACTTTTTTATGCCCATGAAACCTTTACCATCTTCGATCAACGAGCTAGTCAATTAGAGGCTTACTAGGGACAGTGTTTTGTCTATGTATCCACACATGTATTTGTGTTTCCAATCAATACAATTATAGCATGGATAATAAACAATTATTATGAACAAAGAAATATAATAATAACCAATTTATTATTGCCTCTAGGTCATATTTCCAACAGTCTCTCACTTGCACTAGAGTCAATAATCTAGTTCTCGTCACCATATAGTTTTGGGGCTTGATCACGTCTTGCTCGTGGGAGAGGTTTTAGTCGACGGTTCTGAATCTTTCAGATTCGTGTGTGCTTTACAAATCTTTATGTCATCTTATAGATGTTGCTGGTACATGCTATTCGGAAATACTCCAAATATCTACTCTACTACACGAATCCATTTCACTACTCAGAGTTATTCGGATTAGTGTTAAAGCTTGCATCGACGTAACCCTTTACGACGAACTCTTTAATCACCCGCATAATCGAGAAAAAAAATCGTTAGTCCACTAGTTACTAAGGATAACTTTGACCGTTGTTTTAGTGATTCCATCGTGGATCACCTTTTGTACCCCTTGACAGACTCATGGCAAGGTACACATCAGGTGCGGTACACAGCTTGGCATACTTCAGAGCCTACGGCTAAGGCATAGGGGACGACCTTCGTCCTTTTTCTTTCTTCTGTCGTGGTCGGGCTTTGAGTCTTACTCAATTTCACATAACACAGCCAAGAACTCCTTCTTTGCTGATCTATTTTGAACTCCTTTAAAAACTTGTCAAGGCATGCATTTCATTGGAAGTTCAATTAAGCGTTTTGATCTATCTCTATAGATCTTGATGCTCAATGCTCAAGTAGCTCTATCCAGGTTTTCCTTTGAAAAACTCCTTTCAAACAACCCTTTATACTTCACAGAAATTCTACATTACTTCCGATCTACAATATGTCAACCACAAATACTTATCAGGAATTCTATAGTGCTCCTACTCACTTCTTTGGAAATACAAGTTTCTCATAAAACTTGTACAAACCAAAAAGCTTTGATCATCTCATCAAAGCGTATATTCCAACTCCGAGATGCTTGCACCAGTCCATAGAAGGATCGCTGGAGATTGCATACTTGTTAGCATCCTTAGGATAGACAAAACCTTCTAGTTGGATCACATTCAACCTTTCCTCAAGGAAACAGTCGAGGAAACAATGTTTTGACATCCTATGTGCAACATTTCATAAATAATGCAGCAACTACTAACAAAATTCCAACAGACTTTTAGCATCACTACGAGTGAGAAAGTCTCATCGTAGTCAACTCTTTGAACTTGTCGGAAACATCCTTGCGACAAGTCGAGCTTTTCTTAATGGTGACTTTTCACCATCATCGTCTGTCTTTCTTTCAAAGATCCATCTTTACGTAACAACCATCAAGTAGTTCTTCCAAAGTCTACACTTTCGTTTCATACATGGATCCTCTCTCGGATTTCATGGCCTCCAACCATTTGTAGATATCTGGGGCCCATCATCACTTCTCCATAGCTCGTAGGTTCATTGTTGTTCAACAACATGACCTCCAAGACAGGGTTACCGTACAACTCTGTAGTAGTATGCGACCTTGTCTACCTACCATGTTTGTAGTAACTTGATCCGAAGCTCAATGATCACAATCATCAGTTTCCACTTCAATTGGTGTAGGCGCCACAAGAACAACTTCCTGCGCCCTGCTACACACTGATTGAAGTGACGGTTCAATAACCTCATCAAGTTTCCCCACTCTCGCAATCAATTCTTTCAAGACAAACTTTTCCTCGATAAAGGACCCGTTTGTAGAAACAAACACTTTGCTTCCGGATCTGAGATATATGTTACAAAAGGGATTTCAGTTTTTTCAACTTATTTGAACTCCAGACTTTTTGTGTGTTCAAAATGAACCATTCAATGTCACATCATAAATTTACAACACTTTTCGACTTCATTTGGTATTTTTCAAGCATTTCTTGATTGTTTTTGAGCTAAATGACCCAGAAATTGAAAAGCACTACAAATGTACTCTCAATAGGTTGAAAGTTAGCATGGTATCATCATTTCACCCACATAGCATGTGATAAAGAGTTGAGAGGGTTGCGGCTAAAACTAGATGCATTTCGTATACAAATTGAGCAATCAATTTTGAAGTATCAGGGTTTCTTACGAAAACTCATCTGTTACAGAAGGGATTTCAGTTTTTTAACTTATTTGACCTAGAAATTGAAAAGCACTACAAATGACCTCTGAATAGGTTGAAAGAGTTGAGAGGGTTGTGGCAAAAACTGTATGCACTTCGTGTACAAATCGGACAATCTCTTCCGAAGTATCAATGTTTCTTATGAAAACTCATCTCTTACAAAAGGTATTGCATTTTTTTGAACTTATTTGAAATCCAGACTTTTTGTGTGTTCAAAATGCACCATTCAAGGCCACATCATCAATTTTCAACACATTCTGACTTCATTTGGTATTTTTCATGCATTTACTAATTTGTTTGAGCTAAATGACCCAGAAATTGAAAATCACTACAAATGAACTCTGTATAGGTTGAAAGTTGGCATGGTATCATCATTTCACCTACATAGCATGTGCTAAAAAGTTGAGAGGGTTGCGGCAAAAACTGGATGCACTTCGTGTACAAATCAGACAATCTCTATTGAAGTATCAGGGTTTTTTACAAAAACTAACCTCTTACAAAAGGGTTTCATTTTTTTGACTTATTCGAACTCCACACTTTTTTTGTGTTCAAAATGAACCATTCAATCCCACATCATAAATTTTCAACACTTTTCGACTTCATTTGGTATTTTTCATGCATTTCTTGATTGTTTTTGAGCTAAATGACCCAGAAATTGAAAAGCACTACAAATGAATTCTGGATAGCTTGAAAGCTGGCATGGTATCATCATTTCACCCACATAGTATGTGCTAAAAAGTAGAGAGGGTTGCGGCTAAAACTAGATGCACTTCGTATACAAATCGAGCAATCAATTTCGAAGTATCAGTGTTTCTTACGAAAACTCATCTGTTACAAAAGGAATTTCAGTTTTTTCAACTTATTCGAACTCCAGACTTTTTGTGCGTTCAAAATGAACAATTCAAGGCCACATCATAGATTTTCAACACTTTCCGGCTTCATTTGGTATTTTTCATGCATTTCTTGATTGTTTTTGAGCTAAATGACCCAGAAATTGAAAAGCACTACAAATGAACTCTCAATAGGTTGAAAGTTGGCATGGTATCATCATTTCACCCACATAGCATGTGATAAAGAGTGGAGAGGGTTGCGGCTAAAACTAGATGCACTTCATATACAAATTGAGCAATCAATTTTGAAGTATCAGGGTTTCTTACGAAAACTCATCTGTTACACAAGGGATTTCAGTTTTTTAACTTATTTGACCCAGAAATTGAAAAGCACTACAAATGAACTCTGAATAGGTTGAAAGAGTTGAGAGGGTTGTGGCAAAAACTGTATGCACTTCGTGTACAAATCGGACAATCTCTTTCGAAGTATCAATGTTTCTTACGAAAACTCATCTCTTACAAAAGGGATTGCATTTTTTGAACTTATTTGAAATCCAGATTTTTGTGTGTTCATAATGCACCATTCAAGGCCACATCATCAATTTTGAACACATTCTGATTTCATTTGGTATTTTTCATGCATTTACTAATTTGTTTGAGCTAAATGACCCAGAAATTGAAAATCACTACAAATGAACTCTGGATAGGTTGAAAGTTGGCATGGTATCATCATTTCACCTACATAGCATGTGCTAAAAAGTTGAGAGGGTTGCGGCAAAAACTGGATGCACTTCGTGTACAAATCAGACAATCTCTATCGAAGTATCAGGGTTTTTTACAAAAACTAACCTCTTACAAAAGGGATTTCATTTTTTTGACTTATTCGAACTCCAGACTTTTTGTGTGTTCAAAATGAACCATTCAATCCCACATCATAAATTTTCAACACTTTTCGACTTCATTTGTTATTTTTCATGCATTTCTTGATTGTTTTTGAGCTAAATGACCCAGAAATTGAAAAGCACTACAAATGAACTCTGAATAGCTTGAAAGTTGGCATGGTATCATCATTTCACCCACATAGCATATGCTAAAAAGTTGAGAGGGTTGCGGCTAAAACTAGATGCACTTCGTATACAAATCGAGCAATCAATTTCGAAGTATCAGTGTTTCTTACGAAAACTCATCTCTTACAAAAGGGATTTATGTTTTTTCAACTTATTTGAACTCCAGACTTTTTGTGCGTTCAAAATGAACAATTCAAGGCCACATCATAAATTTTCAACACTTTCCGGCTTCATTTGGTATTTTTCATGCATTTACTAATTTGTTTGAGCTAAATGACCCAGAAATTGAAAAGCACTACAAATCAACTCTGAATAGGTTGAAAGTTGGCATGGTATCATCATTTCACCCACATAGCATGTGCTACAAAGTAGAGAGGGTTGCGACGAAAACTGGATGTAGTTTGTTTACAAATCGGACAATCTCTTTCGAAGTATCAACATTTCTTACAAAAACTCATTTGTTACAAAAGGGATTTCATTTTTGAACTTATTTGAACTTCAGACTTTTCGAGTGTTCAAAATGCACCAATCAAGGCCACATCATCAATTTTCAACACTTTCTGAGTTCATTTGGTATTTTTTATGCATTTACTAAATTTTTTGAGCTAAATGACTCAGAAATTTGAAAGCACTACAAATGAACTCTGAATATGTTGAAAGTTGGCATGGTATCATCATTTCAACCATATAGCATGTGCTAAAAAGTAGGGAGGGTTGCAGCAAAAACTTGATGCACTTCGTGTACAAATCGAACAATCTCATTTCTATGTATGAGATTTTCTTACGAAAACTCATGTGTTACAAAAGGGATTTCATTTTTTTCAACTTATTTGAACTCCATACTTTTTGTGTGTTCAAAATGAACCATTCATGGCCACATCATCCATTTTAACACTTTCTGAATTCATTTGGTATTTTTCACTGATATTTTTAGCTAAATGACATAGAATTTCAAAAGCACTACAAATGAACTCTGAATAGGTTGAAAGTCGGCATGTTATCGTCATTTCACCCGCATAGCATGTGCTAGAAAGTTGAGAGGGTTGCGGCAAAAAATGGATGCACTTTGTGTAGAAATCGGACCATCTCTTTCGAAGTATTAGGGTTTCTTACGAAAACTCATCAGTTATAGAAGGGATTTCATTTTTCTGAACTTATTTGAACTCCAGACTTTTTGTGTGTTCAAAATGCACCATTCAAGGCTACATCATCAATTTTCAACACTTTCTGACCTCATGTGGTATTTTTCATGCATTTACTAATTTGTTTGTGCTAAATGATCCAGAAATTGAAAAGCACTACGAATGAACTCTGAATAGGTTGAAAGTTGGCATGGTATCATCATTTCACCTACATAGCATGTGCTAAAAAGATGAGAGGGTTGCGGCAAAAACTGGATGCACTTCGTGTACAAATCAGACAATCTCTATCGAAGTATCTGTTGGGTAACGTAGCATAAATTCAAAATTTTTCCTACGCATGTTCAGATCTTCCTATGGAGAGACCAGCAACGAGAGAGGGGTAAGAGCATCTTCATACCTTTGAAGATCGCTGAGCGGAAGCGTTTGCTAGAACGCGGTTGATGGAGTCGTACTCGCGGTGATTACGATCTAGTGCCGAACAACGGCACCTCCGCGTTCAACACACGTGCAGCCCGGTGACGTCTCCCGCACCTTGATCCAGCAAGGAGGAGAGAGAGGTTGGGGAAGAAATCCAGCAACACAACGGCGTGGTGTTGGTGGAGAGACGAGGTCTCCCGGCAGGGCTTCGCCAAGCGCCGGCAGAGAGGAGGAGGGAGAAGTGCAGGGCTGCGCCGAGGGAGAGGGAAAACTGTGTCCTCCAAAGGCCAAAAGTGCCCACTATATATAGGGGAAGGGGAGAGGGGGTGCCACCCCTAGGGTTCCCACCCTAGGGGGTGCGGCAGCCCTCCCAGATGGGGGGTGTGGCGGCCAGATGGGGAGGAGGGGGTGGCGCACCCCTCTGGTGGGCCTAAGGCCCACCTAAGTTAGGGTTCCCCCCCTCTTTTTATTTCCCCTGCGCCATGGGCTGAGTGAGGAGGCGCACCAGCCCAACTAGGGGCTGGTTCCCACCCCCACTTAGCCCATCTTACCTCTTGGGGTCGCAGCCCCCCTTCGGTGGTCCCCCCGGGACCACCTTCGGTGGTCCCGGTGGTCCCGGTACGTTACCGGTGATGCCCGAAACACTTCCGGTCTCCGAAACCATCCGTCCTATATATCAATCTTTACCTCCGGACCATTCCGGAGCTCCTCGTGACGTCCGGGATCTCATCCGGGACTCTAAACAACTTTCGGTAATCTCGTATAACAATTCCCTATAACCCTAGCGTCATCGAACCTTAAGTGTGTAGACCCTACGAGTTCGGGAGACAAGCAGACATGACCGAGACACCTCTCTGGCCAATAACCATCAGCGGGGTCTGGATACCCATGGTGGCTCCCACTAGCTCCACGATGATCTCATCGGATGAACCACGATGTCAAGGATTCAATCAATCCCGTATACGATTCCCTTTGTCTGTCGGTATAGAACTTGCCCGAGATTCGATCGTCGGTATACCTATACCTTGTTCAATCTCGTTACCGGTAAGTATCTTTACTCGTTCCGTAGCACGTCATCGTGTGACTAACTCCTTAGTCACATTGAGCTCATGATGATGTTCTATCGAGTGGGCCCAGAGATACCTCTCCGTCACACGGAGTGACAAATCCCGATCTCGATTCTTGCCAACCCAACAGACACTTTCGGAGGTACCCGTAGTGAACCTTTATAGTCACCCAGTTACGTTGTGACGTTTGATACACCCAAAGCACTCCTACGGTATCCGGGAGTTGCACAATCTCACGGTCGAAGGAAAAGATACTTGACATTAGAAAAGCATTAGCATACGAACAATACGATCTAGTGCTAGGCTTAGGATTGGGTCTTGTCCACCACATCATTCTCCCAATGATGTGATCGTGTTATCAATGACATCCGATGTCCATGATCAGGAAACCATGATCATCTATTGACTAACGAGCTAGCTAACTAGAGGCTTGCTAGGGACACATTGTGATCTATTCATTCACACACGTATTACTGTTTCCTGTTAATACAATTATAGCATGAACGATAGACGATTATCATGAACAAGGAAATATGATAATAACCATTTTATTATTGCCTCTAGGGCATATTTCCAACAGTCTCCCACTTGCACTAGAGTCAATAATCTAGTTACATTGTGATGTATCGAACACCCATAGCATCATGGTGTTGATCATGTTTTGCTCGTGGAAGAGGTTTAGTCAACGGGTCTGCAATATTCAGATCCGTGTGTACTTTACAAATATCTATCACTCCAGTTTGGACATGGTCCTGGATGGAGTTGTAGCGGTGCTTGATGTGCTTTGTCTTCCGGTGAAACCTGGGCTCCTTGGCTATGGCAATGGCTCCAGTGTTGTCACAGAAGAGTGTCATAGGACCGGACGCGCTTGGAACCACTCCAAGGTCGGTGATGAGCTCCTTCATCCAAATTCCTTCATGAGCTGCTTCTGAAGCAGCTATGTATTCCGCTTCACATGTAGATGCTGCCACGACTTCTTGCTTGCTGCTGCACCAGCTCACTGCCCCACCATTCAACACATATACGTATCCGGTTTGTGACTTAGAGTCATCCGGATCTGTGTCGAAGCTAGCGTCGACGTAACCCTTTACGACGAGCTCTTCGTCACCTCCATAAACGAGAAACATTTCCTTAGTCCTTTTCAGGTACTTAAGGATATTCTTGACCGCTGTCCAGTGTTCTGCACCGGGATTACTTTTGTACCTCCCTACCAAGCTTATCGCAAGGTTTATATCAGGTCTGGTACACAGCATGGCATACATTAGAGAGCCCACGGCTGAAGCGTAGGGGACAGAACTCATCTTCTCTCTATCTGCTGCCGTGGTCGGTGACTGAGTCTTACTCAATCTCATACCTTGCAAAACTGGCAAGAACCCTTTCTTTGAGTTTTCCATATTGAACTTCTTCAGTATCTTGTCAAGGTATGTACTTTGCGAAAGACCTATGAGGCGTCTCGATCTATCTCTATAGATCTTGATGCCTAATATGTATGCAGCTTCTCCAAGGTCCTTCATTGAAAAACTCTTGTTCAAATAGGCCTTTATGCTCTCCAACATCTCTATATCATTCCCCATCAACAATATGTCATCCACATATAGTACGAGGAAAGCTACAGAGCTCCCACTCACTTTCTTGTACAGACAGGCTTCTCCGTAAACCTGTATGAACCCAAACGCCTTAATCACCTCATTAAAGCGAATGTTCCAACTCCGAGATGCTTGCACCAGCCCATAGATGGAGCGCTGGAGCTTGCATACTTTGTTAGCACCTTTAGGATCGACAAAACCTTCTGGTTGCATCATATACAACTCTTCCTTAAGATTCCCGTTAAGGAACGCTGGACGTCCATTTGCCAAATTTCATAATCATAAAAGGCGGCAATTGCTAACATGATTCGGACTGATTTCAGCTTCGCTACGGGAGAGAAAGTCTCTTCGTAATCAACTCCTTGAATTTGTCGAAAACCCTTTGCGACAAGTCGAGCTTTGTAAACGGTTACATTACCGTTTGCATCAGTCTTCTTCTTGAAGATCCATTTATTTTCTATGGCTCGCTGTTCATCGGGCAAGTGCACCAAAGTCCATACTTTGTTCTCATACATGGATCCTATCTCGGATTTCATGGCCTCAAGCCATTTGTTGGAATCCGGGCCCGCCATCGCTTCTTCATAGTTCGAAGGTTCACCGTTGTCTAACAACATGATTTCCATCACAGGGTTGCCGTACCACTCTGGTGCGGAGCGTACCCTTGTGGACCTTCGTGGTTCAGTAGTAACTTGATCCGAAGCTTCATGATCATCATCATTAACTTCCTCTTCAGTCGGTGTAGGCACCAGAGGAACAACTTCTTGCGCTGCGCTACTTTCCCGTTCGAGAGGGGGTGTAATTACCTCATCAAGTTCTACCTTCCTCCCACTTACTTCTTTCGAGAGAAACTCTTTCTCTAGAAAGGATCCGTTCTTGGCAACAAAGGTTTTACCTTCGGATCTAAGATAGAAGGTATACCCAATAGTTTCCTTAGGGTATCCTATGAATACGCATTTCTCCGCTTTGGGTTCGAGCTTTTCTGGTTGAAGTTTCTTCACATAAGCATCGCAGCCCCAAACTTTAAGAAACGACAACTTAGGTTTCTTGCCAAACCACAGTTCATACGGTGTCGTCTCAACGGATTTAGACGGTGCCCTATTTAAAGTGAATGCTGCAGTTTCTAATGCGTAACCGCAAAATGATAGCGGTAAGTCGGTGAGAGACATCATAGATCGTACCATATCTAATAAGGTGCGATTACGACGTTCAGACACTCCGTTGCGCTGCGGTGTGCCAGGCGGCGTCAGTTGTGAAACGATTCCACACTTCCTTAGGTGTGTGCCAAATTCGTGACTCAAATATTCTCCTCCACGATCAGATCGTAGACATTTAATTTTTCTGTCACGTTGATTCTCAACCTCACTCTGAAATTCCTTGAACTTTTCAAACGTCTCAGATTTGTGCTTCATCAAGTAAATATACCCATACCTACTCAAATCATCGGTGAGAGTGAGAACATAACGATAACCACCGCGAGCTTCAACGTTCATTGGACCACACACATCAGTATGTATTATTTCCAATAAGTCGGTGGCTCTCTCCATTATTCCTGAGAATGGAGTCTTAGTCATCTTACCCATGAGGCACGGTTCGCATGTGTCAAATGATTCAAAGTCAAGAGACTCTAGCAGTCCATCAGTATGGAGCTTCTTCATGCGCTTAACGCCAATATGACCAAGGCGGCAGTGCCACAAGTATGTGGGACTATCATTATCAACTTTGCAACTTTTGGTACTCACACTATGAATATGTGTAACATCACGATCGAGATTCATCAAGAATAAACCATTCACCAGCGGAGCATGACCATAAAACATATCACTCATATAAATAGAACAACCATTATTCTCTGACTTAAATGAGTAGCCATCTCGCATTAAGCAAGACCCTGATACAATGTTCATGCTTAAAGCTGGTACTAAATAACAATTATTGAGGTTCAAAACTAATCCCGACGGTAGATGTAGAGGTAGCGTGCCGACGGCGATCACATCGACTTTTGAACCATTCCCGACGCGCATCGTCACCTCGTCCTTGGCCAGTCTCCGCTTATTCCGCAGTTCCTGCTTTGAGTTGCAAATGTGAGCAACAGCACTGGTATCAAATACCCGGGAGCTACTACGAGCGCTGGTAAGGTACACATCAATAACATGTATATCACATATACCTTTAACGTTGCCGGCCTTCTTGTCCGCTAAGTATTTGGGGCAGTTCCGCTTCCAGTGACCTTTTCCCTTGCAGTAGAAGCACTCAGTCTCAGGCTTGGGTCCATTCTTTTTCTTCTTCCCGGCATCTGGCTTACCGGGCGCGGCAACAGCTTTGCCGTCTTTCTTGAAGTTCTTCTTACCCCTGCCTTTCTTGAAACTAGTGGTCTTGTTGACCATCAACACTTGATGCTCCTTCTTGATTTCTACTTCTGCAGACTTGAGCATCGAGCACAACTCGGGAATGGTTTTCTCCATCCCTTGCATGTTGTAGTTAAGCACAAAGCCTTTGTAGCTTGGTGGGAGAGACTGGAGGATTCTGTCAATGATAGCATCATCCGGAAGTTCGACTCCAAGTGAAGTCAGACGACCGTGTAACCCAGACATTTTGAGTATGTGCTCACTGACAGAACTGTTCTCCTCCATCTTACAGCTGAAGAACTTGTCGGAGACTTCATATCTCTCGACACGGGCATGAGCTTGAAAAACTAGCTTCAGCTCTTGGAACATCTCATATGCCCCGTGTTGCTCAAAACGTCTTTGGAGCCCCGTTTCTAAACTGTATAACATGCCACACCTGACCAGAGAGTAGTCATCACTCCGCGCTTGCCAAACGTTTAGAACGTCCTGGGCTGCTGCAGGAGCGGGAGGGTCACCTAGCGGCGCATTAAGGACATAAGCCTTTTTAGCTGCTTCAAGGATGAGCTTCAGGTTGCGAACCCAGTCCGCATAGTTGCTACCATCATCTTTCAGCTTGTTTTTCTCTAGGAATGCGTTGAAGTTGAGGTTGACGTTGGACATCTACAATATTTATAAAGACAACTTTTAGACTAAGTTCATGACAATTAAGTTCATTTAATCAAATTAAGTATGAACTCCCACTTAAATCGACATCCCTCTAGTCATCTAAGTGATACATGATCCATGTTGACTAACCCGTGTCCGATCATCACGTGAGACGGACTAGTCACCATGGTGAGCAACTTCATGCTGATCGTATTCAACCATACGACTCATGTTCGACATTTCGGTCTCTTGTATTCGAGGTCATGTCTGTACATGCTAAGCTCGTCGAGTCAACCTAAGTGTTTTGCGTGTGTAAATCTGGCTTACACCCGTTGTATGCGAACGTTAGAATCTATCACACCCGATCATCACGTGGTGCTTCGAGACAACGAACCTTCGCAACGGAGCACACTTAGGGGAATACGTTCTCGAAATTTTAGGAGGGATCATCTTATTGTGCTACCGTTGTTTTAAGCAATAAGATGTAAAACATGATAAACATCACAATGCAATCATATAGTGACATGATATGGCCATTATCATCTTTGCTCATTCGATCTCCATCTTCAGGCATCGCATGATCATCATCGTCACCGGCGTGACACCATGATCTCCATCATCATGATCTCCATCATCGTGTCTCCGTGAAGTCGTCACGCCAACTACTACTATCACTACTACTATGGCTAACCGTTAGCAATGAAGTAAAAGTAGCAAGCACATGGCGTTGCATCTCATACAATAAATTAAGACAACTCCTATGGCTCCTGCCGGTTGTCATACTCATCGACATGCAAGTCGTGAAACCTATTACAATAACATGATCATCTCATACATCATACATGCAACATCACAACTTTGGCCATATCACATCACATGCCAAACCCTGCAAAAACAAGTTAGACGTCCTCTAATTGTTGTTGCAAGTTTTACGTGGCTGATTTGGGTTTCTAGCAAGAGCGCCTCCTTACCTATGTGACAGCCACAACGATGATATGCCAAAGCTAGTTACCCTTCATAAGGACCCTTTTCATCAAATCCAATCCGACTAGAGTAGGAGAGACAGACACCCGCTAGCCACCTTTATGCACGATGTGCATGTCTGTCGGTGGAACCAGTCTCACGTAAGCGTACGTGTAAGGTCGGTCCGGGCCGCTTCATCCCACAATACCGCCGGAAAAGAATAAGACTAGTAACGGCAAGCAAATTGACAAACCATCGCCCACAACTTTTGTGTTCTACTCGTGCATAGAATCTACGCATAGAAAACCTGGCTCGGATGCCACTGTTGGGTAACGTAGCATAAATTCAAAAATTTTCCTACGCATGTTCAGATCTTCCTATGGAGATACCAGCAACGAGAGAGGGGTAAGAGCATCTTCATACCTTTGAAGATCGCTGAGCGGAAGCGTTTGCTATAACGCGGTTGATGGAGTCGTACTCGCGGTGATTACGATCTAGTGCCGAACAACGGCACCTCCGCGTTCAACACACGTGCAGCCCGGTGACGTCTCCTGCACCTTGATCCAGCAAGGAGGAGGGAGAGGTTGGGGAAGAAGTCCAGCAACACAACGGCGTGGTGTCGGTGGAGAGACGAGGTCTCCCGGCAGGGCTTCGCCAAGCGCCGGCAGAGAGGAGGAGGGAGAAGTGCAGGGCTGCGCCGAGGGAGAGGGAAAATTGTGTCCTCCAAAGGCCAAAAGTGCCCACTATATATAGGGGAAGGGGAGAGGGGGTGCCACCCCTAGGGTTCCCACCCTAGGGGGTGCGGCAGCCCTCCCAGATGGGGAGTGTGGCGGCCAGATGGGGAGGAGGGGGTGGCGCACCCCTCTGGTGGGCCTAAGGCCCACCTAAGTTAGGGTTCCCCCCCTCTTTTTATTTCCCCTACGCCATGGGCTGAGTGGGGAGGCGTACCAGCCCAACTAGGGGCTGGTTCCCACCCCCACTTAGCCCATCTTACCTCTTGGGGTCGCAGCTCCCCTTCGGTGGTCACCCCGGGACCACCTCCGGTGGTCCCGGTGGTCCCGGCACGTTACCGGTGATGCCCGAAACACTTCCGGTCTACGAAACCATCCGTCCTATATATCAATCTTTACCTCCGGACCATTCCGGAGCTCCTCGTGACGTCCGGGATCTCATCCGGCACTCCGAACAACTTTCTTTAATCTCGTATAACAATTCCCTATAACCCTAGCGTCATCGAACCTTAAGTGTGTAGACCCTACGGGTTCGGGAGACAGGCAGACATGACCGAGACACCTCTCTGGCCAATAACCATCAGCAGGGTCTGGATACCCATGGTGGCTCCCACTAGCTCCACGATGATCTCATCGGATGAACCACGATGTCAAGGATTCAATCAATCTCGTATACGATTCCCTTTGTCTGTCGGTATAGAACTTGCCCGAGATTCGATCGTCGGTATACCTATACCTTGTTCAATCTCGTTACCGGTAAGTCTCTTTACTCGTTCCGTAGCACGTCATCGTGTGACTAACTTCTTAGTCACATTGAGCTCATGATGATGTTCTACCGAGTGGGCCTAGAGATACCTCTCCGTCACACGGAGTGACAAATCCCGATCTCGATTCGTGCAAACACAACAGACACTTTCGGAGGTACCCGTAGTGAACCTTTATAGTCACCCAGTTACGTTGTGACGTTTGATACACCCAAAGCACTCCTACGGTATCCGGGAGTTGCACAATCTCACGGTCGAAGGAAAAGATACTTGACATTAGAAAAGC
This sequence comes from Hordeum vulgare subsp. vulgare, assembly GCF_904849725.1. NCBI lineage: Eukaryota > Viridiplantae > Streptophyta > Magnoliopsida > Poales > Poaceae > Hordeum > Hordeum vulgare. The sequence continues at coordinate 319,545,196 of NC_058518.1, forward strand.
ATTAGCATACGAACAATACGATCTAGTGCTAGGCTTAGGATTGGGTCTTGTCCACCACATCATTCTCCCAATGATGTGATCCCATTATCAATGACATCCGATGTCCATGATCAGGAAACCATGATCATCTATTGACTAACGAGCTAGCTAACTAGAGGCTTGCTAGGGACACATTGTGATCTATTCATTCACACACGTATTACTGTTTCCTGTTAATACAATTATAGCATGAACGATAGACGATTATCATGAACAAGGAAATATGATAATAACCATTTTATTATTGCCTCTAGGGCATATTTCCAACAGTATCATGTTTTTTTACAAAAACTAACCTCTTACAAAAGGGATTTCATTTTTTTGACTTATTAGAACTCGAGACTTTTTGTGTGTTCAAAATGAACCATTCAATGTCACATCAGAAATTTTCAACACTTTTCGACTCCATTTGGTATTTTTCATGCATTTCTTGATTGTTTTTGAGCTAAATGACCCAGAAATTGAAAAGCAATACAAATGAACTCTCAATAGGTTGAAAGTTAGCATGGTATCATCATTTCACCCACATAGCATGTGATAAAGAGTTGAGAGGGTTGCGGCTAAAACTAGATGCACTTCGTATACAAATTGAGCAATCAATTTTGAAGCATGAGGGTTTCTTACGAAAACTTATATGTTACACAAGGGATTTCAGTTTTTTAACTTATTTGACCCAGAAATTGAAAATCACTACAAATGAACTCTGTATAGGTTGAAAGAGTTGAGAGGGTTGCGGCAAAAACTGTATGCACTTCGTGTACAAATCGGACAATCTCTTTCGAAGTATCAATGTTTCTTACGAAAACTCATCTCTTACAAAAGGGATTTCATTTTTTTGAACTTATTTGAAATCCAGACTTTTTGTGTGTTCAAAATGCACCATTCAAGGCCACATCATCAATTTTCAACACATTCTTACTTCATTTGGTATTAGTCATGCATTTACTAATTTGTTTGAGCTAAATGACCCAGAAATTAAAAATCACTACAAATGAACTCTCGGTAGGTTGAAAGTTGGCATGGTATCATCATTTCACCTACATAGCATGTGCTAAAAAGTCGAGAGGGTTGCGGCAAAAACTGGATGCACTTTGTGTACAAATCAGACAATCTCTATCGAAGTATCAGGTTTTTTTACAAAAACTAACCTCTTACAAAAGGGATTTCATTTTTTTGACTTATTCGAACTCCAGACTTTTTGTGTGTTCAAAATGAACCATTCAATCCCACATCATAAATTTTCAACACTTTTCGACTTCATTTGGTATTTTTCATTCATTTCTTGATTGTTTTTGAGCTAAATGACCCAGAAATTGAAAAGAACTACAAATGAATTCTGAATAGCTTGAAAGTTGGCATGGTATCATCATTTCACCCACATAGCATGTGCTAAAAAGTTGAGAGGGTTGCAGCTAAAACTAGATGCACTTCGTATACAAATCGAGCAATCAATTCCGAAGTATCAGTGTTTCTTACGAAAACTCATCTGTTACAAAAGGGATTTCATTTTTTTGACTTTTTCGAACTCCAGACTTTTTGTGTGTTCAAAATGAACCATTCAATGCCATATCATAAATTTTCAACACTTTTCGACTTCATTTGGTATTTTTCATGCATTTCTTGATTGTTTTTGAGGTAAATAACCAAAAATTGAAAAGCCCTACAAATGAACTCTGAATAGGTTGAAAGTTGGCATGGTATCATCATTTCACCCATATAGCATGTGATAAAGAGTTGAGAGGGTTGCGGCTAAAACTAGATGCATTTCGTATATAGATTGAGCAATCAATTTTGAAGTATCAGGGTTTCTTACGAAAACTCATCTATTACACAAGGGATTTCAGTTTTTTAACTTATTGACCCAGAAATTGAAAAGCACTACAAATGAACTCTGAATAGGTTGAAAGAGTTGAGAGGGTTGCGGCAAAAACTGTATGCACTTCGTGTACAAATCGGACAATCTCTTTCGAAGTATCAATGTTTCTTACGAAAACTCATCTCTTACAAAAGGGATTTCATTTTTTTGAACTTATTTGAAATCAAGACTTTTTGTGTGTTCAAAATGCACCATTCAAGGCCACATCATCAATTTTCAACACATTCTTACTTCATTTGGTATTTTTCATGCATTTACTAATTTGTTTGAGCTAAATGACCTAGAAATTGAAAATCACTACAAATGAACTCTGGATAGGTTGAAAGTTGGCAAGGTATCATCATTTCACCTACATAGCATGTGCTAAAAAGTTGAGATGGTTGCGGCAAAAACTGGATGCACTTCGTGTACAAATCAGACAATCTCTATCGAAGTATGAGGGTTTTTTACAAATACTATCCTCTTACAAAAGGGATTTCAGTTTTTTAACTTATTTGACCCAGAAATTGAAAAGCACTACAAATGAACTCTTAATAGGTTGAAAGAGTTGAGAGGGTTGCGGCAAAAACTGTATGCACTTCGTGTACAAATCGGACAATCTCTTTCGAAGTATCAATGTTTCTTTCGAAAACTCATCTCTTACAATAGGGATTTCATTTTTTTGAACTTATTTGAAATCCAGACTTTTTGTGTGTTCAAAATGCACCATTCAAGGCCACATCATCAATTTTCAACACATTCTTACTTCATTTGGTATTTTTCATGCATTTACTAATTTGTTTGAGCTAAATGACCTAGAAATTGAAAATCACTACAAATGAACTCTGGATAGGTTGAAAGTTGGCAAGGTATCATCATTTCACCTACATAGCATGTGCTAAAAAGTTGAGATGGTTGCGGCAAAAACTGGATGCACTTCGTGTACAAATCAGACAATCTCTATTGAAGTATGAGGGTGTTTTACAAATACTAACCACTTACAAAAGGGATTTCATTTTTTTGACTTATTCAAACTCCAGACTTTTTGCATGTTCAAAATGAACCATTCAATCCCACATCATAAATTTTCATCACTTTTCGGCTTCATTTGGTATTTTTCATGCATTTCTTGATTGTTTTTTAGCTAAATGACCCAGAAATTGAAAAGCACTACAAATGAATTCTGAATAGCTTGAAATTTGGCATGGTATCATCATTTCACCCACATAGCATGTCCTAAAAAGTTGAGAGGGTTGCAGCTAAAACTAGATGCACTTCGTATACAAATCGAGCAATCAATTTCGAAGTATCAATGTTTCTTACGAAAACTCATCTGTTACAAAAGGGATTTCAGTTTTTTCAACTTATTTGAACTCCAGACTTTTTGTGCGTTCAAAATGAACCATTCAAGGCCACATCATAAATTTTCAACACTTTCTGGCTTCATTTGGTATTTTTCATGCATTTACTAATTTGTTTGAGCTAAATGACCCAGAAATTGAAAAGCACTCAAATCAACTCTGAATAGGTTGAAAGTTGGCATGGTATCATCATTTCACCCACATAGCATGTGCTAAAAAGTAGAGAGGGTTGCGGCAAAAACTGGATGTAGTTTGTTTACAAATCGGACAATCTCTTTCGAAGTATCAACATTTCTTACAAAAACTCATTTGTTACAAAAGGGATTTCATTTTTGAACTTATTTGAACTTCAGACTTTTCGAGTGTTCAAAATGCACCAATCAAGGCCACATCATCAATTTTCAACACTTTCTGAGTTCATTTGGTATTTTTTATGCATTTACTAAATTTTTTGAGTTAAATGACCCAAAAATTTGAAAGCACTACAAATGAACTCTTAATATGTTGAAAGTTGGCATGGTATCATCATTTCAACCATATAGCATGTGCTAAAAAGTTGAGAGGGTTGCAGCAAAAACTTGATGCACTTCGTGTACAAATCGAACAATCTCATTTCTATGTACGAGAGTTTCTTACGAAAACTGATCTGTTACAAAAGGGATTTCATTTTTTTCAACTTATTTGAACTCCATACTTTTTGTGTGTTCAAAATGAACCATTCAGGGCCACATCATCCATTTTCAACACTTTCTCACTTCATTTGGTATTTTTCATTGATTTTTTAGCTAAATGACACAGAATTTGAAAAGCACTACAAATGAACTCTGAATAGGTTGAAAGTTGGCATGGTATCGTCATTTAACCCGCATAGCATTTGCTAAAAAGTTGAGAGGGTTGCGCAAAAAATGGATGCACTTTGTGTACAAATCGGACCATTTCTTCCGAAGTATTAGGGTTTCTTACGAAAACTCATCAGTTATAGAAGGGATTTCATTTTTCTGAACTTATTTGAACTCCAGACTTTTTGTGTGTTCAAAATGCACCATTCAAGGCTACACCATCAATTTTGAACATTTTCTGACCTCATTTGGTATTTTTCATGCATTTACTAATTTGTTTGAGCTAAATGATCCAGATATTGAAAAGCACTACAATTGAATTCTTAATAGGTTGAAAGTTAGCATGGTATCATCATTTCACCCACATAGCATGTGATAAAGAGTTGAGAGGGTTGCGGCTAAAACTAGATGCACTTCGTATACAAATTGAGCAATCAATTTTGAAGCATGAGGGTTTCTTACGAAAACTTATATGTTACACAAGGGATTTCAGTTTTTTAACTTATTTGACCCAGAAATTGAAAATCACTACAAATGAACTCTGTATAGGTTGAAAGAGTTGAGAGGGTTGCGGCAAAAACTGTATGCACTTCGTGTACAAATCGGACAATCTCTTTCGAAGTATCAATGTTTCTTACGAAAACTCATCTCTTACAAAAGGGATTTCATTTTTTTGAACTTATTTGAAATCCAGACTTTTTGTGTGTTCAAAATGCACCATTCAAGGCCACATCATCAATTTTCAACACATTCTTACTTCATTTGGTATTAGTCATGCATTTACTAATTTGTTTGAGCTAAATGACCCAGAAATTAAAAATCACTACAAATGAACTCTCGGTAGGTTGAAAGTTGGCATGGTATCATCATTTCACCTACATAGCATGTGCTAAAAAGTCGAGAGGGTTGCGGCAAAAACTGGATGCACATTGTGTACAAATCAGACAATTTCTATCGAAGTATCAGGTTTTTTTTACAAAAACTAACCTCTTACAAAAGGGATTTCATTTTTTTGACTTATTCGAACTCCAGACTTTTTGTGTGTTCAAAATGAACCATTCAATCCCACATCATAAATTTTCAACACTTTTCGACTTCATTTGGTATTTTTCATTCATTTCTTGATTGTTTTTGAGCTAAATGACCCAGAAATTGAAAAGAACTACAAATGAATTCTGAATAGCTTGAAAGTTGGCATGGTATCATCATTTCACCCACATAGCATGTGCTAAAAAGTTGAGAGGGTTGCAGCTAAAACTAGATGCACTTCGTATACAAATCGAGCAATCAATTTCGAAGTATCAGTGTTTCTTACGAAAACTCATCTGTTACAAAAGGGATTTCATTTTTTTGACTTTTTCGAACTCCAGACTTTTTGTGTGTTCAAAATGAACCATTCAATGCCATATCATAAATTTTCAACACTTTTCGACTTCATTTGGTATTTTTCATGCATTTCTTGATTGTTTTTGAGGTAAATAACCAAAAATTGAAAAGCCCTACAAATGAACTCTGAATAGGTTGAAAGTTGGCATGGTATCATCATTTCACCCATATAGCATGTGATAAAGAGTTGAGAGGGTTGCGGCTAAAACTAGATGCATTTCGTATATAGATTGAGCAATCAATTTTGAAGTATCAGGGTTTCTTACGAAAACTCATCTATTACACAAGGGATTTCAGTTTTTTAACTTATTGACCCAGAAATTGAAAAGCACTACAAATGAACTCTGAATAGGTTGAAAGAGTTGAGAGGGTTGCGGCAAAAACTGTATGCACTTCGTGTACAAATCGGACAATCTCTTTCGAAGTATCAATGTTTCTTACGAAAACTCATCTCTTACAAAAGGGATTTCATTTTTTTGAACTTATTTGAAATCAAGACTTTTTGTGTGTTCAAAATGCACCATTCAAGGCCACATCATCAATTTTCAACACATTCTTACTTCATTTGGTATTTTTCATGCATTTACTAATTTGTTTGAGCTAAATGACCTAGAAATTGAAAATCACTACAAATGAACTCTGGATAGGTTGAAAGTTGGCAAGGTATCATCATTTCACCTACATAGCATGTGCTAAAAAGTTGAGATGGTTGCGGCAAAAACTGGATGCACTTCGTGTACAAATCAGACAATCTCTATCGAAGTATGAGGGTTTTTTACAAATACTATCCTCTTACAAAAGGGATTTCAGTTTTTTAACTTATTTGACCCAGAAATTGAAAAGCACTACAAATGAACTCTTAATAGGTTGAAAGAGTTGAGAGGGTTGCGGCAAAAACTGTATGCACTTCGTGTACAAATCGGACAATCTCTTTCGAAGTATCAATGTTTCTTTCGAAAACTCATCTCTTACAATAGGGATTTCATTTTTTTGAACTTATTTGAAATCCAGACTTTTTGTGTGTTCAAAATGCACCATTCAAGGCCACATCATCAATTTTCAACACATTCTTACTTCATTTGGTATTTTTCATGCATTTACTAATTTGTTTGAGCTAAATGACCTAGAAATTGAAAATCACTACAAATGAACTCTGGATAGGTTGAAAGTTGGCAAGGTATCATCATTTCACCTACATAGCATGTGCTAAAAAGTTGAGATGGTTGCGGCAAAAACTGGATGCACTTCGTGTACAAATCAGACAATCTCTATTGAAGTATGAGGGTGTTTTACAAATACTAACCACTTACAAAAGGGATTTCATTTTTTTGACTTATTCAAACTCCAGACTTTTTGCATGTTCAAAATGAACCATTCAATCCCACATCATAAATTTTCATCACTTTTCGGCTTCATTTGGTATTTTTCATGCATTTCTTGATTGTTTTTTAGCTAAATGACCCAGAAATTGAAAAGCACTACAAATGAATTCTGAATAGCTTGAAATTTGGCATGGTATCATCATTTCACCCACATAGCATGTCCTAAAAAGTTGAGAGGGTTGCAGCTAAAACTAGATGCACTTCGTATACAAATCGAGCAATCAATTTCGAAGTATCAATGTTTCTTACGAAAACTCATCTGTTACAAAAGGGATTTCAGTTTTTTCAACTTATTTGAACTCCAGACTTTTTGTGCGTTCAAAATGAACCATTCAAGGCCACATCATAAATTTTCAACACTTTCTGGCTTCATTTGGTATTTTTCATGCATTTACTAATTTGTTTGAGCTAAATGACCCAGAAATTGAAAAGCACTCAAATCAACTCTGAATAGGTTGAAAGTTGGCATGGTATCATCATTTCACCCACATAGCATGTGCTAAAAAGTAGAGAGGGTTGCGGCAAAAACTGGATGTAGTTTGTTTACAAATCGGACAATCTCTTTCGAAGTATCAACATTTCTTACAAAAACTCATTTGTTACAAAAGGGATTTCATTTTTGAACTTATTTGAACTTCAGACTTTTCGAGTGTTCAAAATGCACCAATCAAGGCCACATCATCAATTTTCAACACTTTCTGAGTTCATTTGGTATTTTTTATGCATTTACTAAATTTTTTGAGTTAAATGACCCAAAAATTTGAAAGCACTACAAATGAACTCTTAATATGTTGAAAGTTGGCATGGTATCATCATTTCAACCATATAGCATGTGCTAAAAAGTTGAGAGGGTTGCAGCAAAAACTTGATGCACTTCGTGTACAAATCGAACAATCTCATTTCTATGTACGAGAGTTTCTTACGAAAACTGATCTGTTACAAAAGGGATTTCATTTTTTTCAACTTATTTGAACTCCATACTTTTTGTGTGTTCAAAATGAACCATTCAGGGCCACATCATCCATTTTCAACACTTTCTCACTTCATTTGGTATTTTTCATTGATTTTTTAGCTAAATGACACAGAATTTGAAAAGCACTACAAATGAACTCTGAATAGGTTGAAAGTTGGCATGGTATCGTCATTTAACCCGCATAGCATTTGCTAAAAAGTTGAGAGGGTTGCGCAAAAAATGGATGCACTTTGTGTACAAATCGGACCATTTCTTCCGAAGTATTAGGGTTTCTTACGAAAACTCATCAGTTATAGAAGGGATTTCATTTTTCTGAACTTATTTGAACTCCAGACTTTTTGTGTGTTCAAAATGCACCATTCAAGGCTACACCATCAATTTTGAACATTTTCTGACCTCATTTGGTATTTTTCATGCATTTACTAATTTGTTTGAGCTAAATGATCCAGATATTGAAAAGCACTACAATTGAATTCTTAATAGGTTGAAAGTTAGCATGGTATCATCATTTCACCCACATAGCATGTGATAAAGAGTTGAGAGGGTTGCGGCTAAAACTAGATGCACTTCGTATACAAATTGAGCAATCAATTTTGAAGCATGAGGGTTTCTTACGAAAACTTATATGTTACACAAGGGATTTCAGTTTTTTAACTTATTTGACCCAGAAATTGAAAATCACTACAAATGAACTCTGTATAGGTTGAAAGAGTTGAGAGGGTTGCGGCAAAAACTGTATGCACTTCGTGTACAAATCGGACAATCTCTTTCGAAGTATCAATGTTTCTTACGAAAACTCATCTCTTACAAAAGGGATTTCATTTTTTTGAACTTATTTGAAATCCAGACTTTTTGTGTGTTCAAAATGCACCATTCAAGGCCACATCATCAATTTTCAACACATTCTTACTTCATTTGGTATTAGTCATGCATTTACTAATTTGTTTGAGCTAAATGACCCAGAAATTAAAAATCACTACAAATGAACTCTCGGTAGGTTGAAAGTTGGCATGGTATCATCATTTCACCTACATAGCATGTGCTAAAAAGTCGAGAGGGTTGCGGCAAAAACTGGATGCACTTTGTGTACAAATCAGACAATCTCTATCGAAGTATCAGGTTTTTTTACAAAAACTAACCTCTTACAAAAGGGATTTCATTTTTTTGACTTATTCGAACTCCAGACTTTTTGTGTGTTCAAAATGAACCATTCAATCCCACATCATAAATTTTCAACACTTTTCGACTTCATTTGGTATTTTTCATTCATTTCTTGATTGTTTTTGAGCTAAATGACCCAGAAATTGAAAAGAACTACAAATGAATTCTGAATAGCTTGAAAGTTGGCATGGTATCATCATTTCACCCACATAGCATGTGCTAAAAAGTTGAGAGGGTTGCAGCTAAAACTAGATGCACTTCGTATACAAATCGAGCAATCAATTTCGAAGTATCAGTGTTTCTTACGAAAACTCATCTGTTACAAAAGGGATTTCATTTTTTTGACTTTTTCGAACTCCAGACTTTTTGTGTGTTCAAAATGAACCATTCAATGCCATATCATAAATTTTCAACACTTTTCGACTTCATTTGGTATTTTTCATGCATTTCTTGATTGTTTTTGAGGTAAATAACCAAAAATTGAAAAGCCCTACAAATGAACTCTGAATAGGTTGAAAGTTGGCATGGTATCATCATTTCACCCATATAGCATGTGATAAAGAGTTGAGAGGGTTGCGGCTAAAACTAGATGCATTTCGTATATAGATTGAGCAATCAATTTTGAAGTATCAGGGTTTCTTACGAAAACTCATCTATTACACAAGGGATTTCAGTTTTTTAACTTATTGACCCAGAAATTGAAAAGCACTACAAATGAACTCTGAATAGGTTGAAAGAGTTGAGAGGGTTGCGGCAAAAACTGTATGCACTTCGTGTACAAATCGGACAATCTCTTTCGAAGTATCAATGTTTCTTACGAAAACTCATCTCTTACAAAAGGGATTTCATTTTTTTGAACTTATTTGAAATCAAGACTTTTTGTGTGTTCAAAATGCACCATTCAAGGCCACATCATCAATTTTCAACACATTCTTACTTCATTTGGTATTTTTCATGCATTTACTAATTTGTTTGAGCTAAATGACCTAGAAATTGAAAATCACTACAAATGAACTCTGGATAGGTTGAAAGTTGGCAAGGTATCATCATTTCACCTACATAGCATGTGCTAAAAAGTTGAGATGGTTGCGGCAAAAACTGGATGCACTTCGTGTACAAATCAGACAATCTCTATCGAAGTATGAGGGTTTTTTACAAATACTATCCTCTTACAAAAGGGATTTCAGTTTTTTAACTTATTTGACCCAGAAATTGAAAATCACTACAAATGAACTCTTAATAGGTTGAAAGAGTTGAGAGGGTTGCGGCAAAAACTGTATGCACTTCGTGTACAAATCGGACAATCTCTTTCGAAGTATCAATGTTTCTTTCGAAAACTCATCTCTTACAATAGGGATTTCATTTTTTTGAACTTATTTGAAATCCAGACTTTTTGTGTGTTCAAAATGCACCATTCAAGGCCACATCATCAATTTTCAACACATTCTTACTTCATTTGGTATTTTTCATGCATTTACTAATTTGTTTGAGCTAAATGACCTAGAAATTGAAAATCACTAGAAATGAACTCTGGATAGGTTGAAAGTTGGCAAGGTATCATCATTTCACCTACATAGCATGTGCTAAAAAGTTGAGATGGTTGCGGCAAAAACTGGATGCACTTCGTGTACAAATCAGACAATCTCTATTGAAGTATGAGGGTGTTTTACAAATACTAACCACTTACAAAAGGGATTTCATTTTTTTGACTTATTCAAACTCCAGACTTTTTGCGTGTTCAAAATGAACCATTCAATCCCACATCATAAATTTTCATCACTTTTCGGCTTCATTTGGTATTTTTCATGCATTTCTTGATTGTTTTTTAGCTAAATGACCCAGAAATTGAAAAGCACTACAAATGAATTCTGAATAGCTTGAAATTTGGCATGGTATCATCATTTCACCCACATAGGATGTCCTAAAAAGTTGAGAGGGTTGCAGCTAAAACTAGATGCACTTCGTATACAAATCGAGCAATCAATTTCGAAGTATCAATGTTTCTTACGAAAACTCATCTGTTACAAAAGGGATTTCAGTTTTTTCAACTTATTTGAACTCCAGACTTTTTGTGCGTTCAAAATGAACCATTCAAGGCCACATCATAAATTTTCAACACTTTCTGGCTTCATTTGGTATTTTTCATGCATTTACTAATTTGTTTGAGCTAAATGACCCAGAAATTGAAAAGCACTCAAATCAACTCTGAATAGGTTGAAAGTTGGCATGGTATCATCATTTCACCCACATAGCATGTGCTAAAAAGTAGAGAGAGTTGCGGCAAAAACTGGATGTAGTTTGTTTACAAATCGGACAATCTCTTTCGAAGTATCAACATTTCTTACAAAAACTCATTTGTTACAAAAGGGATTTCATTTTTGAACTTATTTGAACTTCAGACTTTTCGAGTGTTCAAAATGCACCAATCAAGGCCACATCATCAATTTTCAACACTTTCTGAGTTCATTTGGTATTTTTTATGCATTTACTAAATTTTTTGAGTTAAATGACCCAAAAAATTGAAAGCACTACAAATGAACTCTTAAAATGTTGAAAGTTGGCATGGTATCATCATTTCAACCATATAGCATGTGCTAAAAAGTTGAGAGGGTTGCAGCAAAAACTTGATGCACTTCGTGTACAAATCGAACAATCTCATTTCTATGTACGAGAGTTTCTTACGAAAACTGATCTGTTACAAAAGAGATTTCATTTTTTTCAACTTATTTGAACTCCATACTTTTTGTGTGTTCAAAATGAACCATTCAGGGCCACATCATCCATTTTCAACACTTTCTCACTTCATTTGGTATTTTTCATTGATTTTTTAGCTAAATGACACAGAATTTGAAAAGCACTACAAATGAACTCTGAATAGGTTGAAAGTTGGCATGGTATCGTCATTTAACCCGCATAGCATTTGCTAAAAAGTTGAGAGGGTTGCGCAAAAAATGGATGCACTTTGTGTACAAATCGGACCATTTCTTCCGAAGTATTAGGGTTTCTTACGAAAACTCATCAGTTATAGAAGGGATTTCATTTTTCTGAACTTATTTGAACTCCAGACTTTTTGTGTGTTCAAAATGCACCATTCAAGGCTACACCATCAATTTTGAACATTTTCTGACCTCATTTGGTATTTTTCATGCATTTACTAATTTGTTTGAGCTAAATGATCCAGATATTGAAAAGCACTACAAATGAATTCTTAATAGGTTGAAAGTTGGCATGGTGTCATCATTTCACCTATATAGCATGTGCTAAAAAGTTGAGAGGGTTGCGGCAAAAACTGGATGCACTTCGTGTACAAGTCAGACAATCTCTATCGAAGTATCAGGTTTTTTACAAAATTAACCTCTTACAAAAGGGATTTCATTTTTTTGACTTACTCAACTCCAGACTTTTTGTGTGTTCAAAATGAACCATTCAATGCCACATCATAAATTTTCAACACTTTTCGACTTCATTTGGTATTTTTCATGCATTTCTTGATTGTTTTTGAGGTAAATGACCCAGAAATTGAAAAGCACTACAAATGAACTCTGAATAGGTTGAAAGTTGGCATGGTATCATCATTTCACCCACATAGCATGTGATAAAGAGTTGAGAGGGTTGCGGCTAAAACTAGATGCACTTCGTATGCAAATCGAGCAATCAATTTCGAAGTATAAGGGTTTCTTACGAAAACTCATCTGTTACACAAGGGATTTCAGTTTTTTAACTTATTTGACCCAGAAATTGAAAAGCACTACAAATGAACTCTGAATAGCTTGAAAGAGTTGAGAGGGTTGCGGCAAAAACTGTATGCACTTCGTGTACAAATCGGACAATCTCTTTGGAAGTATCAATGTTTCTTACGAAAACTCATCTCTTACAAAAGGGATTTCTTTTTTGAACTTATTTGAAATCCAGACTTTTTGTGTGTTCAAAATGCACCATTCAAGGCCACATCATCAATTTTCAACACATTCTGACATTATTTGGTATTTTTCATGCATTTACTAATTTGTTTGAGCTAAATGACCGAGAAATTGAAAATCACTACAAATGAACTCTGGATAGGTTGAAAGTTTGCATGGTATCATCATTTCACCTACATAGCATGTGCTAAAAAGTTGAGAGGGTTGCGGCAAAAACTGGATGCACTTCGTGTACAAATCAGACAATCTCTATCGAAGTATCAGGGTTTTTTTTTACAAAAACTAACCTCTTACAAAAGGGATTTCATTTTTTTGACTTATTCGAACTCCAGACTTTTTGTGTGTTCAAAATGAACCATTCAATCCAACATCATAAATTTTCAACACTTTTCGGCTTCATTTGGTATTTTTCATGCATTTCTTGATTGTTTTTTAGCTAAATGACCCAGAAATTGAAAAGCACTAGAAATGAATTCTGAATAGCTTGAAAGTTGGCATGGTATCATCATTTTACCCACATAGCATGTGGTAAAAAGTTGAGAGGGTTGCGGCTAAAACTAGATGCACTTCGTATACAAATCGAGCAATCAATTTCGAAGTATGAGTGTTTCTTACGAAAACTCATCTGTTACAAAAGGGATTTCAGTTTTTTCAACTTATTTGAACTCCAGACTTTTTGTGCGTTCAAAATGAACCATTCAAGGCCACATCATAAATTTTCAACACTTTCTGGCTTCATTTGGTATTTTTCATGCATTTACTAATTTGTTTGAGATAAATGACCCAGAAATTGAAAAGCACTACAAATCAACTCTGAATAGGTTGCAAGTTGGCATGGTATCATCATTTCACCCACATAGCATGTGCTAAAAAGTAGAGAGGGTTGCGGCAAAAACTGGATGTAGTTTGTTTACAAATCGGACAATCTCTTTCAAAGTATCAACATTTCTTACAAAAACTCATTTGTTACAAAAGAGATTTCATTTTTGAACTTATTTGAACTTCATACTTTTCGAGTGTTCAAAATGCACCAATCCAGGCCACATCATAAATTTTCAACACTTTCTGAGTTCATTGGGTATTTTTTATGCATTTACTAAGTTTTTTGATCTAAATGACCCAGAAATTTGAAAGCACTACAAGTGAACTCTGAATATGTTGAAGGTTGGCATGGTATCATCATTTCAACCATATAGCATGTGCTAAAAAGTTGAGAGGGTTGCAGCAAAAACGTGACGCACTTCGTGTACAAATCGAACAATCTCATTTGTATGTACGAGAGTTTCTTATGAAAACTCATCTGTTACAAAAGGGATTTCATTTTTCTCAACTTATTTGAACTCCAAAGTTATTGTGTGTTCAAAATGAACCATTCAAGGCCACATCATCCATTTTCAACACTTCTGACTTCATTTGGTATTTTTCACTGATTTTTTTAGCTAAATGACATAGAATTTGAAAAGCACTACAAATGAACTCTGAATAGGTTGAAAGTTGGCATGGTATCGTCATTTCACCCGCATAGCATTTGCTAAAAAGTTGAGAGGGTTGCGGCAAAAAATGGATGCACTTTGTGTACAAATCAGACCATCTCTTTCGAAGTATTATGATTTCTTACGAGAACTCATCAGTTATAGAAGGGATTTCATTTTTCTGAACTTATTTGAACTCCAGACTTTTTGTGTGTTCAAAATGCACCATTCAAGGCTACATCATCAATTCTCAACACTTTCTGACCTCATTTGGTATTTTTCACGCATTTACTAATTTGTTTGAGCTAAATGATCCAGAAATTGAAAAGCACTATTAATGAAATCGGAATAGGTTGAAAGTTGGCATGGTGTCATCATTTCACCTACATAGCATGTGCTAAAAAGTTGAGAGGGTTGCGGCAAAAACTGGATGCACTTCGTGTACAAGTCAGACAATCTCTATCGAAGTATCAGGTTTTTTGCAAAAACTAACCTCTTAGAAAAGGGATTTCATTTTTTTGACTTATTCGAACTCGCGACTTTTTGTGTGTTCAAAATGAACCATTCAATGCAACATCATAAATTTTCAACACTTTTCGACTTCATTTGGTATTTTTCATGCATTTCTTGATTGTTTTTGAGGTAAATGACCCAGAAATTGAAAAGCGCTACAAATGAACTCTGAATAGGTTGAAAGTTGGCATGGTATCATCATTTCACCCACATAGCATGTGATAAAGAGTTGAGAGGGTTGCGGCTAAAACTAGATGCACTTCGTATACAAATCGAGCAATCAATTTCCAAGTATAAGGGTTTCTTACGAAAACTCATCTGTTACACAAGGGATTTCAGTTTTTTAACTTATTTGACCCAGAAATTGAAAAGCACTACAAATGAACTCTGAATAGGTTGAAAGAGTTGAGAGGGTTGCGGCAAAAATTGTATGCACTTTGTGTACAAATCGGACAATCTCTTTCGAAGTATCAATGTTTCTTACGAAAACTCATCTCTTACAAAAGGGATTTATTTTTTTGAACTTATTTGAAATCCAGACTTTTTGTGTGTTCAAAATGCACCATTCAAGGCCACATCATCAATTTTCAACACATTCTCATTTCATTTGGTATTTTTCATGCATTTACTAATTTGTTTGAGCTAAATGACCCAGAAATTGAAAATCACTAAAAATGAACTCTGGATAGGTTGAAAGTTGGCATGGTGTCATCCTTTCACCTACATAGCATGTGCTAAAAAGTTGAGAGGGTTGCGGCAAAAACTGGATGCACTTCGTGTACAAATCAGACAATCTCTATCGAAGTATCACGGTTTTTATTTACAAAAACTAACCTCTTAGAAAAGGGATTTCATTTTTTTGACTTATTCGAACTCCAGACTTTTTGTGTGTTCAAAATGAACCATTCAATCCCACGTCATAAATTTTCAACACTTTTCGGCTTCATTTGGTATTTTTCATGCATTTCTTGATTGTTTTTTAGCTAAATGACCCAGAAATTCAAAAGCACTACAAATGAATTCTGAATAGCTTGAAAGTTGGCATGGTATCATCATTTCACCCACATAGCATGTGCTAAAAAGTTGAGAGGGTTGCGGCTAAAACTAGATGCACTTCGTATACAAATCGAGCAATCAATTTCGAAGTATGAGTGTTTCTTACGAAAACTCATCTGTTACAAAAGGGATTTCAGTTTTTTCATCTTATTTGAACTCCAGACTTTTTGTGCGTTCAAAATGAACCATTCAAGGCCACATCATAAATTATCAACACTTTCTGGCTTCATTTGGTATTTTTGATGCATTTACTAATTTGTTTGAGCTAAATGACCTAGAAATTGAAAACCACTACAAATCAACTCTGATTAGGTTGAAAGTTGGCATGGTATCATCATTTCACCCACATAGCATGTGCTAAAAAGTAGAGAGGGTTGCGGAAAAAACTGGATGTAGTTTGTTTACAAATCGGACAATCTCTTTCGAAGTATCAACATTTCTTACAAAAACTCATTTGTTACAAAAGAGATTTCATTTTTGAACTTATTTGAACTTCATACTTTTCGAGTGTTCAAAATGCACCAATCAAGGCCACATCATCAATTTTCAACACTTTCTGAGTTCATTGGGTATTTTTTATGCATTTACTAAATTTTTTGAGCTAAATGTCCCAGAAATTTGAAAGCACTACAAGTGAACTCTGAATATGTTGAAAGTTGGCATGGCATCATCATTTCAACCATATAGCATGTGCTAAAAAGTTGAGAGGGTTGCATCAAAAACTTGATGCACTTCGTGTACAAATCGAACAATCTCATTTCTATGTACGAGAGTTTCTTATGAAAACTCATCTGTTACAAAAGGGATTTCATTATTTTCAACTTATTTGAACTCTATACTTATTGTGTGTTCAAAATGAACCATTCAAGGCCACATCATCCATTTTCAACACTTTCTGACATCATTTGGTATTTTTCACTGATTTTTTTAGCTAAATGACATAGAATCTGAAAAGCACTACAAATGAACTCTGAATAGGTTGAAAGTTGGCAAGGTATCGTCATTTCACCCGCATAGCATTTGCTAAAAAGTTGAGAGGGTTGCGGCAAAAACTGTATGCACTTCGTGTACAAATCGGACAATCTCTTCCGTAGTATGTGTGTTTCTTACGAAAACTCATCTCTTACAAAAGGGATTTCTTTTTTTGAACTTATTTGTAATCCAGACTTTTTGTGTGTTCAAAATGCACCATTCAAGGCCACATCATCAATTTTCAACACTTTCTCACCTCATTTGGTATTTTTCATGCATTTACTAATTTGTTTGAGCTAAATGATCCAGAAATTGAAAAGCACTACAAATGAACTCTGAATAGGTTGAAAGTTGGCATGGTGTCATCATTTCACCTACATAGCATGTGCTAAAAAGTTGAGAGGGTTGCGGCAAAAACTGGATGCACTTCGTGTACAAGTCAGACAATCTCTATCGAAGTATCACGTTTTTTACAAAAACTAACCTCTTAGAAAAGGGATTTCATTTTTTTGACTTATTCGAACTCCAGACTTTTTGTGTGTTCAAAATGAACCATTCAATCCCACATCATAAATTTTCAACACTTTTCGGCTTCATTTGGTATTTTTTATGCATTTCTTGATTGCTTTTTAGCTAAATGACCCAGAAATTGAAAAGAACTACAAATGAATTCTGAATAGCTTGAAAGTTGGCATCTTATCATCATTTCACCCACATAGCATGTTCTAAAAAGTTGAGAGGGTTGCGGCTAAAACTAGATACACTTCGTATACAAATCGAGCAATCAATTTCGAAGTATCAGTGTTTCTTACGTAAACTCATGTGTTACAAAAGGGATTTCAGATTTTTCAACTTATTTGAACTCCAGACTTTTTGTACGTTCAAAATGAACCATTCAAGGCCACATCATAAATTTTCAACACTTTCTGGCTTCATTTGGTATTTTTCATGCATTTACTAATTTGTTTGAGCTAAATGACCCAGAAGTTGAAAAGCACTACAAATCAACTCTGAATAGGTTGAAAGTTGGCATGGTATCATCATTTCACCCACATAGCATGTGCTAAAAAGTAGAGAGGGTTGCGGCATAAACTGGATGTAGTTTGTTTACAAATCAGACAATCTCTTTCGAAGTATCAACATTTCTTACAAAAACTCATTTGTTACAAAAGAGATTTCATTTTTGAACTTATTTGAACTTCATACTTTTCGAGTGTTCAAAAAGCACCAATCAAGGCCACATCATCAATTTTCAACACTTTCTGAGTTCATTGGGTATTTTATGCATTTACTAAATTTTTTGAGCTAAATGACCCAGAAATTTGAAAGCACTACAAGTGAACTCTGAATATGTTGAAAGTTGGCATGGTATCATCATTTCAACCATATAGCATGTGCTAAAAAGTTGAGAGGGTTGCAGCAAAAACTTGATGCACTTCGTGTACAAATCGAACAATCTCATTTCTATGTACGAGAGTTTCTTATGAAAACTCATCTCTAACAAAAGGGATTTCATTTTTTTCAACTTATTTGAACTCCATACTTATTGTGTGTTCAAAATGAACCATTCAAGGCCACATCATCCATTTTCAACACTTTCTGACTTCATTTGGTATTTTTCGCTGATTTTTTAGCTAAATGACATAGAATTTGAAAAGCACTACAAATGAACTCTGAATAGGTTGAAAGTTGGCATGGTATCGTCATTTCACCAGCAAAGCATTTGCTAAAAAGTTGAGAGGGTTGCGGCAAAAAATGGATGCACTTTGTGTACAAATCGGACCATCTCTTTCGAAGTATTAGGGTTTCTTACGAAAACTCATCAGTTATAGAAGGGATTTCATTTTTCTGAACTTATTTGAACTCCAGACTTTTTGTGTGTTCAAAATGCACCATTCAAGGCTACATCATCAATTTTCAACACTTTCTGACCTCATTTGGTATTTTTCATGCATTTACTAATTTGTTTGAGCTAAATAATCCAGAAACTGAAAAGCACTACAAATGAACTCTGAATAGGTTGAAAGTTTGCATGGTGTCATCATTTCACCTACATAGCATGTGCTAAAAAGTTGAGAGGGTTGCGGCAAAAACTGGATGCACTTCGTGTACAAGTCAGACAACCTCTTTCGAAGTATCAGGTTTTTTACAAAAACTAACCTCTTACAAAAGGGATTTCATTTTTTTGACTTATTCAAACTCCAGACTTTTTGTGTGTTCAAAATGAACCATTCAATGCCACATCATAAATTTTCAACACTTTTCGACTTCATTTGGTATTTTTCATGCATTTCTTGATTGTTTTTGAGGTAAATGACCCAGAAATTGAAAAGCACTACAAATGAACTCTGAATAGGTTGAAAGTTGGCATGGTATCATCATTTCACCCACATAGCATGTGATAAAGAGTTGAGAGGGTTGCAGCTAAAACTAGATGCACTTCGTAAACAAATCGAGCAATCAATTTTGAAGTATAAGGGTTTCTTACAAAAACTCATATGTTACACAAGGGATTTCAGTTTTTTAACTTATTTGACCCAGAAATTGAAAAGCACTACAAATGAACTCTGAATAGGTTGAAAGAGTTGAGAGGGTTGCGGCAAAAACTGTATGCACTTCGTGTACAAATCGGACAATCTCTTTCGAAGTATCAATGTTTCTTACGAAAAGTCATTTCTTAGAAAAGGGATTTCATTTTTTTGAAGTTATTTGAAATCCAGACTTTTTGTGTGTTCAAAATGCACCATTGAAGGCCACATCATCAATTTTCAACACATTCTAACTTCATTTGGTATTTTTCATGCATTTACTAATTTGTTTGAGCTAAATGACCCAGAAATTGAAAATCACTACAAATGAACTCTGGATAGGTTGAAAGTTGGCATGGTATCATCATTTAACCCATATAGGATGTGCTAAAAAGTTGAGTGGGTTGCAGCAAAAACTGGATGCACTACGTGTAGAAATCGGACAATCTATTTAGAAGTATCAGTGTTTCTTACGAAAACTCATGTGTTACAAAAGGGATTTCATTTGTTTGAAATTATTTGAACTACTGACTTTTTGTGTTCAAAATGAACTATTCAAGGACACATCATAAATTTCAACACTTTCCGGCTTCAGTTGGTATTTTTCATGCATTTACTAATTTTTTGAGCTAAATGACCCAGAAATTGACAAACATTACAAATGAACTCTGAATAGCTTGAAAGTTGGCATGGTATCATCATTTCACCCACATAGCATGTGCTAAAAAGTTGAGAGGGTTCCGGCAAAAATTGTATGCACTTCATGTACAAATCGGATAATCTCTTTTGAAGTATCAGACTTTCTTACGATAACTCATCTGTTACAAAAGGGATTTCATTTTTTTGAACGTATTTGAACTCCAAACTTATTATGTGTTCAAAATGAACCATTCTAGGCCACACCACAAATTTTTAACACTTACTGACTTCATTTGGTATTCTTCATGCATTTACTGATTTCTTTGAGCTAAATGACCCATAAATTGGAAAGCAGTACAAATGAACTCTAAAGAGGTTGAAAGTTGGCATGGTATCCTCATTTCACCCACATAGCATGTGATAAAAAGTTGAGAGGGTTCCGGCAAAAACTGGATGCACTTCGTGTACAAATCGGATAATCTCTTTCGAAGTATCACACTTTCTTACGAAAGCTCATCCGTTAAAAAAGGGTTTCATTTTTTGAACTTATTTGAACTCCAAACTTTTTGTGTGTTCAAAATGAACCATTCAAGGCCACATCATCAACTTTTAACACTTTATGACTTCGTTTCGTATTTCTCATGCATTTATTGATTTTTTGAGCTAAATGACCCAGAAATTGAAAATCACTACAAATGAACTCTGAATAGGTTGAAAGTTGGCATGGTATCATAATTTCACCCACATAGCATGTGCTAAAAAGTTGAGAGGGTTGCAGAAAAAACTGGATGTCTTCGTTGACAAATGGGACAATCTCTTTCCAAGTATCACGATTTTTAACGAAAACTCATCTGTTACAAAAGGGATTCATTTCTTTAAAGTTATTTGAACTCCAGACTTTTTGTGTGTTCAAAATGAAGCATTCAAGGCCACACCATCAATTTTCAACACTTTTTGACTTCATTTGGTATTTTTCATGCATTTACTGATATTTCCTGACTTCATAAGGGTTTCATTTTTAATGCTTTTCAATTTCAGGGTCATTAGTTTCTGCACGAAGTTAAGAGGGTTACAACAAATGAAGCGTGTTATATATATGTGGTAGAAATTCATTATACCATGAAAATTAGAAAATGAAGTTAGAAAGGTGTCGGGACCCCGATCCTAAGCCATAGGAATCTAGTCTGTAACACATCGCATCTCTTTGCGGTCTCACGCACGGTTATCCCCACGGCTGCAGCCTTACTTTAGTCGGGACCGTTTGTGCCTTTTGACTCGCGTATGCAATTGTGTCGCTAGCAATCCAATGTCAAAGAACCCGGATCGAGATGTCTAGTCATAAACTAAAGTGGCAGTTCCATAAAGGGACAGGCATACATGACCCAGCAAAGCAGGTGTCGGTCATCAACGAATGTAGATGAGTCATAGCAAGCTACAAGGACTCCAGTACATACGCGTGACGTTTCCCAAAGGGACAGACACAACAGCTAAGCAGGACACATGTCGGTCAACCAATGTGTCCGGAGCAGTAGCGAACTACAATGGCTCGATGGAATCACAAAGGGGCATTTCCCCGTAAGGAGTGCTACTAAGGAGTACGACTAGGTATTCGAACCCCATATATATCAAGTACAACACACATACGCATGGCATACCGATATGTATAGATACATCGATGGCATCACAACAAAACCATAAGCATACAAACTTTATTTAAAAGGCTCGGAAGAGCCTCACACATAATATTACAAGGTAGGGGTCTCACGACCCATCATCACAAGTCATACACACAATTCTTACAAGCCAACGGAAGATTTAAAACTGTCTGAGTACAGATAGATGGAAAGATAAAGGCACATGGCCTGACTATCTACAGACCCATCCTAGAGCCAGATCGTAGTTGGGATACCAGCTACTCGTCTTCGTCGATATCTAGATAGAACCCCCCATTAGGGTCATTAACAACCTCTGCAACAAATTATTAAGCAAACGTGAGTACAAAAGTACTCAGCAAGACATTAGGATAATCTATCTACTCGTGCAATGTATGAATAAGGAGTTGTGGGGTTTCATGCGGAAAGCCAGCATATGACTCTTGGCTAGACAACTTGCATTTTTAAATAGTTTTGACAACTTTGTTTCTTGCACACGAGTCCACTAACACCACAACAATACTCCATCGTGGGAATCATTCCGTCTCCCTACGGAAATGCCGTCGACGACATTCACACTTATCTTGACAATTTTATGAGTAGCCATTATAGTTGTCTATGAACAACATACGCTTCCAAGTAGTCCATATCTGCAGACGCGGCTATTCGAATAGATCATATCTGCAGGGGTGTACTTCATCACAAACGCTCTCGCCACGTATCGCCATGTGCACATCATGCACCTCGGCAACCTTCAAGCGGAAGCCCAGCGAGGGAGTCGGCCACGACCGTTAACCTCGCTAATACTTACTCCAGGTTTATCGCCTATTAGAGGGTAAACCGAATGAAAGTCCGGCCGAGGTTTTCGCCACGACCCCAAACGATGTGTGCAGGGTTCCCAAGGCCACCATGCGGGTGCCACTTGGTACACCGTGCCACTGCCTACCGCATCATAGCCCACCTCTAAGGTCAGCGCTATGCACGACCTCCAGCATGACTATAAACACCAGAAACTACTTGCAACTCTTGGACCGAGTACTAAGCGGTTAATAAGTCGAGCGGGGTCATATTTCAGGGCCCAGCATGTGGTAGTATCTTGTCTTGGATTACATACACGGAACTCAGTTCCTAAGGACGGTTCCAATGAAATAACCGGCCATGTACTCCTACATAGCCTTTCACCAGTACTTTTACCAAATCAGGTTCAACACACGACCTTTACCAACTGAACACATTCTCACAATCATGTTCATAGCCCAGATGACAGACCATACACAACTCTAAGCATAGCATGCATAGCAGGATAAGGCACATCATGGCTGAAGCATCTACCAGGTATGCTAGGTTGCATGGTTCAGCTATTTACTGTGACAAAGACAGGTCATGCAAAGGAAGTGGGTTCAACTAATGTGATAAAAGCAGTGAAAGCATTTTGACCTAATGCAATAATTAAGAGCTGGAGCGAGAACATGGGATTTATCGGGATGACCAAAATGGTTGCTTGCCTTGTTGCTCAGCAGAGGGGTGATATCCATCAGTCGGATAATCAGACGTATCCGGAGGGGCGGAGCCTACCAGAATAACAACAATCAATCAATATCAAACATATGCAACAAAATGATGCACAGAATGCAATGTAGCATGGTTTGAGATGACTAGCAGAACCTTTGGGGTGATCTTAATTTGAAATCATAATTCAAATATCATTTGAATTATAATTTATCAAATTCTTTTAATTGATTTGACCTGATGCTGCTTCATAACTTTGGTTTTCATGCATGAAAGTAGCACCATTGGATTCCTTGGATATTTCTGATCCATTTACATATATTATTAGTCAAGTTTGGAGTTATATTCAAATTTGTATGAATTTCCAAAGTTTTGAACTTATTCTGGAATTATTTTTAAACAGAAAAGCTATTATTGCATCAGCAGGTCAATCTAGCCGTTGAAAGTCAATGACTTTGGCCAGGTTTTAGTTTAAATTTAACTTAATTAACTAATTATCAGGGTTGGACCCACATGTCAGTGTCTGTTAAAGTTTTTATTTAATTAATTATTTTTATTAACCTAATCCTAATTAGCCAGGGGGCTGGCCCCACCTGTCATAGGCTCAGCGGGGTCAGATCCACCGGCAGCGAGGTCGATCTCGCCGGCGGGGAGCCTCCGGCGACCACCAGAACGGTGGAGGGGCTCGGGAATGCATCTCCGACGACCAAGTGCATGGCGGAGGCCAGCAAACGAACCAGCTCACAACCACGGTTCCATTTCTGCAAAGACCCAAGGCTAAGATAGCCGGAGATGACGCCGGCGACGAGCTTGGCGGCGGCCGAAGCTCGGGCTATGTCGGGATCGACGAAACCGAAGGAAAAACGAGCGGGGCTTAGCTCCTAGAGCACCTACGCGTTGCACTGAAGCCAGTGGTGGCCTGAGATGGACCAACCGATCACCGGAGAGCTATCGGCGACGAGGTCCCGCGACGGATCTCATCGGGCTCCGGTGGAATCGGGGTCTAGAGGAAGGGATCGAGGGGGGAAACTTAGGGGAAAGGACCATGAGCTCACGGGGAGTGCAGAGGCATCGAGAGTGGGCGCGGGGATGGCCTGAGGAGGGAGAATGACGGCGGCGAGCTCCGGTGACCCGAGGAAGAAGATGATGGCTTCACGGCATTTCAGAGCTTCTCGGCATCGAGCGACTAGCTGGAGAGCTTCAGGGGATCACGGCGAAGCTGTTGCGCGGCTCAGGAGAGAGGGAGAGGGGCAGGAGCGACGGTGAGCTCAAGCTTGAGCTTGCGGTCATGGCGGCCGAGAGGGAGAGAAGAGAGCAGGGCGAATGAGGAGGGGATGACCTCGGGGATGCCTTGGGGAGCTTATCCCCGTTCGCGCCAGCGCGACGCGGCGGCCAGGCAGGCACGCAGCTGCGTGGGCACGCCGGGGAACGCGGCGGCCACCTCCTGCTCCGACTGGCAAAGGAAGACGACGGCGCTAGGTGGGCTGGGCTTCAGGTGAGCGACAGGTAGAGTTTTTCTATTTTTTTTCCTTTCTGTTTTGTGTTTTATTCTTCGTGATATTGTTTCATTTATTTTTGGCTCCAAACTATTCCTAAAATAGTTTGAAAAATACTAGAGTGTTAGTTGGAATATTTCCAACCTCTCATAATTTTTTCAACATTTTTGGAAACTTTGAATTATTTGAAATCAAATATATAATTGATTTCAGTAGCTTTTAACTTAAATTTGAAATGCCAAAAGTAGTTTGAAAATAAGTTTCATCTCTGCTATTTTGTTTTCAACATTTATCAGAAATATTGAACTTTTATGAAGGCCATTTTGGGGTCATTGATTTGGCACTTGTTTGAATTCTTTTGAATAAGGAGTGGCTAGGGTTTTGCTTTGGTTTTCTTTACTTTGCTTTGGATTTCTTTTCCTTTCTTGAATGCAATGAAAGAAGATATGAACACAAGTTACTAAACCCTAACATGGAATACCAGAGATGTGACAAAAGGGCTAAACTATAATGGCACAAACAGAAACTAGACATATATAAATTGGTCCAAGCAGTACATAATAATACTCGTGTAAGCAGTACATAATAATAGCTAGCATAGATATATATAAAAGTCTTCGCCGTTGTGAACACTACTCGTCTGAATCAGAATGTCCCCAAGCTGGTGTGAGGTGACGCTGGCCATAGTCATTGATTCGAATCTTGCGGTACAACTCGTACGAAACGTATGCATCTTTTGGTCCATACTAAATGTTGATAGGGTCAAGTGGGGTCATATCTCCCACTTTGTGTGCTGATTCCTTGGTAATTTGGTCTTCATATCACCATACTCCTCGTCGATCAAGGCGACTGCCATATGAGCCATCGAAGTCCTGTCATGTTGAAGCTTGAATTTGTCTTGGATATCAATGTGGCAGTGAGCTGGTATCTCAATACCGAAGTTGTGCCTCATCTTGAGCTTGTCGTTCCTTATATCAACACTAGCAAAATGTATGACGCTGCGAAGGAAGTCCATGAGTTCTGGACAATGCTTGTCACTACTGCAACAACAACAAATTAAAATGGAACAAATGTTACATACTGCTGCAACAAGGAAAATTGTTTCAGTACAACTAAATAGAAATTGACCTTTAGGATTCAAATGGAACATATTTTAGGATTCTGCAACAAGGAAAATTGTTTCACTACAACTTTAGCTTCAACAACCTAAATTTTATGCCATTCTTGCGGGAAAAGTACAAAATTGTCGACAAAGAAGGTAGTATGTAGTACTACTGCTTCTAACATGAAATATGCATAACTTTAGTTTTTTATATTATTATTTTGCCACCTAATGATGCTAAATAAAATGCTTCTACACCTGCTACTACAACTATGAAATTGCTAAAAGCAAAGTTGGAATTTGTTGAGCATGTGTTTATACTACAAATTAGCTTATCCTAGTAAATGCAATATTTACTAGGAGCAATTCAGGAAATGGCCATCATTACCATTGTTTGTAGATGGCTGTCAATGCTAGTTAGGGACATTGCAACATCTACATTTACCTAAATTTTCTACTGTAAAAACACAATAAAATGCCTAATTTTGAATGATGCAATTCATACTGCATTTTTATACAAAAAACCATGAACATGGCACCCTCATCTTGCTACATGCTTATACTTGAATGATGATATTTTTGGTCATTTCGTTTCTAAGCTTTCCAAGATGTTGCAACATTTTGTTCGTTCACCGTTTTTAGTATAGAAAATTGTCCAATACCAGCAGATATCATTAACATGCAACATGGAACATAGAAACTTCATATATTATAGAAAGTTCATAAAGTAACTATGACACACATATATATATATTGTTATCCAATGGAACCTAGATCACTATATGCAATTGGTACAAAATGGAACATAGAAACTGCATATTGCTATCCAATGGAACCTAGATCACTAGATACAACTTTCATAACCTTGGATCAAAGAAAGCCTCAAAACTTACCTCGCCCATTGGAAGATCATGACATTTCTCTTGAAACATAGTTGCATGACGGCAACACCTTGTTGATTGGTCGTGTACTCCAGATCAAGCCCCATGAAATTCTCATCCTCCTCCTCCTCTTGAAGCCATTTCTTGAAATAGGTAAGAAAACACGACACCATGACGCTGTCATTTGTGTACACGACATTGAGTTTGGCTATGCCATGTGCGAGCACCTCTCCGTAGCGAGTGGTTGGCATGGTGGAAGAAGAGAGGGGAAGAAGAGAGGGGAAGACGAGAGGAGAGCGAGAGAGAAGAAGAAACAGGGAAATGGAAATACTCTGTTTCAGTTCGTGCTTTTCATCGCTCAAAATGACACGAGAGAGGAACCGTTTGGACCTTTAGTCCCAGGTTGAGCCACCAACCGGGACTAAAGGGGTGAGACAAACCGTTGCCACCACCCCTTAGTCCCAGGTTGAGCCACCAACCAGGACTAAAGGGGGATACGAACGGTTGCCGGTCTATTGGTCCCGGTTAGTGTCTGGAACCGGGACCAAAGGGGTGACACGAACAGGGACCAATGGCCCACGATGCCCAGACGGCGCCCTGGCCTCACCAACCGGGAACGTTCCCCCATGGGTCCCGGCTCGTGAGTGAACCGGGACTAATGGGATTTCAGGCCCTGGACCAAAGCCCTCTTTTCTACTAGTGTAAGGTGATCCCTCACTAAAATTTCAAGATAAAATTGTGTTCTCCCCGACTGTGCACCGTTGCGAGAGTTCATCATTTCGAGACACCACGTGATGATCGGGTGTGATAGACTCAAAGATCACATACAACGGGTGAAAGATAGTTGCACATGTACGACACTCGGGTTAAACATGACAAGCCTAGCATGTACGGACATGATCTCGGAACACAAGAACCGAAAGGTCGAGCATGAATCATATAGTTGGTATGATCAACATGGAGATGTTTGATACGTCCATTTTGCATCATGTTTTCATATTGATATGTATCGGTTCTTGGGCTGTTATTTCACTTCACGGTACAATTCTTATGCCTTTCCTCTCTTATTTTGCAAGGTTTACATGAAGAGGGAGAATACCGGCAACTGGAATTCTGGTCTGAAAGTGGAGAAAAGTTGAGATACCTATTCCGTGCAACTTCAAACGCCGTGAAAATCAACGAGGATTTTTTTCCGGATTTATCAAAAATACTAGGCCGAAGAAGTGCCAGAGGGGCGCCAAGGGTTGGCCACAAGCCTGCACGGCGCGACCACCCCCCATGCCGCGCCATGAGGGCTTGTGGGCAGCCTGCTGTCCCACTTGCCCCCCTCTTCTGCTATATGAAGCGTTTCATCCAGAAAAAAATCACGGAGGAGCTTTTTCGTGGATTCGCCGCCGCCACGAGGTGGAACTTGAGCAGAACCAATCTAGAGCTCCGCTAGGGCGATCTTGCCGGGGAAACTTCCCTCCCGGAAGGGGAAATCGTCGCCATCATGATCACCAATACTCCTCTCATCGGAGGGGACTCGTCACCATCAACATCTTCATCAGCACCATCTCATCTCCAAACCCTAGTTCATCACTTGTAACCAATCTCCGTCTCACAACTCCGATTGATACTTGTAAGGTTGCTAGTAGTGTTGATTACTCTTTGTAGTTCATGCTAGTTGGATTACTTGGTGGAAGAGTTTATGTTCAGATCCTTGATGCTACTCATTACCTCTCTGGTCATGAATATGATTATGCTTTGTGAGTAGTTACTTTTTTTCCTGAGGACATGGGATAAGCCATGCTAATAGTAGTCATATGAATTTGGTATTCGTTCGGTAATTTGATATGTTGTATGTTGTTTTTCCTCTAGTGGTGTTATGTGAACGTCGACTACATAACACTTCACCGTTATTTGGGCCTAGAGGAAGGCATTGGGAAGTAGTGTGTAGATGCTGTGTTGCTAGACTGACAGAAGCTTAAACCCTAGTTTATGCGTTGCTTCGTAAGGGTCTGACTTGGATCCACTAGTTTAATGCTATGGTTAGACTTTGTCTTAATTCTTCTTTCGTAGTTGCGGATGCTTGCGAGAGTAGTTAATCATAAGTGGGATGCTTGTCCAAGTAAGGGAAGTACCCAAGCGCCGGTCCACCCACATATCAAACTATCAAAGTAACGAGCGCGAATCATATGAACATGATGAAAACTAGCATGACAAAAATTTCGGTGTGTCTTCGGGAGCGTTTTTCCTCCTATAAGATTTTGTCCAGGCTTGTCCCTTGCTACAAAAGGGATTGGGCCACTTTGCTGCACCGTTGCTACTTTTGTTACTTGTTGCTAGCTACGAATCATCTCACCACACAACTACTTGTTACCGACAATTTCAGTGCTTGCAGATATTTCCTTGCTGAAAACCACTTGTAAGATCCTGCTGCTCCTCGTTCGGTTCAACACTCTTACTTATCGAAAGGACTACGATTGATCCCCTATACTTGTGGGTCATCAATATCCCCTATTCAGAACTTCTATGCTCGGCTTTCTCATGATGATCGCACCATGCTTGACACTTCTTGTATCGGTTCTTTTATGAAGAGAGATATTGACTTCAAATGGAATTTATTGGAGAGAATTAAATGCAAGTCTGAAGATTGGAAGCTTGAAGAAGGTAAGGAGTCAGGTATGAATTTCACGTTTGATTGCGTTAAATCCTTTGTTGAGACAAATACCTTTAGTGACTTTAGCCATAAGTATGGACTTGACTCTAAGATTGTAGCTTCATTGTGTGAATCATTTGATTCTTATATTGATCTCCCCAAAGAGAAGTGGTTTAAATATCATCCTCCTTTAGAACTCAACGTAGTTAAACCCACTTCAGTTGAACAGAAAGTCATTGCCTATAATGATCCTGTTGTTCCCAGTGCTTACATTGAGAAACTACCTTTCCCTGTTAGGATAAAGGATCATTCTAAAGCTTCAATTGTGATACGTAGAGGCTATATTAGAACAGCTACACCCCCTAAGCAAATGAGAGTTGAACCTATCATTGCTATCATCAAAGATCTTCTGTCTGACGATGTTGAGGGACATAATATTCACTTCTGCGAAGATGCTGCTAGAATTGCTAAACCTCACGCTAGAGACAAACATTGGACTGTTGTTGGCATGCCCGTGGTTTCTGTTAAGATAGGACATCATTGTTATCATGGCTTATGTGACGTGGGTGCTAGTTTTAGTACAATACCTCAATCCTTATACGATGAAATTAAAGACAAGATTGCACCTTTTGAGATAGAGCCTATAAATGTCACTATTCATCTTGCCAATAGAGATACTATCTGCCATGTGGGAATTGTAAGGGATGTTGAAGTATTGTGTGGTTAAACGAAGTATCCTTCTGATTTCCTCGTTCTTGCTACCACACAATATAGGTTTTGTTCCATCATATTTGGCACACCTTTTCTCAATACCGTCAATACTCATATTGACTGTGACAAGCAAACTGTCACTCTTGGCGTTGAAGGAGTGTCTCATGAGTTCAATTTCTCCATGTTTGGTAGATAACCTCATGAAAAAGAGTTGCCTAGTAAGGATGAAACTATTGCCTTAGCTTCTATTGCCGTGCCTCCTACAGATCCATTAGAGCAATACTTGCTTGAGCATGAAAATGATATGCATATGGATGAAAGGGATGAAATAAATAGAGTTGTCTTAGAACAATATGATATTCTTAAGAATAACTTGCCTGTTGAACTGCTTGGGGATCCACCCCCAGCAATGGGTGATCCTGTGCTCAAGCTTAAACAGTTGCCTGATACTCGCCTATCTTTATGAAAAAGAGATATATCTTGTTATTATTAGTGCTAGCCTCTCAGAGCATGAAGAAAAGAAGTTACTAAAAACTCTCAGAAAGCAGCGTGCTGCTATTGGATATACTCTTGATGATCTTAAGGGCATTAGTCCTACTCTATGCCAGCACAAGATTAAAACTGATCCTGATTTCGAACCAGTTGTTGATCATCAAAGGAGATTAAATCCTAAGATGAAAGAAGTAGTGAGAAAAGAAATACTAAAGCTCCTGGAAGCAGGTATCATCTATCCTGTTGCTCATAGTGATTGGGTGAGTTTGGTGCATCGCGTCCCTAAGAAGGGAGGCATTATCGTTGTCCCTAATGATAAGGATGAATTGATCCCACAGAGTATTATTACTGGCTATAGGATGGTGATCGATTTTAGGAAATTGAATAAAGCCACTAGGAAAGATCATTACCCTTTGCCTTTTATCGACGAAATGCTAGAAAGGTTGTCTAAACACACACACACTTCTATTTTCTAGACCGATATTCTGGTTTCTCCCAAATAACAGTTGCACAATCTGATCAGGAGAAAACCACTTTCACATGTCCTTTCGGTACCTTTGCTTATAGACGTATGCCTTTTGGGTTATGTAATGCACCTGCCACCTTTCAAAGATGTATGATGGCTCTATTCTCTGACTTTTGTGAAAAGATTGTCGAGGTTTTCATGGATGACTTCTCCGTTTACGGGTCTTCCTTTGATGATTGCCTCAGCAACCTTGATCGAGTCTTACAGAGATGTAAGGACACAAATCTTGTCTTGAATTGGGAGAAGTGCCACTTTATGGTTAATGAAGGCATCGTCTTAGGACATGAAATTTCTGAAAGAGGTATTGAAGTCGATAAGGCTAAGGTTGATTCAATCGAGAAAATGCCATACCCCATAGATATCAAAGGTATAAGAAGTTTCCTTGGTCATGCTTGTTTCTATAGAAGGTTCATTAAAGACTTCTCTAAGATTTCTAGGCCTCTTACCAATCTCTTGCAAAAGGATATTCCTTTTGTCTTTGATGATGATTGTGAGGAAGCCTTTGAAATACTTAAGAGGGCTCTGATAACCGCACGTATTGTTGAACCACCTGATTCGAACTTGCCTTTTGAGATCATGTGTGATGCTAGCGATTATGCTGTTGGTGTTGTTCTAGGGCTAAGAGTTGATAAGAAGTTGAATGTTATTCACTATGCTAGCAAAACTCTAGACAGTGCCCAAAGAATCTATGCCACTACGGAAAAAGAGTTTTTAGCAGTCGTGTTTGCATGTGAAAAGTTCAGGTCTTACATAGTTGATTCCAAAGTCCCTATTCACACCGATCATGCCGCTATTAAGTACGTCATGGAGAAGAAAGACGCTAAACCTAGACTTATCAGATGGGTTCTCTTGCTACAATAATTTGATTTGCACGTTGTCAACAGAAAGGGTGCTGATAACCCAGTAGCAGATAACTTGTCTAGGTTGGAAAACGTTCTTGATGACCCACAACCTATTGATGATAGCTTTCCTAATGAGCAATTGAATGTCATCAATGCTTCACATAGTGCGTCGTGGTATGCTGATTATGCAAACTATATTGCTGCCAAATACATACCACCTAGTTTCACGTACTAGCAAAAGAAGAAATTCTTCTTCGACTTGAGACATTACTTTTGGGATGATCCTCACCTTTATAAGGAAGGAGTAGATGGTGTTATTAGACGTTGTGTACCTGAACATGAACAGGGATAGATCCTACAGAAGTGTCATTCCGAGTCCTATGGAGGACACCATGCGGGAGATAGAACTGCACACAAGTATTGCAATCAGGTTTCTATTGGCCCACACTCTTCAAGGATGCCCGTAAGTTTGTCTTGTCTTGTGACGAATGTCAAAGAATAGGTAATGCCTATGAACTATTTGTTGGAATTATGCCCTAGAGGCAATAATAAATGTATAGTTATTATTATAATTCCTGTATCAAGATAATAGTTTATTATCCATGCTATAATTGTATTGAATGAAGACTCATTTACATGTGTGGATACATAGACAAAACACCGTCCCTAGCATGCCTCTAGTTGGCTAGCCAGTTGATCGATGATAGTCAGTGTCTTCTGATTATGAACAAGGTGTTGTTGCTTGATAACTGGATCACGTCATTGGGAGAATCACGTGATGGACTAGACCCAAACTAATAGACGTAGCATGTTGATCGTGTCATTTTGTTGCTACTGTTTTCTGCGTGTCAAGTATTTATTCCTATGACCATGAGATCATATAACTCACTGACACCGGAGGAATGCTTTGTGTGTATCAAACGTCGCAACGTAACTGGGTGACTATAAAGATGCTCTACAGGTATCTCCGAAGGTGTTAGTTGAGTTAGTATGGATCAAGACTGGGATTTGTCACTCCGTGTGACGGAGAGGTATCTCGGGGCCCACTCGGTAATACAACATCACACACAAGCCTTGCAAGCAATGTAACTTAGTGTAAGTTGCGGGATCTTGTATTACGGAACGAGTAAAGAGACTTGCCGGTAAACGAGGTTGAAATAGGTATACGGATACTGACGATCGAATCTCGGGCAAGTAACATACCGAAGGACAAAGGGAATGACATACGGGATTATACGAATCCTTGGCACTGAGGTTCAAACGATAAGATCTTCTTAGAATATGTAGGATCCAATATGGGCATCCAGGTCCTGCTGTTGGATATTGACCGAGGAGTCTCTCGGGTCATGTCTACATAGTTCTCGAACCCGCAGGTTCTGCACACTTAAGGTTCGACGTTGTTTTATGCGTATTTGAGTTATATGGTTGGTTACCGAATGTTGTTCGGAGTCCCGGATGAGATCACGGACGTCACGAGGGTTTCCGGAATAGTCCGGAAACGAAGATTGATATATAGGATGACCTCATTTGATTACCGGAAGGTTTTCGGAGTTACCGGGAATGTACCGGGAATGACGAATGGGTTCCGGGAGTTCACCGGAGGGGGGCAACCCACTCCGGGGAAGCCCATAGGCATTTGGGGGGGTCACACCAGCCCTTAGTGGGCTGGTGGGACAGCCCACCAATCCCCTATGCGCCAAGAGAGAAAAAATCAAAGGAAAGAAAAAAAAAGGAAGAAGTGGGAAGGGGGAAGGACTCCCTCCCACCAAACCAAGGAGGACTCGGTTTGGGGGGGGAGAGTCCTCCCCCCTGGCTCGGTCGACCCCTTGGGGATCCCTTGGACCCCAAGGCAAGGTCCCCCTCCCTCCTCCTATATATATGGGGCTTTTAGGGCAGATTTGACACGACTTTCTCACGGCTGCCCGACCACATACCTCCATAGTTTTTCCTCTAGATCGTGTTTCTGCGGAGCTCGGGCGGAGCCCTGCTGAGACAAGATCATCACCAACCTCCGGAGCGCCGTCATGCTGCCAGAGAACTCTTCTACCTCTCCGTCTCTCTTGCTGGATCAAGAAGGCCGAGATCATCGTCGAGCTGTACGTGTGCTGAACGCGGAGGTGCCGTCCGTTCGGTACTAGATCGTGGGACTGATCGCGGGATTGTTCGCGGGGCGGATCGAGGGATGTGAGGACGTTCCACTACATCAACCGCGTTCTCTAACGCTTCTGCTGTGCGATCTACAAGGGTACGTAGATCACTCATCCCCTCTCGTAGATGGACATCACCATGATAGGTCTTCGTGCGCGTAGGAAATTTTTTGTTTCCCATGCGACGTTCCCCAACAGTGGCATCATGAGCTAGGTTCATGCGTAGATGTCTTCTCGAGTAGAACACAAAAGGTTTTGTGGGCGGTGATGTGCGTTTTTCTGTCGTCCTTAGTCTTTTCTTGATTCCGCGGTATTGTTGGATTGAAGCGGCTTGGACCGACATTACTCGTACGCTTACGAGAGACTGGTTTCATCGTTACGAGTAACCCCCTTTGCTCAAAGATGACTGGCAAGTGACGGTTAAATAGCAACTCATATATCTCCGTTGTGGTGTTTGCGTAAGTAAGATGCGATCCTACTAGATACCCTTGGTCACCACGTAAAACATGCAACAACAAAATTAGAGGACGTCTAACTTGTTTTTGCAGGGTATGATTGTGATGTGATATGGCCAACGATGTGATGTGATATATTGGATGTATGAGATGATCATGTTGTAATAGAAATATCGACTTGCATGTCGATGGTACGACAACCGGCAGGAGCCATAGGGTTGTCTTTATACTAACGTTTGTGCTTGCAGATGCGTTTACTATTTTGCTAGGATGTAGCTTTAGTAGTAATAGCATAAGTAGCACGACAACCCCGATCGAAACACGTTGATGGATGATCATGGTGTGGCGCCGGTGACAAGAAGATCGTGCCGGTGCTTTGGTGATGGAGATCAAGAAGCACGTGATGATGGCCATATCATGTCACTTATGAATTGCATGTGATGTTAATCCTTTTTGCACCTTATTTTGCTTAGAACGACGGTAGCATTATGAGGTGATCTCTCACTAAAATTTCAAGACGAAATTGTGTTCTCCCCGACTGTGCACCGTTGCTACAGTTCGTCGTTTCGAGACACCACGTGATGATCGGGTGTGATAGACTCAACGTTCACATACAACGGGTGCAAAACAGTTGCGCACGCGGAACACTCGGGTTAAGCTTGACGAGCCTAGCATGTGCAGACATGGCCTCGGAACACATGAGACCGAAAGGTCGATCATGACTCATATAGTTGATATGATTAGCATAGGGATGCTTACCACTGAAACTATGCTCAACTCACGTGATGATCGGACTTGGGATAGTGTAAGTGGATCATGAACCACTCAAATGACTAGAGAGATGTACTTTTTGAGTGGGAGTTTAGCATATAATTTGATTAAGTTGAACTCTAATTATCTTGAACATAGTCTAAGTCCACTTTGAATATATTTGTGTTGTAGATCATGGCTCACGCAAGTGTCATCCTGAATTTTAATACGTTCCTAGAGAAAGCTAAGTTGAAAGATGATGGAAGCAACTTTGTAGACTGGGCTCGTAATCTTAAGCTAATCTTACAAGCTGGAAAGAAGGATTATGTCCTTAATGCTGCGCTAGGAGATGAACCACCCGCTACGGCTGATCAGGATGTTAAGAACGCTTGGTTAGCACGTAAGGAGGACTACTCAATAGTTCAATGTGCAGTCTTGTATGGCTTAGAACCGGGACTTCAACGTCGCTTTGAGCGTCATGGAGCATTTGAGATGTTCGAGGAGTTGAAGTTTATCTTTCAGAAGAACGCCCGGATCGAGAGGTATGAGACCTCCGATAAATTCTATGCTTGCAAGATGGAGGAAAACTCGTCTGTCAGTGAACATGTGCTCAAAATGTCTGGGTACTCAAACCGCCTAGCTGAACTGGGGATTGAACTCCCGCAAGAAGCTATCACTGACAGAATCCTTCAATCACTGCCGCCAAGCTATAAAGGCTTTGTGTTGAACTACAACATGCAAGGGATGAACAAGTCTCCCGGCGAGTTGTTTGCGATGCTGAAAGTCGCAGAGTCTGAACTCCGTAAAGAGCATCAAGTGTTGATGGTGAGCAAGACCACTAGTTTCAAGAGAAACGGCAAAGGCAAGAAGGGCAATTCGAAGAAGAGCGGCAATCCTGTTGCCAATCCGCCGAAGAAACCCAAGGCTGGACCTAAGCCTGAAACAGAGTGCTTCTATTGCAAGGGTATGGGTCACTGGAAGCGCAATTGCCCCAAGTATCTGGCAGATAAGAAGGCGGGCAAAGACAAATCAGGTATATTTGATATACATGTTATTGATGTGTACTTAACCGGCTCTCGTAGTAGTGCCTGGGTATTCGATACCGGTTCTGTTGCTCGCATTTGCAACTCGAAGCAGGAACTGCGGAATAGACGAAGGCTGGCGAAAGACGAAGTGACAATGCGCGTAGGAAACGGTTCCAAGGTTGATGCAATCACCGTCGGCACAGTGTCACTTCAACTACCATCGGGATTAGTGATGAACTTAAATCATTGTTATTTAGTGCCTCCGTTGAGCATGAACATTATATCTGGATCTTGTTTAATGCGAGACGGTTACTCTTTTAACTCTGAGAATAATGGTTGTTCTATTTCTATGAGTAACATCTTTTATGGTCATGCACCGAATGTGAGAGGATTGTTCATATTGAATCTTGATAGAGATACGCATATACATAACATTGAGAACAAAAGATTTAGAGTAAACAATGATAGCGCCATATTTTTGTGGCACTGCCGCTTGGGTCATATTGGTGTAAAGCGCATGAAGAAACTCCATGCTGATGGACTTTTGGAGTCACTTGACTTTGATTCACTTGACACGTGCGAACCATGCCTCATGGGCAAGATGACTAAGACTCCGTTCTCCGGAACAATGGAGCGTGCAAGTGACTTGTTGGAAATCATACATACCGATGCGTGTGGTCCAATGAGCGTAGAGGCACGCGGCGGATATCGTTATTTTCTCACCTTCACTGACGATTTAAGTAGATATGGTAATGTCTACTTGATGAAGCACAAGTCTGAAACATTTGAAAAGTTCAAGCAATTTCAGAGTGAAGTGGAAAATCATCGTAACAAGAAGATCAAGTTCCTACGGTCTGATCGTGGGGGTGAATATCTGAGTTTCGAGTTTGGTACTCACTTAAGACAATGTGGAATTGTCTCGCAGTTAACACCGCCTGGAACACCACAGCGTAATGGTGTGTCCGAACGTCGTAATCGTACTTTGTCAGAAATGGTGCGATCTATGATGTCTCTTACTGATTTGCCGTTATCGTTTTGGGGTTATGCATTAGAAACAGCTACATTCACTTTAAATAGGGCACCATCAAAATCCGTTGAGACGACACCATACGAACTGTGGTATGGCAAAAGGCCAAAGTTGTCGTTTCTTAAAGTTTGGGGATGTGATGCTTATGTCAAAAAGCTTCAGCCTGAAAAGCTGGAACCCAAAGCGGAAAAGTGCGTCTTCATAGGTTACCCAAAAGATACAGTTGGGTACACCTTCTATCTCAAATCCGAGGGCAAAGTGTTTGTTGCTAAGAACGGAACTTTTCTCGAGAAGGAGTTTCTCTCGAGAGAATTGAGTGGGAGGAAGATAGAACTTGACGAGGTTGTCGAACCTCTCATCCCTCTGGATGGTGGCGCAGGGCAAGAGGAAACCTCTGTCATTGCGACGCCGGTTGAGGAGGAAGTTAATGATGATGATCATGAAACTCCAGTTCAAGTTTCTGTTGAACCACGCAGGTCGACGAGATCACGCGCTGCTCCAGAGTGGTACGGTAATCCCGTCTTATCAATCATGTTGTTAGACAACAATGAACCTGCAAATTATGAAGAAGCAATGGTGGGTCCAGATTCCAACAAATGGCTAGAAGCCATGAAATCCGAGATAGGATCCATGTATGAGAACAAAGTGTGGACTTTGGAGATGCTGCCTGAGGGCCGCAAGGCTATTCAGAACAAATGGATCTTTAAGAAGAAGACGGACGCTGACGGTAATGTGACCGTTTATAAAGCTCGACTTGTGGCAAAGGGTTTTTCACAAGTTCCAGGAATTGACTACGATGAGACTTTCTTTCCCGTAGCGATGCTTAAGTCCGTCAGAATCATGTTAGCAATAGCTGCATTTTTCGATTATGAAATCTGGCAGATGGATGTCAAAACGGCGTTCCTTAACGGTTTCCTTAAGGAAGAGTTGTATATGATACAACCCGAAGGTTTTGTGGATCCTAAAAATGCTGACAAGGTGTGCAAGCTCCAGCGATCCATTTATGGACTGGTGCAAGCATCTCGGAGTTGGAAGAAACGCTTTGATGAGGTGATCAAAGCATTTGGGTTTATACAAGTGGTTGGAGAATCTTGTATTTACAAGAAAGTGAGTGGGAGCTCCGTGGCGTTTCTAATATTATATGTGGATGACATATTACTGATTGGAAACAACGTAGAGCTTTTGGAGAGCATAAAAGGTTACTTGAATAAAAGTTTCTCTATGAAGGATCTAGGAGAAGCTGCTTACATTCTAGGCATTAAGATCTATAGGGATAGATCAAAACGCCTGATAGGACTTTCACAAAGCACATACCTTGATAAAGTTTTGAAGAGGTTCAAAATGGAACAGTCCAAGAAAGGGTTCTTGCCAGTGTTACAAGGTACGAGATTGAGTAAGACTCAGTGCCCAGCAACTGATGAAGATAGAGAGCATATGCGCTCCGTCCCCTATGCTTCAGCCATAGGCTCTATCATGTATGCAATGCTGTGCACTAGACCAGATGTTAGCCTGGCCATAAGTATGGCAGGTAGGTTCCAGAGTAATCCAGGAGTGGATCACTGGACGGCGGTCAAGAATATCCTGAAGTACCTGAAAAGGACTAAGGAGATGTTTCTCGTGTATGGAGGTGATGAAGAGCTCGCCGTAAAAGGTTACGTCGATGCAAGCTTTGACACAGATCCGGACGACTCTAAGTCGCAAACCGGATACGTATTTATTCTTAATGGGGGTGCAGTAAGCTGGTGCAGTTCCAAGCAAAGCGTCGTAGCAGATTCTACATGTGAAGCGGAGTACATGGCTGCCTCGGAGGCGGCTAAGGAGGGTGTCTGGATGAAGCAGTTCATGACGGATCTTGGAGTGGTGCCAAGTGCACTGGATCCAATAACCTTGTTCTGTGACAACACTGGTGCCATTGCCTTAGCAAAGGAACCAAGGTTTCACAAGAAGACCAGACATATCAAACGACGCTTCAACCTCATCCGCGACTACGTCGAGGAGGAGGACGTAAATATATGCAAAGTGCACACGGATCTGAATGTAGCAGACCCGCTGACTAAGCCTCTTCCACGGCCAAAACATGATCGACACCAGAACTGTATGGGTGTTAGATTTATTACAATGTAATTCACATGGTGATGTGAGGGCTAGATTATTGACTCTAGTGCAAGTGGGAGACTGTTGGAATTATGCCCTAGAGGCAATAATAAATGTATAGTTATTATTATAATTCCTGTATCAAGATAATAGTTTATTATCCATGCTATAATTGTATTGAATGAAGACTCATTTACATGTGTGGATACATAGACAAAACACCGTCCCTAGCATGCCTCTAGTTGGCTAGCCAGTTGATCGATGATAGTCAGTGTCTTCTGATTATGAACAAGGTGTTGTTGCTTGATAACTGGATCACGTCATTGGGAGAATCACGTGATGGACTAGACCCAAACTAATAGACGTAGCATGTTGATCGTGTCATTTTGTTGCTACTGTTTTCTGCGTGTCAAGTATTTATTCCTATGACCATGAGATCATATAACTCACTGACACCGGAGGAATGCTTTGTGTGTATCAAACGTCGCAACGTAACTGGGTGACTATAAAGATGCTCTACAGGTATCTCCGAAGGTGTTAGTTGAGTTAGTATGGATAAAGACTGGGATTTGTCACTCCGTGTGACGGAGAGGTATCTCGGGGCCCACTCGGTAATACAACATCACACACAAGCCTTGCAAGCAATGTAACTTAGTGTAAGTTGCGGGATCTTGTATTACGGAACGAGTAAAGAGACTTGCCGGTAAACGAGGTTGAAATAGGTATACGGATACTGACGATCGAATCTCGGGCAAGTAACATACCGAAGGACAAAGGGAATGACATACGGGATTATACGAATCCTTGGCACTGAGGTTCAAACGATAAGATCTTCGTAGAATATGTAGGATCCAATATGGGCATCCAGGTCCCGCTGTTGGATATTGACCGAGGAGTCTCTCGGGTCATGTCTACATAGTTCTCGAACCTGCAGGGTCTGCACACTTAAGGTTCGACGTTGTTTTATGCGTATTTGAGTTATATGGTTGGTTACCGAATGTTGTTCGGAGTCCCGGATGAGATCACGGACGTCACGAGGGTTTCCGGAATAGTCCGGAAACAAAGATTGATATATAGGATGGCCTCATTTGATTACCGGAAGGTTTTCGGAGTTACTGGGAATGTACCGGGAATGAGGAATGGGTTCCGGGAGTTCACCGGAGGGGGCAACCCACTCCGGGGAAGCCCATAGGCATTTGGGGGGGTCACACCAGCCCTTAGTGGGCTGGTGGGACAGCCCACCAATCCCCTATGCGCCAAGAGAGAAAAAATCAAAGGAAAGAAAAAAAAAGGAAGAAGTGGGAAGGGGGAAGGACTCCCTCCCACCAAACCAAGTAGGACTCGGTTTGGGGGGGGAGAGTCCTCCCCCCTGG
Source organism: Hordeum vulgare subsp. vulgare (assembly GCF_904849725.1). Lineage (NCBI taxonomy): Eukaryota > Viridiplantae > Streptophyta > Magnoliopsida > Poales > Poaceae > Hordeum > Hordeum vulgare. The sequence continues at coordinate 319,586,015 of NC_058518.1, forward strand.
CTCGGCCGACCCCTTGGGGATCCCTTGGACCCCAAGGCAAGGTCCCCCTCCCTCCTCCTATATATATGGGGCTTTTAGGGCAGATTTGAGACGACTTTCTCACGGCTGCCCGACCACATACCTCCATAGTTTTTCCTCTAGATCGTGTTTCTGCGGAGCTCGGGCGGAGCCCTGCTGAGACAAGATCATCACCAACCTCCGGAGCGCCGTCACGCTGCCGGAGAACTCTTCTACCTCTCCGTCTCTCTTGCTGGATCAAGAAGGCCGAGATCATCGTCGAGCTATACGTGTGCTGAACGCGGAGGTGCCGTCCGTTCGGTACTAGATCGTGGGACTGATCGCGGGATTGTTCGCGGGGCGGATCGAGGGACGTGAGGACGTTCCACTACATCAACCGCGTTCTCTAACGCTTCTGCTGTGCGATCTACAAGGGTACGTAGATCACTCATCCCCTCTCGTAGATGGACATCACCATGATAGGTCTTCGTGCGCGTAGGAAATTTTTTGTTTCCCATGCGACGTTCCCCAACACTATTCACTTGTCATTAAACCATTTGATGTCTGGGGATGTGATTATATGGGACCTTTTCCAAAATCCAACGGGTATACTCATATCCTAGTTGTTGTTGATTACGTCACTAAGTGGGTAGAAGCTATCCCCACTAGTAGTGCTGATCACAACACCTCTATCAGGATGCTGAAAGAAGTTATCTTCCCTAGATTTGGTGTCCCTAGATATCTAATGACCGACGGTGGTTCACACTTCATTCATGGTGCTTTCCGTAAAACGCTTGCTAAGTACGATGTCAACCATAGAATTGCGTCTCCCTATCACCCCAGTCCAGTGGTCAAGTAGAGCTAAGCAATAGAGAGATTAAGCTAATTCTGCAAAAGACGGTCAACAGGTCTAGAAAGAATTGGTCTAAGAAGCTCGATGATGCACTGTGGGCTTATAGACCTGCCTATAAGAATCCCATTGGCATGTCTCCGTACAAAATGGTGTACGGTAAAGCATGTAATTTACCTCTTGAGGTAGAGCATAAAGCTTATTGGGCAATCAAAGAGCTCAACTTTGATTTCAAACTTGCCGATGAGAAGAGGTTATTTGTTATTAGCTCCCTTGATGAGTGGAGAACTCAGGCATATGAGAATGCCAAGCTGTTCAAAGAGAGGGTTAAGAGGTGGCATGCTAAGAGGATACAAAAGCGTGAGTTCAATGTAGGTGATTATGTCTTGCTATATAACTCTCGTTTAAGATTCTTTGCAGGCAAGCTTCTCTCTCAATGAGAAGGTCCCTATGTTGTTGAGGAAGTATATCGTTCCGGTGCTATCAAGATCAACAACACGGAAGGTAATTGTCCGAGAGTGGTAAATGGGCAGAGAATAAAGCATTATATCTGAGGTACTCCCATAAATGTTGAAAGCAATATTATCAATAGCATATCTCCGGAAGAATACCTAAGGGATATTTATCAGCCTGTTTCAGACTCCGAAAACGAAGAGGTATGTGATTCGGTAAGAAAACAAAGTCCAAAACTTTTCTAGTAGGAAATTTTCTCCGTTTTGGAATATTTGAAAAAATAAAAAAATTGGAAGTAGTCCGGAAAGTGTGTGAGGAGGCGACAAGCCTTCAAGGCGCGGGCCCACCCCCTGGCCACGCCGTTAGGGCTTGTGGCCACCTCGTGCGCCTCCCGGACTCCATTTTCATGCGGGGTACTCCTTCTGATCTGAAAAAAATCATTATATATACTTCCATTTAGTCTGACCCCTGCATCACGTAGATTTCCTCTGTTTTTCGTTTCGAGCTTGTTTTCTGCCGCACATCTATGTCAAGATGTCTTCTTAGGATTCAGAGGGGGAAAGCTATGTGGTTGATTACCTTGCTAACCCCAAGGTCTATGGGGACTTGGATCCTTATGGCTGGACCACTGATGAGGAAGAAGATTATGATCCGAAGGGAAGGAACAAACAAGTTCCGATGAAGAGGAGGCTCCTCTACCTCAACCTGGACACACTCATGTGGAGTTCAAGAAGTCGAGCCTCCCTGGCTCAAGGAAGAAGCCTAAGACCTTGTTTATCCCTTCTCGTTTCTTGTAGGAGACTAAGCAGGAATTATGCCAAAGGGTGTTGAAGTTTGAAGAGGAAAATGATGACCTGAGGGAGCAGAATTTTATGCTCAAGTGGAAATTAAACAAGTTTAAGACCTCTTCAACAACTCCTCCACCATCAACACCAAAGGAACACAACTTACCATTGGTATGGGAAATCCCCTTGGTTTGTGCCAAGCTTGGGGGAGTTCCCCGGTATCGTATCACCATCACATCTTTTTCCTTTACCTTTGTTTTAGTTTGTTCCTTTTCAGTTTTCTCTTTCTCTAGTAGATTAAAAGTCTTAGTGTTTTAGTCTTGAGTTTTGCTTTGTGTCACCCCCGATGTATTCGAGCTCGTGAGCCATATAATAAAGAGTGTCTTAGTTGAAGGGGTTTGCCTCTTGCCATGATCAAAAGAGTGAGAATAGAACAAAGGCATGAAAGATCATGTAATGATCTTATGGGAAGTGATGTCTTCACATATAAAAAGAATGAGGATTGAAACTTGTTGAGGGTAGGCAACTCTAGACCGTGGTCATGGTTGCAATTAATAGGAAGTGATAAAGAAGGAGAGGTTCACATATAAATATATCATCTCTGACACCATCTAATTTTGTGAACACTCACTAAACTATTGCATGCCTAGAAGTAGATACTGGACAAGGAAGACAACATAATGAATCGTGTTTGCCTGGCTCCGAACAATGTTATATGATTAGAGATCCGTTAGCATGTGACAATTGCTTCCACCTCACATTAGCCAAATCTCCCGCACTAAGTAGAGATACTACTTGTGCATCCATAAACCATCAACCCAGTTTTGCCTTGAGTGTCCACCATACCTACCTTTGGATTGAATAAGATCCCTCAAGTAAGTTGTCATCGGTGCAAGCAATACAAATTGCTCTCTAATATGTATGATCTATTAGTGTGTGGAAAATAAGCTTTGTACGAACCTGTGATGAGGAAGACATAAAAGCGACAGACTGCATAATAAAGTTCTTTATCATAGGAGGCAATATAAAGTGACGTTCCTCCGCACTAAGAGGACACGCATCCAAACCTCAAAAGCGCATGACAACCTCTACTTACCTCTATGAAGGTCCTATCTTGTACCTTTACTTTTTGCCATTGAAAGAGTCATGGTGATCTTCACCAATTCCCTGTTTCGCCTTTGTCTTGGCTAACGTCATATGCTTGGGAAAGATCTATATTCATATGTCAACTTGGAGGTAGGCATTCATGAATTATTATTGTTGACATTACCCTGGAGGTAAGCAGTTGGGAGGAAAAACTATAAGCCCCTATCTTTCTCTGTGTCCAACTGAAACTTTGATGTCATGAGTACCACGTGAGTTGTAGCAATTGTAGAGAACGAAAGAATGATTGAGTATGTGGATTTGCTTTACAAGCTCTTATTTGACTCTTTCTTATGTTGTGATAAATTGCAATTGCTTCAATGACTAAATGCTATCGGTAGTTACTTCTCGGTAAGGTTCTTGATCCATGCTTTACTTTGTGAAGGAATCATCACTTTAGCATGAGAGATTATATGTTGGTATTGTTGTTCTGATCATGATCCTGATGCATGCATGTTGGTATCTTGTTTTTTCGACACCTCTCTCCCTAAACACGTGGACATATTTATTGAGCTAGGCTTTCGCTTGAGGACAAGCGAGATCTAAGCTTGGGGGAGTTGATACGTCCATTTTGCATCATGTTTTCATATTGATATTTATCGCTTCTTGGGCTGTTATTTCACTTCACGGTACAATTCTTATGCCTTTTCTCTCTTATTTTGCAAGGTTTACATGAAGAGGGAGAATACTGGCAACTGGAATTCTGGCCTGAAAGTGGAGCAAAGTTGAGATACCTATTCTGCGCAACATCAAACGCCGTGAAAAACAACGAGGATTTTTTCTGGATTTATCAAAAATACTGGGCCGAAGAAGTACCAGAGGGGCGCCAGGGGTTGGCCACAAGCCTGCACGGTGCGGCCACCCCCCAGGCCGCGCCATGAGGGCTTATGGGTAGCCTGCTGGCCCACTTGCGCCCCTCTTCTGCTATATGAAGGGTTTCGTCCAAAAAAAAATCACGGAGGAGCTTTTTCGTGGATTCGCCACCGCCACGAGGCGGAACTTGAGCAGAACCAATCTATAGCTCCGGCAGGACGATCCTGCTGGGGAAACTTCCCTCCCGGAGGGGGAAATTGTCGCCATCGTCATCACCAACACTCCTCTCATCGGAGGGGACTCCGCACCATCAACATCTTCATCAGCACCATCTCATCTCCAAACCCTAGTTCATCACTTGTAACCAATCTCCGTCTCGCGACTCCGATTGGTACTTGTAAGGTTGCTAGTAGTGTTGATTACTCTTTGTAGTTGATGCTAGTTGGATTACTTGGTGGAAGAGTTTATGTTCAGATCCTTGATGCTACTCATTACCTCTCTGGTCATGAATATGATTATGCTTTGTGAGTAGTTACTTTTGTTCCTGTGGACATGGGATAAGTCATGCTAATAGTAGTCATGTGAATTTGGTAGTCGTTCGATAATTTCATATGTTGTATGTTGTTTTTCCTCTAGTGGTCTTATGTGAACGTCGACTACATAACACTTCACCATTATTTGGGCCTAGAGGAAGGCATTCGGAAGTAGTAAGTAGATGATGGGTTGCTAGAGTGACAGAAGCTTAAACCCTAGTTTATGCGTTGGTTCGTAAGGGGCTGATTTGGATCCACTAGTTTAATGCTATGGTTAGCATTTGTCTTAATTCTTCTTTCGTAGTTGCGGATGCTTGCGAGAGTGGTTAATAATAAGTGGGATGCTTGTCCAAGTAAGGGCAGTACCCAAGCGCCGGTCCACCCACATATCAAACTATCAAAGTAACGAGCGTGAATCATATGAACATGATGAAAACTAGCATGACGAAAATTTCGGTGTGTCCTCGGGAGCGTTTTTCCTCCTATAAGATTTTGTCCAGGATTGTCCCTTGCTACAAAAGGGATTGGGACACTTTGCTGCACCGTTGCTACTTTTGTTACTTGTTGCTAGCTACGAATCATCTCACCACACAACTACTTGTTACCGATAATTTCAGTGCTTCTAGATATTTCCTTGCTGAAAACCACTTGTCAGATCCTTCTGCTCCTCGTTGGGTTCGACACTCTTACTTATCGAAAGGACTACGATTGATCCCCTATACTTGTGGGTCATCAATGTTCACCACTGAAACTATACTCAAGTCACCTGATCATCAGATTAGAGTTAGTGAATTTGGATCATGCAACACTCGAATGACAAGGGGGTGTCTATTTGAGTGGGAGTTCATTAGTAATATGAATAGCTAAACTCAATTGTCTTGAACATAGTCTAACAAAACTTTGCAAAATTTATGTTGTAGATCAATGGCTCGCACGGTAGCAACCCTGAATTTTAATATGTTCCTAGAGAAAGCTGAGCTGAAAGATGATGGAAGCAACTTTGTTGACTAGGCTCAAAACCTGAGGCTTATCCTCCAAGCTAGCCAAAAGAAATATGTCCTTGACGTTGTGCTAGGTAATGCACCACCCGCTACGGCAACCCAAGATGTTTTGAACGCTTGAAAAGCGTGTAAGTATGACTACTCACTAGTTCAATGTGCAGTTTTGTATGGCTTAGAACCGGGACTTCAAAGACGTTTTGAACGTCATGGGGCATATGACATGTTCCAGGAGTTAAACTTTATCTTTGAGAAGAATGCCCGGATCGAGAGGTATGAGACCTCCGATAAGCGCTTCGTGTTGAACTATAACATGCATGGGATGAATAAGTCTCCCGACGAGTTATTTGCGATGTTGAAAGTCGCTGAGTCAGAAATACAGAAAGAACATCAAGTGTTGATGGTTAATAAGACCACTAGTTTCAATTAAAATGGCAAAGTCAAGAAGGGTAACTCCAAGAAGAGTGGCAAAGCTATTCCCCTCCGACGAAGAAACCCAAGGCTAGTCCTAAGCCGGAAACTGAGTGCTATTATTGCAAGGGGACTGGTCACTCAAAGAGCAACTCCCCCAAGTATCTGGCCGATAAGAAGGCGACCAACGCAAAACAAGGTATATATGATATACATGTTATTGATGTGTACCTCATCAGCTCTCGTAGTAGTTCCTGGGTATTTGATACCGGTTCTGTTGCTCACATTTGCAACCCGAAACAGGAACTACAAAATAAACGAAGGCTGGCGAAGCATGAATTGACGATGCGCGTGGGAAATGGTTCCAAGGTTGACGCGATCACCATCGGCAAAGTCTCACTTCAGTTACCATCGGGATTAGTGATGAACTTAAATAATTGTTACTTAGTGCCTGCGTTGAGCATAAACATTATATCCGGATCTTGTTTATTGCGAGATGGTTACTCATTTAAGTCAGAGAATAATGGTTGTTCTATTTATATGAGTAATATCTTTTATCGTCATGCACCCAATGTGAGGGGTTTGTTCATATTGAATGTCGATTGTGATGACACTCATATCCATAAAATTGAGACCAAAAGATGTAGAGTTAACAATGATAGCACCACTTTCTTATGGCACTACCGCTTAGGTCATATTGGTGTTAAGCGCATGAAGAAACTCCATGCCGATGGACTTTTGGAGTCACTTGATTTTGAATCACTTGACACATGCGAACCATGTCTCATGGGCTAGATGACTAAGACTTCATTCTGTGGAACAATGGAGCGTGCAAGTGACTTGTTGGAGATCATACATACTGATGTGTGTGGACCAATGAGCATAGAGGCACGCGGCGGATATCGCTTTTTCTCACCTTCACTGACGATTTGAGTAGGTATGGCTATATCTACTTGATGAAGCACAAGTTTGAAACATTTGAAAATTTCAAACAAATTTAGAGTGAAGTTGCAAATCATCATAGCAAGAAGATCAAGTTCCTTCAATCTGATCAAGGAGGTTAATATCTGAGTTACGAGTTTGGTGCTCAATTAAAAAAATGTGAAATTGTTTCACATTTCACACCGCATGGAACATCACAGTGTACTGGTGTGTCTGAATGTTGTAAACGTACTTTATTATATATGGTGCATTCTAGGATGTCTTGGACCGATTTGATATTATCATTTTGGAGCTATGCATTGGAGACAGCTGCATTCACTTTAAATAGGGCACAATCAAAATCCGTTAACAACACCATATGAGTATAGTATGGCAAGAAGCCAAAGTTGTCTTTTCGTAAAGTTTGGGGATGTGATGCTGATGTCAAAAATCTTTAGCCTGAAAAGCTGGAACCCAAAGCAAAAAAGTGCATCTTCATAGGTTACCCAAAAGAGACAATTGGATATACCTTCTATCTTAGATCCGAGGGCAAAGTGTTTCTCGCTAAGAACGAAGCTTTTCTTGAGATAGAGTTTCTCTCGAAAGAATTGAGTGGGAGGAAGATACAACTTGATGAGGTAGCAGAACCTCCGCTTCAACAAGATGGTGTCGCAGGGCATAAAGAAATATTTATCGAGGCAACACCAGTTAAAGAGGAAGATAATGATGATGATCATGAAGCTTCAGATCAAGTTACTGTCGGACCTCGCAGGTCGACAAGAGCACGTACTGCTTCAGAGTGGTACGAGAATCCTGTCTTGTCAATCAAGTTGTTGGACAACAATGAGCCTGCGAATTATGGAGAAGAAATGGTGGGCCCAGATTCCAACAGATGGTTAGAAGCCATGAAATCCGAGCTAGGATCTATGTATGAAAATAAAGTATGGACTTTGGAAGTATTACCTGAAGGTCACAACGCTATTCAGAACAAATGGATCTTTAAGAAGAAGACGAACGCGGACGGTAATGTGACCGTTTATAAAGCTCGACTTGTGGCAAAATGTTTTTCACAATTTCAAGGAGTTGACTATGATGAGACATTCTCACACGTAGCGATGCTTAAGTCCGTCCGAATCATGTTAACAATAGCTGCACTTTTCTATTATGAAATCTAGCACATGGATGTCAAAACAGCGTTCCGTAATGGGTTTCTTAAGGAAGAATTGTATATGATGCAACCCGAAGGTTTTCTCGATCCAGAGAATGCTGACAAAGTGTGCAAGCTCCAGCCATCCATTTTTGGACTCGTGCAAGCATCTCGGACTTGGAATCAACGCTTTGATGAGGTGATCAAGACATTTGGGTTTATACAAGTTTTTGGAGAAGCTTGTATTTACAAGAAAGTGAGTGGGAGCTCTATAGCGTTTCTAATATTTAATGTGGATGACATATTGCTGATTAGAAACAATGTAGATTTTCTGGAAAGCGTAAAGGATTACTTGAATAAAAGTTTTTCAATGAAGGACCTAGGAGAAGCTGCTTACATATTGGGCATAAAGATCTATAGAAATAGGTCAAGACGCCTAATAGCTCTTTCACAAAGCACATACCTTGATAAATTTTTGAAGAAGTTCAAAATGGAACAATCCAAGAAGGGGTTCTAGCCTATGTTACAAGCTATAAAGTTGAGTAAGACTCATTGCCCAGTAACTGCAGAAGATAGAGAAAAGATGAGTGTCGCCCCCTATGCTTCAGCCATAGGGTCTATCATGTATGCAATGTTGTGCACAAGACCGGATGTCAGCCTAGCCATAGGTATGACAGGCAGGTTTCAAAGTGATCCAGGAGTGGAACACTTGGCGGCGGTCAAGAATATTCTGAAGTACCTGAAAAGGACTAAGGAAATGTTTCTTGTTTATGGAGGTGACGAAGAGCTCATCGTAAAGGGTTACGTCGATGTAAGCTTTGACACTGATCTGAATGACTCTAAGTCTCATACCAGATACGTATTTATTCTTAACGGAGGTGCGGTAAGCTGGTGCAGTTCCAAGCAAAGCATCGTAACTGATTCTACATCTGAAGCGGAGTACATAGCTGCCTTAGAGGCGGCTAAGGAGGGTGTGTGGATGAAGCAGTTCATGTCAGATCTTGGATTAGTGCCAAGTGCACTAGACCCAATCGATCTGTTGTGTGACAACACTGGTGCCATTGCTCCAGCCAAGGAACCAAGGTTTCACAAGAGGACCTAACACATAAAGCGATGCTTCCATGCCATCCGCGATTACATCAAGGAGGAGGACATAAATATTTGTAAAGTACACAGGCTCTGAATGTTGCAGATCCGCTGACTAAACCTCTTCCACGAGCAAAGCATGATCAACACCACAACTGTATGCGTGTTAGATGCATTACATTGTCAATCACATAGACATGTGAAGCAAGATTATAGACTCTGGTGCATGTGGGAGACTGTTGGGAATATGCCCTAGAGGCAATAATAAAATAGTTATTATTATATTTCCTCTTTCATGATAATCGTTTATTATCCATGCTATAATTGTATTGAATGGAAACATAAATGCATGTATGGATAAATAGACAAAACAATGTCCCTAGCGAGCCTCTAGTTGACTAGCATCTTGGTCAAGGATGGTTAAGGTTTCCTAACCATAGTAAAGTGTTGTCACTTGATGAAGGGATCATATCATTAGGAGAATGATGTGATGGACAAGACCCAAACTATAAACGTAGCATATGATCGTGTTATTTTGTTGCTATTGTTTTCTGCATGTCAAGTATACATTCCTATGACCATGAGATCATGTAACTCACTGACATCGGAGGAATGCCTTGTGTGTATCGAACGTTGCAACGTTACTGGGTGACTATAAAGGTACTCTACAGGCATCTCCGAAGGTGTCCATTGAGTTAGCATGGATCAAGACTGGGATTTGTCATTCCATGTGACGAAGAGGTATCTCGGGCCCCACTCGGTAATACAACATCACAAACAAGCCTTGCAAGCAATGTGACTAAAGAGTTAGCCACGGGATCTTGTATTACAAAACGACTAAAGAAACTTGCGGGTAACGAGGTTGAAATAGGTATGGCGATACCGATGATCGTTTCTCGGGCAAGTAACATACCGAAGGACAAAAGGAATGATATACGGGATTGTGTGAATCCTTGACATAGAGGTTCAACCGATAAGATCTTTGTAGAATATGTAGAATCCAATATGGACGTTCAGGTCCCGCTATTGGATATTGACTGGAGAGTGTATCGGTCATGTCTACATAGTTCTCAAACCCGCAGGATCTGCACACTTAAGGTTCGGTGATGTTTATGGCATAGTTGAATTATTGATGTTCGTAACCGAATGTTGTTTGGAGTTCCGGATGAGATCCCGGACGTCACGAGTGTCTCCGGAATGGTCCGAAAACTAAGATTGATATATCGTATCGTTGTGTTTGGCTTCCGGGAGTGACGGGAGATTTTGGGCATTACCGATAAAGTACCAGGAGTGACGAATGGGTTCCATGGTTTTGCCGGGAGGGTCCACCCACCCGGTAGAAAACAAAATAGGCCCATGGTTGGTGCACCAGCCCTTAGTGGGCTGGTTACGCCAGCCCAATAAGGCTATTACGGCCAAAGCAAAAAGAAAGATGGAAAAAAAGAAGGAGGTGGACAAGATAGGAAGGAGTCCTCCACCAAACCGAATTGGAGGAGGACTCCTCTCTCCTTGCCTCGGCGGAAGTCTCCTCCTTGGAGTAGGAGGCAAGCCAACCACCCCTTGGTTCCTCCTATATATAGTGGAGGGTTTTAAGGTTTTTGCAACTCAAGCCTTTGTGCAGCCCTCTCTCCCTCGACTACTTCGTCACACCTCGTAGCTAAATTGGTACGGCACGGCGAAGCCTTGCCGAAGTAGCTCCACCATCATTGCCACCATGCCATCGTGCTGCTGGAGAATTCAGCTACCTCTTCGTCTCTCTTGCTGGATCAAGAAGGCGGAGATCGTCATCGAGCTATACGTGTGCTGAACAAGGAGGTGTCGTCTGTTCGGCCCTAGATCGGGACGGATCATGGGACGCCGGCGATTTGGATCGCAAAGAGGTTCCCCTACATCAACCGCGTTTCTGAACGCTTCCCGCTTAGCAATCTACAAGGGTATGTCGATCCGACCTCCCTCTCGTAGATGATCATCACCATGATTGGTCTTCGTGTACGTAGGAATTTTTTTGTTTCCCATGCAACTTTCCCAAACTGTTACAGAGTTGATCTACCTCAAGACCATATAAGCTAAACCCTAGATGATTCAACCTCTCTATACAAATGAGACCCTCTAGTTTATATAGTGTCGTGGGTATAAGTCTGACAGTAGATGTATGGGGTACGAAACAATGGGCAGAGCCTTAGCTACGGCGAGGATGCATGAGTTCAGGCCCCTCTACGGTGGAGGTAAAAGCCCTACGTCTCAGTGCTCTTGGGAGCTTAGTGTCGAGTGGATTATAGGATTACAACAAGTGCCAACCCTTGCACCAGTGGGGAAGGGCGGCTTATATAGAGTGCGCTGCCCTTCATAATGGCCCGGCGAACAGGGGTGGAATAGTGGCGAATAAATGCCTACGTTACAGGTAACGTAAGCCTTAAATGCTAATAATGGTGTATGAAAACGTATGACCGTTGCCCTCCTGGGAGGTTACAATGTACAGAGTGAATTCCAGTCGGTACGTTAAATATGCTCCGAGTGGATCGTCGCCGACTGGATGATGGGGGCATCCTTAGTTCAGTCGGAACTGTCTAAGGGCCTTGTCTTCCATGAAGGATATTCCTTGGGTAGGACCTATAGGGCAGGCCTATGACCCTACCCTGGGACTATAACCCCATCATTAGTCCCTGAATGGATCAGGGTTGGAACGATGAAGTGATGTCTGGAGTATGGAACCGACTGGTATGGAGGTGACTTTAGCGTTGTTTGCCTCGATCCATTTTATCCTTTCAACCAGTGATCCGAGTGAATATACCAGTGAGACTAACCGTCAGAGACCGAGTGCTTCCTTGGAATCTTTCAACATGACTGGTCAAACTGACAGCGCCGGATTTTCTGGGATCCTCAAATTTCGGTTGCCGCATGCTCAACGGGGATGACGACATCGCCATCGAGTAGGTTTTGCCTCCTCAATTACCGCGCCTTTATCTTCTCCACTAATCTTGCAGTGGCCAGTTGGGGGGATAAGATCTTGGGTCCACCTGTTAGTGACCCAGTCGGAAGCCTATTTAAGCCTCCCCGGCGGGATTTCCTATTGCGCTACTCAACCTCCTCTCATTAATCTCGCTCCTCCCACATCTCTCTGCACACCTCAAGCCTCCTCCTTCCTCTCCTCCTCTGCGGATCCGTCACCTTCGCCATGACGAAGGGGCACACCAGCAAGCTCGAGTCGCAGAAGAAGAAGAAGAAGGGGCCGGCGGGTTGGATCCAGGGGCATTTCCTCCCATCCTCGGAGACGGAGAACGACGTGCTGGAGCTGGTGGAGCATGGCATGGTCGGCAACAAGTCCTGGAGGCTGCCGGAAGGCGAGACGGAGCCGGCGCCGAAGGAGGGGGAGCGCGTTCTGCTGCTCAGCCATGTGGCTAGAGGCTTCTCGTTGCCTCCCCATCCTTTCTTCCGAGGTATCATGACTTACTTCGAGGCGCAGCTCCATCACTTTCCTCTGAACGCAATAGCTCACCTTGCTGCATTCGTCACCCTGTGCGAGTGCTTCATTGGATGCCCTCCCCACTTGGGGCTCTTTAAGTATGTCTTCTCCGCTAGATCCCAAACCGTCAAAAAGCTTAGCCAGTCAGACGATAAGACCCACATCCTCCTGCTCTGCGGGGGTTTAGGCTTCTAGAAGAAAACAAAGAGTAGCTATCCCTCTCTCCAGCTATCCGAGTCAGTCAGGAACTGGCAATCGTCCTGGTAATATTGCCAGGACATTGCTTGTCCGAATGCTTCGAGTCGGTTGCCACCTTTTAGTTTAGACTGTCCGGGCCCTCCCAGGAAGCTTGCGCTCTCTAAGGGGGAAAAGGATCCAGATCCAGCCTTTGGTCGACGCGCTGATAGTCGTCGTTCGTAAGGGAGTCACCGGCACGGACCTGCTGGAGACGTTTCTCGGTCGGCGCATCCAGCCGCTGCAGGCCCGACACCACGCCATGTGGCACTACGTGGGGCCTTCGGATTCCACTCGGTCTCATCCAGAGGACGTGAGCGGGGAGACTGTGAGTGTGTGGGTCCGTGGCATCACAAGCGCGTGTGATAACCCCGTGGGAGCCCGGCGCGTGAAGCCCTTCCGGACCGAAAATCCTCCTCCGAATGAGGTGAGTACACCTTGTCGAGTGCTTTTAATCTTCTTAGCTTTATTGCTTTTCTTGTCCCGCTGACTGACCTTGCCGACTGTGTTTTGTGCAGGCGTGGACTAACTAGTTCTACAGTCTCGAACGGGAATCCAGCCGAGGAAGAGGAGGGCAGCCAGGAGGGCAGCGCCGATAGCGCCGCGTACGTCTCTGACAGTGGGGAGACAGAGGAGGAGACGGAAGAGGAGGAGGAGGAGGAGGATGGGAAGCAGAGCTCGCCACCCTCACTACCAGAGCACCGAACCAAGCGCCGTCATGACCCCGCTGCTCCGCCGGCTCCTCCCGTGGCTCCAAGTGCTCGGAGTGTGAAGAGGACCAGGGGCGCTTCTACCGAGCCCGTGAACCAGCCGTCCAAGGTGGCCAAACCTAGTGGGCCTAAGCCTCGGAAAGCTTTGCCTCGGATGAGGATCGCTGTTCCGGTCGCCTCAGTGTAAGTGTCTTGTTCTTCCATCTTCCTTCAGTATCCGATTGAAGTCCTCTTTTTGGGAACTCATGCTTATCTATCGAGTGGATTTCACTCCACAGAGATGCTACCTCCGCCACCCCTCTACCGCGCGAGGACGATGATCCCATGGACACGGATAATGCCGGCACGTCCCAGAAGGGTACGTTGTGACGACTCCGAGAGCTGTATTATAGTTTCGCGAGTGCTATCTTTGATCTTGACCTTTTTCTGTAATTTCATTTTGTTCAGTCGGGCTTCCTTCGAAGTCTTCTGCTGCGCCGGGTCCGTCAGCCGTTCAATATGATGCCCGGCGCCTCCCGAAAGATCAGGTAGGAGCCACCAAGGACGCCATGATGCAGGTGCAGCTGATGGTGGGCGACGCCAGGGGAGCGTATGACTCCATCGCGTCCCTGTACAAGAAGAGCTTGGAGCTTCTGGACGATATCCGAGTAAGTGCACTGGTAAGTGTTTACTTTCCTCTTGCTACCCACTGGGGTTTCAGCGATATACTCGGATACAGTAGGATGATTTTGCAGTGGGTTCACTCGGCCAGTGGGTGTAGTCCCCGAGACTTCTACCGAGTGCTTGCACCGGCAGTTGTCTTTATATGTATTTTTCGTAATCTGAACAGATTATAGCTGATCTGCCCGAATGGTAGCAGTGGGGGCACTCCGAGTGCACCCACTGGATGTAATCCCCGAGAGTAGTGTTACTCGGGTCGAGTAATAGTAATCTCATAGTGTTGTTGGTTTGCTATGGAACTCAATAGGGCCGACCTGTTCGAGCTTCATACCAGTGGGGTCACTCTCAGTGAACCCACTGGGTGTAGTCCCCGAGACCGTTGTCGATTGCTTGCATCGGCAGGGGTCTGAATAATTTTGAGCTTTGATTGTTTTGCCATATCTGTGGAGACTTTTTCCTTGTTGAATGTGGCTGATCCTCCCTTTGTGTCTCTTTGACAAAAGACTTGTGAAATGGGATCGGCTTATAATGCTCTGAAGACTGAGAAGATCCAACTTGCTGCGGACTTGGAGGTGGCTGTGAATGACCTGGCTGGTGTGAAGGAGGCTCTTGCTGACCGAGAGAAATCTTTGGAGGAGTCTCGGGAGACCAACAAGGCATTGCTAGCCGAAGTAGAAAAAATGAAGAGGGAGAGGTCCGAATGGATGGGCGAGCTGAAGGTGATGAACTCTCGGTGCATGGCGCAGGAGAACTACGTCGGCGACTGGACAAGGAAGATGGTCGAACTGCTTGGTGATAAGTTGTTGCCGAGTGCTTCTTGACTTTGGAGTTCACTCTGTCGTGCTTACTTTCTGCTTGTCTTTTCTTTGCAGACTTCTGTCGGACGTTGAGGCTGCAGCAGCCAAAATTGAACGGTTGCTTGTTCCGAATGTTCCACTCGGCGATGAAGCTAACCGGGACATGCTCCGAGCGCATTCTCGCCTTAACAGGGTGGGCCCTTTCATTGGCCGCCTGAGAAAAGTTGTCGGCCGGATCAACAAGGAGCTGTGGCTTGAAGACGACTCCCGGAACGAAATAGATGGGTTGATGACTCGGCTAGAGGACATCCCAAGCAGGGTGCAGGCATGGAAGAAGTCTGTCGCTCGGTGTGGTGCGGACGTGGCGCTATCTCTAGTCCAAGTGCACTACAAGGAAGCCCGTGAAGAAAAGCTGAAGACGTTTCAGGTCGCCAACACCAAGAAGCTTTGATTCGAATATTTCATGGAGACCTTCCTCGACATAGCCACTCGCATTGCAGACGGAATCGACCTCGACAGCTTTGTGGAGCCTGCCACTCCCGGCGACGCTTGAAAAAACTTGATGGTGAATGCACATTTACCTCGGTATGCCGAGTGGTATCTGTATTAAACTTTGGCCACTGCTGTTAGCCGTCACATTCGTGGTTCGGTGTGGATAAACTTGATTCCCACTGAGCTGACGGATCGTAGATCCAACTTGAATTCGAATCGGATCTTTTGCTCTTCTTTTGCTGAGTTTTTTATTTGACACGATTCTGGCTCGTGGTTTTTGTTTGGGTGGTGAAGCCAATGGCAATCATGCGGAGCATGTAGTTGTTAGTTGTCTTCATGTCCACATGAGCCTCAATGAGGGTCTGTTAAGTCTCCGAGTGTATCTCGAGTGCCCACTCGGAGGAAGCTTTTTACTTAGGCGACTCTGGTTCGCAGCTAGGTCTCCGAGTGTGACTTTTGGTGCATGCTCGGAGCGAGTTTTTACTTAGGCGACTCTGGGTCGCGGCTAAGTCCCCGAGTGCGACTATTAGTGCGCACACGGAGCGAGTTTTTACTTAGGCAACTCTGGGTCGCAGCTAAGTCCCCGATTGTGACTTTTAGTGCACACTCGGAGCGAGTTTGTACTTAGGCGAATCTGGGTCGCAGCTAAGTCTCCGAGTGTGACTTTTAGTGCACACTCGGAGCGAGTTTGTACTTAGGCGACTCTGGGTCGCAGCTAAGTCCCCGAGTGTGACTTTTAGTGCACACTCGGAGCGGGTTTGTACTTAGGCGACTCTGGGTCGCAGCTAAGTCTCCGAGTGCGACTTTTAGTGCACACTCGAAGCGAGTTTGTACTTAGGCGACTCTGGGTCATAGCTAAGTCCCCGAGTGTGACTTTTACTGGACACTCGGAGCGAGTTTGTACTTAGGCGACTCTGGGTCGCAGCTAAGTCCCCGAGTGCAACTTTTAGTGCACACTCAGAGTTAGTTTTTTAGACCGGAGTCTGCAAACGCGGAAGAATTTTGAATCAGCAAGAAATCAATCTACTTTGTATTACTTCAATGATACTTGTTCTTTACATTGTCTCCATCGGCGGTTATGTGTAGAAGTGCTTTAGGAGATCTCCATTCCATGCTCGTGGCTCGTCCTTTTCCCTGTCGAAGTTGTAGAGTCGATATGCTCCGTTGTTCAGCACCTTAGAGATGATGAAGGGTCCTTCCCAGGCGGGAGCCAACTTGTGTGGTCTCTGCTGATCCACTCGGAGTACCAGGTCGCCTGCTTGGAATGTGTGGCTCCTGACGTGCCGCGCGTGAAATCGCCGCAGATCTTGTTGATAAATTGTTGAACGAATCAGTGCCATCTTGAGCTCTTCTTCTAGAAGATCCACTCTGTCTTGCCTGGCTTGCTCTGCTTCGGCTTCGGAGAAGAGTTCGACTCGTGGAGAGTTGTGAAGCAAGTCACTCGGAAGGACTGCCTCTGCTCCATAAACGAGGAAGAACGGGGATCACCCTGTAGATCTATTCGGAGTTGTGCGGAGGCCCCACAGCACCGAAGGCAGCTCGGTGACCCATGCGCCGGCGGCATGTCCAACTTCTCGCAGGAGTTGAGGCTTCAACCCTTGAAGAATAAGTCCATTCGCCTGCTCTTCTTGCCCGTTTGTTTGGGGGTGCGCCACGGATGCAAAATCCACTCGGATACCTTGGCCTGTGCAAAAACCTTTGAACCTGTCCGAGTCAAAGTTTGTGCCATTGTCGGTGATTATGCTGTGCAGAACCCCGTATCTGGGGATGATGTCTCTGATAAATTTGATGGCCGTAAGGGCATCAAGCTTCTTGATGGGCTTGGCTTCAATCCACTTGGTAAACTTGTCGACTGCTACCAGTTGCTGAGTGAATCCTCCTTGGCCTGTTCTGAATGGTCCGACTATATCTAATCCCCACACGGCGAATGGCCAAACAAGAGGAATTGTCTTCAGCGCAGACGTTGGCTTGTGGGACTTGTTTGAATAGAACTGACAGCCTTCACAACGGTCGACCATATATTTTGCCATTTCATTCGCCTGCAACCAGAAGAAACCAGCTGTGAATGCTTTGGCGACAATTTCCCTTGAGGAGGCATGATGACCGCAGGTTCCCGAGTGAATTTCTTCCAAGATTAACTGTCCCTCCTCAGGAGAGATACACCGCTGAAGGACGCCTGAAACACTTTCCCTGTACAACTGGCCATCAATGACGGAGAATGACTTCAACCGGCGGACGATCTTCCTAGCTTAGACTTTTTCTTCTGGTAACTCTTGCCTCATGATCTACGCAATGAATGGCACAGTCCATTCGGGAATGATAGCTAGAATCTCCATGATCAAATCAACCACAGAAGGGACCTCGACTTTAGTCTGATCTGTTGAGCTCTTCGGTTGTACTGGTTCCTCTGTAGAAGGGTCTTCTTTTACCGAGGGGAGGTGTAGGTGCTCAAGGCAGACATCACTCGGGACCGGTCTACGAGTGGATCCGAGTTTTGCCAATTCATCTGCTGCTTGGTTTTTCAGTCGGGGAACATGGTGAAGTTCTAGACCTTCGAACTTCTTCTCGAGCTTCCTTACTGCGTTGTAGTATGCAGTCATGGTGGGGTTCCTTACATCCCATTCCTTCATTACTTGATTAACCACCAGATCTGAGTCGCCATAGACCATCAGGCGACGGACGCCGAGTGTGACGGCCATGCGCAACCCGTAAAGGAGAGCTTCGTACTCTGCTTCGTTGTTGGAAGAATCAAAATGTATCTGCAACACATACTTGAGTTTATCACCTTTTGGGGATATGATCACTACGCGGCGCCGGAGCCATTCAACATCTTTGACCCATCGACGAACATGGTCCAATGAGCCGAGTAGATGTGAGTCGGTTGCTGTTGTTCTACCCATTCTGCTACGACGTCAGCCAGAGCTTGAGACTTTATAGCTTTCTTGGCTTCGAACTTGATGTCACAGTATAGCATCTCCATTGCCCACTTTGCCACTCGGCCTGATGCGTCCCGATTGTGGAGAATTTCCGACAACGGAGCATCAGATATGACAGACACCGAGTGGTCTTGGAAATAATGAGCCACCTTCTTTGCAGTCATGTAGATCCCATAAATAAGCTTCTGATAATGGGGATACTGTTGGAAATATGCCCTAGAGGCAATAATAAATTAGTTATTATTATATGTCTTTGTTCATGATAATCGTTTATTATCCATGCTATAATTGTATTGATTAGAAACACAGTGCATGTGTGGATACATAGACAAAACACTGTCCCTAGTAAGCCTCTAGTTGACTAGCTCGTTGATCAAAAAGATGTTTAAGGTTTCCTGACCACAGGCAAGTGTTATTCACTTGATAACGGGATCACATCATTAGGAGAATCATGTGATGGACTAGACCCAAACTAATAGACGTAGCATGTTGATCGTGTCATTTTGTTGCTACTGTTTTCTGCGTGTCAAGTATTTGTTCATATGACCATGAGATCATATAACTCACTGACACCGGAGGAATGCTTTGTGTGTATCAAACGTCGCAACGTAACTGGTTGACTATAAGGATGCGCTACAGGTTTCTCCGAAGATGTTCGTTGAGTTAGTATGGATCGAGACTGGGATTTGTCACTCCGTGTGACGGAGTGGTATCTCGGGGCCCACTCGGTAATACAACATTACACACAAGCCTTGCAAGAAATGTGACTTAGTGTAAGTTGCGGGATCTTGTATTACGGAACGAGTAAAGAGAATTGCTGGTAAACGAGATTGAAATAGGTATGCGGATACTGATGATCGAATCTTGGCCAAGTAACATACCGAAGGACAAAGGGAATGACATACGGGATTATATGAATCCTTGGCACTGAGGTTCAAATGATAAGATCTTCATAGAATATATAGGATCGAATATGGGCATCCAGGTCCCGCTATTGGATATTGACCGAGGAGTCACTCGGGTCATGTCTACATAGTTCTCGAACCCGCAGGGTCTGCACACTTAAGGTTCGACGTTGTTTTTTGCGTATTTTAGTTATATGGTTGGTTAACGAATGTTGTTCGGAGTCCCGGATGAGATTACGGACGTCACGAGGGTTTCCGTAATGGTCCGGAAACGAAGATTGATATATAGGATGACTTCATTTGATTACCGGAAGGTTTTCGGGCATTACCGGTAATGTACCGGGAATGATGAATGGGTTCCGGATCTTCACCGGGAGGGGGGACCACCCACCCGGGATGGCCCAAGGACCTTGGGGGTGGCGCACCAAGTAGGTGGGGTCAGCCCAAGGCTGTCTTGCGCAAGAGAGAAAGAAAAACCAAAAGAAGAGAAAAAAAAGGAAAGGTGGGAATGAAGAGAAGGACTCCACCTTCCAATCCTAGTTGGACTAGGATTGGAGGAGGACTCCTCCTCCCCTTGGTGGCGCAGCCCTTGGGGCTCCTTGAGCCACAAGGCATGCCTCCCCTCCCCTCCTCCTATATATATGGAGCTATTAGGGTTGATTTGAGACAACTTTTGCCACGGCAGCCCGACCACATACCTCCACGGTTTTTCCTGTACATCGCATTTCTGCGGAGCTCGGGCGGAGCCCTGCTGAGATTAGATGACCACCAACCTCCGGAGCGTCGTCACGCTGCCGGAGAACTCATCTACCTCTCTGTCTCTCTTGCTGGATCAAGAAGGCCGAGATCATCGTCGAGCTGTACGTGTGCTGAACGCGGAGGTGCCGTCCGTTCGGCACTAGATCGGAGCGGATCGTGGGACGGATCGCAGGACGGTTCGCGGGGCGGATCGAGGGAGGTGAGGACGTTCCACTACATCAACCGCATTTCTTAACACTTCTGCTGTGCAATCTACAAGGGTACGTAGATCTGAAATCCCCTCCCATAGATGGACATCACCATGATAGGTCTTCGTGCCGTAGGAAAATTTTGTTTCCCATGCGACGTTCCCCAGCAGTGGCATCATCAACTAGGTTCATGCGTAGATGTAATCTCGAGTAGAACACAAAAGTTTTTGTGGGCAGTGGTGTGCGTTTTGCAGCCCTCCTTAGTCTTTTCTTGATTCCGCGGTAATGTTGGATCGAAGCGGCTCGGACCGACATTACTCGTACGCTTACGAGAGACTGGTTTCATCGCTACGAGTAACTCCGTTGCTCAAAGATGATCGGCGAGTGTCGGTTTCTCCAACTTTAGTTGAATCGGATTTGACCGAGGAGGTCCTTGGATGAGGTTAAATAGCAATTCATATATCTCCGTTGTGGTGTTTGCGTAAGTAAGATGCGATCCTACTAGATACCGATGGTCACCACATAAAACATGCAACAATAATTAGAGGACGTCTAACTTTTTTTTGCAGGGTATGCTTGTGATGTAATATGGCCAACGATGTGATGCGATATATTGGATGTATGAGATGATCATGTTGTAATAGTTAATATCGACTTGCACGTCGATGGTACGACAACCGGCAGGAGCCATAGGGTTGTCTTTAAACTAACATTTGTGCTTGCAGATGTGTTTACTATATTGCTAGGACGTAGCTTTAGTAGTAATAGCATGAGTAGCATGATAACCCCGATGGCGACACGTTGATGGAGATCATGGTGTGACGCCGGTGACAAGAAGATCGTGCCGGTGCTTTGGTGATGGAGATCAAGAAGCACATGATGATGGCCATATCATGTCACTTATGAATTGCATGTGATGTTAATCCTTTATGCACCTTATCTTGCTTAGAACGACGGTAGCATTATGAGGTGATCTCTCACTAAAATTTCAAAACGAAATTGTGTTCTCCCCGACTGTGCACCGTTGCGACAATTCTTCGTTTCGAGACACCACGTGATGATCGGGTGTGATAGACTCAACGTTCACATACAACGGGTGCAAAACAGTTGCACACGAAGAACACTCGGGTTAAGCTTGACGAGCCTAGCATGTGCAGACATGGCCTCAGAACACATGAGACCGAAAGGTCGAGCATGAATCGTATAATTGATATGATTAGCATAGAGATTCTTACCACTGAAACTGTTCTCGACACACGTGATGATCGGACTTGAGATAGTGGATTTGCATCATGTACCACTCAAATGACTAGAGAGATGTACTTTTTGAGTGGGAGTTCTTAAGTAATATGATTAATTGAACTAATTGTCATGAACATAGTCTAATGGTAATTGCGAATTACGATGTAGCTTGCGCTATAGCTCTACTGTTTTTTTATATGTTCCTAGAGAAAATTTAGTTGAAAGTTGATAGTAGCAAACTTTGCAGACTGATTCTGTAAAACCGAGGATAGTCCTCGTTGCTGCGCAGAAGGCTTATGTCCTTAATGCACCACTCGGTGTGTTGTACCTCGAGCGTCGTCTGTAGATGTTGTGAACATCCGACATACACGTTTCTGATGACTACACGATAGTTTAGTACAAAATACTTAATGGCTTAGAAGCAAGGCGCGGAAGACGTTTTGAAACGTCACGGAACATGAGAGATGTTCTAAAGAGATGAAATTGTGATTTCATGCTTGTGCCCTTGTTAAGAGGTATGAGACCTCCGACAAGATTCTTTGTCCACGAAGTAAAGGAGAAAAGCTCAATCGTTGAGCGGGTGCTCTGATTATCTGAGTACGACAATCGCTTGAATCAAGTGGGAGTTGATCTTCCAGATAAGATAGTGATGGTTCTCCAAATCACTGCCACCAAGCTGTGAGAGCTTCGTGATGAACTATAACATACCGAGGATAGATACAATGATCCTTGAGTGATTCGCGATGTTTGACACTGCGAGAGTAGAAATCAAGAAGGAGCATCAATAGTTGATGCTTAGTAAAACCACTCAGTTTCGATAAAGGCAAGGGCTAGAAGGGATACTTCATGAAACGGCAAAGCAGTTGCTGCATTAATGAAGAGACCCCAGATTAAACCCAAGCCCAGGACTAAGTGCTTCTGTTAGGAGGGGAACGGTCACTGAGGCGGAGCAACTCTAGATACTTGGTAGATAAGAAGGTTGGCAAAAGTCGAAAGAAGTATATTTGATATACAGGATGTTGATGTGTACTTTACTAGTACTCCTAGTAGCACGAGGGTATAGGATACCGGTTCAGTTGCTAAGTGATTAGTAACATGAAATGAAAGCTACGACATAAACGGAGACTAGCTAAAAGAGAGGTGACGATACGTGTTGGAAGTGTTTCCAAGGTTGATATGATCAAACGTCGCACGCTCCCTCTACCATCGGGATTGGTGTTAAACCTAAATAATTTTTATTTGGTGCTTGCGTTAAGCATGAACATGATTGGATCGTGTTTATTGCAATACGATTATTCATTTAAATAGAATAATGGTTACTCTATTTGCTTGAATAATCACCTTCAATGGTTTATTGAATCTCGATCGTAGTGTCACACATGTTCATGATATTGGTGCCAAAAGATACGAGGTAATGATGATAGTACCACTTACTTGTGGCACTGCCACTTGAGTCATGTTGGTATAAATTGCATGAAGAGGCTCCATGCTGATGGATCTTTATACTCACTTGATTTTGAATCACTAGTGACATGCAAATCATACCACATGAGCAAGGCCTTGTTTTCATTGAGATGAAACAAGATAGTAACTTGTTGGAAGTGATACATTTTGATGTATGCTGTCCAATGGGTGCTGAGGCACGTAGTGGATATCATTATGTTCTTACTTCAATGACGATTTGAGTAGATACAAGAGTATTTACTTAATGAATCACAAGTCTGAAATGTTGAAAAGTTCAATTCTGTTTCAGGAGTGATGTTCGTCATAACAAGAGGATAAACTGTCTACGATATGATCATAGAAATGAATATCTGCGTTACGAGTTTTGGTACGCAGTTAAGACAATGTGGAAATTGTTTCGCAGTTCATGCCACCTGGAACATCATAGTGTGATGATGTGTCTGAACGTCATAGCCACGCACTATTTGGTATGGAGCATGCTATGATGTCTCTTATCGAATTACCACTATCGTTTCTGGGTTATGCATTAGAGACAACCGCATTCACTTCAAATAGGGCACCGTGTATTTCCGTTGAGATGACATAGTATAGACTGAGGTTTAGAGAAATCTAAACTGTCATTTCTTGAAAGTTTGGGGCTTCGACACTTATGTGAAAAAGTTTCAGTCTGATAAGATCGACCCCAAAGCGGATAAATGCATCTTCATAGGATATCCAAAACAGTTGGGTACATCTCCTATCTCAGATCCAAAAGCAAAGTGTTTGTTTCTAGAAATGGATCCTTTCTCGAGGAAAGGTTTCTCTCGAAAGAATTGAGTGGGAGGGTGGTAGAACTTGATGAGGTTATTGAACCATCACTTCAACCAGTGTGTAGCAGGGCGCATGAAGTTGTTCCTGTGGTGCCTACACCAATTGAAGTGAAAGCTGATGATGGTGATCATCGAGCATCAGACCAAGTTACTACAAACCTCGTAGGTTGACAAGGTCGCGTACTACTGCAGAGTAGTACGGTAACCCTGTCATGGAGGTCATGTTGTTGAGCAACAGTGAACCTACAAGTTATGGAGAAAGAAATGGTGGGGCCGGATTCCGACAAATGGCTGGAGGCCATGAAATCCGAGAGATGATCCATGTATGAAAACAAAGTGTAGACTTTGGAAGAACTACTTGATGGTCATAGGACTATTGAGTAAAGATGGATCTTTAAAAGGAAGACAGACGTTGATGGTGATGAGTCACTATTAAGAAAAGCTCGACTTGTCGAAAAGATGTTTCCGACAAGATCAAACAGTTGACTATGATGAGACTTTCTCACTCGTAGCGATGCTAAAAGTCTGTTAGAATTATGTTAGTAGTTGCTGCATTATTTATGAAATATTGCACATAGGATGTCAAAACATTGTTTTCTCGACGGTTTCCTTGAGCAAACATTGTATGTGATACAACCACGAGGTTTTGTCGATCCGAAAGATACTAGCAAGTATGCAAGCTCCAGCGATCCTTCAATGGACTGGTGCAAGCATCTCGGAGTTGGAATATACACTTTGATGAGATGATCAAAGATTTTGGGTTTGTACAAGGTTTATGAGAAACTTGTATTTCCAAAGAAGTGAGTGGGAGCACTATAGAATTTCTGATAATATATGTGGTTGACATATTGTGGATCAGAAGTAATGTAGACTTTCTGTAAAGCATACAAGGTTGTTTGAAAGGAGTTTTCAAAGAAGTACCTGGACTGCGCTACTTGAACATTGAGCATCAAAGATCTATGGAGATAGATCGAAAGCGCTTAATAGAAGTTTCAACAAGATGCATGCCTTGACAAGTTTTCGAAGGAGTTCAAAATAGATCAGCAACGAAGGAGTTCTTGGTTGCGTTGTGAGGTGTGAATTTGAGTAAGACTCAAAACCCCACCCCGGCAGAATAAAGAGAATAGACGAAGGTCGTCTTCTATGCCTTGGCCGTAGAATCTGAAGTATGCCATGTTGGGTACCGCACCTGATGTGTGCCTTGACTCAAAGTTTGTAGAGAGGTACAGAGAGTGATCCATGATTGAATCACTAGCAGCGGTCAATATTTTTCTCGATTATGGAGGTGGTTAAAAAAGTTCGTCGTAAAGGGTTACGTTGATGCAAGCTTTGACACTAATCCGAATAACTATGAGTAGTAAAACGGATTCGTATAGTAGAGTAGATATTTGGAGTATTTCCGAATAGCACATAGTAGCAGCATCTATAAGAGGACATAAAGATTTGTAAAGAACACACTGATCCAAAAGTTTCAGAACCGTTGACTAAAACCTCTCTCACGAGCAAGACGTGATCAGACCCCATAACTATATGGGTGTTGGATTCGTTGGAATCACATGGTGATGTGAACTAGATTATTGACTCTAGTGCAAGTGGGAGACTGTTGGAAATATGCCCCAGAGGCAATAATAATTTAGTTATTATTATATTTCTTTGTTCGTGATAATCGTTTATTATCCATGCTATAATTGTATTGATTGGAAACACAGTGCATGTGTGGATACATAGACAAAACACTGTCCCTAGTAAGCCTCTAGTTGACTAGCTCGTTGATCAAAAAGATGGTCAATGTTTCCTGACCATAGGCAAGTGTTGTCACTTGATAACGGGATCACATCATTAGGAGAATCATGTGATGGACTAGACCCAAACTAATAGACGTAGCATGTTGATCGTGTCATTTTGTTGCTACTGTTTTCTGCGTGTCAAGTATTTGTTCCTATGACCATGAGATCATATAACTCACTGACACCGGAGGAATGCTTTGTGTGTATCAAACGTCACAACGTAACTGGGTGACTATAAAGATGCCCTACAGGTATTTCCGAAGGTGTTCGTTGAGGTAGTATGGATCGAGACTGGGATTTGTCACTCCGTGTGACTGAGAGGTATCTTGGGGGCCACTCGGTAATACAACATCACACACAAGCCTTGCAAGCAATGTGACTTAGTGTAAGTTGCGGGATCTTGTATTATGAAACGAGTAAAGAGACTTGCCGGTAAACGAGATTGAAATAGGTATGCGGATACTGACGATCGAATCTTGGGCAAGTAACATACCGAAGGACAAAGGGAATGACATACGGGATTATATGAATCCTTGGCACTGAGGTTCGAACGATAAGAACTTCGTAGAATATGTAGGATCCAATATGGGCATCCTGGTACCGCTATTGGATATTGACCGAGGAGTCACTCGGGTCATGTCTACATAGTTCTCGAACCCGCAGGGTTTGCACACTTAAGGTTCGACGTTGTTTTATGCGTATTTGAGTTATTTGGTTGGTTACGGAATGTTGTTCGGAGTCCCGGATGAGATCACGGACGTCACGAGGGTTTCCAGAATGGTCCGGAAACAAAGATTGATATATAGGATGACTTCATTTGGTTACCGGAAGGTTTTCGGGCATTACCGGTAATGTACCGGGAATGACGAATGGGTTCGGATCTTCACCGGGAGGGGGGACCACCCACCCGGGAGGGCCCAAGGACATTGGGGGTGGCGCACCAAGTAGGTGGGGTCAGCGCAAGGCTGTCTTGCGCAAGGGAGAAAGAAAAACCAATAGAAGAGAAAAAAAAAGGAAAGGTGGGAAAGAAGAGAAGGACTGCACCTTCCAATCCTAGTTGGACTAGGATTGGAGGAGGACTCCTCCTCCCCTTGGTGGCACAGCCCTTGGGGCTCCTTGAGCCTCAAGGCAAGCCTCCCCTCCCCTCCTCCTATATATATGGAGATATTAGGGCTGATTTGAGACTACTTTTTCCACGGCAGCCCGACGACATACCTCCACGGTTTTTCCTCTAGATCGCGTTTCTGCGGAGCTCGGGCGGAGCCCTGCTGAGATTAGATCACCACCACCCTCCGGAGCACCGTCACGCTGCCGGAGAACTCATCTACCTATTTGTATCTCTTGCTGGATCAAGAAGGCCGAGATCATCGTCGAGCTGTACGTGTGCTGAACGCGGAGGTGCCGTCCGTTCGGCACTAGATCGGAGTGGATCATGGGACGGATCGCAGGACGGTTTGTGGGATGGTTCGCGGGGCGGATTGAGGGACGTGAGGACGTTCCACTACATCAACCACGTTTCTTAACGCTTCTTCTGTGCGATCTACAAGGGTACGTAGATCTGAAATCCCCTCCCGTAGATGGACATCAGCATGATAGGTCTTCGTGCGCGTAGGAAAATTTTGTTTCCCATGCGACGTTCCCCAACAGATACCTCTGCTTGGAAGGAGTCAGGACTTCGGAAACATAATATACAGACTGCTGAACCTTGTACGGTTTGTCGTCTTCTTCGTGTTCGACTGTCAGAATGGTGCTGACGACTTGATTTGTAGCCGCGATGTACAGAAGAAGGGGTTCTTTACTGAGCGGGGCAGTAAGAACCGGCTGGGTGGAAAGCAGGGCTTTGAGGGCGTCGAATGCGATTTGGGCTGCGTTTGTCCACTCGAAGGTGTCTGACTTCTTCATGAGTCGGTACATAGGTAACGCCTTCTCGCCGAGTCGAGCGATAAACCTGCTCAAAGCCGCTAGGCAACCTGTGAGCCTTTGAACATCATGTATTCTTACCGGCCGCTCCATTTAAACAATGGACCCGATCTTTTCGGGGTTGACATCGATCCCTCGTTTGGAAACGAAGAAACCGAGTAACTTGCCCCTGGGAACGCCGAATGAACACTTGGCTGGGTTGAGCTTGATATCGTACCTACGTAGGTTGGCGAATGTTTCTTCCAAGTCAGTTAGCAGGTCGGAACCTTTGCGTGACTTGACTACGATATCGTCCATATATGCCTCCACATTTCGACCGATCTGGTCAAGCAGGCATTTTTGGATCATGCGCATAAAAGTTGCTCCTGCATTCTTCAAACCAAATGGCATAGTGATGTAACAGAAACACCCGAATGGGGTGATGAAGGCTGTTTTTAATTCATCCAGACCATACGGACGGATCTGATAATAGCCCGAATAGGCATCAAAGAAGGATAAACGCTCGCAACCCGCAGTCGAATCGACAATTTGATCAATGCGGGGGAGCGGGAAGTGATCTTTGGGACCGACCTTATTGAGATGCTTGAAATCGATGCACATACGGAGAGACTTGTCCTTCTTGGGAACCATGACAACATTAGCGAGCCACTCGGAGTGGTGTACCTCGCGAATGAAGTTGGCTGCCAAAAGTTTAGCCACCTCCTCTCCGATTGCTTTCCTCTTGTGCGTGGCGGACCGACGCAGGCGTTCTGGACAGGCCGAGCAGCAGGATCCACATGCAGTCGGTGCTCAGCCAACTCCCTGGGTACACCTGGCATGTCAGCAGGCTTCCATGCAAAAATGTCCCAGTTCTCACGGAGGAATAGGATGAGCTCGGCTTCCTATTTTGGATCAAGGGTGGTGGAGATGTTTGTCGGGGCAGCGGCGTCGTCCGTCGGGTGGATGCTGATTTCTTCGTGTCTCCCGCCGACTAGAATGCGGACTCAGAAGCTGGCTTCTTTGAACGCATCAGGTCAGCGGGGGTGGCGGTCCTCTTGTACTCATCCAGCTCGAGAATAGCCATCTGCTGATCAGCAATCCTCGACCCCTGCTGCAGACACTCCTCAGCCCACTGCCGATTGCCTGTGACCGTAATCACACCTTTGGGACCTGGCATCTTCAGCTTCAAATAGACGTAACATGGACGCGCCATGAAACGCGCATATGCCGGACGGCCCAGAATCGCATGGTATGCACTCTGGAAGTCCACCACCTCGAATGTCAGCTTCTCCTTGCGGAAGTTCTTGTCAGAACCGAAGACAACATCCAACGCAATCTGGCCGAGTGATTTGGCCTTTCTTCCTAGGACGACTCCGTGGAACTGCATACTGCTCTCACTAAGTTTGGACATCGGAATGCCCATTCCCTTGAGAGTGTCGGCGTACATGATATTCAAGCCGCTGCCGTCGTCCATGAGGACTTTGCGCAGCCTAAATCCTTCCACCACCGGGTCGACGACCAGAGCCTGCCTCCTTGGGGTGGGTACATGTGCTGGGCGGTCTGACTGATCAAAGGTGATCGCAGTCTGTGACCAGTTGAGGAACGTGGGAGTGGATGGGGTTGCCATGTTCACCTCCCTGTTCACCAGCTTCAGTCGACTTTTGCTTTCTACATCCGCAAAAATCATCAATGTTGCATGGACTTGGGGGAACGGATCCTCCTTGTCCTCATCATCCTGCTCGGTGTCCTTCTCACTCGGCTGCCCTTCAACGAATCCTTGGATCAGGAGGCGACACTGCCGAGTGTTATGCTTCGGCAATATGGCGTTGCCTTCTTCGTCCATCTTCGTGTGGATTGGACACGGTTGATCCAGGATGGAATTCCCGAACTGTCTCTTCTTGGGGGTGTACTGAGCTTTCCCGTTGCCTTTGAACTTGGCATTTGTAACGGCTGCTGCCTCTGCCTGCGGAGTGGGTTTAGCTTTCTGCTTCTGCTTCCGATTGTTGTTCCCATCTCCATCAGCGACTGACTTATGCTTGCCGCTACGTATGCGGTCCTCCTCTTCGCCATTTGCATAGCGTGCGGCTATCTCCATCATCTTGCTCATGGACATGTCGCCTGTCCGACCGAACTTCAGGTACAGATCTCTGTACCGCACGCCTGCCTTGAAGGCGCAGACTGCTTGGTGCTCTGTGACGTTCTCCACCGTGTGGTAGAGGGTCGTCCAGCGCTGGATGAAATCGTGCAAGGGCTCGTTCTGCTTCTGGACACAGTGTTGGAGCTCTACGAGACCAGCACGGCATTTGCACGTACCCTCGAAGGTCCTGATGAAGACTCGGGACAGATCTGCCCAGCTGTAGATGCTTGACGGAGCTAACTGGTTCAACCAGGCTCGCGCCGAACCGTCGAGCATCCGTGGGAGATGCTTCATGGCGACATGGTCATCTCCGCCACCGATCTGGACCGCCACTCTGTAGTCGTCGAACCAAGTTTCTGGTTTGGACTCTCCTGTGAACTTGCTGATTCCCGTCGCCAATCGGAAGTTGGGAGGGATGTCAGCTGAGCGGATGGCCCGACTGAAGCACTCGGGGCCAGAAACCATGGTCCTGCTTCCACTCGGACGGTCTCTATCGTGACCATCACGGTGAGCTCGACTTCTGTCAACCTTCTTCTGGGCGATGTACCCTCTTGCATCAGGCCTTGGATCATGCGCGTCACCGCCCGAACGACGATCATCATGATGTCGGGGCCCGTAAGGCCCACCCCGCGGAGGAGTACGCGAACGGCGACAATCTTCGGGATTCCTTGAACGGCTGGCCCCTCTGCGTCGCTGATGAGAGTCGGGACTGAAAACCGACCGATGCGTGCTTGCATGAATAGAATTGTTGTGGATCCTGTTGTGCGACTGGGAGGCTGGCAAATTTTGCTGTTGTGCCATATGCAACAGGGCACGGATCTGCTCGATTCCTCTACCAGCCTCTGAATCAGTCGGGTGGAGAGAATCGGCTATCCTGGCGGCTGCAGCCAAGTTGAGGATGGGTGTGCGGAACACCTCGACGTTGCTCTGGCGAGTGCGTCGACTGGAAGAACGATGGTGTTGGCGACGAGCGCCGGATGATGCTCCGACCTCATGCTCGTTCCGACCAGTCCGGAGGGGACTTTCATGGGAATCGGCCATGAGAACTTCGGCTACAGGCCCGTGACCCGGATACTCAGAAGCTAGCTCAGTCGGAACTGACTCCAAGCACAGGGATGGCGGCGGGACCACAACCGATTCGAGCACCGTCACTTGAGACGACGCACTCTGTCGCGCCTCAGCGTGTCGCACCCAACGCTGGAGCCGTGGGCGACGAGATCGCTTGTTGCGGCGCGTGACAGGGGCGAAGATCGACACCGAGGTCGATGGCTGGAGAAGAAAAACACCGTGGGAACTGGCACGGAAGTGCGTAGCCCCGGGACTGGGAAGCGCCTCGACGTCGAGGGGCGCATCCCGAAGCCATGCCGAATCGTCAGCAATGAAGGAGAGGGAACCGAAGAGGATCTAATGACCCATGCACAGATCTCCGCCGGACGACATGATGAAAAGATGAAATCGCAAACTCGCCGGAAGTCGCTTAGACGCCTGCCCCACTGTGGGTGCTAACTGTCGTGGGTATAAGTCTGACAGTAGATGTACGGGGTACGAAAGGATGGCCAGAGCCTTAGCTACGACGAGGATGTATGAGTTCAGGCCCCTCTACGGTGGAGGTAAAAGCCCTACGTCTCGGTGCTCTTGGGAGCTTAGTGTCGAGTGGATTATAGGATTACAGCAAGTGCCAACCCTTGCACCAGTGGGGAAGGGCGGCTTATATAGAGTGCGCTGCCCTTCATAATGGCCCGGTGAACAGGGGTTGAATAGTGGCGAATAAATGCCTACATTACAGGTAACGTAAGCCTTAAATGATAATAATGGTGTATGAAAACGTATGACCGTTGCCCTCCTGGGAGGTTACGATGTACAGAGTGGATTCCAGTCGGTACGTTAAATATGCTCCGAGTGGATCGTCGCCGGCTGGATGATGGGGGCGTCCTTAGTTCAGTCGGAACTGTCTAAGGGCCTTGTCTTCTATGAAGGGTAGTCCTTGGGTAGGACCTATAGGGCAGGCCTATGACCCTACCCTGGGAATATAACCCCATCATATAGACACCAGGGTCCCTAGGTTTTACATGTTACCAACCATAGACGGGAATAGATGACCCGACCTAGTCCTTCTAAGCTTGGAGTACATGCCAGTCTTTAGGATATTCCTTCCTGAGTGAGGTCATCATATAGTCCGGTCTTCAATAATACGGCCCACCGGGCCATCCCACCATAGACAAACCGGCTGCAAGGGGATCCCTTAATCCTGGACTGCCTTAGTAGCCCCCGAACTAGACTTCAATGCCTATGTGTTTAGTATTTGGCTGATCGACATATTAAAAGTGATTGGCTTGCAAGATGAGTTCCTTCCATGCTCGGCTGGCTTCGATTTGACCATTATGGTAACTTTTATGCCTTCAAAAGAAGGTATCTTTTTTTACAAGGGCTTTTAAGAGCCTGGGCGTGAATAATCCCTCATCTGACAGGCTTTCTAATGAAAGGTCGCGTTAATTTAGCTATGAATAAAAACTCGAACCGCGGCTCAAGGCCACTTTCCCCGGCACATGTCGTATCAACAAGGGGATTGTACTCCACATTGAAGGGGATAGAAATAACTGCCTAGGTTTACCCACGCGCGTGCAATGGCACGATAATTTTTAGGAAGTGGGAGAGCCAACGAGGCAGTAAGCAGGATTCTTGGTCTTATGGACCCCCATAAAATGGAAAAAGGTCCACAAACCCTACCGCGGGCATTCTTCGCTCAACTCCTCCTTTCTCAAAGCTCGAGTACCCAAATCCAATTCCTCTTCCGCCCTCTTATATGGCCGCAGCTTTCGAGCTAAGCCATGGCTGGCTCTCAGGGAAAGTGGGAGGTTTAAGCCGTCCTCGACGCAAATATCTAGGAGCTGAAGCGCTCCGTGTACGTTTCTCACGACATTACACATCGGGTGGCGAAGGTAGGCCAGGTGGTTCCTACATCGAGGTCGGGAGAGCGGGTAGTTTTGATACATCCCAAACGTATCTATGATTTTTGTTTTTGGTCCATGATCTTTTGGGTGACATCGTTATATGTTTTGCTACACTTTCATATCTTTTTACACATATTTGGACTAACCTACCAACTCAGTGCACCCAGTGCCAGTTTTTCCCTACTAATGTCTTTTTTGCATGGACTTTTACCCCGATTTACAGAGTCCCAAAAATCCATAGAAAAATATATAAAAATCTTCGCGAGGGAAGATTCTGGAGCACCGATGATGGGCCAGAGGGGAGCCAGGGCCTGCCCAGGTAACCTCCCTGCGCGGCCTACCCCTTGGCCGCGCCCACAGGTCGCCTAGGTGGGGACCACGCCCTCTGGGCCCTCCGTCGGCCTATATTTACCTCTCCAATAGGAAACCCTTCGAGAGGATCCATAATCGCGAAGTTCTCCATCATTCCGCCACCGCAGAGCTCCCGAGAACGGGAGCGTAAGGAGACCTCATCCCGGCACCCTGCCGGAGGGAGGATTGACCTCCAGGAGCTTCTCCACCACCATGGACGCTTCTCGGATGTGCCGTGAGTAGTTCTCCTTGGACAATAAGTACATGACCAGTAGCTATGTGATGTCTTCTCTCCAATCTTGTGCTTAAGTGACTATCCCTTGTGAGCTGCCCTACATGATTAAGGCATCTATGTAATTTTCCTGCAATTGCTATGCTCGGTTTGCTGGGATCCAATGGATTATGTGATTCATGCATGTTCTCCATTGCTTTGGACAAGTAGTAGATTGTAACTCCAAGAGGGAGCGTTATGCATGATTGTGGGTTCATGCCCCCTGATGTCTAGCTTGAGTGACAGAAACATGAGACTAGGGGATGTGTTGTTGCCACCCGGGAGAAAACAACGGTGCTTGTGACCATTGTTGCAAATATTGTTTACCTTACACAAAGTTCGTTAATGCAGTTGTTCGTTGCTTCTAGTTTACAATTTGGGTGGGGCTCGCAACTTAATACCAGCGAGATGTTCTGGATAGATATCTCAAGGTGGATGATTAGTAAGTAGATGCTGATGGATAACCGGTCTAGTTGTCTTGGTATACTGCCCATTACTATTGAGCCTCTAACTTTCAAGTAGCATAATTAGCATTGTGGTGCATTTATAATTCTGGCAATTGCCCAGCTGTAATTTATTACCCATGCATAGTTGTTTATTGTCTTTTGCGAGAGAGACATCACTAGTGAACATCATGTGACTCAGGTCCATATTACCACCATTGCTTACGCCTCCACCATTTGCTGCTTTCATTTAGTTTTCCGTCGCAGTCACTATCACTATCCCCGCTTGGGTTTTCATCCTTTGCAAACTACAAGGTCGGAAAGATTGAAAACCTCTCTGGACTCGTTGGGAGCAAAGTTATTTGTTGTGTGTGCAGGTCCACGTCTTTTGCTAGTGCCAGAGTAGCGGACATCTACTTGTTGATCCTCGGAGTCCTCCAGGTTCGATAATCCTACAGTCCCTGTGTAAGGGAAATCTACTGCTGACTACGTCTCCACCTTCCACTTGGGGTAACCAATGAGGGGCGAGAAGTATATCTATCAACTCGTCATCAAGCAAATTTCTGGCGCTGTTGCATATTAGCCAAACCTCCCACACCAAGTAGAGATACTACTTGTGCATCCATAAACCTTCGACCCAGTTGTGCCATGAGAGTCCACCATACCTACCTATGGATTGAATAAGATCCTTCAAGTAAGTTGTCATCGGTGCAAGCAATAAAAATTGCTCCCTAAATATGTATGATCTATTAGTGTGTGGAAAATAATCTTTGTACGAACTTGTGATGAGGAAGACATAAAAGCAATGGACTGCATAATAAAGTTCTTTATCACAGGAGGCAGTATAAAGTGACATTCCTCCACACTAAGAGGACACACATGCAAACCTCAAAAGCGCATGACAACCTGTGCTTCCCTCTGCGAAGCGACTATCTTGTACCTTTACTTTTTGCCCGTGAAAGAGTCATGGTGATCTACACCAATTCCTTATTTCTCCTTTATCTTGGCTAACTTCATATGCTAGGGAAACATTTATATTCATATGTCAACTTGGAGGTAAGTATTCATGAATTATTGTTGTTGACATTACCCTTGAGGTAAATGGTTGGGAGGAGAAACTATAAGCCGCTATCTTTCTCTGTGTCCAACTGAAACTTTGATCTCATGAGTACCACGAGAATTGTAGCAATTGTAGAGAACGAAAAGATGATTGAGTATGTGGACTTGCTTTACAAGCTCTTATTTGACTCTTCCCGATGTTGTGATAAATTGCAATTGCTTCAATGACTAAAGGCTATCTGTTGTTAATTCTCGGTAAGGTTCTTAATCGATACTTTACTTTGTGATGGAATTGTCACTTTAGCATAAGAGATGATATGATGGTATTGTTGTTCTGAATATGATCATGATTTATGCATGTCCGTATCTTGTTTTGTCGACACCTCTCTCTCTAAACATGTGGGCATGCTTTTTGATCTCGGCTTTCGCTTGAGGACAAGCAAGGTCTAAGCTTGGGGGAGTTGATACGTCCATTTTGCATCATGCTTTCATGTTGATATTTATCGCTTTTTGGGCGGTTATTACACTTCACGTTACAATACTTATGCCTTTTCTCTCTTATTTTGCGAGGTTTACATGAAGAGGGAGAATGTCGGCAGCTGGAATTCTGGCCTGAAAAAGGAGCAAGTTTGAGATACCTATTCTGCGCAACTCCAAAAGCCGTGAAAATCAACAAGGATTTTTTTGGGATTTATGTAAAATACTGGGCCGAAGAAGTAGCACACGGGTGCCAGCAGGAGGCCACAAGCCTGCTAGGCGCGACCTCCCCCCTGACCGCGCCTACGGGATTTGTGGGCTTCCACTTGGCCCTCTGGCTCCCCCCTTTTGCTACAAGAAGGGTTTCATTCCAGAAAAAAATCAGGAGGAAGATTTTCGGAGGATTCGCCGCCGCCACATGGTGGATCTTGAACAGAACCAATCTAGAGCTCCGGCAGGACGATCCTGCCGGGGAAACTTCCCTCCCGGAGGTGGAAATCGTCGCCATCGTCATCACCAACACTCCTCTCATTGGAGGGGACTCATCACCATCAACATCTTCATCAGCATCATCTCATCTCCAAATCCTAGTCCATCTCTTATAACCAATCTCCGTCTCACGACTCCGATTGGTACTTGTAAGGTTGCTAGTAGTGTTAATTACTCTTTGTAGTTGATGCTAGTTGGATTACTTGGTGGAAGATTATATGTTCAGATCTTTGATGCTACTCATTACCTCTTTGGTCATGAATATGATTATGCTTTGTGAGTAGTTACTTTTTTCCTGAGGACATGGGATAAGTCATGCTATAAGTAGTCATGTGAATTTGGTATTCGTTCGATATTTTGTTGTGTTGTATGTTGTTTTTCCTCTAGTGTTGTTTTGTGAACGTCGACTACATAACACTTCACCATTATTTGGGCCTAGAGGAAGGCATTGGGAAGTAGTAAGTAGATGATGGGTTGCTAGAGTTACAGAAGCTTAAACCCTAGTTTATGCGCAGCTTCGTAAGGGGCTGATTTGGATCCACTAGTTTAATGCTAGGGTTAGACTTTGTCTTAATTCTTCTTTCGTAGTTGTGGATGCTTCCAAGAGGGGTTAATCATAAGTGGGATGCTTTTCCAAGTAAGGGCACTACCCAAGCTCCGGTCCACCGACATATCAAACTATCAAAGTAACAAACGCGAATCATATGAACATGATGAAAACTAGCTTGACAGAAATTCCCATGTGTCCTTTCGAGCGTTTTACCTCCTATAAGACTTTGTCCAGGCTTGTCCCTTGCTACAATAGGGATTTGGACACTTTGCTACACCGTTGTTACTTTTGTTGTTTGCTACTTGCTACGAATCATCTCACCACACAACCACCTGTTACTGATAATTTCAGTGCTTGCTGATATTACCTTACTGAAAACCACTTGTCAGATCCTTCTGCTCCTCGTTGGGTTCGACAGTCTTACTTATCGAAAGGACTACAATAGATCCCCTATACTTGTGGGTCATAATTTATCTTTCATAGCTGTTGTCATGCCTAGATCTTATTTTTCATGCTATATCTTTTTAAGAGCTACCATTTAGGTTGCTTTTGGAACTCTCTTGAGTTATAATGCTTATCTTGTTTAGAGAGTTGGTTTGTTGCACTGAGTTGTGTGTCTTGCATGAGTAGGTAACTAAGGTTGCTATTTAAGTATAGTAGTAACTTGCAATAGTTTTGAGGTATTCATTTGAGTAATGTTTGGACTATTGGTGCCCAGAGCTTGAGCCTATTAATGATAGGTGCCATATTTTCGGAAATCCGTGTGTTTTTAAAAAACTAAAAATTAGTTGAGAACTCTAGCTAGAAAATTGATCGCCAACCTCTGGAGGGGTTGGAATATATAGAGTACCCTCACGTTACCATGGGTCGAGGATGCGCAAGGATAACCAAACCCCCAAACACTCCTCCTTGGGGTACTTGTCTCTTTGTTTATTTCCTAACTAGATAGAGAGTTACCGATAATAAGTGTATGAGTTCTTCGGACTAATGTGAGTATTCAATTGTTGGCACTTCCATCATCCATATTTTGCTTGCCTCTTCGGTACCGTGCATTGCCCTTTCTCATCTTTAGATTTGGTGCAAACTTCGTCGGTGCATCCAAACCCATGACATGATACGCTTTGTCATACATAAGCCTCATTATATCTTTCCTCCAAACAGCCACCATACCTACCCATTAAGGCATTTCCATAGCCTTTCCGAGATACATTGCCATGCAACATCCACCATATCATGACTTGATCTTCATGTCGTAAATGC
The DNA here is from genome assembly GCF_904849725.1 of Hordeum vulgare subsp. vulgare. Taxonomy (NCBI): domain Eukaryota; kingdom Viridiplantae; phylum Streptophyta; class Magnoliopsida; order Poales; family Poaceae; genus Hordeum; species Hordeum vulgare. The sequence goes on from NC_058518.1 coordinate 319,623,485, forward strand.
TTTTGCTTGATCGAGGATCCGCATGCTATTTGGGCCTTGCCCTTATTACTGCTACATGACGCGCTAGTATCATTGCATATCCTGCTACACTGGTAGAGGCATACATTTGCATACATCATAATAGTTTTCACTTGTCTTTATGTTGAGTAGTTCTTATAAAGTGTGATGAATTTTCTTTTTATTCTTGTAAAATATAGAGTGTTGCCCTTAAGAGAGAAAAATATCCCAAAGAGCACAAATTAAAAGATCCCAAAGAGGACAAATGAGAGGTAAAAATAAAGAGCCAAAGAGGCCACAAAAAATAGAAATAAAAAGAGAAATAAAAAAAGAGAAGGGGGAAACACTACTATTCATTTTGAAAGATCCACACTCGTACTCCATTGCTATATTTGTACTACATAGAGATTACCATTCATGCATAACTATGTGGCGACCCTTACACTATAGAACTTGGTTTGCATATTCCAATGATGAGCCTCCTGAAATGAGCTAAAGTTCTTCATGAGCAAACAAGTTGGATGCACCCCAACTAGTTCCATTGGAGAGCTTACCTTAGCTCATATGTGCATCTATTACATGGCAATCCCTACACCTCACATCATATCTATCATTTGGCTTTCTCTAGCCTATGGTTGTCCTCATTGATGTGAGCCTTTCACACCCTTTTTGTCTTCCTTCCCCATCATTATTTTATTTACCATCCTAAGTGCCAACATATCTTGCTTACGCTCATCCATTGCATGAGTGCTCAAAATTGAAACGAAGAGGATCATTTTGACTTGTGCCTTACTAGTGGTCTGGGGATGAGTCAAAATAAGATTCTGAAGGAGACCAAGTGTGAAATTTTAGTAGATTGAGTTCTCATTAGAAAGATATTTTATGATCTCAACCCATCTGCCACTTTGTCGTGGGTATAAGTCTGACAGTAGATGTGTAGGGTACGAAAGGATGGGCAGAGCCTTAGCTACGGCGAGGTTGTATGAGTTCAGGCCCCTCTATGGTGGAGGTAATAGCCCTACGTCTCAGTGCTCTGGGAGCTTGTTGTCGAGTGGAATATGGATTACAGTGAATTGCTAACCCTTGCACCAGTGGGGAAGGGCGGCTTATATAGAGTGCGCTGCCCTCCACAACGGTTCGGTGCATAGCGGTGGAGTAGTGGCGAATAAATGCCTGCGTTACAGGTAACGTATGTCTTAAATGCTAATAAAGGCACATGGAAACATACGACCGTTTCCCTCCAGGGGGGTTACGATGCACAGAGTGGAATCCAGTTGGTTAGTTTGATACACTCCGAATGCTCATCCCCGACTGGATGGTGGAGGATTCGTTACCGACTGGATGATGGGAAGTCCTTAATTCAGTCGGAACTGACTAAGGGTCTTATCCCTTATGAAGGGTAGTCCTTGGGTAGGACTTATAGGGCAGGCCTATGACCCTACCCTAGGACAATAACCCCATCGACTGGATGGTGGAGGATTCGTTACCGACTGGATGATGGGAAGTCCTTAATTCAGTCGGAACGGACTAAGGGTCTTATCCCTTATGAAGGGTAGTCCTTGGGTAGGACTTGTATGGCAGGCCTATGACCCTACCCAAGGACTATAACCCCATCATTAGTCCCCGAATGGATTGGGGTTGGAACGACGAAGCGATGCTTGGAGTATGGATCCGACTGGTACGGATGCGACTTTGGCGTTGCTTGCCTCGATCCATTTTATCTTCTTTGACTAACGATCCGAGTGGAAGTATTTGTGAAACAAACTGTCGGGAACCGAGTGCTTTCGTGGTATCTTCTGACGTGACCAGTCAACTGACAGCGGCGGATTTTCCGCGATCCTCAAATTTCGGTTGCCACGCGCTCAGCGGGGATGACGACATCGCGCTCGAGTAGTACCTGACGCCTCGATTCCCGCGCCTTCATATTCTCCACTGATAACGCCACGACCGGTCGGGGGATAAGATTTCGGGGCCACTTGCCAGTGACCCAGTCGGAACCTTATTTAACCCTCTGCGGCGAGGGTTTTTGCGTTATACTCGCTGGATAACTTGCATTTGCTCCGCTCCTCTCGCCATCCCCTGCGCATCCTAAGCTCCTTGCCTCTCCTTATCCCTCGCGAATCCGCAACCTACGCCATGCAAAGGGGCAGACTAGCAAGCTAGAAGCAAAGAAGAAGAAGGGGAAGGCGGCGGCTCCTGCTCAGCGGCGGCAGCGAGCGCTACCGGCGGGTTGGATCCAGGGGGATTTCCTCCCCTCCATGGTGACGGAGGAGAACCTACTGGAGTTGGTGGAGCATGGGATGATTACGCGCAAGTCGTGGAGGTTGCCGACGGAAGGTGAGACCGAGTCGGCGCCCTGGGAGGGGGAGTGCGTCTTTCTACTGAGCCACGTGCACCGAGGTTTCTCTCTGCCTCCTCATCCCTTCTTCAAAGGTATCATGAACCACTTCGGGGCGCAGCTCCACCATTTTCCTCCCAATGCCATAGCTCATCTCTCTGCCTTCGTCGTGCTGTGCGAGTGTTTCATCGGCTGTCCTCCCCATTGGGGGCTTTTCAAACACATCTTCTCTGCTAGATCCCAGACCATCAAACGAATTAGCCAGTCGGCTGACAAAACTCACCTTCGCCAGCTCTGCGGAGGCTTAGGCTTCCAAAAGAAGAGTAAAAGTAGCTATCCCGCTCTTCAGTTGAGTGAATCTGTTAGGAACTGGCAGTCGACATGGTTCAACTGCCAGGACGTTGCTTGCCCGAATGCCACGACAGGATTGCCCCCTTTTAGCTTAGACCGACCGGCTCCGCCTAAGCAGCTCGCACTCTCAAAGGCGGAGAAGATCCATATCCAGCCTTTGGTCGACGCACTTGTAGATGTCGTCCGAAGGGGAGTCACCGGCCTAGATTTGCTGGAGGTTTTCCTGGGCCGGTGCATCCAGCCTCTGCAAGCTCGACACCACACCATGTGGCACTACACGGGGCCTGAGGACTCCACTGGGACCAACGTCGAGTGCGTGACCGGGGAGACGGTGGCGTCGTGGGTGCTCAACATCATAGGCGCCTGCAAAAACCACAGAGGGTGCCCGGCGAGTGAAGGCCTTCCGCGCGGACAACCCTCCTCTGAATGAGGTCAGTACAACTTGTCGAGTGCACACAACTGTCTTAGATTTATCGCTTTCCTGAATCACTGTCTGACGTCTGATATTGTCAACTATATCTTGTGCAGGCGTGGACTAACTGGGTTTCTCCCGTCACGAACGGGAATCCGGTCGAGGAGGAGGAAGGCAGCCAGGAGGGCAGCGTGGAGAGCGTCGAGTACGTCTTCGACAGGGGGAGACGGATGAGGAGGAGTCCGCAGAAGAAGAAGAAGCAGACAAGGAGCAGAACTTGCCACCTCCACCGCTAGAGCTTCGGACTAAGCGCCATCAGGAACCTGCGGCTCCTTCGGCCCCTCCAGCATCCTCGAGTGCACCGCCAGCTGCTCCTATGGTACCGAGTGCCTCACCAGCCGTTCCCGTGGCTCCGAGTGCTCGGAGCACAAAGAGGACCAGGGACTCTGTTGCTGAGCCTGCGTGTCAGCCCTCTAAGGTGGCCAAACCGAGTGGATCTAAGCCTCGGAAGGCTTTACCGCGGATGAGGGTCACAGTTCCCGTCACCTCCACGTAAGTGCATTGTTCTTCTATCTTCTTTCAATATTAGATTGAACACTTGCTTATTGGTCGAATGAATTTTACTCGACAGAGTTGCCACCTCTGCTACCTCTCCGACACGCCAGGGGGACGATCCCATGGACATGGACAACGTTGCCACATCTCAGCCTGGAGCGTCGTAGCGATTCCGAGAGTCTACGTTATTGTGCCACGAATTCTGTCTTTGGTCTTGCCTTTTTCCCGTGGTCTCACGCCGTTCGGTTGGGTTTCCCTCAGGGGTGATTTATGTGGAGGAGGACGACCAGGGGAGGTCTGAGCAAGCTGCAGTGCCTGTCCTTGAGGCTGTTCCGCCGGTTACTACTCTCGCCATGAATGCGCCACCGACTGAGGCGATGCCGTCGACTGAAACGGCGCTGATCGCTGCCGAACCGACTGGAGCAGGCCTTGGGATGCCCAAGGAGCCTCCTACGATGTCAGGCCCGTCGACTGTCGAGTACAATGTCCAGCGCCTCCCGGAAGATCAGGTGGGAGCTGCCAAGGGGGCCATGGAGCAGGCGGAGCTGATGGCGGGAGAGGCCAAGAAAGCGTACGACTCCATCGCGTCCGTGTACAAGCGAAGCTTGGAACTGCGGGACGATATCCGAGTAAGTGGGCTAGTAAGTATTTACTTTCCTCTTGTAACCCACTTGGTGTTTGAGCAATGCACTCGGATATAGTATGATTATTTTGCAGTGGGTTCACTCTTAGTGAACCCAGTGGGTGTAGTCCCCGAGACTTCTGTCGAGTGCTTGCACCGGCAGTTGTCTTTATACTTTTTCTTTAACTTGATCAGATCAAAAACTAATCTGCTCGAATGTTAGCAGTGGGGGCACTTCGAGTGCACCTACTGGATGAGTCCCCGAGAGTAATTTTACTCAGGTCGGGTAGTATTAACCTCATAGGCTTGTTTTTTGTCATGTACCTCAATAGGGCGGACCTGTTTGAGGTTCATGCCAGTGGGGTCACTCTTAGTGAACCCACTGTGTGTAGTCCCCGAGACCGCTGTCGACTGCTTGCGTCGGCAGGGGTCTGAAGAACTTAGGATTTTTATTGTTGTCCTTGCTGAATCTGTCTGATCCTCTCTTGGCACTGACTTGCAGAAAACTTGCAAGATGGGAGCAGCGTACGAGACTCTGAGGGCTGAAAAGGTTCAGTTTGCTGGGGAACTGGATGCAGCAATGGTTGCAATGGCTGGTATGAAGGATGTTCTGGCGGAACGAGAAAAATCCTTGGAGCAGGCCCGTGAGGAAAACAAGGCATTGACTGCTGAAGTGGAGAAAATAGGGAAACAAAGGACCGAGGTGATCGGACAGATGAAAGTGTTGAACACGCGGTGCATAGCACAGGAAAATTACGTCAGTGACTGGGCCCGGAAGATGATAGCGCTTCTCGGTGGTAAGTTCTGTTTTTTTGAGTGCTTGTGGACCGTGCATTTCATTCTGTGCTTATTGTTTGCTCGACCTGTCGTTGCAGATTTTTGCATGGACGCTGAGGTTGAAGCAGCTGACGTCGAGCGGTCGATTCTTGAGAATGTTCCACTTGGCGAGGACGCCAATCGAGATCTGCTCCGAGCGCACATTCGCCTGGGCAAAGTTGGACCTTTCATCGGTCGACTGAGAGAGGTCGTCGGCCGAATCGACAAGGAGCTTTGGCCTGAAGACGAATCTCGGCACGAGATGGAAGGCTTGATGAGTCGGCTGGAGGAGGTCCCGAACCGAGTGCAGGCATGGAAGAAGTCTGCGGCTCGCTATGGTGCGGACGTCGCTCTGTCTCTGGTCCGAGTGCACTGCAAGGAGGCTCGCGAAGAGAAGCTGAAGGCGTTGCGGGTCGCCAACATGAAAAAGCTTTGATTCGAAGACTTCATCGAGACCTTCCTTGAGAGCGCCACTCGTATCGCCGACGGGATCGACCTCGACACATTCGTGGAGCCTGCCAGTCCCAGTGCCACTCCTGACGACGTTTAAGAAAAACTTTTACCTCGGTATGCCGAGTGTTGGTTGTAAGAAACTTTGGCCATTGCTGTTGGCCGTCACATTCGTGGTTCGGTGTGGATAATCTTGATCTACACCGAGCCAACTATCCTTAGGTGAACTTTGAATTTGAATCGAATCGTTTGCTCTTCTTTTGCCAAAGAGTTGTTGATACGATTTTGGCTCGTGGTTTTTGTTTGGTGTTTCTTGGTGAAGCCAATGGAAAACATGTGGAGCATGTAATTGTCAGTTGTCTTGACATCTGCATGAGCCTCACTGAGGGTCTGCTGAGTCTCCGAGTGGATCTGTAGGATACACTCGAAGGCAATAGAGTACTTAGGCGATTTGTGATCGCGTCTAAGTCTTCGAGTGCGACTGTAAGGTCATACTCGGAGCGAGTTGTTACTCATGTAATTGTCAGTGGTCTTGACATCTACATGACCCTCAATGAGGTTCTGCTACTCATGTAATTGTCAGTGGTCTTCACATGTACATGAGCCTTACTGAGGGTCTGTTAAGTCCCCGAGTGTATTTGTAGGATACAGTCGAAGGCATTTGAGTACCTAGGCGATTCGTGATTGCGGCTAAGTCTTCGAGTGCGACTGTAAGGTCGTACTCATAGCGAGTTGTTACTCATGTAATTGTTAGTGGTCTTGACATCTACATGAGCCTCAATGAGGTTCTGCTACTCATGTAATTGTCAGTGGTCTTGACATCTACATGAGCCTCAATGAGGGTCTTCTACTCATGTAATTGTCAGTGGTCTTGGCATCCACATGAGCCTCAATGAGGGTTTGCTGACTCCCCGAGTGTATCTGTAGGATACAGTCGAAGGAAGCTTTCTATTTAAGCGATTCTTGATCGCAGTTAAGTCCTCGAGTGCGACGGTTAGTGCACAGTGGGAGAAAATTTGTACTTAGGCGATTCTTGATCGCAGCTAAGTCCCCGAGTGCGACGGTTAGTGCATACTCGGAGAAAATTTGTACTTAGGCGATTCTTGATCGCAGCTAAGTCCCCGAGTGCGACGTGAAGTGCACACTCGGAGAAAGTTAATACTTAGGGGATTCTTGATCGCAACTAAGTCCCCGAGTGCGAGTTAAGTGCACACTCGGAGAAAGTTAATACTTAGGCGATTCCTGATCGCAGCTAAGTCCCCGAGTGTGACGTTAAGTACACACTCGGCGAAAGTTAATACTTAGGAGATTCTGGATCGCAGCTAAGTCCCCGAGTGCGACGTTTAGTGCACACTCGGAGAAAGTTAGTACTTAGGCGATTCTTGATCGCAGCTAAGTCCCCGAGTGCGACGTTTAGTGCACACTTGGAGAAAGTTAATACTTAGGCGATTCTTGATCGCAGCTAAGTTTTTTTTTGAGACCGAAGTCTGCGACCGCGGATGAATTTTGAACCTGCAAAAACTCAATCTGCTTTGTATTATTTCACCGATACTTGTTCTTTACATTGCTTTAGTCGACGATCACGTGTAGAACCGCTTCAGTAGATCTCCGTTCCATGCTCGCGGCTCGTCCGTTTCCCTGTCGATGTTGTAGAGTCGGTATGCTCCGTTGTTCAGCACCTTGGAGATGATGAAGGGTCCTTCCCATGCAGGAGCCAACTTGTGAGGTCTTTGCTGATCCACTCGGAGTACCAGGTCGCCTGCTTGGAATGTACGACTCCTGACGTGTCGCGCGTGAAAACGCCACAGATCTTGTTGATAAATGGTTGAGCGAGTCAGTGCCATCTCGCGCTCCTCCTCTAGAAGATCCACTCCGTCTTTCCTTGCTTGTTCTGCTTCAGCTTCGGAGAAGAGTTCGACTCGTGGAGCGTTGTGAAGCAAGTCACTCGGAAGGACTGCCTCTGCTCCGTAAATGAGGAAGAACGGGGATCGCCATGTAGATCTATTTGGGGTTGTGCGGAGACCCCAAAGCACCTAAGGCAGCTCGGTGACCCATGCGCCAGCATCATGTCCCACCTCTCGCAGGAGTCGGGGCTTCAAACCTTGCAGAATAAGTCCATTCGCCCGCTCTGCTTGCCCGTTTGTTTGGGGATGTGCCACTGATGCGAAATCCACTCGGAAACCTTTGAATCTGTCCGAGTCAAAGTTTGTTCCGTTGTCAGTGATTATGCTGTGAGGTACCCCGAATCTGGAGATGATGTCCCTGACAAACTTGATGGCCGTTTGGGTGTCGAGATTCTTGATGGGCTTGGCTTCGATCCACTTCGTGAACTTGTTGACTGCCACCAACAGATGTGTGAATCCCCCTTGGCCTGTCCTGAATGGACCGACTGTATCTAATCCCCATACTGCAAACGGCCAAACAAGAGGGATTGTCTTCAACGCAGATGTTGGCTTGTGGGACTTGTTGGAGTAGAACTGACAACCTTCACATCAGTCGACCATATCTTTAGCCATTTCATTCGCGTGCAGCTAGAAGAAGCCAGCTCTGAAGAGGCGTGATGACCGCAGGTTCCCGAGTGAATGTCTTCCAGGATTAACTGTCCCTCCTCAGGGGAGATGCATCGTTGAAGAACGCCTGAAACGCTTTCCTTGTACAACTGGCCATCAATGACAGTGAACGACTTTGACCTGCGGACGATCTGTCTGGCTTGGACTTCGCCTTCTGGTAATTCTTGCCTCAGGATGTATGCAATGATCGGCACAGTAAAATCCAGGATAACAGCAAGAATCTCCATGATCAAATCAATCACAGCAGGTACGTCGACTTCAGTCGGATCTGTCAAGCTCTTTGGTTGTACTGGTTCCTCCGTGAATGGATCTTCTTTAACTGAGGGAAGGTGGAGGTGCTCGAGGCAGACGTCACTCGGGACTAGTCTCCGAGTGGATCCGAGTTTTGCCAACTCATCAGCTGCTTGGTTCTTCAGTCGCGGAACATGGTGGAGTTCTAGACCTTCAAACTTCTTTTCGAGCTTCCTCACTGCATTGCAGTATGTGGTCATGGTGGGGTTCCTGACGTTCCACTCCTTCATCACTTGATTGACCACCAAATCCGAATCGCCATAGACCATCAGGCAAGGGACGCCGAGTGCGATGGCCATGCGCAGTCCATAAAGGAGAGCTTCATACTCTGCCTCATTGTTGGAGGAATCAAAGTGTATCTGCAGCACATACTTGAGTTTGTCGCCCTTTGGCGATACGATCACAACACCAGTGCCGGAGCCATTCAACATTTTGGACCCATCGAAGAACATTGTCCAATGAGCCGAGTAGATGTGGGTCGGTTGCTGTTGTTCTACCCATTCTGCTGTGAAGTCAGCCAGAGCTTGAGACTTTATAGCTTTCTTGGCCTCGAACTTGATGTCGCAGTATAACCTCTCCATTTCCCACTTCGCCACTCGGCCCGATGCGTCCCAATTGTGGAGGATTTCTGACAACGGAGCATCAGAAACGACAGACACCGAGTGGTCTTGGAAATAATGAGCCACCATCTTCACAGTCATGTAAATCCCGTAGATAAGTTTTTGATAGTGGGGATACCTCTGCTTGGAAGGAGTCAGGACTTCGGACACGTAATACACTGGCCGCTGAACTTTGTATGCTTTTCCTTCTTCTTCTCGTTTGACTGTGAGAACAGTGCTGACGACTTGATTTGTAGCCGCGATGTACAGAAGAAGGGGCTCTTTACTGAGCGGAGCAGTAAGAAACGGCTGGGTGGAAAGTAGGACTTTGAGGTCGTCGAATGCGAGTTGGGCTTCGTCTGTCCACTCGAAAGTATCTGATTTCTTCATGAGTCGGTATAGAGGAAGCGCCTTTTCGCCGAGTCGACTGATAAACCTGCTCAAAGCCGCTAGGCAACCTGTGAGCCGTTGAACATCGTGTATTCTGACCGGCCGCTCCATTCGGATGATGGCCCCGATCTTTTCGGGGTTGACATCGATCCCTTGTTCGGAAATGAAGAAACCGAGTAACTTTCCGCTGGGAACGCCGAATGAACACTTGGCAGGGTTGAGCTTGATATCGTACCTACGAAGGTTGGCGAATGTTTCTACCAAGTCAGTCAGCAGGTCGGAACCTTTGCGTGACTTGACTACGATATCATCCATATACGCCTCCACATTCCGACCGATCTGGTCGAGGAGGCATTTTTGGATCATGCGCATAAAGGTTGCTCCTGCATTCTTCAAACCAAATGGCATAGTGATGTAGCAGAAGCACCCGAATGGGGTGATGAAGGCTGTTTTTAATTCATCGGGGCCATACAGACGGATTTGATGATAGCCCGAGTAGGCATCAAGAAATGACAAACGCTCGCAACCCGCAGTCGAATCGACAATTTGATCGATGCGGGGGAACGGAAAATGGTCTTCCGGGCAGACCTTATTGAGATGCTTGAAGTCAATGCACATTCGGAGCGACTTGTCCTTCTTGGGCACCATGACAACATTGGCGAGCCACTCGGAGTGGTGTACCTCGCGAATGAAGTTGGCTGCCAAAATCTTGGCCACTTCTTCTCCGATTGCCTTCCTCTTGTGCGCGGCGGACCGACGCAGGTGTTCTCGGACAGGCCGAGCGGTGGGATCCACATGCAGTCGGTGCTCAGCCAACTCCCTGGGTACACCTGGCATGTCAGAGGGCTTCCATACGAAGATGTTCCAGTTCTCACGGAGGAATTGGGTGAGCTCGGCTTCCTATTTAGGATCGAGGGTGGTGGAGATGTTCGTCGGGGCAGCGGTGTCGTCAGTCGGGTGGATGCTGACCTTCTTCGTCTCTCCCGCCGACTGGAATGCAGACTTCGAAGCTGGCTTCTTCGCACGCATCAAGTCAGCGGGGTCGACTGTTTTCTTGTACTCGTCAAGCTCGAGGACAGCCATCTGCTGATCGGCGATCCTTGATCCCTGCTGCAGACACTCTTCGGCCCGCTGTCGATTGCCTGTGATAGTGATCACACCTTTCGGGCCTGGCATCTTTAGCTTCAGGTACACGTAACATGGACGGTCCATGAAACGCGCATACGCTAGGCGGCCCAGAATTGCGTGGTACGCGCTCTGGAAGTCCACCACCTCGAACGTCAGCTTTTCCTTGCGGAAGTTCTTGTCGGAACCGAATACGACGTCCAACGCGATCTGACCGAGTGACTTGGCATTTCGTCCAGGGACGACTCCATGGAACTGCATGCTGCTCTCGCTGAGTTTGCACATCGGAATGCCCATCCCCTTGAGAGTGTCGGCGTACATGATGTTCAAGCCACTGCCGCCGTCCATGAGGACTTTGCACAGTCGGACTCCTTCCACCACCGGGTCAACGACCAGAGCCTGTCTCCCTGGGGTGGGTACGTGTGCTGGATGATCCGACTGCTCAAAGGTGATCGCACTCTGAGACCATGTTAGGAACTTGGGGTTGGTAGGCGTGGCCATGTTCACCTCCCTGTTCACCAGCTTCAGTCGACTCTTGCTCTCAACGTCAGAAAAAATCATCAGTGTTGCATGGACTTGGGGGAACGGATCCTCCTTTTCCTCCTCATCCTGTTCATTGCCCTTTTCACTCGGTTGCCCTTCGCCGAACCCCTGGATCAGGAGGCGACATTGCCGAGTGGTATGCTTCAGATATATGGCGTTGCCCTCTTCATCCATCTTCGTGTGAATCGGACATGGCTGGTCCAGGATGGGGTTGTCGAACTGCTTCTTCTTGGGGGTCAACTGAGCCTTCCCCTTGCCCTTGAACTTGGCATTGGTAACAGCTGCGGCTTCTGCGTGCGGAGTGGACAGAGCTTTCTGCTTCTGCTTCCGAGTGTTATTCCCATCTCCATCGGCGACTGTTTGTGCTTGCCGCTACGGATGCGGTCCTCTTCTTCGCCATTTGCATAGTGTGCCGCTATCTCCATCATCTTGCTCATGGAGATGTCGCCTGTTCGACCGAACTTCAGGTACAGATCTCTGTACCGCACGCCTGCCTTGAAGGCGCAGAGTGCTTGGTGCTGTGTGACGTTCTCCACCGTGTGGTAGAGGGTCGTCCAACGCTGAATGAAATCGCGCAGGGGCTCATTCTGCTTCTGGACATAGTGGTGGAGCTCCACAAGGCCAGCAGGGCGCTTGCACGTCCCTTCGAAGGTCCTGATGAACACTCGAGCCAGATCTGCCCAGCTGTAGATGCTTGAGGGGGGCAATTGGTTCAGCCACGCTCGCGCCGAGCCGTCGAGCATCAGAGGGAGGTGCTTCATGGCGACGTGGTCGTCCCCTCCTCCGATCTGGACTGCCACTCGGTAGTCATCCAGCCACGTTTCTGGCTTGGACTCTCCTGTAAACTTGCTGATCCCCGTCGCTAATCGGAAGTTGGGAGGGATGTCAGCCGAACGGATGGCTCGACTGAAACACTCGGGACCAGAAACGATGGTCCTGCTTCCACTGGGACGGTCAATATCGTGACCATCGCGGTGGGCTCGGCCCTTGTCGACCCTCCACTGGGCGATATGCCCTCTCGCGTCGGGCCTTGGATCGTAAGTGTCACCGACAGAATGCCGATCATCATGATGTCAGGGCCCGTAGGGCCCACCCCGCGAAGGGGTGCGTGAACGGCGACGATCTTCGGGATTTATGGAACGGCTGCATCCCCTGTGTCGCTGATGAGAACCAGGGCTGTGAACTGACCGATGCGTGTCCGCATGAACATAACTATTGTGGATCCTGTTGTGCGACTGGGAGACCGCCGAATTTTGCTGCTGCGCCGTGTGCAGCAGGGCGCGGATTTGCTCGATCCCCCTGCCAGCCTCTGAGTCAGTCGGCTGAATGGAATCGGCTATCTTGGCGGCGGCAGCCAAGTTGAGGATGGGTGTGCGGAACAACTCCACATTGCTCCGCTGAGTGTGCCGACTGGCAGAACGGCAAGGTGGACGGCAAGCGCCGGATGTTTCGCCGATCTTGTGCTCGTTCCGGCCAGTTTGGCGGGGACTTCCATGGGAGTTGGCCATGTGTACTTCTGCTGCAGGCCCGCGACCCAAGTACTCGGAAGGAAACTCAGTCGGAACCGAGTCCGAGCGCTGGGACGACGGGGCAACCACAACCGACTCTAGGACCGCTACTTGCGAAGACGCGTTATGGCGCGCCTGGGCGTGTTGCACCCAACGCTGGAGCCGCGGACGGCGGGACCGCTTGTTCCGGCGCGTGACGGCGGTGTAGGTCAACACCGGAGCCGAATGCTAGAGAAGAAGAATGCCGCGGGCGCCGGCACGGAAGTGCCTAGCTCCGCGACGGGGGAGCGCCTCGACATCGAGAGGGGCGTCCCGAAGCCATGTCGAATCGTCGACGATGAAGGAGAGAGCGCCGAAGAGGATCTCATGACCCATGCTCGAATCTCCATCGGATGGCATGACGAAAAGATGTAGTCGCAAAATCGCCGGAAGTCGCTTAGACGCCTGCCCCACGGTGGGCGCCAGCTGTCATGGGTATAAGTGTGACAGTAGATGTGTAGGGTACGAAAGGATGGGAAGAGCCTTAGCTACGGCGAGGTTGTATGAGTTCAGGCCCCTCTACGGTGGAGGTAATAGCCCTACATCTCAGTGCTCTAGGAGCTTGTTGTCGAGTGGAATATGGATTATAGTGAATTGCTAACCCTTGCACTAGTGGGGAAGGGTGGCTTATATAGAGTGCGCAGCCCTCCACAACGGTTCGGTGCACAGGGGTGGAGTAGTGGCGAATAAATGCCTACGTTACAGGTAACATATGTCTTAGATGCTAATAAAGGCACATGGAAACGTACGACCGTTTCCCTCCAGGGGGGTTACGATGCAAAGTGTGGAATCCAGGCGGTTAGTTTGATACACTCCGAATGCTCATCTCCGACTGGATGGTGGAGGATTTGTTACCGACTGGATGATGGGAAGTCCTTAATTCAGTCGGAACTGACTAAGGGTCTTATCCCTTATGAAGGGTAGTCCTTGGGTAGGACTTATAGGGCACGCCTATGACCCTACCCTAGGACTATAACCCCATCGACTGGATGGTGGAGGATTCGTTACCGGCTGGATGATGGGAAGTCCTTAATTCAGTCGGAACTGACTAAGGGTCTTATCCCTTATGAAGGGTAGTCCTTGGGTAGGACTTATAGGGCAGGCCTATGACCCTACCCTAGGACTATAACCCCATCACACTTCTTGCACGCAAGCACCATTTGGAGACATTCGAGTCATGGACAGCGAAAGCTCTTGCACCTTTATGTACTTACTTTGCTAATTTCAATACTTGATGTAGACTCTTGCTTGTTATTGTCTTTACTTGAATTACATATCTTACTTTCTTTACGTTGAAGTACTTATATGTGTGTTAGCATGTCACCACAGGAATTATTGTGTTATCATTTACCTAATCGAGGACGAGCAGGAATTAAACTTGGGGATGTTGATACGTCCCAAACATATCTATAATTTGTGCTTGTTCCATGATCTTTTGGGTGACATTGTTATATGTTTTGCTACACTTTTATAGCATTTTACACATATGCCAGTTTGTGTCTGCTGATGTCTATTTCGCACGGGATTTTACCCAATTTTCAAAAGCCCAAAAAATCATGAGAAAAATATATAAAAAATCCGCATAACGGAAGCTTCGTGATCACCGAAGATGGGCCAGGGGCCGTCCAGGCGACCTCCTGGCGCGGCCTACCCCCAGGCCGCGCCCACAGGCCGCCTGGAGGGTTCCACCTCTGGCGCCCACCTTTGGCCTATATTTACTCCTCCGCGAGAAACCCTTCCATGACATCCAGAATCGCGAATTTCTCCATTGTTCCGCCGCCACAGCGCTTCCAAGATCGGTAGCGTCAGGAGACCTCTTCCTGGCACCCTGCCGGAGGGAGTATTGACCTCCGGGAGGTTCTCCACCGCCATGGATGCCTCACAGATGTGTCGTGAGTAGTCCTCCTTGGACCATAGGTCCATGACCAGTAGCTATGTGATGTCTTCTCTCCAATCTTGTGCTTCCATGATTAGCCCTTGTGAGCTACCCTACCTGATCAAGGCATCTATGTAATTCTCTTGCTATTGCTATGCTCGGTTTGTTGGCATCCGATGGTTTATGAGATTATTTTCATATTGTTATGAGTTATATATTTGATTATCCTTTTATATTATGTTCCTTAGTGATTCATGCATGTTATCCATTGCTATTTATTGCTTTGGCCGAGTAGTAGATTGTAACTCCAAGAGGGTGCGTTATGCATGATTGTGGGTTCATGCCCCTCGATGTCTAGCTTGAGTGACAGAAACATGATACTAGGGGATGTGTTGTTGCCACGAGGGAGAAAACAATGGCGCTTGTGACCACGGTTGCAAAGATTGTTTACCTTACGCATAGTTTGTTAATTTAGTTGTCCGTTGCTTTGAGTATACACTTTGGGTGGGGCTCGCAACTTAATACCTCTGAGATGTTTTGGATAGATATCTCAAGGTGGATGATTAGTAAGTAGATGTTGATGAATAAACGGTCTACTTCTCTTGGCGTACTGCCCATTACTATTGAGCCTCTATCTTTCAAGTAGCATAATTATCATTACGGTGCGTTCATAATTCTGTCAATTGCCCAGCTGTAATTTGTTTACCCAAGCATAGTTGTTTATCGTCTTTTGGGAGAGACACATCGCTAGTGAACATCGTGTGACTCCGGTCCATATCACCACCATTGTTTACACCTCCATCATTTACTGTTTTCATTTACTTTTTCGTTGCAATCACTATTACTATTCCCGCGTGTGTTTTGATCGTTTGCAAACTACAAGGCCAGAGAGATTGACAACCTCTTTTTACTCATTGCGAGCAAAGTTATTTGTTGTGTGTGCAGGTCCACGTCTTCTGCTAGACAGGGGAAGCGAATACAAACTTGTTGATACTAGGAGTCCTCCTGGTTCGATAAAGCTTACAGTTTCCGTGTGAGGGAAAACTTGTTGCTGACTATATCTCAACCTTCCACTTGGGGTAACCAACGAGGAGCGAGAATTATATACATCATCTCGTCATCACCACCATGCCGCCATGCTGGAGAACTCATCTACCTCTCTGCCCTTCTTGCTGGATCAAGAAGGCGGGGATCGTCATCGATCTATATGTGTGCTAAACGCGGAGGTGTCGTCCTTTCGACACTAGATCGGGATGGATCGTGATGGGATCGCAGGACGGGTTGTGATGAGATCACGGGACGGGCTGCGATTTGGATTGCAAAGATGTTCCACTACATCAACCGGGTTATATATTGTTCCGCTTAGCGATCTACAAGGGTATGTAGATTCACTCTCCCCTCTCTAGATGATAATCACCATGGATAGGTATTGCGTGTGCGTATGAATTTTTTTTGTTTCCCATGCGATGTTACCCAACAATACTATCAAGGGCTGGTAGAAGAAGTGGTTGTACATTTCCGAACCATGGGAATTAAACTGGGAAGCACCAGCTGAATTCATGTCCAGAGTCCCGGTGAGCCTATCGTCCTGTGTTAGAAAGGGTATAGATTGGGAGTCGCCCGCAGATTTAAAACTGCTGCAGAAGCACATTAAACAGTTGATGGTGACAAACATCCATCTGACCGACGTGATCGAGGTCGTGCTTCATCGACGCATCCTTCCTTGCGAGCATTGGGTCAACCCAATGGGGGCCTACCAGCCTGACGCCCCCCAGGTGATAAAGGACTTCTTCCATTCTACACACAAGGACGTGTGGCGGACATTGTACAAGCCCCAACAGGAATGGTCGACCGCGGACGAAGATGTCGGCTTGGATGCCAAGACACCCCCTAACGAGGTACATCCGAGCTTTATACATTCGCAGAGCTTAAATTTCCATCACAAGATTACCCTTCCTCTTAGTGTTCCAACAGGACTGGCTAGCCAAGGACGAGAAAATTGACAGCCCTAACCCTCTACCTGAAGGACCCACATCAGCATTTCTCACTGCAATGCTGGTTCCGGTGCCGTAAACAGTGCCAGGGCCGAGGAAAAAGGAGAAGGAAATTGATAGGTCTACAACGTATCTATAATTTTTTATGGTTCCATGCTATTATCTTATCAACTTTGGATGTTTTGTATGCATGAATATGCTATTTTATATCTTTTTTGGGACTAACCTATTAACTCAGTGCCAAGTGCCATTTTTGTGTTTTTTTCGTGTTTTTGACCTTTTTCAGAGGAGAATATTAAGCGGAGTCCAAATGGAATAAAACCCGTGGAATGATTTTTTCCATAACAGAAGATACGCACGGGACTTGAGAACCAAGGCAAAGGACCCTGGGGGAGGTCACAAGCCCCCTAGCCGCGGCCTGGGGGGCGCCTAGCAGGCTTGTCCCCCCCCATGGCTCCTTTGCCCTATGTATTCCGATTATAAATTCTCCAAAAACCCGAAACTGCGAGAGAGAGCCGCGAAAATACTTTTCTGCTGCCGCAAGCTTCTGTCTCCGCAAGATCCCATCTGGGGCACGTTCTAGTGCGCTGCCGTAGGGGGGATTCATCAACACCATTGCCTCTCCGGTGATGCGTGAGTAGTTCACCACAGACCTACGGGTCCATAGCTAGTAGCTAGATGTCTTCTTCTCTCTCTTAGATCTTCAATACAAAGTTCTCCATGATCTTCATGGAGATCTATACGATGTAATCTTCTTTTGCGGTGTGTTTGTCGAGATCCGATGAATAGTGGATTTATGATCATATTATCTATGAATATTATTTGAGTCTCCTCTGATCTATTATATGCATGATTTCGTATCCTTGTAATTCTCTTCGAGTTGTGGGTTTCGTTTGGCCAAGTTGATCTATAATTCTTGCAATGGGAGAAGTGCTTGGTTTTGGGTTCATACCGTGCGGTGTCCTCACCCAGTGACAGAAGGGGTAGTGAGGCACGCATCGTGTTGTTGCCATCAAGGGTAAAAAGATGGTGTTTATATCTATTGAATGAATTTATCCCTCTACATCATGTCATCTTGCTTAAGGCGTTACTCTGTTTGTTATGAACTTAATACACTAGATGCAAGAAGGATAGCGGTCGATGTGTGGAGTAATAGTAGTAGATGCAGAAAGTATCGGTCTACTTGTCTCGGACGTGATGCCTATATGTATGATCATTGCCTTAGATATCATCATGACTTTGCACGGTTCTATCAATTGCTCGACAGTAATTCGTGCACCCACCGTAATATTTGCTATCGTGAGAGAAGCCTCTAGTGAACACTATGGCCCCCGGGTCTACTTCACATCATATTTTTAGGTCTACACTTTTACCTTGTTGCACTTTCCACCTTTAGATCTCACCTTGCAATTAATCGTGAAGGGATTGACAACCCCTTTATAGCGTTGGGTGCAACTTTGTTTGTTTTTGTGCAAGTACATTGGTGACTTGTCTTGATACTCCTACTGGATTGATACCTTGGTTCTCAAACTGTTGGAAATACTTACTGCTACTATGCTGCATCACCCTTTCCTCTTCAAGGGAAAACCAACGCAAGCTCAAGAGGTAGCAGAGACTCATGGAGGTCTCCGTTCCCAGTGTCCCCCGGACAGCAAGTCCGGGGACACTCGAGTTTTTGTTACCCACGAGGGGGAGGACGCAGAAGAAGAGGAGGAGAGGGACTCCTCCCAATCAAGGAAGAAAGCGATGCCGGAGGTGTCCCAATAAGCGTTGCCTCCTCGGGCCATGAAAAGGCCTGGCAAGAGCAAGGTCGTTCTTCTTGATGACCGCTCGGACTCCGATGAGGAGCTCGGGGATTTCGAGATGTTTCCCCGATGAGCCCCGAGAGTTAAGCCCGTGGCCCAACGGTATAGAATCCGATGACTTCGTTGAATGAATTCGCACCATTGTTGCAAACCCATCCAAGACCTACCAATGGACCAAGTATAGGAAGGAGGCTTGGTGCCCGACGAGCTGGCGGAGAGTAGGAATGCATCCCGGACGTCCGTCCCCTAGGCCTCAGGTGAGGCCATGGAGGTGGCTTCCCACAGGGCCCCGCCGGATACTAGGGGCGAGGAGGTGATGTCCGAGGTAACAACATCGGACAACGAAGACCGCGAAGTCCTGGCCAAAAACAATGTGCCGGTTCCCAAAGACCGGGAGGCCCTGGCAACGGCCAACACCTCGGCCGATGGGACCCTGGAGATTGGTCCTTGTGAAGGCGGAATGGAGGGCTCGATTTTCGTATGAACTTCCTCGACATCCTTCGGTGCTGCCTTCAGAGCCGCCCATGCCAGAACGGGCTACGGTTGAATGGCCGACAATGATGGAGGAGGCCCTAGATAGCTCCATTATAGCTGATGAACATCGCACCCTTTTGGGTGCGGTTTTGCAGAGTATTGAGTCCATTAACAACGGACCAAATGAAGCCTTCAGAGGCTTACTGACGGGATTTAAGGTAAACCACATGTTTGTTAAATTTATTTTATATGCTTTAATTATTCTTTCATGGGTATAACAACCCCCGATCCATTGACGAGTTTGACAAAACTCACAAGTGGCTGAAAAACCACACATAGATACGAAAGAAGATAAATCAGGGACTGTGGAACTATGACAGTTCGTCGGAATGTTCGGTTGGGTCTCCTAAGTTCCTTTAATTCAGGACTGAACTAATAGACCAAATTTATCCTGCAGGCCTCATCCTCGGCTGTGGATGTTACCGTGCTTGAGACTACCGAGTTGAACTGGAAACTCAAAGTTTACGATGAGGAACTCACCCGAATAAATAGTCCGCTTTACAAAAAGCAGGGTAGGTTTTAATATACACCTCGTATTATCCATGAAGGACCATTCTAGCCTTGTTATGTAATATCTTAATTCCGATTTTGTCAGCAGCCCAGGACCAAGAGATCGAGAAGCTCCGATCTGAATTGGAGGAGGCCAGACGAGAAGCCGCCATCGAGAAGTTGGCAGCCAAAAAGGCGACCGCCGAACTGATCACTGTCAAGGTCGATAGCAACAAACATCAGGCCCGGGTGACGGAGGTTCAGCAGGAGCTGCAGGAGGCAAGCTTCAAGTGTGAGGCTCTAGAGCAAGAGGGTTAAAAACACATGGCCAATCACACCAAGCTGTCCGCCGAGCTCCAATGAGAGTGGGTGGACCGGAGGTTCTTTGAAGAAGAATTGCGCCAAGCCAAGGTGATGGTGAACACTAAACCGTACTTACTGCAATGTGCCTTTGGTGGAAATAGGTTTGCCTTTCTTATGCGGATATGGCATTCCATAGGCGAGTTCACGGACCTCTCGTAGAGTGCGGTGGACGCGGACAAGCACTTTGCAACCCGCGAGCCGAGCAACGGCTATTTTGGGCTGAGTTTCAAACTCCCAAGTCCAACCCTAGTCTGAGGTATCAACTAAAGCAGCTCATGGAGCTGCATAGGATGGCGGAGCTACCAATGAAGGATCTATGTATTTGTCTATGGCCTACCGAGCCTTTGTCGAGCAGCTATTTCACATTAATGGAGAAGTTGATCGATGCTCCGGCCCGGATTGAAGTCCTGCAACGCTCTGCTTGCATAGAAGGAGCTGGGATGGCCTTTTCATGGATAATGATGCATTTGACGGCGGTAAAACCCCTTAAGATGGGAACTAATCCACTACTCACCGAAAAGAGCATAGGCACCCCAATGTGTATTTCTCTTCCGCGATGGAAGTTGCTCGGGTGATCGAGTCTCAGTGCTCAAAGGATGTAATATTTGAATAAGTGTTCATTAGTGTATCACAAAACAATCTATCTTGTATAATGCTTGTCCTAAGTGGCGTACACTTTGTATTATTTTGACACCTAGTTTAGTCATTTTAATTTGAAAGTTACCAAGCGTCGGCTTCAACCCCCATGTAGAAACTACATGGGGTGTTTCATTGTCCGCACTATAACCCTTGGCCGATGTATTGGTGCTCAAAGCTGGTAGTGCGCGAGGTAAATGACACAATCGGACTATGTGGCTTTATTTCTTTCACTTAGCCTTAGGAGCTTCTAAATTGGGAGGCTGATTACAAGCCCCCAGCTGTTTGTAGTAATCATAAGAACCGAGAATTAAAGTAAGTACCATGATGTTCGCATAAGGGAAACCCCACCCGTATGACACGGATTAGCCTTTATCGGCTTTGTAAAATGATCTTGGATTGTAGACTGGTTCTCGCTTATTATGACAGTTAGTTTTCGGCTTTCTCCACTAAGGTATTTTTAACTAGGCCAGCTGGGAATACAATTGCAGTGGTTCTCCCTTAACATGTATAAAGCAAGTATGGCCTATTGGCGCTGATTAATATGTAACACACATATAAAATAAGGGGCGTATACAAAAGATGGGTGTACGGATTTTTTTATAATTCTTGGCACCAAGGGAGCAGTTACACATAGCTACTGATTCTAAGCTACATAAGTTTAGGCAATGTACTATCTCCGGCCTCCCATGGGTGACTTGACGTACGCCCGGTGTTTATCTGTGATTTGTCTCCTATTCCTTATAGGGGAGGGGTAATATCCTTTAGAGGTAGGTGCAGATGGTTGACCGACCTTGAAGGAAGGGTCTTGAGAAGCTGCCGATGACATTCAGCTTGACGCTTGAGGATTTCTTCATGATATCCCTTTTCTGTCCGTAAAGATGTTAGTACCATAGCTTGGTCTAGTCGGGCATACAATACTTGTTCGAGGACCCCCACAGCTGTCCATGGTATTTTTAGAATAAAATTGTGTCTACGAGGGACATACCTTGAGGGTGTTCGGGACGTGCTATGGTGGGCGTACCCCTATATACTCGGAGCCAAGGAACTCTCCACGGGACCTGATTAGGATCGAGCTCGCATGCCTGCCTGTGGCGCCTTGGTGATCGTCTTATGACTTGACACATCACTATCGTGCTCGCTTTTGGACGCCAAGGCGGTGCTGTGTTCCTTGGTCCGTAGATATTGTTATGTGTTGCCATTGACTGTGATGACTCCTCGGGGTCCAGGCATCTTGAGCTTCAGATAAGCATAGTGAGGCACAGTGTTGAAACGGGGAAGGTTGTGTGGCTACGTAATGCGTGGTAGCCGCTGCAAAAGGGGACGATGTCGAATATCAAGTCTTCGCTACAAAAGTTATTGCGGGATCCAAACACTACTTCAAGTGTTATAGTGGCACATTAGAGGGCTTCAACGCTTGGAATCTCTCCTTTAAAGCTAGTGTTGCTGGGTTTTGTTCTTGATAGGTATATGCCCATCTGTTTCAAAATATCAGATTAAATCAGATTGAGGCTACTTCCCCTATCCATAAGGACTCTGGTGAGGTGATATCCATCTATGATGGGATCTAGGACGAGGGTGGCCGACCCTCTTTGACGGATACTATTCGGATGATCCCGGCGGTCAAACGTGATCGGACAAGATGACCATGGATTGTATTTCGAGCTACACGCTCTACAATGTAGACTTCCAGAAGGGCTCGCTTCCTCTCCTTCTTGGGTATGAGAGCCACCTAAATCATGTTTACGGTTTTTACCTCGGGAGGGAACTGTTTTTGCCACCCTAGTGCTTGGGCAGTGGGGCTTCTCGTCATCTTCGCTTCGTGGGCCCCTGCCCTAATCTCCGGTGGTGATTTTGTCGGCCTGCTTGAACACCCTGGAGTTGCGATTCGTGTGAGTGGCTAGCTTGTCTTGGGTTCCATGAATCTCACATGGTCTTTCCATAATTTTCTCCCATTGAGTTGGTACATCCCTGTTTGCTTTAAAGGGTTTCTTCCTCTATCCAGGTTTGGAGCTGCGGAATCCAGCATTTACTATTGTATCTTCGGTGTCACCATTACGGTGGTGTCGCTTGTTCTTGTTTCATCTCGGATTGTCATTTTTGTCCCTAACCTCGGAGGTTCCGGGGTGATCCGCATTATGGATGCGCCGAGCTTGCCAATTGTCCTCGCCCATGCAAAAGCGGGCCATGAGGGAAGTGAGGGCAGACATTGTCCTCGACCTATCCTCTCCAAGCTGGCGAGACAACCCGTCCTCCCAGATTTTATGCCTGAAAGAGGCTATTGCTTCAGCGTCCGGGAAGTCCACGATTTGGTTTTTCTTTGTTAAGAACTAGTTCCGGAACTCTCTGGCCGATTCACCCGGATTTTGGACGATGTTTCTTAGCTCCAAAGATTCCGAGAGTCGGACATAGGTCCTGTGGAAGTTAGATAAGAAGGCTTCCTCGAGCTCTGCCCAGCTCCCGATCGAATCCTCGGGCAAGCTATTTAACAAGTGCCACGTCGGTCCTTTTAGCTTGAGAGGTAAGTATTTGATGGCGTGGAGATCATCTCCTCTGGCCATATGAATTGGAGAAGAAAATCTTCTATCCACACGACGGGGTCTGTAGTCCCGTCATACTTATCTATATTTACGGGTTTAGACCCTTCCTGGAATTACTGTTGCATACCTCGTATCGGAAACACACGGGATGTGCAACGCCTCTCGTCCGGATTGTGCTGTCGGAGGTCGGCTCTAGGTTGATTCCAGTATGATTCCCAGTTTCTGTTGTTATAAGTGACCCGAGGTGGTTCTCCAACCCAACTAGTGGGGGAATACTTCCTCGATCCGTAATTGGACATGTTGCGACCCGTTCGGTTATCTAGGTTGTATCACAGGTCGTGTAGGTCCCTAGACTACACTTTTTTCCTTTCCTTTTCCAGAGGGAGGCTCGGGTTTATTCTCAGCTTCTCCTCTCTGTCGTGTCACTGGGGCGGGTGATCAGGTTTGTCTTAGTCCATGCGCTTGGGGGATCTGGGCTGTGGGGCCTCGTCATCGAATTGTGGCAGCACGCGACGATTTGGGTAGCTCTTCTTTTGATCCGACAATCCAAGGCCTATTTTTCTTCGGTGGCCAATACCTTGGTCCACCTTCGATTTATGGTATCTTGTTAGGCCTGGAGCTGTCGTTGCTTCACTTTTAAGCTTCGAGCAGTGGCTAAGAGAAGTTGCTGAAAATCCTCCCGACCTCCTAGGTCTCCGGGTATTGCGAAGTCTTCGCTCTCCAGGTCATTATTGACTGGGGGAGTAGTCGGCGTCGTCCGACTTGTTGATGTTATCGGGGTCGTTCTCCTCCTCGGGCTTATCCGACTCCTCGTGTGGATGTTGTGGAATCTTAAGGTTATCACTGGGGAAGTATTTTCCCCAAGGCCCTATGTGGAGATTTTTCCCTTGCTAGCCTTGGCATGCTTATGTTTCTTTCGACACTTCGATGGCTCTTCCCCGGATTAGTCACCATTTGGTTGGGGGTGAGGTCTCCGTTGTTATCCTCCCTATTACCATGTAGACTTCGTAAGTGAAAGTTGCGTTCCATCGCCCTGTATTTCTAGTGATCGGGTCTTCGTCCATGTCATCCATGTCTTCCAACACATAGGAGGCATATTATAATGAGTCTGTTAAATCTTCGATGGTGTCTACCAAGTGGGTGGTGGGTGGGCCCTATAAGTCCTTGTATTCCTCCTCTGAGCCTTACTGTCAAGAGGCCGGGCTCTGGCTGGTAGAGATGTGCAGCAATTGGATCTAACGGAGCATCTTGTTTAATACCGAGGTCTCGTCGTGGCCTATGATTGGGTGGTTTTTGGAGTGACCTCCATGGCCTCCGTGAAGGAGGCGATTTCGGCTAAAGACTCATCCTGTAGTACAAGCACCGAGGCCGGGTCCGAGATGGCAGCTGACTCTTCAAAGAAGAGAGATCCGGGGCCATGGCCGGACGCTGGTCCCGAAGTTAAGGCTTCAGGGTTTTTGATCATATCGGTTGAAGCCGGGAATTTGGCATGTATCAAATTGCCCCGTGGATCGGTTGAGATTTCAATACTCCCGAACCTTATGTGTTCATCGGGGACAACGCCACCGATCTAGTCAAGACAGCCAGTCAAGTCTGCACGCAGCGTGATGCTGCCGAACGAGAAAACCTTCCCGGGGATGAAGATGTCCCCGTTGCCGATTCTGTCGTTGACGATTAGGTGAGCCACCGATCTCTCTGTTGATCCAACAACGTAACTGTCAATGAAAGCACCAATGTTGGTGTTAAAACCGGCAGATCTCGGGTAGGCGGTCCCGAACTGTGGACCTTGGATCGAAGGGTTACAAGAGAAGGGGATACAATATTTACCCAGGTTCGGGCCCTCTTGATGATTTAAAACCCTATGTCGTTCTCGATTATATTGATGTGGGTGATGGTTACAGAATTAATCTACCTCGAGATCATATAAGCTAAACCCTAGATGATTCAACCTCTCTACATAGACGAGACCCTGTGGTTTATATAGGAACCAGGGTCCCTAGGGTTTACATGTTACCAACCATAGGTGGGAATAGATGAGCCGACCTAGTCCTTCAAATCTTGGAGTACATGCCAATATTTGGGATATTCCTTCCTGAATGAGGTCGTCACATAGTTCGGTCTTCAATAATATGGCCCACGAGGCCAACCCACCATAGACAAACCGGATGTCCGAGTACCCCTTAATCGAGGACTGCCTCACTAGTGACAAGCATTAAGCATAGAAAAGTCATAGCAACATCAATCTCAGAAAATAGTGGATACTAGGGATTCAGCCATATCAAACTTAACTCGATTACATGATCACTCGCATCCAACGCTTATCACCATCCAAAAGACCTATTAAGGAATTACTCACAGCTGGTGGTGAGCATCATCGGATTTTTGATGGAGAAGGCTTGATGATGACGACGGCGATGAATCCCCTCTCTGGTGGCCCAAATGGACTCCAGATCAGCCCTCCCGAGGAAAAACAGGAGGTGGCGACGGATCCATCTTGTAAAATGCGATGAAATCTTCTATCTGATTTTTTCTCTCTGAATAGGAATTTATAGGACTAGAATTATGGTCGGGAGAGCCATGTGGGCTCCACAAGACATCGTGGCTCGACTAGGGGGTGGCCGCGCCCAGTTGCCTTGTGGGCTACACACAACCCCCTCTTGTGGTTCTTCGCTCCAAAAATCCTTATTTATTCCAGAAATAATTCACAAAAAGTTTCATCCAATTTTGAGAACTTTTATTTCTGCACAAAAATAGCACCAAGGTAGTTTTGCTAAAAATAGCATCAGTTCGGATTAGTTCTATTCAAATTATGAAAATTAGAGTCCGAAACGAGAGCAAAGAAGATTGGAAAAGTAGACGCGTTGGAGATGTATCACCTCCCCCAAGCATAACTTATTGCTTGTCCACAAGCTATTTAGTTGATAAACTGGAAGTGATAAACAAAACTTTTACAAACTCTTTCGTTCTTGTTGTTGTATATATGCTTAGCTAGTGTTTACGTTTTCATGATAAATCATATGTAATCCTATGCACGATAAAAATTGAGCATCATATTCAATCATGGCAATAAATAAACAACTGGAAAGCAATAATTAGATATATCACATACCAACAATTTTTCAAAAACAATCATCATATAATATGGTGACATGGTAACTCACTTGCCCTTTATTAGATTGCAAAACATAAATGCAGAGCACCTTCGAGGTTCTAGCCGCGACTAAACATTATAATTCAGAGTACACAAATTCTAGTTCATGATCAAATCCAACATTAACTAGAATCATTGCATAAGAATGACAGTAATGCTCTCTAGTCTAGTGCTTTTACTAAGAGGGTGATGATTCAAGATAAAAGTAAATAGATAGGCCCTTCGTAGAGGGAAGCACTGATTTACACAGGTGCCAGAACTCAAGTTTTAAAGAAGGATTAAAAATATAGTTTTAGAGTTGTGTTATTTGATCTCAATGTTACGAGAAAGGTTTTTAGTATCTTCCATGCTAAACTCATTGTTGGTGGTTCTTGTAAAATTTACTCCGATCCACCATCCATTCACAAACCATGGCTAGCCGATTTCACGGGTGGCCTCCGACATATCAACTTTCCTAAGGAGTTTTTTTATTTTAATTTTTATCATGCATGACTAGGCATCCTTTTTACCGATCTCTCTCTCGTGCAATGACGTGGAATAAACTCCCTTCTTGAGAAGAACTTACTTACCATGGAAGATACTTATTGCCCCGTTGCTCCATGAGTGGTACAAGTGCACAAAATAGATGTTTGTTTGAATATTTAGAGGCGACACATGAAAATTTTCTTGGAACGGCAGCGTAATACCGTATATATGGAGGTATGCTGGACTCATGTGGAATAACTGGGTTTAGGATTTCCAATGCACAAGCACTATTCCCTCTTAGTACACGTGAAGGCTAGCAATAGATTGGGAAGCGACCAGCTAGAGAGCAACAACGGTCATGAACATGCATTGCGAATAATTAACATTGGATATTAGCATGAATAGGATATGACCACTCTAAATTTAAACATCATAAATGTTGCATTGGTTTTAAATAAACTATATGTTTGCACATGGGCCAAGTCAAGCCGCTTGAATCACTCAGAGGGAAATAACATACTACCATACCACATCATAACCATTTTAATCCATGTTGACTCACAAGGTAAATCATTATGAACTCCTAGCTAGTTAAACATATGTCATGGAAAACTATAATCTCTAATTGTCGTCATAAACATGTTCACTCAGGCTATATTGAATAAAGATTGAACGAGCTAACATATTTACAAAAAGAAAAAAACAGGAAGCGTTCATACCCATTTCCTTTGCCATGATCACTTCATCAAATATCGTCATTATTGCCTTTCACTTGCATGTCCGATTGATGTGATAATAACAACATTGCAAGGGTGCTCTGGACTAAGCTAGAATCTGTAGGGCAGTTTTAAACAAAGGACAATACATTGTAATACTCTCTATTTGTTAGATCAACAACAAAGCATTTTCATCATGGTCTTCCTCCTTCAATGACTCTAAGAAAATAAAAGGAACGGATAGAAAAAATTGAAATATTTTTGGAGTGCTTTATTTTTCTCACATGGAAAGAAAACAAGGAAAGGAAAAACAAAAATGAGAAAAAACTATTTACATGGGAAAGCTCCCAACACGTAAAGGAAATCTTTTTGGGTTTTCTTTTAATACTACCACTAGTTAAGCAGGAAAGAAAAACCGAAAAGAAGTGAGAAATAGTTTTGGATTTTCCAAAGTTATTCAAACACACAAGAAGAAAGCAGGAAAAATAAAACTAACATGGATTTACAATGAAAGAGAAATTGGTACTCCCCCAAGCTTAGGCATTTGCCTAGCTTGGTGATGACTATCGTTGGTCTGGATAGTAGTTGAAGTGTTAGCTTGGGGAGACATTCTGTGCCGCCTCCTGTACCAAGCGTGCTACCTCTACTGTAGTGTTGTTCCCGCAAGCCTCGCTCTCAAGAACATAGTA
Source organism: Hordeum vulgare subsp. vulgare (assembly GCF_904849725.1). Lineage (NCBI taxonomy): Eukaryota > Viridiplantae > Streptophyta > Magnoliopsida > Poales > Poaceae > Hordeum > Hordeum vulgare. Next base: position 319,651,349 of record NC_058518.1, read on the forward strand.
TCTCCTTTTATTCTAAAAGTCAAAGAGAGTAGACACAGGAAAAGTAACAAGGATTGGCTTATATTTATTAAATACTAAGTTATACTCATATCCTTTGGCATTATTCAAAATTAAATACTGGCGGCGCATGACTTCAAAGTCTAAATATATTTCACGTAGGATAGGCTCATTAGGTTGGGGTGAAATTTTTAGACTTGCGGCTACACGGGCAACCTAAATACCGCCGTACAGATTGCCACTACCTGCGTTGGAATGCAACCTCCGAGACATAATGGCATTGAGGTTATAAAGCCTTTCACGAGTCAACGAAGTGTGAATAAGGCTCTAATCGGGGGTGCACAATGCACTACAATTGTGCTTGCCAACTACACATTTTCCATTAAATATTGCAAAATAACGGATAGAGGGGAATTTAATACTTTTGATTCTAGCTTGTCTCGCCCATCTATCTTCTCAAATGCAAAGGCTTTCTAGGAACAAATTATAATCAATTTTTTGTGGTTTTCCTAGAGAACCCCAATAGGGAACTTTGCATGTTATGCAAAGTTCTTCTAGAGGCACACTGAAAGACTTATCGTAGATTAAACACAATTCTAAAAGAATGATGATGATATACGAATTCATGCGTGAATGTACGAGTAAGATTATAGTGTTGGACACACTTATATTCAAGGAAGTCGGTGAGGCCGATATTGTAAATGTACTGATTAAATTCCTCCTTAATGCCAATACCGCTCATGAACTCATCGCATGGCCAGCGACACGATATAGCATCTGACATGACTATCAGACTGACTCTGGGTTCCACATAATCTTGCCGCACCGACCTCTCACTCGATGATTCACCGAAGGAACGCCTCCTTGAGTAAATCCTATTGAAGAAGTTCATTTTCCTACACAAAAATTTCTGAAATTCAGGGACCAAAAAATTATGTGAGTAAAACCATGCAAAATTGATAGCAAGTACTCATATGGATGCCTAGAGGTCATATCAAGCATTAGTACTACTTGGAACTGAAAGTATCAAACATGCAAGCTCATTTTCAATAGAACCAAGTGCAGAAAAATATGCAAAATATAAACCACTAAAGCAAAACCTTATTCTATGAACAGGAGTGTCATATACCAAGGAGCAATTCCTAAAAACAGTTTCAGAAATGGAGTTCCGGGCAAAGAGATAAAAAATTTCAGTTTTGGAGGAAGAACGAGAAAGAGAGAGAGAGAAAGAGAGCTAGATTTTTTGTAAGGTAGGTGATAAAGTGAGAAAACGGGATAATGTAGTGGGGCCTTATGGGACCCACAACTCATCAGGGTGCGGTTAGGGGGTGGCTGCGCCCTGTTTCCTTGTGGCTCACAAGTGCACCTCCCTGCTACAATTTTTATGCCAAAAATTCTTAAATATTCTCGAAGAAATCATGTTAAAATTTTGTGTCATTTTAAAACTTTATTTTTGAGTCATTTTTCTATTGCACGGAAAACACATAGAATAGGATAATCATGGCATTTTTTCTAAAGCTAAGAGAACATGGAATAAACTTGTGATAGAGAGCGTTATGAATACTCAATTCATCAATCAAATGTCTTGCAAAAAGGATCCATTAATAAGGTTGATCAAGTCTTATTAATAACCATTTTCGATTGGCATGAAACTGAAGAATTTTCATATATCACTAGGTTACCTCAATGGGGATTTGCATCTCCCCAACAATAAGATTGTAATATTTCTTCTACGAAGTAGAAAGAGGGATTTGAAAATCTCCACTTATAACCATGGCACAAGGCTCAATGAAATTAATATTATTAACCAAAGGTTGCTTCTTCGGAAAATGCATGGTATGTTCCTTGCCATTCAAATGAAAAGTAACTTTGATTTTGTTGCAATCAAGAACAACCCCTCCAGTATTTAGAAAGGGTCTACCAAGGATGATCGACGTATTGTCGTCCTCGGGCATATCAAGAATAACACAGTCTGTTAAGATAGTAACATTTCCAACCACAATACGAACAGTCTCACAAATTCTAATATGTAAAGCATTGGATTTATCAGCCATTTGCAAAGATATCTCACTAGGTGTGAACTTATTCAGATCTAGTGTTTTGTATAGAGAGAAGAGCGTCACACTAACACCGGCTCCTAAATCACACAGAGTAGTTTTAACATAGTATCTTTTAATAGAGAAAGGTATGTGGGTATGATAGGATTTCCCAACTTCTTAGGTACTCGACCATCAAAAGAACAATTAGCAAGCATAGTAGGAATTTTAGTATCAGATATTTTTCTTTTGTTGGTAATAATATCCTTCAAATAGTGAGCATACGGAGGCATTTTCAATATATCAGTCAAGCGAGTGGGCAAAAGACAGATTTAATGACTTCTACAAAGCGCTCAAATTCTTCCTCGTCCTTCCCTTTCTAAGGCTTACGATGGAAGGGCATGGGTTTTTGAAGCCATGACTCTCTTTCTTTTCCATGTTTTTAGCAAGAAAGTCTATTTTGACATAACGTTTATTCTTTGGAGGTGGGTTATCAAGATCTTCAACAGGTTCTAGTTCCACATCATTATTAGGTTCCTTATTACTATCTAATGGATCTTGTATACGAACATTATTATCATTATCATTATAAGTAAGTTCATGTTCACTACTGATACGTCTCCAACGTATCTATAATTTATGATTGTTCCATTATGATATATTATCATTCTAGAATACTTTTGGGGTTTTATTTACCAATTTATATTATTTTTTAGCACTAACATATTGGCCAAGTGCCCATCGATAGTCGTTTTTTCTACGAGTTTTCACTTTGCATGTTTTCTATAACAAGAAAGTCCAATCGCCTTAAACTTTTTGGTGATTTTTTTGGACCAAAAGAAGACCAACGACCATTGGAAGAAGGCTCGAGGCCTTACAAGGGGTCCACAAGCCAACAGGGTGTAGCCTGGGGGGCACCCTCACGGCTTGTGCCTCCTTTGTGCCCTCCCGACTCCATTCTTTGGCTTGTAAATAATCATCTACCCTAAAAATACCGGAGGGAGTCCTGAAACACTTATTAAGCCACCACAAGTCTCTGTTCTTACATCAGGACATTTGTAGCTCCGTTCCGGCACCCTCCCATAGCGGGGATCGATCACGGGGGGGGGACTCTTCATCAACCTTGGTACCCTCATGACGATGTGTGAATAGTTCGCCACACACCTATGGATCCATAATCACTACATAGATGGCAATCTCTCTCTCTTTGATATTCAATACAATGATCATCACATCTTTGCTTTGATCCATATGATGTAATTCCTTTTGTGCGATGCAGTTTTTGGGATCCGATGAATTGTAGGTTTATGTTCAAATTATTCATGGTAAATATTTGAATCTCCTATGAATACTTATATGATTCTCATGAGCATGATTATGATAGCTTCTTAATTCTCTCAGATCTATTGAAATAGTTTGGCCAACTAGATCGATATTTCTTCAGTGAGAGAGGCGCATTGTGGTAGGTTCAACCTCGTGAATTTCTATATCCCAGTGACATAAGGGGACAATATGCGTATATGTGTTGCCGCTACTAAGGATAAACCGATGGGATTTATTCAAATTGCTTGAGTTTACTTAGTCTACCGCATGTCATTGTTCTCCATGCATTACTTTCTTTTACTTAATACTCTAGATGGATGCTCGATAGCGGTCAATCAGTGGAGTAATAGTAATAGGTGAAGGAAGGAGAGGCCTATTTGTTTATGGACGTGATGCCGACATACACACAATCATTGCCGTGAATATCGCATAACTATCCGCTTTTTTGTCAATTGCCCAACAATAATTTGTATACCCACCGTATGCTATGTTTCATGAGAGATGCTATTAGGGAAAGCTATGGCCCGAGGGTCTATTCATAACATACTGATAAAACATTCAATACCTTGCTGCTATTTAATTGTTTTTATTTTATCTTTCTATCTACAATTATCTACACACCTCACTTGCTTGCAAATAACTAGACAAGAGGATTGACAACCCTCTTGCTCGCGTTGGGTGCAAGTTGTTTGTTCTTTTGTTTGCAGCCGCTGAAGACAGTTGTGGTTGATATTTGATACATCTCCGTCGTATCTATAATTTTTGATTGTTTCATGCCAATATTCTACAACTTTCATATACTTTTGGCAACTTTTTATACTATTTTTGGGACTAACATATTGATCTAGTGCCCAGTGCCAGTTCTTGTTTGTTGCATGTTTTTTGTTTCGTAAATTATCCATACCAAACGAATTCCAAACGCAATAAAAAACCTACGGGGATTTTTTTGGAATATTTATGATTTTTGGGAAGAAGAATCAACGCGAAACGATGCCCGAGGGGGTCACAAGCCCCCTAGCAGGCTTGTGACCAATCCCTAAGGCGGTTGGGGCCCTTATTTCGCCGTAGTAAAGATAATATCCGGAAGAAAATCGTGTTAAACTTTCAGCCCAATCGGAGTTAAGGATCTCCGGGAATTTAAGAAACAGTGAAAGGAAGAATATGGGAGCGCGGAAACAGAAGGACACAGAGAGAGAGAGAGATCCACTCTCGGAGGGGCTCTCGCCCCTCCGCCGCTATGGAGACCATGACCAGAGGGGAAACCCTTCTCCCATCTAGGGAGGAGGTCAAGGAAGAAGAAGAAGAAGAGGGGCTCTCTCCCCCTCTCTCCCGGCGTTGCCGGAACGCCACCCGGGACATCATCGTGTGACGGCGATCTACACCAACACCTCCGTCATCTTCACCAACACCTCCATCACCTTACCCCATCTATATTCAGCGGTCCACTCTCCAGCAACCCGCTGTATCCTCTACTTGAACATGGTGCTTTATGCTTCATATTATTATCCAATGATGTATGAGTAGATTTTCGTTGTCCTATTGGTGATTGATGAATTGCTATGATTGGTTTATTTTTCTTGTGGTTATGTTGTCGTCCTTTGGTGCCCATCATATTAGCACACGCGTGGATCACACCATAGGGTTAGTAGTATATTGATAGGACTATGTATTGGAGGGCAAGGGTGACAGAAGCTTCAGCCTAGCATAGAAATTGATGCATACGGGATTGAAGGGGGACCAATATATCTTATTGCTATGGTTGGGATTTACCTTAATGAACGTTAGTAGTTGTGGATGCTTGCTAATAGTTCCAATCATAAGTGTATAGAATTCCAAGTAAGGGATGACATGCTAGCGGTGGCCTCTCTGATACGTCTCAAACGTATCTATAATTTTTGATGGTTTCATGTGGTTATCTTGTCATCTTTGGATGTTTTATGTACCTTTTACATCTTTTTTGGGGACTAACTTATTAATTCAGTGCCAAGTGCCAGTTCCTGTTTTTTCTGTGTTTTCGGCTCTTTTCAGATCTGATTTTGGAACGGAGTCCAAACGGAATAAAATCCCCGAAATGATTTTTCCTGAACGAAAGAAGATCACGGGGCTTGTGGGCTAAGCCAGGAGGGCTACAGGGAGCCCACAACCCCCACTCCGCCACCAGGGGGCTGCGGTGGGCAGGCTTGTGGCCTCCCTGGCGCTCCCCTGACCTAGATCTTGCGCCTATATATTCCCTAAAAATCAGAAAAAAATCAAGGGATCCACGAAAATACTTTTCCACCGCCGCAAGCTTCCGTTTCCGCGAGATCTCATCTAGAGACCCTTCCAAGTGCCCTGTCGGAGGGGACTTTGGAGGTGGAGGGCTTCTACATCAACATCATCGCCCCTACAATGACTCGTGAGTAGTTCACTTCAGACCTACGGGTCCGTAGTTAGTAGCTAGATGGCTTCTTTTCTCTTTTGGATCTTCAATACAAAGTTCTCCATGATGTTCATGGAGATCTATCCGATGTAATCTTCTTTGGCGGCATGTTTGTCGAGATCTGATGAATTGTGGATTTGTGATCAGATTATCTATGATATATATTTGAGTCTTTGCTGATTTCTTATATGCATGATTTGATATCCTTGTAAGTCTCTCCGAGTCTTGGGTTTTTTCTGACAAACTAGATCTATGATTCTTGCAATGGGAGAAGTGCTTGGTTTTGGGTTCTTACCGTGTGGTGACCTTTCCCAGTGACAGTAGGGGCAGCAAGGCACACATCGAGTAGTTTCCATCAAGGGTAACAAGGTGGGCTCTGTCGTAGATATGAGATTGTCCATCTACATCGTGTCATCTTGCTTAAGGCGTTACTCTGTTCTTTTGGACTTAATACACTAGATGCATGCTGGATAGCGATCGACGTACGTGTGGAGTAATAGTAGTAGATGCAAAAAGTATCGGTCTACTTGTTTTGGATGTGATGCCTATAGATACAACCATTGACATAGATGACGTCACAATTTTGTGCGGTTCTATCAATTTCTCGACAGTAATTTGTTCACCCACCATCTACTTGCTTTCATGAGAGAAGCCACTAGTAAACACTACGGCCCCCGGGTCTATTCACACCTATCGTTTCCACTTTTGCTTTTACTTTGCTTTGTTACTTTGTTGCTTTCAGTTCTGACTTGGCGAACAATCTATAAGGGATTGACAACCCCTTCATAGCGTTGGGAGCAAGCTTTTTGTGTTTGTGCAGGCTCTTGTGATACTCCTTCGCGGGATCAATACCTTGGTTCTCAAACTGAGGGAAATACTTACCACCGCTGCGCTACATCATCCTTTCCGCTTCGAGGGAACACCAACGCAAGGCTCCAAGGCCACGGGGGAAATCCTTTGCATATTTGCTTAGGAAGTCCCTTAAGGCGTAGCCATAGCAGAAGAATTCCTGGTGCCGTCGACATGCTTATTTCTGGCGCCATTGGAAGGTCTTTTGTTGCAGTAGCAGAAGTATTTCTGGCGCCATTGCCGGGGAAGGAGAGATCTATCCAAGTAGGTCTCATGAACTCATCTCTTGCATTTACATTTTGCCACTTGCCTCTCGTTTTCCTCTCCCCCACTTCACATTTGCCGTTTTCATTTGCCTTTCTCCTTTGCCGTTCTCTTTTGCCTTTTGCCTTTTTGCCGGTTTTCTTGCTTGCTTGTGTTTCCATGTGCCTTCTATTAGCTTGCATCTTTGGTAGCTAAAAATCCATTGATATGGATCCTCATCCACTAGCTAATCTCTTTAAGAGACCCACTTATGTTGAACGAATTGCTAGTGAGTTGACTGCACTTGACTATCTTTATGGAGTTTTGCTTGAGATGCATGAATCTGAAAATTGTGAGGAAGAAATTTATGAAGTGATTCACGAGGGCTCCTTGGACGAAAAGCATGATTGCAATGGTTTCACTATAAATTCTATTAGTGACAAACATGCAAAAAATATGCAAAACCCCAAGCTTGGGGATGCTAGTTTTTCTTTGTCCACTATTTGTTGCAATAATCATGATTGGGGTGATGATCTTTCTTATGATCTTGAAAATTTGTTCAAACCTCATTATGAATATGATATTTGCAATAACATTGAAAGTGGGTTTGGAGAAGTCATGACTTTAGTTGATGATAATCCTACTATTTTTGAAGAGCGTCAACTTTGCATGCATGTGTATCATGAAAAGAATATCCTATGGGATAGCTATATTGTTGAATTTGAATATGATCCCACATCTAATTGCTATGAGAGAGGAAAATATTTTGGTAGAAACTTTCATGTTACCAAATTACCCCTCATTATGTGGAGATTGCTATTGTCTCTTTCTTCTTCCTTGCATATGGCAGCTATTGGTTGTCTTGACAATCTGTTTTCCTATAAAATGCCTATGCATAGGAAGTATGTTAGACTTAGATGTGATTTTCACATGCTTCATGATGCTCTCGTGGTGCTTCAATTCTTGTCTTTTGTGTGAGCGTCATTGAACTATCAATGCCTAGCTAAGATCGTTAAACAATAGCGCTTGTTGGGAGGCAACCCAACGAATCTATAATTTTTCTTTCTGTTTTGAGTTTTCCACACTTTTCATAATTCTGTTATGATTGTGTTTTTTGTGTTTCTTTTTGCTTTTGTGCCAAGCAAAACCATTATGATTAGTCTTGGGGATGATCGTTTGGTCATGCTGGAAAAGACAGAAACTTTCTGCTCACGAAAAGAATTTACTTTTTTTTGTAAGAGCTTTTGAGTTGATTCTTTTTGCTGCTGATTGGTACGCAAATTATTCAGACTTTCGTAATTTTTCATAATTATTGAAGTACACGAAGTATACGAAATATACAGATTGCTACAGACTGGTCTGCTGTTAACAGATTCTGTTTTTGTTGTGTTGGTTGCTTATTTTGATGAAACAATGGATAGTATCGGCGGGTATTAGCCATGGAAGATTGAAAATACAGTAACCCAACATCAGCATAAGTAGAATTTAAGTTTGCTATAGTACCTAAGGAAGTGGTGGTTTGGTTTCTCATACTAATGTTATCACGAGTTTCTGTTTAAGTTTCGTGTTGTGAAGTTTTCAAGTTTTGGGTGAAGTTCTTATGGACAAAGAGATAAAGAGTGGCAAGAGCTCAAGCTTGGGGATGCCCAAGGCACCCCAAGAGATTCAAGGATGTCGTAAAAGCCTAATCTTGGGGATGCCCCGGGAAGGCATCCCCTCTCTCGTCTTCAATCCATCGGTAACGTTACTTGGGGCTATATTTTATTCACCACATGTTATGTGTTTTTGCTTGGAGCGTCTTGTATTGTAGGAGTCTTTTATTTTTGTTGTGTCACAATCATCCTTTCTGCACACCTAGAGAGAGAGACATGCACTCACCGTGATTTTGTCGAGCTTCACTTATATCTTTCGGTAGACAATTCAGCTCACATGTGCTTCACTTATATCTGTTGAGCTAGATACTTTTGCTCTACGTGCTTCACTTATATCTTTTAGAGCACAGCGGTGCATGGCTTGGTAGTTGATCTATGCTTTGAAAGTAGTCTCAAAAGGGGTAGTTATCCAAAGGGATACGAATAGTTAGAGAAGTTTGATTCATCTCAATTAGTTTTGAGTTGTGGTTGTGGAAATATTGAAGTTATGCTAGTAAGGTGTTTTGAATCTAGAAATACTTGTGTTGAAGTTAGTGATTCTCGTAGCATGCACGTATGGTGAACCGCTATGTGATGAAGTCTAAGCATGATTAGTCTGTTGATTGTCATCCTTTGCGTGGCGGTCAGGATCGCGCGATGTTTATATCTACCAACCATTCCCCTAGGAGTATGCGTTGAATACTTTGTTTCGATTACTAATAAAACTTTTGCAACAAGTATATGAGTTCTTCATAACTAATGTTGAGTCCATGGTTTAGATGCACTTTCATCTTCCACCATCACTATCTTCTTAGTGCCGTCGAACTCTCGTAGGTGCACAAAACCCACCATTAGCCTCCCTCAAAATAGCCACCATACCTACCTACTATGTCTTTTTCAAAGTCATTCTGAGATATATTGCCATGAAACTACCACCATGACATGTGCCACCACGTCAAAATTGCCATTGCATGATCGTAAGATAGCTAGCATGATGTTTCCATTAATGTCTATGCCATGCTAGATCATTGTCACGGTACACTACCGAAGGCATTCCATATAGAGTCATCGTTGCTCTAAGTTTTGAGTTGAAAGTGTGATGATCATCATTGATTGAGCATTGTCCCATATGAGGAAAGAAAATAGGCCAAAGATGCCCCCCAAAAAAAAGAGGCCAAAGAGCCCACCAAAAAAAAAACTTGAGAGAAAAAGAGAGAAGGGACAATGCTACCACATTTCCACACTTGTGCATATTAAGCACCATGATCTTCATGATTGAGAGTCTCTCGTTTTTTCACCACCATATAGCTAGTGGTAAATTTTCATTATATAACTTTGCTTGTATATTCCAATGATAGGCTTCCTCAAAATTGCCTTAGGTCTTCGTGAGCAAGCAAGTTGGATGCACACCCACTAGTTTTCTTTAAGAGCTTTCACATACTCTTAGCTCTAGTGCATCATTTGTATGGCAATCCCTACTCATTCAAATTGATATCTATTGATGAGCATCTCCACAGCTCATTGATATGCCTAGTTAATTGTGATCATCTTCTCCTTGTTTTCTCTTGCAACCTCCACCACACTCCACACCATCTATAGTGCTAAAACCATGGTCACGCTCATGTATTGCGTGAGAGTTGAAATGGTTTGAGAAAGTAAAGGTGTGAAACAATTACTTGGCCAATACCGGGGTTGTGCATGATTTAAATTCGTTGTGCAATGATGATAGAGCATAGCCAGACTATATGCTTTTGTAGGGACAACTTTCTTTTGGCCTTGTTATTTTGAAAGTTCATGATTACCTTGCTAGTTTGCTTGAATTATTATTGCTTCCGCATCAATAGCAAACTATTGTTTTGAATCTAATCGATCTGAACATTCACGTCACATAAGAGGAGTTACAAAGGACACCTATGCTAGGTAGCATGAAAGCATAGAAAATTCATTCTTTATCACTTCCCTACTCGAGGACGAGCAGGAGTTAAGCTTGGGGATGCTTGATACGTCTCAAATGTATCTATAATTTTTAATGGTTTCATGTTGTTATCTTCTCATCTTTGGATGTTTTATGTACCCTTTATATCTTTTTGGTGGACTAACTTATTAATTCAGTGCCAAGTGCCAGATCCTGTTTTTTCTTTGTTTTTGGCTCTTTTCAGATCTTATTTTGGAACGGAGTCCAAACGGAATAAAATCCCCGAAATGATTTTTTCCGGAAAGCAAGAATATCAGGGGGCTTGTGGGCCAAGCCAGAGGGCTACAGGGAGCCCACAAGCCCCCACTCCGCCACCAGGGGGGCGGCGGTGGGCAGGCTTGTGGCCTCCCTGGCACCCCCCTGACCTAGATCTTGCGCCTATATATTCCCTAAAAATCAGAAAAAAGATCAAGGGATGTACGAAAATACTTTTCCGCCGCCAAAAGCTTCCGTTTCCGCGAGATCTCATCTCGAGACCCTTCCCGGTGACCTGTCGGAGGGGACTTTGGAGGTGGAGGGCTTCTACATCAACATCATCGCCCCTCCAATGACTCGTGAGTAGTTCACTTCAGACCTACGGGTCTGTAGTTAGTAGCTAGATGGCTTCTTCTCTCTCTTGGATCTTCAATACAAAGTTCTCCATGATGTTCATGGAGATCTATCCGATGTAATCTTCTTTGGCGGTGTGTTTGTTGAGATCCGATGAATTGTGGATTTGTGATCAGATTATCTATGATATATATTTGAGTCGTTGCTGATTTCTTATATGCATGATTTGATATCCTTGTAAGTCTCTGTGAGTCTTGGGTTTTTTCTGACCAACTACATCTATGATTCTTGCAATGGGAGAAGTGCTTGGTTTTGGGTTCTTACCGTGTGGTGACCTTTCCCAATGACAGTAGGGGCAACAAGGCACACATCATGTAGTTGCCATCAAGGGTTACAAGGTGGGCTGTGTCGTAGATATGAGATTGTCCGTCTACGTCATGTCATCTTGCTTAAGGCGTTACTCTGTTCTTTTGGACTTAATACACTAGATGCATGCTGGATAGCGGTCGACGTGTGCAGTAGTAGTAGTAGATGTAGAATGTATGGGTCTACTTGTTTTGGACGTGATGCCTATAGATACAATCATTGCCATAGATGACGTCACGGTTTTGCTTGGTTCTATCAATTGCTCAACAGTAATTTGTTCACCCATCGTCTATTTGCTTTCATGAGAGAAGCCACTAGTAAACACTACGGCCCCCGGGTCTATTCACACCTATCGGTTCCACTTTCGCTTTTACTTTCCTTTGTTACTTTGTTGCTTTCAGTTCATACTTAGCGAACAATCTATAAGGGATTGACAACCCCTTCATAGCGTTGGGAGCAAGCTTTTTGTGTTTGTGCAGGTTCTTGTGATACTCCTTCGCTGGATCGATACCTTGGTTCTCAAACTGAGGGAAATACTTATCACCGCTGCGCTACATCACCCTTTCTGCTTCGAGGGAACACCAACGGAAGGCTCCAAGGCCACGGGGGAAATCCTTTGCATATTTGCCTAGGAAGTCCCTTAAGGCGTAGCCATAGCAGAAGGATTCCTGGTGCCGTCGACACGCTTATTTCTGGCGCCATTGGAAGGTCTTTTGTTGCAGTAGCACTCTCCCACATAAAACTTGCTATCGGTCTAGTAACGTAGTCAATTGCTTAGGGACAATTCCGCAACTCCTACCACCACTTTTCCACACTCACGTAATTGTTTCTTTATCTAACCAGCCCCTAGTTTTTATTTACGTGTTTTTTCTTTTCTTGCAAACCTATCCTCACACCTACAAAGTACTTCTAGTTTCATACTTGTTCTAGGTAAAGCGAACGTAAAGTGCGTAGACTTGTATCGGTGGTCGATAGAACTTGAGGGAATATTTGTCCTACCTTTAGCTCCTCATTGGGTTCGACACTCTTACTTATCGAGAAAGGCTACAATTCATCCCCTATAGTTGTGGGTTATGAAGACCTTTTTCTGGCGCCGTTGCTGGGGAGCAATAGCGCGGGTTGAATATTCTCGTGTGTGCTTGTTTGGTTTATCACTAAGTAGATTTATTTCTTGTTCTAAGTTGTTCTCTATCTTTAGTTATGGATATGGCACATGAAATACCAAAAAAATTAGGTATACTTGCTACTCATGGAGATGGGGAACCTCCTAAAACTCTCGATCTCGCTATGTGGAAAATATTATGCACTTCTTTGATAATCCTGAGAAAACCCCATTAAATTATATAATGGGATAGATGTTGGATCAACGTGAATACTTTAGGGATTATCACTTGACTCAAAAAGGGAAACTATCATGGGATCAAATTCATATGTTGAAATGGTATGCTTGGGAACTATGCTTGAGATATGATATTACTTGTTGCTCTAGGATGAAGGCTCAACACCTTCCCTTTTCTTGTAAATTTAATGCTAATGAAACCTTGGCTTCTTATTCTAATGCTATATATGATTACTATGATGTGGAGCAAATAGAAGAGTTTGTTGCTTTTATGGGTCCTTATGAAATTGAAGCTCTGTTTAAGGGGTGTGATGATAATGATGATGATGCTTACCGATCTGAAAATTTGGTTATGCTTCGTTATTGTTATACTAATTATGAATGTAATGCCCATATTGATCGATTTATGGAGAAATTCTACGCTGCCCAAGAAGAGAATAATATTTTGCAGGAGACTATGGAAGAAGAAAATGCTGAAACTGTGAGCTCATTAGATGAAAAAGATGACGAGGAGAGCGAAGAACAAAAGGAGGAAGAGTGGACTAGCTACTCGTGCCCACCTTCTAATGAGAGTAACTCTTCAACTCATACATTGTTTAATTTCCCTTCGTTCTTACCGAAGTATGAGTGCTATGTTGATTGCTATGATCCCTTGGATTCGTTTGAAATATCCCTTTTTGATGAACTTGATGCTTCCTATGCTTCTCGCCATGATGCCAATATGAATGATGCTTATGAAGATGAACTTGCTCTAGTTCCTTATGTTAAACATGAAATTGTTGCTATCGACCCACTTATGATATTCCTATTATCTTTTTGAACTCTCCCAACTACACTATATCGGAGAAGTTTGCTCTTATTAGGGATTACATAGATGGGTTGCCTTCTACTATTACACATGATGATTTTGATGAATATAATATGCATGTCCTTGCTGCTCCTACTTGCAATTATTATAAGAGAGGAACTACATCTCCACCTCTCTATGTTTCCAATACGATAAAATTGCAAGAAACTCCATATGCTATGTATTGGCCTTTACTTGATGTGCATGAATTGTTCTTTTATGACATGCCAATGCATAGGAAGAAAGTTAGACTTCATCATTGCATGATATATGTTACCTTGTGCTCACTACTAAATTATAAATCATTTTTAATTAAAATTGGCTTTGATATACCTTGGGATCCGGGTGGATCAATTACTTGAGCACTTTATGCCTAGCTTAATGGCTTTAAAGAAAGCGCTGCCTGGGAGACAACCCGAAAGTTTTAGAGAGTCGTTTATTTCTGTTGAGTGCTTTTATATAGTTTAAAACCAAAAAAATATACAGGGGAACTTATAACTTTTTCAAAAAGAGAAGCGATTGAAAGGTGATGCATTGCGGAAGTGAGGGTCGACCTTGAACACTTGTGTTCATGCTCATGGAAACAATGTAGAATTTTTCATGGAAGTTTCTTGCAAAAATAATTATCCCCCTGTACAATTCCATTGTATTATAAAAATAATGTGCCAAGTAAAGCCTTTATGATTAGTTTGGGTGATAGCTGTTTAATCATGCTGAAAAAGATAGAAACTTTGTGCTCACGAAATTATTTTTAATTCTTATCCATAAAGAGATTTTGAGTTGATTCTTTTTGCTGCTGATTTATATGCAAATTTCCCTAAGTTCCATAATTTTTTAGAATTTTTGGAGAATCATAAGTATGGTATAAGTTCATATTACTATAGACTATTCATTTTTTGATAGATTCTGTTTTCTATGCATTGTTCTCTTATTTTGATGAATCTATGGGTAGTATCGGGGGGTATGAACCATTGTGAAGTTGGATTACAGTAGATATCATGCTAATATGAATTTGGAATGAGTTCACAACAATACTTAAAGTGCTGATTTACTTTATTATACTAACGGATCTCACGAAGGTTTCGTTGAGTTTTGTGTGATTGAAGTTTTCATGTTTTGGGTGAGACCATGATGGATGAAGGAATAAGGAGAGGAAAGAGCCTAAGCTTGGGGATGCCAAGGCACCCCAATGTAATATTCAAGGAAGACTCAAGCGTCTAAGCTTGGGGATGCCCCGGAAGGCATCCCCTCTTTCGTCTACAATCTATGAGTAATTTTACTCAGAGCTATATTTTTATTCGTCACATGATATGTGCAAATGATTGGAGCGTCTTTTGTGTTTATTTTCCTTTTTATTTTATGCACCATGCTGGTATGAGATAGTCCTTGGTTGATTTATAGAATGCTCTTTGCACTTCACTTATATCTTTTGAGTATGGCTTTATAGAATGCTTCATGTGCTTCACTTATATCATTTAAAGTTTGGATTGCCTATTTCCCTAGACATAGGAAACCGCCATTTGTAGAATGCTCTTTTGCTTCACTTATATTTGTTAGAGCGGGGCATATATTTTGTAGAAAGAACTAAACTCTCATGCTTCACTTATACCTATTTAGAGAGTTAACAGGAGTTGGTCATTTACATAGTTAGTCATAAAATCCTACATGAAACTTTTAGATCACTGAATATGATATGTTTGATTCCTTGCAATAGTTTTGCAACATGAAGATGTGATATTAGAGTCATGCTAGTGAATAATTGTGTATTTGTAGAAATACTTGTGTTAAGGTTTGTGATTCCCGTAGCATGCACGTATGGTGAACCATTATGTGACGAAGTCGGAGCATGATTTATTTATTGATTGTCATCCTTTGTGTGGAAGTTGGGATCATGCGATGGTTAACTCCTACCAACCCTTCCCTTAGGAGCATGCATGTAGTACCTTGTTTCGATGACTAAGAGACTTTTGCAATAAGTATGTGAGTTATTTATGACTAATGTTGAGTCCATGGATTATACGCACTCTCACCCTTCCACCATTGCTAGACTCTCTAGTACCGCGCAACTTTCGCCGGTGCATTACAACCACCATATACCCTTCCTCAAAACAGCCACCATACCTACCTATTATGGCATTTCCATAGCCATTCCGAGATATATTTCCATGCAAACTTCCATCGTTCCGTTTATTATGACACGCGCCATCATTGTCATATTGCTTTGCATGATCGTAAGATAGCTAGCATGATGTTTTCATGGCTTGTCCGTTTTTTGATGTCATTGCTATGCTAGATCATTGCACATCTCGGTACATCGCCGGAGGCATTGATATAGCGTCATATTTTTTTCTAAATATCGAGTTGTAAGGAAATAAAAGTGTGATGATCATCATTATTAGAGCATTGTCCCATGTGAGGAAGTAATAAAAGAGGCCAATGAAGCCCAAATAAAAAAAAGAGGCCAAAGAAGCCCACCAAACAAAAAGGAAAAAAAATAGTTACAAAAATGAGAGAAAAGAGAGAAGGGACAATCCTACTATCCTTTACCACACTTGTGCTTAAAAGTAGCACCATGATCTTCATGATAGAGAGTCTCCTATGTTGTCACTTTCACATACTAGTGGGAAATTTTCAATATAGAACTTGGCTTGTATATTCCAATGATGGGATTCCTCAAATTGCCCTAGGTCTTTGTGAGCAAGCGAGTTGGATGCACACCCACTAGTTTCTTTTTGAACTTTCATACACTTATAGCTCTTGTGCATGTGTTGCATGACAATCCCTACTCACTGACATTGATATTTATTGATGGGCATCTCCATAGCCCGTTAATACGCCTAGTTGATGTGAGACTATCTCCTCCGTTTTGTCTTCTGCACAACCACCATATTCTATTCCACCTATGGTGCTATGTCCATGGCTCACGCTCATGTATTGCGTGAAATTTGAAAAAGTTTGAGAACACTAAAGTATGAAACAATTGCTTGGCTAAAACCGGGGTTGTGCATGATTTAAATATGTTGTGTGGGCAAGATGGAGCGTAGCCAGACTATATGATTTTGTAGGGATAATATCCTTTGGCCATGATATTTTGAAAAGACATGATTGATTTCTTATTATGCTTGAAATATTATTGTCTTTATGTCAAATGATAGACTATTGCTTCGAATCACTTGTGTTTTAGTATTCATGCCATGATTAGATTATATGATCAAAGATTATGCTAGGTAGCATTTCACATCAAAAATTATTTTTTTATCATTTATCTACTCAAGGACGAGCAGGAATTAAGGTTGGGGATGCTGATATGTCTCCATCGTATCTATAATTTGTGATTGTTTCATGCCAATATTCTACAACTTTCATATACTTTTGGCAACTTTTTATACTATTTTTGGAACTAACATATTGATCCAGTGGCCAGTGCCAGTTCCTGTTTGTTGCATGTTTTTTCTTTCACAGATTATCCATACCAAACAAAGTCCAAACGCAATAAAAAACCTACGGGGATTTTTTTGGAATATTTATAATTTTTGGGAAGAAGAATCAACGCGAAACGATGCCCGAGGGGGTCACAAGCCCCCTAGCGGCGGTCTGGGGGTGGGGCTGCGCCTGGCAGGCTTCTGACCAATCCCTAAGGCAGTTGGGGCCCTTCTTTCGCCGCAAGAAAGATAATATATGGAAGAAAATCGTGGTAAAATTTCAGCCCAATCTGAGTTCCGGATCTCCGGAAATTTAAGAAACGGTGAAAGGCAGAATCTGGGAGCGCAGAAACAGAAGGACACAGAGAGAGAGATCCAATCTCGGAGGGGCTCTCAACCCTCCACCACCATGGATACCATGGACCAGAGGGGAAACCCTTCTCCCATCTAGGGAGGAGGTCAAGGAAGAAAAAGAAGAAGGGGGCTCTCTCCCCCTCTCTCACGGCGACGCTGGAACACCGCCCGGGACATCATCGCGTGACGGCGATCTACACCAACACCTCCGTCATCTTCACCAACACCTCTGTCGTCGGTATATGTCTGACAGTAGATGTGTAGGGTACGAAAGGATGGACCGCCACTTGCGAAGACGCGTTCTGGAGCGCCTGGGCGTGTTGCACCCAACGCTGGAGCCGCGGACGGCGGGACCGCTTGTTGCGGCACGTGACGGCGGTATAGGTCGACACCGGAGCCGACTGCTGGAGAAGAAGAATGCCGCGGGCACCGGCACGGAAGTGCGTAGCTCCGCGACGGGGGAGCGCCTCGACGTCGAGAGGGGCGTCCCGAAGCCATGCTGAATCGTCGACGATGAAGGAGAGAGTGCCGAAGAGGATCTCGTGACCCATGCTCGAATCTCCACCGGATGACATGAAGAAGAGATGTAGTCGCAAACTCGCCGGAAGTCGCTTAGACGCCTGCCCCAAGGTGGGCGCCAACTGTCCTGGGTATAAGTCTCAAAGTAGATGTGTACGGTACGAAAGGATGGGCAGAGCCTTAGCTACGGCGAGGTTGTATGAGTTCAGGCCCCTCTACGGTGGAGGTAATAGACCTACATCTCAGTGCTCTGGGAGCTTGTTGTCGAGTGGAATATGGATTACAGTGAATTGCTAACCCTTGCACCAGTGGGGGAGGGCGGCTTATATAGAATGCGCTGCCCTCCACAACGGTTCGGTGCACAGGGGTGGAGTAGTGGCGAATAAATTCCTACGTTACAGGTAACGTATGTCTTAAATGTTAATAAAGGCACATGAAAACGTACGACCGTTTCCCTCCAGGGGGGTTATGATGCACAGAATGGAATCGAGTCGGTTAGTTTGATACACTCCGAATGCTCATCTCCGACTGGATGGTGGAGGATTCATTACCGACTGGATGATGGGAAGTCCTTAATTCAGTCGGAACTGACTAAAGGTCTTATCCCTTATGAAGGGTAGTCCTTGGGTAGGACTTATAGGGCAGGCCTATGACCCTACCCTAGGACTATAACCCCATCATTAGTCCCCGAATGGATTGGGGTTGGAACGACGAAGCGATGCTTGAAGTATGGATCCGACTGGTACGGATGAGACTTTGGCGTTGCTTGCCTCGATCCATTTTATCTTCTTTGACCAACGATCTGAGTGGAAGTATTTGTGAAATGAACTATCGGGAACAGAGTGCTTCTGTGGTATCTTCTGACGTGACCATTCAACTGACAGCGGTGGATTTTCCGGGATCCTCAAATTTCGGTTGCCGCGCGCTCAGCGGGGATGACGACATCGCGCTCGAGTAGTACCTGACGCCTCGATTCCCACGCCTTCATCTTCTCCACTGATATCGCCGCGACCGGTCGGGGGATAAGATTTCGGGGCCACTTGCCAGTGACCCAGTCGGAACCTTATTTAAACCTCAGCGGCGAGCGTTTTTTCGTTATACTCGCCGGATATCTTGCACTTGCCCCGCTTCTCTCGCCACCTCCTGCGCATCCCAAGCTCCTTCCTTCTTCTTCTCCCTCGTGGATCCGCAGCCTCCGCCATGACAAAGGGGCAGACTAGCAAGCTAGAGGCAAAGAAGAAGAAGGGGAAGGCGGCGGCTCCTGCTCAGCGGCGGCAACGAACGCTACCGGCGGTGTGGATCCAGGGGAATTTCCTCCCCTCCACGGTGACGGAGGAGAACCTGCTAGAGTTGGTGGAGCACGGGATGATTGCGCACAAGTCGTGGAGGTTGCCAACGGAAGGCGAGACCGAGCCAGTGCCCCGGGAGGGGGAGCGCGTCTTGCTGCTGAGCCACACGCACCGAGGTTTCTCTCTGCCTCCTCATCCCTTCTTCAAAGGTATCTTGAACCACTTCGGGGCGCAGCTCCACCATTTTCCTCCCAATGCCATAGCTCATCTATGTGCCTTCATCGTGTTGTGCGAGTGTTTCATCGGTTGTCCTCCCCATTGGGGGCTTTTCAAACACATCTTCTCTGCTAGATCCCAGACCATCAAACGACTTAGCCAGTCGGATGACAAAACCCACCTTCTCTAGCTCTGCGGAGGCTTAGGCTTCCAAAAGAAAAGTAAAAGTAGCTATCCTGCTCTTCAGCTGAGTGAATCTGTTAGGAACTGGCAGTCGACATGGTTCTACTGCCAGGACGTTGCCTGCCCGAATGCCACAACAGGATTGCCCCCTTTTAGCTTAGACCGACCGGCTCCGCCTAAGAAGCTCGCGCTCACGAAGGCGGAGAAGATCCATATCCAGCCTCTGGTCGACGCACTCGTAGATGTCGTCCGAAGGGGAGTCACCGGCATAGATTTGCTGGAGGTTTTCCTGGGCCGGCGCATCCAGCCTCTGCAGGCTCGACACCACGCCATGTGGCACTACACGGGGCCTGAGGACTCCACTCGGACCAACGTCGAGTGCGTGCCTGGGGAGACGGTGGCGTCGTGGGTCCTCAACATCACAAGAGCCTGCGAAAACCCCAGAGGGGCCCGACGAGTGAAGGACTTCCGCGCGGACAACCCTCCTTCGAATGAGGTGAGTACAACTTGTCGAGTGCAGGCGACTGTCTTAGATTTATCGCTTTCTTGAATCACTGTCTGACGTCTGATGTTGTCGACTGTATCTTGTGCAGGCGTGGACTAACTGGTTTTCTCCTGTCTCGAACGGGAATCCGGCCGAGGAGGAGGAAGGCAGCCAGGAGGGCAGCGTGGAGAGTGTCGAGTACGTCTCCGACAGTGGGGAGACGGATGAGGAGGAGTCCGCAGAAGAAGAAGAAGCAGACGAGGAGCAGAACTCGCCACCTCCACCACCAGAGCTTCGGACTAAGCGCCGTCACGAACCTGCGGCTCCTTCGGGCCCTCCAGCATCCTCGAGTGCGCCGCCAGCTGCTCCTGTGGTACCGAGTGCCTCGCCAGCCGTTCCCGTGGTTCCGAGTGCTCCGAGCACAAAGAGGACCAGGGACTCTGCTGCTGAGCCTGTGGGTCAGCCCTCTAAGGTGGCCAAACCGAGTGGATCTAAGCCTCGGAAGGCTTTACCGCGGATGAGGGTCGCAGTTCCCGTCACCTACACGTAAGTGCATTGTTCTTCTATCTTCTTTCAGTATTTGATTGAACTCCTGCTTATTGGTCGAATGAATTTTACTCGACAGAGTTGCCACCTCTGCTACCTCTCCGACACGCCAGGGGGACGATCCCATGGACATGGACAACGTTGCCACATCCCAGCCAGGTGCGTCGTAGTGACTCCGAGAGTCAACGTTATTGCGTCACGAATTCTGTCTTTGGTCTTGCCTTTTTCCTGTGGTCTCACGCCGTTCGGTCGGGTTTCCCTCAGGGGTGATTTATGTGGAGGAGGATGTCCTGGGGAGGTCTGAGCAAGCTGCGATGCCTGTCCTTGAGGATGTTCCGCCGGTTACTACTCTCGCCATGGACGCGCCACCGACTGAGGCGATACCGTCGACTGAAACGGCGCTGATCGCTGCTGAACCGACTGGAGCAGGCCTTGGGATGCCCAGGGAGCCTCCTACGATGCCAGGCCCGTTGACTGTGGAGTACAACGTCCAGCGCCTCCCGGAAGATCAGGTGGGAGCTGCCAAGGGGGCCATGGTGCAGGCGGAGCTGATGGCGGGAGAAGCCAAGAAAGAGTACGACTCCATCGCGTCCGTGTACAAGCGAAGCTTGGAACTGCGGGACGATATCCGAGTAAGTGGGCTAGTAAGTATTTACTTTCCTCTTGTAACCCACTGGGTGTTTGAGCAATGCATTCGGATATTGTCTGATTATTTTTGCAGTGGGTTCACTCTTAGTGAACCTAGTGGGTGTAGTCCCCGAGAGTTCTGTCGAGTGCTTGCACCGGTAGTTGTCTTTATACATATTTTCTTTAACTTGATGAGATCAAAAACTAATCTTCTCGGATGTTAACAGTGGGGGCACTCCGAGTGCACCTACTGGATGAGTCCCCGAGAGTAATTTTACTCAGGTCGGATAGTAGTAACCTCATAGGCTTGTTTTTTGCCATGTACCTCAATAGGGCGGACCTGCTTGAGGTTCATGCCAGTGGGGTCACTCTTAGTGAACCCATTGGGTGTAGTCCCCGAGACCGCTGTCGACTGCTTGCGTCGGCAGGGGTCTGAAGAACTTAGGATTTTTATTGTTGTCCTTGTTGAATCTGTCTGATCGTCTCTTGGCACTGACTTGCAGAAAACTTGCGAGATGGGAGTAGCGTACGAGGCTCTGAGGGCTGAAAAGGTTCAGTTTGCTGGGGAACTGGATGCAGCGATGGTTGCAATGGCTGGCATGAAGGATGTTTTGGCGGAACGAGAAAAGTCCTTGGAGCAGGCCCGTGAGGCCAACAAGGCATTGACTGCTGAGGTGGAGAAAATTGGGAAACAAAGGACCGAGCTGATGGGACAAATGAAAGTGTTGAACATGCGGTGTATAGCACAGGAAAATTACGTCAGTGACTGGGCCCGGAAGATGATAGCGCTTCTCGGTGGTAAGTTCTGTTTTTCCGAGTGCTTGTGGACTGTGCATTTCATTCGGCGCTTATTGTTTGCTCGTCCTATCTTTGTAGATTTTTGCATGGACGCTGAGGTTGAAGCAGCTGACGTTGAGCGGTCGATTCTTGAGAACATTCCACTCGGTGAGGACGCCAATCGAGATCTGCTCCGAGCGCACATTCGCCTGGGCAAAGTTGGACCTTTCATCGGTCGACTGAGAGAAGTCGTCGGCCGAATCGACAAGGAGCTTTGTCCTAAAGACGAGTCTCGGCACGAGATGGAAGGCTTGATGACTCGGCTGGAGGAGGTCCTGAACCGGGTGCAGGCGTGGAAGAAGTCTGCGGCTCGCTGTGGTGCGAACGTCACTCTGTCTTTGGTCCGAGTGCACTGCAAGGAGGCTCGCGAAGAGAAGCTGAAGGCGTTGCAGGTTGCCAACACGAAAAAGCTTTGATTCGAAGACTTCATGGAGACCTTCCTTGAGAGCGCCACCCGCATCACCGAAGGGATCGACCTCGACACATTCGTAGAGCCTGCCAGTCCCAGGGCTAGTCCTAACGACGTTTGAGAAAACTTTTACCTCAGTATGCCGAGTGTTGGTTGTAAGAAACTTTGGCCACTGCTGTTGGCCGTCGCATTCTTGGTTCGGTGTGGATAAGCTTGATCGACACCGAGCCAACTATCTTTAGGTGAACTTTGGATTTGAATCGAATCTTTTTCTCTTCTTTTGCCAAAGAGTTGTTGATACGATTTTGGCTCATGTTTTTTGTTTGGCGTTTCTTGGTGAAGCCAATCGCAAACATGCGGAGCATGTAATTGTCAGTTGTCTTGACATTTGCATGAACCTCACTGAGGGTCTGCTGAGTCTCCGAGTGGATCTGTAGGATACACCCGAAAGCAATAGAGTACTTAGGCGATTCGTGATCGCTGCTAAGTCTTCGAGTGCGACTGTGAGGTCGTACTCGGAGCGAGTTGTTACTCATGTAATTGTCAGTGGTCTTGACATCTACATGAGCCTCAAAGAGGTTCTGCTACTCATGTAATTGTCAGTGGTCTTGACATCTACATGAGCCTCATTGAGGTTCTGTTGACTCCCCGAGTGTATCTGTAGGATACAGTTGAAGGCATTTGAGTAATTAGGCGATTCATGATCGCGGCTAAGTCTTCGAGTGCGACTGTAAGGTCGTACTCGGAGCGAGTTGTTACTCATGTAATTGTC